>NC_089263.1:40960948-41595948 GCF_963930625.1 Muntiacus reevesi
CTCTGGGGAGGAAAGGCATTTTAATGTATCTTAGCTTGACTGGTAAGCCTTCTGGGGTTTTGTTTGTCTAACACAATAGTCTAAATTGGAGTCGTCCCAAAACTGAAAAAAAAAAAAAAAAGCTTTCCAGAAAAGTTATGAAATATTGATAGAAGCAACATTAACTTTTAATTAATCAAATCTCCCTATAGAAAATGTAAAGTAAGGTAAACACAGTTTCACTGACGGCATTAGCCTTTCTGGATATACTTTGCAAATCTACTTTGGTGTGTTTCTGTCTTCAGACTCTTCTTTTGCAGTAGAGTTTTATTATTGAAAAAAGTTCCCTTTTTCCTTAAACCTCCTATCTGAATACAAGCTGGTGAGTTCTGCTTTTATTTCCTTCTTCAGTTGGTTGTGGAGTGTCTTTTGTTTTTTTTTTTTCATGGTTTCCATTTTATAAAAGATCAAGAAATCCTGGAGAGTGTGGAGGCTGCTCTCTGAAGTAGACACAAAGTAGATACTGGATGTCACTGGGACTCTTGTATCTTTGCAACTTTTCTCTGGCTTCATTTCTTGATATTCTTTTGCCTAAATGGTGTTATTATCTTCATCAGAATTAGTGTAATTACAATGCAGAATTGTTTCTGATGGTACTTTTTTGGAAAATTCTGATTATCTGTGAGTCATAATTACTGAGGCTCCTGGTAGTCGGGTTTCTGTAATTTGTTAAGTGATTTTGTGGCTCTGTTGTGATCTGTGGCTACTTCGGAGAAAGCCTTTTGCTGTAGAAGAAGGGGGTCCTTTAAGGACCATATAAAGCAGCAGTTGATTGTTGACCATTCAGCCAACTGTTGTTCATTTGTAATTAGGCCAGCATCACGTGTCTAACATCCCTATCTGTTTAGAGGCTGAGGTTTATCAGTTAAAACTCACGGGAGTGTGGATGGAGTCTCCAGGAATTCAGTCCGTAGCCAGGCTTCTCTTCGAACCGGAGGTGTCATCCGAAGGGCTTGCTCTTTTAAGAATTGGTGTTATTTGTAGTCAAGGTAGACACAGTAGGCAGCACAGCTGTGGCTGCCAGGGAAAGTCACTAGGGGGATATTCATAACAAGGAAATATTGGCAAATAAATGATGAAGAAGGGGAGGAAATCCCCAAGATGTTAAATTGGAGCACTGTCACTGAGATGATTAATGGTGCTGTGTGGTTTAGTGAAGATACTTATCTGGATTGTCTTGAAACTATAGTGTACATTTAATAGCACCCATAAAAAGGAATGTGGTGCCTGGGCACACTGAGGAAAAAGGCCATGGATCCTGACTTTATTTTCCTGAGTGAGTATTTTCTCCAGTTAAACCTTTGGCTTCTGGTTATTGGAAAGCTGGTGTTCTATATGGGAGTATGTATGTTCTATATAACATATTTAATTTTATACAGGTTCCCTCCCTAGAGGATTGGACATGTTTTGTGAAAAAGATAGGTGTCTTGTCAACACTTTTTAGGGGTGAACATTATCAGTAAAAGGGAAATGCTGCCCGCTCAGATTTGCTTAGTCATCCTAGGCGGACAGGCCGGGCTGGCCATAAGGCCACAGAGGGTAAAGGGCCAGAGTTCCAACATTGACGGCTTTCGTACAATTATAAAAAAACATTTTCATGAATTTCTGGGGAAGGGGTGGCTGTCTTAGAAGACCCTCTAGCTTTCCATGTTGAGCCGTGAATGTACTGATTCTGTGTAATGAATTATCACTTGCCTCGAGGGCTATTTTAACAAAGTTGGCAGATTCAGATTCCCCTCTGGGCAGTCACTAAACGTCCTTGGGCCTCAGTAGTTACTGCTAGTCTCATGGCTAGACACAGACAAGAGGCATTTAAGCCTATCTTCAGTGAGCTTAGCGTCTAGTAGAACACTTTTCCTCAATTTGGGGGCCTCTTCTGATATAGTGGCATTGTGATTCCAGTTTAATGGATCAAGGTCAGATTTGAAAAATGAAATAGAAGAGAACAGAAATTTTGTGCATTGCATATAGGAAGAGTGTGTTTTATCTTGTGAGGCTTCTGTTTGTGTGTGTGTGTGTGTGTGTGTGTGTACCTAAACTCATGTATATGTGTACATGTGTATGTGTACCTAAACTCACATATATATGTACATAGGGTGCGTTATGCCCTGGAGGAGGGCATGGCAGCCCACTCCAGTGTTCTTGCCTGGAGAATCCCCATGGACAGAGGAGCCTGGCGGGCTGCAGTCCATGGGGTTACAGAGTCAGACATGACCGGGCGACTGAGCACAGCACCCAGGGCGCGTTATGAGGTAAGATGCGTTTACCACTGTGCTTTAGGTATCCAGAATCAGTATAGTAGTTGGCCGGTAAACGTGTAAGCATGATAACGTATGGGTGTTAAGTCAGTAAGTGTTCAGGGTACAGTGGGTTGTAAAGCAATGGCCAGTCTGTGAAAACGGTTCCGGAATGAAAAGGCTACACTGTCTGTTTTTGCATATTTAGGATGTGCCAGAGCCGGCTTGGATGGGCTCACAAGAGCTGACTGTATGCTTATCTTTCTAACTCTGCAACCCCTGACTTCATGTTGGTAACATGAAATTGGGGAAAGTATTTGCACTATAAAACTTGGAAAATGCTGCCTATCAGATGTTTTCCTATACTCATCTAATTGTTAAAATACCGGCATGTATCACTTAAGAGGAGTGATATTGTTTCTAACTGTAATTCTATGGCTTCATAATTATTGTGAATTATTTTATATTTTAAAACATTTTATATGTTGCACTTAGATGTTAGTGGGAATTATTAATATTAATATAAGTAATTCATTTCAATAATATTGAAAGTTTAAAGTACACAGAAATATGAAACCTGTGAGTAATTATTTCAAAATGTCCATAATTTGTGATTTCAGAATAATGGTAGTTATTCTAGCTTCTTAAATCAAATGATTATGACATGGACAGTTTAAAACTTAAGATGGTAATTGGTGATGTTAAATATTTTGGCGAAGGGTAGGAATACAGTGTTTTTAGAAATGCTAACCACATTGTAAATACTTTACAAATTTCATTCAATCATAAAAGTACAATGGAGAGTTGGTAAAAAAATACATCCCTCTCCATAATAACTATGATGACTTTAAAATTTATTTTTAAAGAAAGACAAGAAAATATTTGAGTCAGGGGAAAAGAAACTTTCATGGACATGAGATAGAAGTGTGGCAATAAATTCATCAAATCACCTGTGTTTGTGTGGTTGTGAGGAAGGGTAACTAGATAGAAAAGAGTCAGCTGACAAAGACCTTTAGGACCTTAAAGTTTGTGATGATTTGTCTACCTATTTAGACTCTACCATAGAGGACTTGAGGAAGATTAGGCATCCTTAAATGACTGTTGCTGAACACAGCTTTAAGAATGAGTCTGGGGAGACTGGAACTTAAGTTACCGACATTTACTGAGCCTTTGTTATATACCATTTTGATAGGCATTGCTGTACTATTTTAATCAAAAGGGTTTAAGTCAGGGTTCCTAGTCTCATAGTGCAGCCAAGACTGAGAAGGTATTTGTAATTTATTAGATAGCTATCTTCCCTGGTGGCTCAGAGGGTAAAGAGTGCCTGCAATGCTGGAGACCAGGGTTCAGTCCCTGGGTTGGGAAGATCCCCTGGAGAAGGAAATGGCAACCCACTCCCTTATTTCTGTCTGAAGAATTCTATGGACAGAGCAGCCTGGCAGGCCACAGTCCATGGGGTCACAAAGGTCATACACAACTTAGCGACTAACACACAGACAGGCATCATCCAAGGATAAGGGAACACTGGCAAATTTGTGGGGGTTTTGTTTTCTCCCTTCTCCATCTCAGACCCATTTTTCTGCTCTGTGAAATTCACTCCACCTGGATACCTGGGTAGTGTTTTATGCTTTGGACTTTTCCCCAAAGAGGTGGGGCATGCATTTTTGTCTGTCCCTCTCATTGCAGATCAGGTGTTGTTAACTGATACTGTTACTCTTTTCAGGGCCATTCAAATTTTAACAAGCAACTCCAAGTAAAGAGCTCAAGCTAAAAACGGTCTTATCCAACAGAATAATTTCAGACACCCCTGACAGGGATTGGAGAAATGAATACGGGCCTGGAAGGGCAGGGGGTGATTTTTTGCTCTTTCTTGAAAAGAACAAATTCAGAAAGAGGGTGTTCTCCTACTGAGGACTCAAGACTGACTTTGGTCAAGAAGTAGGGGTTTGGAATGGGAAGATTTCAGATTCAGAAGAGGGAAGGAATTAACAGGATCCAGGAATAAGAGTTAAGAGAATGAATGAAGACAGAAGAAATTCACCAGTCTTCATCAACTGTATTGTGCCAGACAGTGCCAAACCACTTGCACGTGTCCTCCCAATTAAGGAGAACAAGACAGGTGCCTTGTCAGGCAGTCTGCTGGGGGAGAGATGGCCACCAGGGGTGAAGGGGAGGGAAAGGTCAAGGAGGTTCCAGTGGCAGCAGCCAGTCCTTTTACTGGTTACATAACCTGACTGATTGATTGCTATTAAACTGGCACCCCCTCCCCCACCTCACACACATTAGAATAATATATGCCAGTGGTGTCTGGATCAGTAAATATGAAAGAATTGAGAAAAGAGAAATATACAATGAACTTCATAAAGAGCTCTAATAGAATCTGCATGTTAAACAGACATTGAACTTTGTAGCAAGAACAGCTTCAATAGTCAAATGAATTCTAATTTCTACATCATGCCTTTCAGACCTCAGCATGGTTTCTGGTGGTTTCTCCCAGTTAATTTTAGCATCACACCAATGACTTTGCCTGCAAACGACTTGAAGTGGCATATCTTGGTAATGTGGATGGCATGAACGTATATTATTCAGGGCTAATACCAAACTAGCTTAGAAGGAACTAATTTATTCATTTAACCAAGTGTATTTTGATTGCCACCCACAAGTCAGGTGCTGTTTTACACAAACTGACTTAGTCAAAAGTGTCTAAGAAAAGCTCTGCCGTCCAGAAGCCTGGAAGACTGAGAGGTGAATAAGTAATTGGGGTTCCCTGTGAGAGGTGCTTCTAGTGAGGTGAATGTAAATAAAGGGAGTGGCACCAAGCAAGAGTTTTGTTTTTTTTTTTTTAATTTATTTTAATTGGAGGACAATCACTTTCCAACGCTGTGGTGGCCCCAGGCATACATCAACATGGATCGGCCACAGGTGCGCATACACCTCCCCCATCCTGAACCTCCTCCCACCTCCCTCCCTCCCACCCCATCCCTCTGTGTTGTCCCACAGCACCAGCTTTGAGTCCCCTGCTTCATGCATCGAACTTGCACTGGTTGTCTATTTTACATATGGTAATATACATGTTTCAGTGTTATTCTTTCATCATCCCACCCTCGCCTCCTCCCACAGAGTCCAATAGTCTGTTCTTTACATCTGTGTCTCTTTTGCTGCCTTGCATCTAGGATCGTCATTACCATCTTGAGTTATTTTTAATCACAAATGGGCTCTGGAGTCTTGATGGTGGAGGAGATACCTGATTTGGGGGAGAGGTGCTAGAGGTAGTGATTTGGGCTAAAAGATGGATATTTATGGTGGTGGTGTTTAGTTGCTAAAGTTATGTCTGACTCTTTGAGACCCCGGTGTAGCAAATTACAAATAGCACTTATGAGGAGTGGAGGGCTAGGGAAGAAGGACAGTTGAAGTTGGAGAAGGAGGGGCAGCAAAGGCATCAGGGAGGCTGCTCCCCGTGTGGGGTCCTGGAGAGGTTTTCAGGAGGGGCAAGGGTAGAACAGAACTGTCTGTCAGAGGAGTAGCTCTGGAAGCAACTTAGGCCCGGAGCAGGAAATCTGCCATGGGAGTGGCCCACGGCCTCAGCACCGCCTCTGTTTAGAGAGGTACTTGCTGTGCTTTGCAGGGGAGAAGGTGCAGTCATCCCATGTTTGTTAGTTTGAAGTTATTTTCTATTTATAAACATCTTGGAGGACTCTCCCAGTGTGCAGTCCAGTTCAGGACCAGTTCATGAATTGACTGCTTTTCTTGGCTTGAGGTACTCTGTTTTTGCCTTTCTCCTCACAGACCACTTGTAATTCAAGATAAAGGAATGCCAGAGAGAAAAAATGGACAGGCACAGGAGGCATGATTAAAAATGAAAGAATATTAATTGCCTTCACCGGAGTGTATATTTTCATTATGAGAGAAGTGACTGCCTAGATTTTTAAAAAATAATTGGTTAGTGACACAGCTGCGGTATGTATGAGAACTCTAGAAACTTGAGAACAGAAAGTAAAGGTCGAGTTAGAGGAAAAGAGCTACAATGAGCCTTTTGTAGGCACGCTGTTCAACTACAGTGTTCAGAATCTCTAGCGCGTGGTTTCAGAGGGGAACAGAGACTTATGTGCTTGTGCACAGATTTAAAAAATAACAGAGCAAGCGTATGGTTACACATAAACTGTGGATTTAATTCTCTTCACCTTAAGAACAGCTTGTGCTGTGTCTTAAGTCTCTAAATGTGTCTTTAGTGAATTTTTGGACTTAGTTTATGCAGTTGAGTAGAAGAATTATGCCTTAGTCTAATTTAGGTCCACTAGTTCATGCAATAATATTTAATCATTACTGGAGGAAATGGATCTGAGTTTGATCTAGTCCTACGGTTATCTGTTAGATGTAGGACAGTGACTAAGTTACTTAACTCTTTAAGCTTCTGTTTTCTTCTCTCTAAAATGGAGGCAAAAATATTTATTTCATGGTTGTTTTTGAGGATCAATGTGATGATAAAGTTAGTTATAATGACTAACATTACTAATCTTTTACCAGATGCTGATTTCTGGCAGTGGGCTAATAGCTTTACATGCATTTTTAAGTGTTTACAATAAACACAGGCCCTGTGTGTGATTATCACCACCATTTTACAGATAACAGTGGCTTATAGAATAGCTCACTCAAGCTTAAGAAGGTAGGATATAGTGGGATTGGATCAGCATCACTGAGCTATGGCTCACTGGCCACAGCTGTACCCCCTTTCTGCTGCCTGTTTTTGTAAATAAAGTTTTATTAGAACACTGCTCTCCCTAACCACTTACGCATTATCTATAGCTGTTTTTGTGCTATAATGGCAAAGTTGCATAGTGGTGATGGAGACCATATGGGATACAAAGGCTCAAATGTTTCCTTTGTGGCTCTTTACAGAAAAAGTTTGGTGGTGGTGGTGGTTTAGTCGCTAAGTTGTGTCCGACTCTTGCCATCCTGTGGACTGTAGCCCACCAGGCTCCTCTGTCTGTAGGATTTCCCAGACAAGAATACTGGAGTGGGTGCATTAGACCTCCGTCTGTCTGACTTAAGAGTGTAAGGTCTAAACTACAAAAGCACTTCCTGTAGTTCTTGGCATATAGTAAAAACTCACTAAGTGAGCTGTACTATGTTACTCATCTAACTTAGGGTACGACTATTTACCGCCTAGAGCTCTCTTTTGCAAAATGGAACTAGTCATTCAGCCCCCAGCCAGATAAACCATTATGACTGTGGAAATGTTAAGAAATTGAAAGGTCCTAAAGGAACACATCCTTTAGCATATACATAACTTTAACATTCACATTGAATTATATATCAAATTTGTTGTTTATTACTGTGTGTTACATAAATAAATGCAAGGATTTTCACTTTCATAGCATTCAGAATACAGTATTCCATTATAAGGAGTACTTGTGAACTTTGGTGGATATTTAGGATCACTATTAATTTCCTACACCAGAAAATTTCATATGCTTAGGAAAATTTATATTTTCTTAAATTTCCAATGAAAAAGACATTAAAATATTGTGGAAATGTCACTTAATAAGTATTATGGTCTGTGTTAAAAGTAGGCATAAGCTTACAGCAGAGAAATGCAACAGGATTTATTTATCCACTTAAATGAGAAGATATGTAGTTAGCATACCCCTATAATAGTCTTTTCAGCAACAGAGAGAAGAGATTATGGTTTCAGTGTTACTCAGAACTTTTATTTCCATGTATTTGTCTAGTGACTCAGGGAATTCCCTGTCCTCTGCTCAGGGATGATCTTGGATTTGTGTTACTTTGGAGCTTATCGAGTATACTGTGGAAGGCCATCAACTTGTGTTGGGGGAAATATTCTTGAAATTATATTTCTTTAGGGCCATGGCTCTGGGTTGGTGGACTAGGGGGAGGCAATTTCTAGACTAGTTATTGTTTTCTCTTGGAAAGGCTCTTTTTGAATAGAGGTGTAACACATTTCATTCCAGAACTTATAGAAAATGCATATAAACCTAAAGAAAAAAATATCATTTGTAATGGCACCTTCATGGACAGCCACTATTAACAATTTGGTGTTTATCCTTGCATGTATTTGTGTATATATGCATGTCGTCTTTGATAGATGTATACCCATGAATATAGGTTTTACTTGTGAATCTATCTACAGGTTGCCCTAGCTAGGAAATACCTGGGGCCAAGTGTTCTAATTTGTACACAAGCAACTTATTTAAGGGAAGTTGGAAGCTATACAGTCCATTTCCATATAGAAACTACTCTTTGCAGAAATTTTGCTTTCATATATACATATATATCTTTTCTGTTGTGGTTTGTGTTTCCATTTTGAGCTTCTATTACTTTCTTGTGTGGGGAATTTAAATTCTTTTGTTAGAAAAAAACCAAGAGCTCCAGTAAGCACTAGTGATAAAATTTTTGGCCGAAAAATCCTTCTCTATCCTATCAATAATTTAATCTAGAGAGTCCATCGTAGAAAGGTAGAAAGTTGTAGGATGCAGCTAATTGTGAGAAGGGTATGGTGGGCTTGAAACATACAGCTTTTAAGGTCAGAATATGTACATGTGTGAGAAGTTGAGAAGTAACTGTTACGTGATTAGATGGAGCTTTTTGGCTGCCTTACAAACTCATTTTCTCACATGCCACGTCTGCTGCATCATTCCTTACGTTGCTTAAAAAGAGAATTCTACTTACTGTGTTCAGCATTGAGATGTTTTCTTCTAGTTCTCAAAGCAGAGAGAAGTCTGGTTTCTGGGAGGATTTTGGTTCAATGACCAGAGTGTAAGGAAAGTATTCTTGAGTGATTTTCCATTGGCAAACCTGAGACCTTTGTGATTCACGTATCAATCAGGATTCTTTGAAACTGAGTGCTTGGTATTTATGCAATTTAAATAGACTATCATTGTATATTATTTAAAACCTAATTTCCCTTCCCTACCTTCAGTTCAGCTGTAAAGACTGCCTGCAATAAATACAATAGTATTTATATAGAAGATTTTATATTAATATATAGTGATATATTAATATATCACTCTTGGCTTTTACTCATAAGAAATCGATGATGATAGATTTGTTTCTTTCTCTAGCAGTTCTCATCACTTGCATTTCAACCAACACAAGCTTCCAGAAGAGCCTGATTTCTTTAACTACTGTCTGTCAGGGGTGCTCAGAGTGAATCACAGTCAGTCGCATGCCTTGGCCTTGCAGCCAGTAGAGGTACACAATCTTTTTGATTCTTTGCTTTGCTTCTGTTCTTCAGCTACACTAACAAAACTGTTTTAGGAGTGAAATTGAGTTGGCCTGACTCTGCTGGGCATAGTCTTCCAGGCCTTTAGACACCAGCTGGATCTCTTGGTGAAGAACTACATTTGCAGGGCAGGATTCCCTAGCCATCAGAAAGCAGAGCACTCCAATTAAAGCTTTCGTAAGACAAAATGATAGAAAGCAAAGAAGCAGTTACCTTAGGACCCATTTTGCTAACAGATGCACAAAATGGATGGAGATGAAGACAGATGCTCTCACACACAGTTCGAGCTACAGGGGCTTGATGCTGAGACGCTGAGCGCAGCTCCTGGGGAAGGAGCCTGGCGGAGCCTCTCGCTGCTCACACGGTGTGCTGCCGGTAACGGCTCACTGCAAAGCAAACACTGACGGCTATTTTTGCTTTTGCCTTTTCCCCTAAATGTGAAAGTCCTCTCCTGATTTCTTTCAGTTATTAAAACAGGTACAAATGTAGTCTTTCATAAAAGCAAAGTGGTCTAAAGGAAATTTCAGAAAAGTGAGGAATATCTGTAATAGCAGGCCCGTCTTTGCTCGCTTCCAGGGAGGCGGTGTGCTTTTCTAGGGACTGCCTCACTACTTGAGGGCTTGCAAGGGGAAAGTAAACAGCAGCTCCAATTCTCAGCCCCTGGAGAAATCCATCAGGTGTCCTACGTCTTGAATTATTATCAGGGAAAGTAGTGGTGGTCATGTCACCATGTTTTTAAAGAGCAGAGGTTTGGAGACACATCCAGTGGGGATAAAGGTGGAGAGTAGGGGGAACTGCTGAGTTCTTGATGATCTATAAATTCATCTGATAGCAAGATCTTTTACCCCCTTCTCTGAATGCTGCTTGCCCAGAACTAGTAACAATTTATATGAGGCTGGTAGGAATAAAGAATGCTATTTTTGTTTTTAATTTATCACACTTGTGAAATGCCTTTGGGAGGGGAAGACTAAACTGGAATTATGGGCCAGCAGATTTTAAGTAGTGTATTTTTTTTTAAATAAGGATCTAGTGGCAAGTTTGGTTCACTTGCCCCACAAATACCTTTATTTACTTTGCTCAGGAGAAACTTGAAGGACACAAATGATTACTGTGGTACAGTGTGTCCTCAAAAATCGAGGTTCTGTGACATAGACAATATGGCTGCATTTATTCTGCCATCAAAAGGGAATACTCACTGATGCTGAGGTCTTTCCTTGTGAGGCTAAATTGATCCGTCTAGGGACAACAGAAGTTTTAACTCTTGATAGTGAAGTTAGGTTTCAGTTTCACCACTCCTGCCTCTATGTTGGCTGGTTTTCCATATGCAGTAACATAGATGCAGTAATTGATCTGATATCAGAAGGAAATGGAGGAACAGATTCCAACTGTGGTGTTCTATGGTCTTTAGGCATTGTGGTAACTGACCCGAACAACCATTTTTCCAATAAGTAGTGTACTCATTTTGAAAATAAAGGCCCAGAGATGGTAGGCCAGTTGCTCAGTTTACACAGCTGGTAAGGTTCAGTCTGGTAGCTTATTTAATAGCAGAATAATCTGAGTCAGTCTGGCCCAGCAGCTTATCCCCTTTGAACAGAAGGATATGGCCTCTTGGAGCAGGATGACAGTTTTCCACAGAAATCATTCATTGTCTAGTGGAGGGTAAGTCCTGAAATCTATTTCTGCAAAAGAAGAAGACTTTGAGGAGCCTAAAGCCTTACCTGTAGAGGAGGGCAGGTTCTTATATTTGAACATTTTAGTCACTTAAACCCTCTGTGCTCTCTAGTATGGGGGCAATTAGATCTCTCCTTTGGCAGTTTCATATGTTCCTACACTGCGGTTATCACAGAAATGGATGAATCCAAAACTTTTATATCAAGCCCTGTGTGTCTGCTAAGTGGCTTCAGTCATGTCTGACTCTTTGCGACCCTCTGGACTGTAGCCCACCAGGCTCCTCCGTCCATGGGGATTCTCCAGGCAAGAATACTGGAGTGGGTTGCCATGCCCTCCTCCAGGCAATCTTCCCAACCCAGGGATCGAACCCACATCTCCTGCAGCTCCTGCAATGCAGGCGGATTCTTTACCACTGAGCAATGGGGAAAGCTGCCATATCAAGCCCTACCTGTGTCCAAGTTTTGTATTTCCAAACTCTTGATGTGTCTACTTGTGATCTACTTTATATCAACAACCTCTGCATGTAAAGACCAACAAATTTGTAAACTCTACATGGTCATTCCCAATAAATCCTCAAAGAAACCCAGTAAACTATGTTTTATCTCTATTTTACATGGAGAAAATCCTCAGCCAACCAAACTAAAAGCGCCCTTCAGAGATTTGAAGAATTTTACAGGGTGGCTATATGGCCTGCCTTACTACAAAGAAAGGCTTTCCTGATCTCCAGTCTAGAGCTCTCTCCAGGACAGGGGAGCCATTCTCCAAGAAAAGAATGCCACACCTTCCTTAGAATGTTCCCCTCCACTTGATACTTCTTTTGCTTTATCTTAAATTTTCTAGTTGTTCAGGCTTTCTCTTGGAGTCTTCTTCTCTTCTCCCTCTGTCTAGTCTGAAATATCCTGCTTGTAGTATGATTTAATGGAGAAGGCAATGGCACCCCACTCCAGTACTCTTGCCTGGAAAATCCCATGGATGGAGGAGCCTGGTAGGCTGCAGTCCATGGGGTCGCTACGAGTCAGAAATGACTGAGCGACTTCACTTTCACGCATTGGAGAAGGAAATGACAGCCCACTCCAGGGCTCTTGCCTGGAGAATCCCAGGGGTGGGGCATCCTGGTGGGCTGCCATCTATGGGTTCGCACAGAGTCGGACATGACTGAAGCAACTTAGCAGCAGCAGCATGATTTAAAAATAATTCTCTTCTTTTTCATGTCCTTAATTTAAGCTCTTATTTCATGCCTAGATTGTTGCAGTCTCTTCCTTAGTCATCTTATCTTCTATTTCATTAGTTTTATTAAGTTAAATACTTGAGTCTACTGTATACAAAATACCTTGCAAGGCAATATAGATTTGCATTTCTGGGCCACCTTATAAATAATTCTCAGGTTAAAATACTGTTTCTAGCATATTTTCTTGCTCAAAATCATTGACTGTTCATTGCCACCACATGGTGTCTACAGCGTAGTGTTTAAATGCCCCCAATCTTGCTCTAGACTGCCTCTCCTTTTCCCCCAAGGTCTTTCTCAACACAAACTCTGCTCCTATCTGTGAAACATGTCCACTTAACTTGTGTTAGGTACAACACGTGCACTGTCTCTGTGCCTTTGCTTTATCCGCAGTGATTTCTTTCCTCTCCTAATTCAGCATGTTAATTGGGCACATTCTATAGCCAGGAGCTATTGTTTGGGGTAGATCGGTGAACAAAGACCAAAATCTTCACCTTCCTAGTTGGAGACAAGCAATAAGCAATAAATATTGAAAACCAAATAGATCACACAGTATGTTAGGTGGTGCTCAGTGCTATGGAAGAAAAATATAGGTTAAGAAGAAATTAGGAATGCTGGGGTGATCTTTTATTATGGTTTCAGATAGATGAGGCTCCATTTTAACATATGGCATTTCCCTCTAAGGATGTGAAAGAGTTAGGCATCTGTTGCAATCCCATGGACTATACAGTCCATAGAATTCTCCAGGCCAGAATATTGGAGTGCGTGGCCTATCCCTTCTCCAGCAGATCTTCCTGACTCAGGAATTAAACCAGGGTCTCCTACATTGCAGGTGGATTCTTTACCAACTGAGCTACCAGGGAAGCCTCTGGATAGGCAGGGGAAGATATTCCAGAGAAAGCAAAGGCTCTGAAGTGCAAAGGAGCTTGATGTATCCAAAAACCACAAGGAGGTTGGGATCTGGTTGAGCAGGGAGGATGGTAGCAGGAGACAGGTCAGTGAGGTAATAGGAGCCCACGCATAGGCCCCTGGCAGGCTATGTAAGGATTTTGGCTTTACCTGAAATGGGGCCTTGGGGAAATTTTTGAGTTGAAGAGTAATGGGATATCATTTAATTTTTAGAATCAGTCTGACAGCTAGCTGATCATATGCTGTGGGGGATGAGGGCAGAAGAAGGGAACCAGCTGGGAGACTATGACCATCAGTAAAGTGACTCATACCACTGGTGTACCACTGGAGGTGGTGAGGAGACAGGGTTCTGATCTGTTCTGAAGGGAGAGCCAACAGGATTTCTGATGCAGTGGATTGAGGGGAGGCTGCAGAAGAGAGGCGGGTCAATGTTGAGTCCAAGATTAAATCCGCACTAGTCGTTTACTCTGTATCACATGTTTGGGGGAGCCAATCATATATATGCTAATATATACCTTTTAGAAACTCATAAAGTGGTGAGGTGTGACAAAAACTTACAAAAGTTAAAAGTCTGTGTGGGTGTATGTTTGGATAATATCTTCTCAATAAAACTGCGAGTTCCTTAAAAATATTAATTCACTCTTCACTCCACAGGCCTTCTTAAGGAGATCGTTAAAGGCCAGTGGTTGTCTTACCGCCTCAGTAGTGCTAAAGGCAATTAGAGGCAACTTCAGTGTTGAGGGTAAGTGCGCAGGCTCTGATGGAGACTGATGTGTGCAAACCCTAGTGCCACTATTTTCTGTAGAGTGATCTTAAATAAGTTACATAAGCTCTGTGATCCCCATTTTTCTCATCTGAGTAATGATAATAGTCTCTCTCGTAGGGTTTATCATGGAGAATAAGTATATTAATACATGTAAAGTACTTAGAACAATGCCTGGCACATACTAAGTGTTCAAATACTGTGTACTATACCTCAGTAAATGTTCAGAAAAAATGAAAGAGGATTCATATTTGGAACGACTTTCATCCCTTAAGTGCCTGTATTCAAACCTGCCAAGCTGTGTTAATAATGTAAATAATAAGGTCTTGTATTAAGCCTTGCTCTCTAGCTGGTGGTTACAAAATAAAATGGAAGAATTGTATTATGGTCAGTCTGGTTATCTGTTTCTCTTCGGGGGTGGCTATGGAGTCTGGTCAGCATTCTTTTCTGGGTGCATTTGATTGACAGACTGACAGACAGCATTTAAATACCTAACACATAAAAAATATTAGTGTTTTCTTGTTTTTTAGCTTAAAATGTTGAATGTGTATTAAAATGAGAAAGATCATTTTCACGATAGATATGACTCTCCTAGTACATGAAAGGATGGAGATCACAGCAAGAAGGGAATATTATTTTTTTTTGCCCAAGTACAGGAAATTACTATTTTCCCCTCCATGTTTATGTTTTGATACCTAATATCTCTTTATTTTTCCCCTCATGTGGTTGTTCATCCTTTCATGCTTCTTAATATCAGCAGCTAATTTGACCTCCAAATCCAGGAAGGAGCAATGCACTGCGCCTATGGAACTCAGGCAGAGTTTTAGTATCGGGGTGTTTTGAAAAGCAGCTTAATTTGGCTTTCCTTGTGCCTGTTACTCCAGCGAGGCACTCAGGTTCTGTTTGAGCTCAGTGTTCCTGATCCCACTGTATACATCCTGTATGGCCATGCAGACAATAGCTGTCAATGAGTAACAGGTAAATATTGAACAGGGAAGCCCTTTTGATTAACTTTGTGGATCATTATTTGGAAGTAGCTTGCCTTGGAACAGCTCCATCACTCATGATCATAGCATGTGTGTGGGGGGTCAGAGCATCAGCCTCCTGGTTGGAAAGCTGAGGCTGTATTCGTTGTTCTGTGCCTGGTCATGCATTCATGCCATGCTGGACTAATTAAAACTATCCAATGAACAAAATGGTGACTATTTAGCACAATAGGAATGTAAGATATTTAAGATGATAAATCTCAGAGAATGCTCAAGAGAGACCTTGTGCTATGTTGATATCAACGTTTTAAAGCATACTTATAATAACTTTTTGAAGTATATAATGATATTGGGTGCTCTTTTCTTTTTTTTTTAATCCAAACTTAGAAGACTTTTTTCTAATGTGGAATTTAGACAGTTATGGCAGACTGAAAGTGAATTTTTGGTCTAGTGTGTGCTGAAAATAAGTGATTTCAGCATCTGTTCTCTTTCTTAGATTTAGACCATGCCACTTAACAGGCACAAATGGCCCTCGTGAGACCTTAACCCAGGAGGTAATTCCATAATCTCTTTGCTGTTTGTTAAGTGATTCAGATCCAACCGTTGAACTTCATGGTATATTGTTTATCATTATTTTGAATAACACCATTATCATTATTTTTGAGCTTCCATGAAAGAATATGCACAGAACTTGGTAAATAAGACATAAATGGGATTGAATGAAAAAGAATGGCTTTCAGCTCTCAAGAAACATTTCTAGGTCAACACTTACCTGATTATAATAGAAAGATACAGAAAAGCCATGATTAGATATTTAATACATCTTCAGGAGAGTCCCAATTCAGTGGCCAAATAGGCAATTTCCAAAAAGTTTTCATAAAGTTCAATTTTGGAGTCAATTTCTTAGTTGAGTCTTTTCTGTTGAAATATAGAAGTGTTCAGAGAACTAAGTGCAATAATTAAAAGTATTAAAATAACCAATAAAACTCTACCCTTATTCTATAACAATAGTTAAAAGTAGGCATTTTATGATGTTTTAAATGTAGATATTTTAAATTTCTTTAATTACATGAATTAATACCATTGTTACCTGCTGTTAAACATTTATGAACCACAAAAGTGACACACACAAAAATTAAAGAATGTTAATTAAAGAATGGAATCTTAATGTTATGCGTCACTTAAGTGTTAATCTCATGCAACCTAGTCAAAATAATAACAGCCAAAAAATTAAAAACAAATTTATTCTGAAATGATTTGAACAAGAAGTACACTATAGAGTAATTATGCTGACTAGAATTGTAAACTACATGTTTCCATCACATTCTGAGGAAGAGATTCTATTATGTATTGGTATCTATTTAGACATGTGTTACAATTTTGCTTTTAAATGAACAGTGGAAAATATTAATATTCTTGTTCTTAAATTGTAATGTTCTGCACTCATTGGGAATACCTCCTCCCCAAAACAAAATGGGAAAGGATTTAAATTTTCACTTAGAAAATAGTCTCAATTGGACAAGTATTACTCACAAAGTAATGTATTAAAAATCACTGTATTATGAAATTTAGACAAACCTATAATATGCATGCAAAGTACACAATAAACTGCAAAGCTGGCATAACAGACACGAAATTTCCTTGCAATAGAAAAATAGTGAGTACTTAAAAAGCAGTATGGGCAACTGTACTTGTGTGTCTTTCCCCAGGGGTCTCAGGATCTAAATTTGGATTAGGTTCCAAGTGAACATGTGTTGGGTGGGCATGTCCTAACCCACACCACAAAGCTAGAACATAATTTGACATAAGTCTTTGTTTAGAACTGGAACAAGGGGGATGCTGTGGGTCAGGCTGGAATTGGCAGGACTGTGTGGAAATGTGCCCATGTGGCATGGTATCTAGCAGAGCTGGTATTCCTAGGCGTTTAGTTTTCATGAAATTCCAGGGAGCGAATTCAATATCCAGTCTCTGCCTCTATAGAATAGGAACCTTGGGACACTGTATTCTTTTGTGTATACTTATTTGTGATCCATATTATAATTGGTATTTTCATTATAAGAAAAATTATTAAAATATACATATAAAACATATTTTAATTTAGAAATTTCCTAATAATTTCCTTAACTTAAAAAAATTTTGTTTTATACCCTAACTAAATGAACTAAACAAGGATTTTTAAAATGATGCTTATATCATTGCTGGCTTTTAATATTCCATTTTAGTTAGTAGGTAAATTTGGTAATGTTTGAAGGGAAATGGAATATATTGGGGGCAGATATGGTAGTTTTGGGGGTTCCCAGATAGCTCAGTTGGTAAAGAATCCACCTGCAATGCAGGAGACCCTGGTTCGATTCCTGGGTTGGGAAGATCTGCTGGAGAATGGATAGGCTACCCACTCCAGTATTCTTGGGCTTCCCTTGTGGTTCAGCTGGTAAAGAATCTGCCTGCACTGCAGAAGACCTGGGTTCGATCTCTGGGTTGGGAAGATTCCCTGGAGAAGGGAAAGGCTGCCCACTCCAGTATTCTGGCCTGGAGAATTCCATGGACTGTATGGTCCATGAGGTTGCAAAGAATCGGACACGACTGAACAACTTTCACTTCACTTCATGGTAGTTTTGAAAGTAATTTGGCTCCATTCAGGAACAAATGTTCATTTGTCAAAGAAAAAATTATTATCTCTTTGAGGAATGTCTACAGTTTCTCACAATTTCAAGTAAGTTTTGGGCTATCAGTGGAACTCAGAATAATTTGATTCAATAAATATGTACTGAATACCTACTAAGTACCAGGCAATGTTCTCGACCCTGGGTATTCAGTGATAAACAGGAGATCAAAAATTCCTATAGCATAGAGTTTAAACTTGACCAAAGAGGGCAGACAATATGCAGATACATATATAATTTTTAAAAGATAGTTCTTTGTAGTATGAAATAAATTAAATCAGGACAAGGGGATGGAATAGGGTTTCCCAGGTAGCTCAGCATTAAAGAACCTGCCTGACAATGCAGGAGACGCAGGAAATGCTGGTTCGATCCTTGAGTCGGGAAGATCCCCTGGAGAAGGAAATGGCAACCCACTACTCCAGTATTCTTGCCTGGAAAATCCAATGGACAGAGGAGCCTCGTGGGCTACAGTCCTTGCAATTGCAAAGATTCGGATGTGACTGAGCATGTGTGCAAGGATATGGACTATGACAAGTGTTTTCCTTACAAGACAGAGAATGTTAAGTGCCTTAAGAATGGTGTAGGTCTCTCAGTTCTCTGCAAGTCCAGGAGAACAAGATCCTTTATGGCTGCGGGGAATTGGGAAACTCTGTTGGAGGAAGATGAGACTTAAGCTGGCCCTTGTTGGATGAGAATGAACAAGTCACATTTGCATATGACAGAGGATGGAAATAAGAGTTTCTGTCTGGTGTTTGCTAGAAATAAGAAGGATTTATGGGAGCTTGAAGGAGAAGAGAGGAATTTGGATTTGGCATTTTATATGGTTTCAATAAACTGAAGGGTTTGGGCTGAAGAATAGTGGAGTATGTGGGAGTTTTCTAGCCTCATGTTTGCATGAAGTGAATGAGAAAGAGGCCAGCTGACAGGCTGTTATGACACTCGAACTGAGAAGACTGTGTAAATTTTTTATTTGGGCAAACACTGACTATTTCAAGATTTATTTAAGGGCTACTAAGTGAACATAGGTTTAGGGTGGTGGATCATGTGATTTCCTGACTCAGGAAAGTGATTTGCTGACCAGAGAGTTTGAGTGTCCCTGTTCTAGGTCCATTATACTGGCTGTGTTTACATAATTACCTACATCCTTCAATAGGATTTGATCAGGAAATACTTTAAAAATTAAATATATGGATGGAGCACCAGGAAGAACTCATCAGATAATGAATGGTTGGGGGCATAAATAGGTAGCTAGGAATAGTTCCATAGATGAATGACTTGTTAAAAGAAATGGCCACCATTTAACCCAGGTCTATATAAGAAACAAATACATGTTAACATTATAGGATAGGGATGAATAACATAAACTAGTGTTCAGGAAATAGTGACCTTCAGCTCTGTTAGTAAATGTTGCCTGTGAATCAAGGTGCCAGTCAAATATAGCACATGGCATGTTGCAGGTGATGGTGCAGATCTGACACATCATTTTTTTTAAGATAGATCACTGAATGAGGACAAAGATGTGGATATGCCTGCTAATGACAGAACCAGCTTGTGTGATTAGTATTCATTTTTTGACAGCCGCCATATTGACAGGAGGTTTTCCATAACATTTTTCTAATCTGTTGACTATGAACTTCAAGATTCACACCCTTCTTAAGTTGATTCCTACCTCCATCTAGATGAATGATGGAGAAAGAAAAGTCTCATTTTAAGCATAATTTCCCTAGACTTTGTAATTGAAGTGTTGTATTTTATTTTTTCACTCAATATACTGCTCCCCCTTGTCCATTGTATAAAGTGAAGGTTTTCACCTTTTTAATGTTAATTACTGAAGGGCAAGTATCCTAACACTAACCCCCCTTTTATAGGAATCCTGATTTTTTTTTTTTGTACACTGGGTCTTTATTGCCCTTCTATATTTTCATCAAGTTTAAAGAACATAGTATCTGGAAGGGGAATCTTACTCTCTTATTAGCAATATGTTAAGTAGCTAAGCTTGCATCATTGAAAAATATTTTTATTCTTCTGTTTAGAGATTAATTTTCTCTTTAAGCTAGTAGATATTATTGTATAATTAAAATTCTTCATGACCTTCCTTTGCAAGGTATGTCCTGCATTTGCTATTTTTTCTCTCTTCTTACCTTAGCTTACAAAGCTGATATCACCACTGTACAATGAATATTTGACTCCCTTAGCTGAGCTTGCCATGATCTCAGGTCCACCTGCCAGTCTCTGCAGGCTGCTGGAGGAGATTTCATCATAACTTCTATTAGTCAAAGAAACACTTGGAAAACTGCATCCTTTATGCTAACTATTGGCCACCGAGCTGGCAAAAGGAGAGTACTTATAGCCATAAATTAACTTCTGTAAAATATTGTTTAGGGAGGCAATGTTTTATTGAATGTTAACAAATAAGATTATCATTTAGTAACTCTTTTATAAGCTATCTTTACAGAGTCCATAAGAATCTGTACTGTGCTTAACTTCTGACATTCCAAGATTTAGCTTTGTGTTTTATTAATTGATGACATTAGATTAAATTATTGAAAATTAAGCTTAGTTTTCAAATCCTTCACATCTCTATGGGTCTTTTTGTTTCTATAATAATCATAGTTGGCCTTTATGACCCTCAACCAATGAAACAAACATGCAGTTTTTGCTAATATAAAATGGATTTTTACCTTTTCCATAATTACTTCTCACTAGACCTGAAACAGCATTAATTAAGAGAAAAAAAAAAAATGTTGGTCTTGTGTTTCTATTGCTACCTCTTCCTCAGCACTCCCCAGAAACCTAAACACAAGTTGGGTCTTTGTCTTTTGTCATCAGTTTATAATGAGTGGAGGTTGATAAGCGAAAATAAGGCTTCATGTCCCAAGAAAGTACAAGAGAATTGTAGAGCTTTGTAGAGAGTTGTTGAATTCCCAAGCATAGAGCATTGCAAAGGATCCTGTCTTAGAAAGTGGATAACCTTGTGCTGAGTAGCCGCTGAGAACCCTTGAGTGGGGTAATTTTGTTTTTCTGTAGATAGCAGGTCACCAATTACATCGGGAGGAGTATAAACTTCTTGTTAGTTGATAAATGGAGGTTGGAATCCTTTTCTAGGTTATTTTATGGTATTTGTTAACAATGTTTACCTTCATAAATTGATTCAGCATAATCTTCACCTCAGCTTTCCTTCATTTCTGGAAGACATACAGATAATGTGCTACTTTTATGAAGCCTCACATGGCACTGAAAAACTGATTTTTGCTTTAGCTCAGCAGAGCAGCAAGATGATATTAACATAGAGTTGGGAACATTTGAGTTCCCATAGGGTACAGAGTGTGGCTGATATGACACGACTTGCCTTCAACAGTTGTTTTAACAAGACATCCTTCATATACAATATGCTGAGCTGAAAGGCATAACTGAGTAATGTTAGCAAGAAACACTGTTGGCGAAATTCTTGACTTTCATCTTTATCTGATTAATCCCAAGCAATGTATTACTTACAAAAAAAGTATTTTCAACTGAATATATATGAAAGATATTTTTCAAATGCCTATAACTTTACAAGAACTATCTTTGGTGTGTGATATTTTTATTCTACAAAAGCATTTCTAAATACACGGCACAAGCAGAAAGATGTCCAGGATTTTGGATGTCTGGTATAAGGAGGCTTGATGCTATCCTTTCATGTAGTGACTATTGAGCACCTCCTAGGTGCCAGGCTCTGAGGATGCAGCAGTGGATGAAAGAGGCCAAAGGGTGGGCTCTTGTACTTAAATTCGCATGGGGATAGCAGACAAGAAGCAGATGATTCAATTGTCGAATGCATAAGATGGGGATAAGTGTTGCAGAGATGATATGAGCAGCAAAGTGGGTTAAGGAATCCCAGACATGGGAGTGAGGTTTGTCTTGGTAAATGGGGTGGCCAGAAAAAAAAAAAACAAAAACTTCACTGTGAAGGTGACAATTGAATGAAGTTCTGAAGAAGACCATAGAGCAAGCTCTGTTTGTACCCGTGTGTCTCCTTTTGGAATTGTTTGTGTCCCCGTAAGCACTGTCCTGCTGATGCCCATTCTGTCTCCAGAGATGAGAGAGAGATACTAGGCTCCTTCCTGTGCCCAGTATTTAAATTTTCTCTGTTATGCCTTACATTCTATTTTACATTGTTCTACTTTGGGGGGAAGATGTATTCTTCAGAGCCTTGAGCTCATTGGATGCAAGATGCTGTGATCTTTTTTTTTTGTTTAAAGAGAGCATAAATCAAGCTTCCATAAATATTCCAAATTGCACCTTACCAAGAAATTGTTTTCTGTAAACGTTTAAAACTGTAAAAGAAACTTTCCACTCTGAAAATGGTATTTTTACTAATTTACTAATTAACACTTTTCTTCTGCTTAGCACTTTCAAGACCTGATTTAATTACAGTTTCTAGTACCTTAAATAGTATTTTAAAGTGAGTCAGTGTTGCTTTGCTCAAAACATTGCAGTACGTTTTTTGCCCCTTTAGGCATCAGTTAATATGAAATGTATCATTTATTTTCACTGCCAGAATTTTCATTGGGACTAGAGGTAGTTCTGTTCCTTGGATGATGGAACTGTGACTAATCAGGGAAATATTAGATGTGCATTTGCTTCCCAATCCCAAGCATAGGGTTAATTGAGCACTTTTTCCTCAGTAATATGCACACAGCTCTGATTTTGCTCTGGGCTTAGAAATAAAATGAGAGAAGCACTGGTTCCTCTGTTTATTCAGAGTTTGGAGACTGCGTTTGAATTGGTTCCCAAAATATTGAGATAATCCCTCCTCTGGAGAGGTTCCTGCATTGCTATCTATGGTAATCATTGGAGTAATTAATCAGTTGAGAATCATTTGGTTAATTGTACCACTAGCATGTTCTACCAAAAAATAAAACCCTGGGAACTGCAGATTTCCAAAAACAATAGAAATCAGATATGGATTAAGAAAGAGATAACAGAATGCTTAGAGTCTTACCAGGATTTTTCTCTTTGAAAAATAGGCTTCAAGTAACCTAGTCGTAAGGGCTTCTCAGGTGGCTCAGTGGTAAAGAATCTGCCTACGAATGCAGGAGATGCAGGTTTGATCCCTGGGTTGGAATGATCCCCTAGAGGAGGAAATAGCAACCCACTCCAGTATTCTTACCTGGGAAATCCAATGGACAGAGGAGCCTGGTAGGCTATAGTCCATGGGGTCACAAACAGTCGGACAAAACTTAGCAACTAAAGTTCGATGACAATGAATCTAGTTGTAATGTTAATATTAAGTCGATTTTTATTTAAGATGGGGAAGAAAAAATTCCTGGAGAGCAAACTATTACTTCCCAGCATCGTTTCCTTCCTGTTAGAAGTCACATAGAAACAGGGAGAAAGATGATGATGCAAATATGCAATGTCACCTTTATGTTTCTTAAATAAGTAAAGTTGGGAGAAATTAAATTATTTAGAATTAGAATTTCTCTTACAGAGCTAATTAGATTTACTATCAGAAAATAACTGGGAATCGTGTGAACTCATATTTCTAACAAATTGCATGAGGCTTCTGGAATTTACATTCCCAAATGGAAATGTGTAACTGCTCTTTTGCCAGTAATGTCTGCCTACTCTGTGACTCTCAAACCCAGTCTGCTATACTAGTAATTGTGCGTGTACATTCAGACACACAGCAGTTCGAGATGGTTTAGATTGCTTGCTTCTATACCCATTGTGGGTTTATTGGCAGCACTGTTTCTTCACTGAACAGAGAGATTTACTTATACAAAACATACTTTCCTTTGATTACCATGGTTTTCTTCCTCCAAAGTTGATCTCTCTCTCTCAAGTATATCTCATGTGTACATATAGTTTCAAGGTTCACTACTCAGAGTCCTTGTAATCATGCTTTTTTTTTTTGCTCTGAATTTTTCTTATGTGCACATCATTATTGGGCAATAAGATTTATAAAATAGAAAAAGCATGTTTCTTATTCACCAGAAAGTTACATATAATGTTGTTGGGAAGATGAGATATGGGATCACCATTTTTTAACTTGGGCATATAGCTCAATCTGACAATTTTGCAGATGAATAAAGAAAGACTCGACTATATTGGGCATCATAGATGGTTGAGAAATTAGTGCTAGTAGATAGTAGAATGGATATGCAGTGAAGTGTTACAATGAGCATGACCACCAGTTAGAACAGTGAAATTCAAAGAAGGGTGAAATCAGTGAAAGTTGGAGAAAGTCTTTATAGGAGAATATGAAACTGAGTTCACTGCAGAGGGTTTGAGAGGTGGGTAAACATTTGAGATGAGAGAACATCAGGAGCAAACATTTTGAAGCAAAACTGGGCAAAGTCTGTTTATATTCTAACATGGACAGGAGAAAAACCTTTGGGAAGGGGAGTGGATTGTTGTATGAGAAGTGAATGCCATCACAAGGCGAGAAAGAAGAACTGGCAGGTAGAGAGCCCTTCTGGAGGCTGTTGCAATCTTTGAAAGCTAGCTTCTTGTTTACACTTTACTGTGGTCCCTTGTGGGACTTCCCAGGTGGCACTGGTGTTAAAGAACCCACCTGCCAATTCAGAAGACAAAAGAGACATGGTTCGATCCCTGGGTTGGGAAGATCCCCTGGAGGAGGACATGGCAACCCACTCCAGTGTTCTTGTCTGGAGAATCCCATGGACAGAGGAGCCTGGTGGGCTCCAGTCCATGGGACACAACTGAAGCAACTTGGCACATGCTCTGTTCTTTAAGAGTTGCTTAACCAAGGAAATGTTATGCTTTCTTTTTTGCCTGCTTTGGCTCTCTGAATAGTATTTCTGAAGGTGTTTTTCATAACTGTTAATAGGTGTTGTTTGAAATAAAGGGTGGTGGTTTGGTAAATACTTGGTTAAACGAAGCTAATTTATACTTCTTTACCAATATTATACATTGTTAATGAGCTGGGTCACATGGCGAAATTTATTGGAGGGGAACTGTGACATGTAGCTTTCCCCCAAGTATATTTATACATAGAATTCTTCATCCTAAAATATTACCACCAATGGGACTAGAGTTCCCCGTGTGTGTACTAAGTCACCTCAGTTGTGTCCGACTCTGTGATCCCATGGACTGTAGCCTGCCATGCCCTTCTGTCCATGGGGTTCTCCAGGTAAGAATACTAGAGTGGGTTGCCATTTCCTCCTCTCAGGGCTCTTCTCGACTCAATGATCAAACCCGTGAGAGTTCCTTGGAGTGCTCTTATAAAGTGGTAGGTGAGAAGTCACTGCTATCATTTCCAAACTTTTGAAATAAAACCACAAAGTAGTCAGCACAGCAGAGAAGGCAATGGCACCCCACTCCAGTACTCTTGCCTGGAAAATCCCATGGACGGAGGAGCCTGGTAGGCTGCAGTCCATGGGGTCGCTTAGAGTCGGACACGACTGAGCGACTTCACTTTCACTTTTCACTTTCATGCATTGGAGAAGGAAATGGCAACCCACTCCAGTGTTCTGCCTGGAGAATCCCAGGGACGGAGGAACCTGGTGGGCTGCTGTCTATGGGGTCGCACAGAGTGGGACATGACTGAAGTGACTTAGCAGCAGCAGCAGCAGCAGCCAGTGCGGATGTATGGAATTGAAATATCTACCCAGTTTAAGAGAGAGGGAAAAAAGGCCAGGTGTTCTCAGCTGCTTCTTCAGTTCTCAAGTGTCTGTGAGCCCAGCAGCTGCCAAACAGGAGGAGCTATTCTAGCTCTCACTTACACTTGGCACCTTGCATGGCTGTAGGAGTGGGTCCCACACGCTGCAGAAAATTTGGGACAGAGATTCTCCTACTTTACCAAGTGAGAGATTCACCATTAGGCTTTCACTTCCACCAGCCTGGCAGCCCATTTGCACAGTTTGTATATGCTAAAGATGATTTCCCCAACCTTCACATCTTCTGGTTTAATCCTTTTGCATCTGTGGTTACACTGGATTCAGAATGCTGCTGTCCAGAATTAACTGAACTTCTGATGTGACCTGCCTTGCTCTTCCCCCTTTATTCACCAGAACTGATAGCCCTTGTTTAGTCTCATGGCCAAGGGGAACCACCTCTTCGCAGCTTTGGGTGTTCATGAATCAGTTTCTATTGGACCACTTTGTATGACAATCCTAGGGGCACACTTGTGTATTTTGGGTTATTTTGGTGCTAGCAAAATGGAATGCTCTGGAGGGCAAACTTATATTGTTACCTTAGGTTGATTTATAGGACTTTTTCTAGGAAGGCTGAACTTGCAATGATTTCTCTTTAAAAATTTATTAAAAGATCAATTGTCCCCAATGAGTAGTCATGCCAGTGAGAAATAAGCAGTGTTAAAGTATCCATGGAAAGGAGAATTGTGTTATAAATATAGTTGGTACTCAGTGAATAGTGTTGACAGACTGGTTTGTGGATGTCTCAAGAGAGTTGTGGTGGGCCAGTGAGAATTGGGATATAAGTCTGATTGAAAATTTAAAAATGCTTGAATCTCATTGTGTTCTTGAAATAATCATATTGATGGGAAACTTTTGATCTGTATGCCATAGAGACACGGAAGGTCTAGTTAAAGGAAAGAAAGGCACAGAAGATTGGAGTTGGTTTGAAAAAAAGAGCTAATATGGCTTTGAAAGGTCCTTTAGACTTTATTTTTGAAAATGTAAGTTTTCTGTACACTTCTTGAAAATTTGATTTAAATTTTTCCAGACCCTGTCTATAGTTAATTCTTTTTATACTCTCGTTTTTTTGTAATATATTCCCCCATTTTGTTTCATTCTGTTGATTTGATATTTCTCTTGTAAATTTTATGTTGTAAAATTTAAAAGACCAGAATAGTTGTATTTCCAGAACTTAGCACTAGACCTCAAATGAGCAATTGCTTAAGAAATGACTTCTTAGGATAGGCAGTGTAAAGCAGTGGTTAGAAATACCTGACTTGGGCCTGACCCAAGTTTAAACTCTCAGTTCTGCCCTTGGCTTGCTTTTCTGACTTGTGGCTGTTGTTGAATGTTTCTCAGCCTTTTCTCACTTTGGTATTATCCAAATCATGCCAACTTTATAGACAGCTGTGATGTTTAAATGCCCTGTTGTATACTAAGTGTTTAAACATTTGGCACAATATATGATATTTAATACTCTGTATACTCTAGCTGTTATTATTCAAAGTAACTTTGCCTTCAATGATCTATAGTAGATAAAAAGATTAAACTTTCATGCAATAATATAAGGGTAGGCATAATAAAATATAGCCATTAGAGTTAAGTGTCCAGTTTACTGATCCAAGTAGACCTTACTAGAAGTACTAGCTAGACTGGCAAATGAAAAAGTCACAAGGCAGATAAGGAGAGAGTTGTGTTCTTGATTGTGGGGACAAGGGAAATCTCCAGCTCCTAATTCTTTCTCTCTCCTCATTAGGCTTAACACACCCTAAGTTTATTTCCATTTACAGTTGTTGCCTCAGAGGAGGGGTGATGGAGCTCTCTCTTTCTCTCAGAAAGCATGAGTGTAGAAAGAGGTGCAAGTGGAAATTTGAAAAGTTCTATCCTGTATTTTCCTTCAAAATCTTAACACTTTATCTGCTAGTCATCCTTAGTTGAAAGAGAATTACTGTGTCTGGGGTTTAGCAACCTCTCAAAGATTTGAAGGCTCTCCAGTTTCACTCTACAGTTGATGTATTCCTGAGCACAGAATCCCACTGGGCTCCCCAATGTGAAGAGACACTATAGAGTCCCCAGGGGTTCTGTGTAAAAATGGTAATTACTCCCTATCTCATCTGTCTACTTGCAACAATTGAGCAGGGAGTCCATACTCTCCTAGAACACCATCAAGTTTTAAGAACTGGAGTTAATACTGTCATTCCCTTGAGGTGATATTGTCATATCATCAAAAACAAAAAAAGTCTTATTTCCCAATTTTAGATTATGAATTGAATTGACTTTAGTTTCATGAATTCATAGTGTAGCTAGCTGAGATAATCTCAGAAGTTTATCTATACTTTGATCTATATTAAGTACAGATGGGGGACCAGTCATGTAAATGTCCTGGTTTAATGGGAATTTCCCTGAAGTCAGTCCAAAGGAAGGTTTTGGAATGGGGGTGCCATTTTCCCCCAACAATTCATTAATAGTTAATTAAATCTAATATATGAAGACCTTAGTTTAGGAAGGGGTTATATTCTATGAATTAGCAAGTTAGTGGTTTGGCATCCCCCCAAACAGTGTTACATGAGGAAGGTAGGCTAACCTGTAAGAAAATAATAATAGTAAAACATTCTCTGACTCTCTCTAATCAGAGTCTCTTGGCAAGGAAGTCTTAGAACATGCAAGAATGGAGGTAGGCAGAAAGAGCTGAGGTCCTGGATTTCTTAGAGTGTTGTTTCTATGCAGTCACTAAGTCATTTCCGACTCTTTGTGACCCCATGGACTGCAGCATGCCAAGCTTCCCTGTTCTTCACTGTCTTGCAGAGTTTGCTCAAACTCATGTCCATTGAGTCAGTAATGCCAAGTCCAATTATCTCATCTTCTGTTGCACCCTTCTCCTCCTGCCCTCAATCTTTCCCAGCATCAGGGTCTTTTCCAGTGAGTCAGCTCTTCACATCAGGTGGCCAAAGTATTGGAGCTTCAGCAGCAGTCCTTCCAATGAGTGTTCAGGGTTAATTTCCTTTAGGATGGACTGGTTTGATCTCATTGCTATCCAAGGGACTCTCAAGAGTTTTCTCCAGCACCACAGTTTGAAAGCATCAATTCTTAGATGCTCAGCCTCCTTGATGTTCCAATTCTCACATCCGTACATGACTACTGAAAAAACCATAGCTTTGACTATGCGGACCTCTGTCAACATAGTGAGTATGAAGAGGGAATAGCCAGTTTTGTGGCAATGAAGTCGATGAAGGCAGTGAAGAAGGGAAAGCATCTGTCCTAGTAGGAGACAGCATCTAAGAACAGCACTGGAGAGCATCTGTTGTTTCGTTAGGAAAATCCCTATCAGTACAGTGATGGGAAAGCAAAACAATGATCATGATAGTGTTGGTTTTGGCATAAGATAAGAAAAATATTTGATACCAGGATATTTCAATGGTGATGAAGCTAAAGTTTGCCTTCATCCAGATGGAGCTTGTAGTTCTGGACTTCATTCTTCTGCAGCTTTCCTAGCATAAGCAAAAGTACAAAGCACACGTACATGAGAATTATCCTGTTACTGTCTCCCTTACCTGATTCTTCAGTGACAAGTCTGATGAAATTTGTCTGTTCCAAGATAATTCTTGCATTCTAGTTCTCCTCAGTGTTAAAGAAGGAGGGCAAGAAAACACCGTTTGAAACTGAGACAAATCCTATACAGACAGGAAGGCTTTCGGTAACTAAAAGTAGTTCCTTTTTTGGTTATAGTCTCCTTAACCTGTTAGGCTGAAAATGAATTATCTGAACTTTATTCCCTTGGAAGAGGTTATGAGGAAGAGAAAAAATGAGTAATTCTTTATTTACAATCAGCTAATTAATCTGTAAAGCCGCCTCACCCCCTGTGGTGTGATAGTCTCCTCCAAAACAGGAAGGATTCTTTGGTCATTCTTATGAAACAGTGGAATGCTTGATTTTTTTCCCCATTTGCATGGGAAAATCTATTCTTCCTTCCCATGGAATGATTCATCCATAGTGGCCCCAGTGGGCTAGTCGTGTGATTAAACCAAAAGGTTTGTGGATCTTTAATGCAAGCAGAGTCCCTTTTTTTCTAGCAGATTTATGGCATAGAAATCGAACGATTAAAATATTAGGTATGCAGTTTTTCTTGTGAAAAGACATTTTATGTTGATATTGTTTCATTTTTTAATATAGTAAGATACAACAACCAACACTAGCATGTGAACAGACATTTTGAACTGAATTCATTATCTTTTATTTTAGATTTATGTTGAAGTATTATTACAATTGAGAGTATTATAGTTACTTTCATATGAGTTAAAACTCAGCTGTAACAATTCATTGACTAAATATTATGATGGTAGTCAACTTTCAGTTGGAAGTGTTAATTATTCACCTCATAATGCACTCATAAAAAAGATTTACCAACAGTCTCCCAGGAGTAGAAAGCATATTGTCTCTTGGCATATTTTATAAACATGCTTTCCCTACACTCCCAGTAAAAGGTTATTATAGTTTCTCTTCTGTGACACTTAGGAAGGATAGAGATACTCACACAGGATTGGACGTGTCATTATTTGTGAAAAAATGACGTGTATTACTCTTCAACTTAATGGTCATCAGAAGCTTTATTTAGTTGACTTTATGTGTCAAAGAACAGCTTGATTAAGCACTTACACATATTTTCATGTGTGTATATGTGATGAAGTATACACATGCTATGTTTTGGTTGGATGGTCAATTTCTTTACATTCTTCTAATAATTTAAAGGGCTTCCCAGGTGGCTCAGTGGTAAAGAATCTGCCTGCAAATGAGGATGACTTGGGTTCGATCCCTGGGTTGGTAAGATCCCCTGGAGAAGGAAATGGCAACCCACTCCAGTATTCTTGCCTGGGAAATCCCATGGATATAGGAGCCTGGCAGGCTTCAGTCCATGGGGTCTCAAAAGAGTCAGACATAACTTAACAACTAAACAAACAAAAATAATTTAAAATGAAGTAAGAATTTTTTTTTCAAATTTCATTTCTGTAAGATTAATTTTTAGGATAGTAGTATTACATGAGAAAAAACATGCTTTGTATTTCTCATATTTTGGATACTATTTTGGCTCAGAGACAAGGCCCCGACCTCAATTTGACTTTTCTCACAGTAGTGAAATCAGGCTGGATATGTGCTAGGGACTCCCAGGTATTTTCAATTTCAGTGTAAAATTTAGATTTCCTTATGCCAGCTTTTCCTTGTATTAACTCTAGAACTTACCATTATTATTGTCGGGTTTTATTATTTAGGAACTGCTTCCTAGTTATTTAGTATATCCTTCTAAATCTGTCTTTTTAATTTGTTAATAGCCAACAATAATTGTAATGATCCTTCTTAATTTCTTCATGCATTGCTATCTAATTTACTTAGGTTTCTAATATCAGAGGTTGTTTCTTCTAAATTAATTTAAAAAATTCCTAATGATGTTTTAAAATGAACATATTGCCTCATTAAAAGTGTTAATTTTTGGCTTGTTTTTCTTCTTTACTCCACTCATTTGGCCCAGTGTACTTCATCTCTTCCTTGTATTTTCTAACTTTTAGATGCATCTTTCTTTTTGTTTACAACTCATGCCCTAATGTGTCCGAAATCCCCTGTTCTTCTACATGGTCTGCATATCTCGCTTTGTTTTCCTCCCTTCTTTTCTTTCATTAGTAATTACCGTTCATGTTTGTTTGTTTGCTAGTTTTTGTTTTGAGGTTTTTGGCATAGCTACCTTTTATCTGTTAATTAAATTTGTGGTTTTCATATTGCTTTATGTGGGACTCTGCCTGCCTGTTTTCTTCAATTACAATGCAACCATCCTGTTTCTCATGATGCCTAAATGACAGCAATCCAATCTCACTGCTTTCTGTGTCATTTTACAGGTTATGGAGATTTGTAGGCTGTTGGATCTTGCTGGGGCTATTTCACCTCACATGCACAACTAAGGGAATAGGGTCTAGTTTAGGTTCCCTAGGATCAAGAAGTAAACAGATCTTGATTTTTCCTGATGACTGATGTTACTCCATTGTTCTTTCTGTTACTGTGATGAGTTCTTCTGATCAGGCTTTGGAAATTTCTATGGGAACTGATTGTTTCAAAAAAGTTAACAATTTACTTAGGATCTTTGTTACTGAGTTGGACTTTCTCTGTGTGAGGGTATCAGTTATTAAAAAAAGGGCAGAAATGAACAGTGATACAAGAAAAAAAAACAAAGGCACATAAATGACGGCACACCTAATCCTTTAAAATCTGAAATGTAGATTTATAAATCCTTGTGCCACTTTGTACCAAGTATCCTTTATTCTGATCTAAAATGAATTCCAATATTTGACCTTGGAAGATTTCTTGTCATTTTGTTCCAACCTTTTTTAATGATATACAACCTTCCTGTCTCTTCTCCTTTCCTACCGTGTAACCTTTCCTATTAGTATGGCCTAGTGAATCTAGACATTCATCTGGGGTTATTATAAGAGTTAGAGAAGTTGCAGAGGAGGTTTGTCACTTCTAATTTGCTAATCTTCTGTGCATTGCACAAGATTCTAGCATCACCTGAAAATAGAGCCCCAGGAATGGGGCCAAGGCCTCAATTTGAGTTGTCTCCCAATAGTCATACCATGGTTAGGGCTAGGTCCACAGCCAAGTATTTTCAATTTCAGTTTCAATAAGAGTGGCGAAAACATTAAACATGGCATGGGAGCCTAGATAAAATGGTTATTACATATAATCCCCTAACATAAAAGTATATTTTAATATATATACAATATCTTAAATATATAAAGTATGTATTAATATGTATTAGAGAATTCATGCCTAGCATCTGTCCCAGAAAAATTGAGCTAAGTTGATACAGGGTATTTGTTTCTGATACTGTAACTATTAATAATTGGGGTACAGAAAAGCTAATGACTTCTGTGCAAGTGATCACGTTAATGCTAGCAGGTAGTTAGTACCTCACCTTATTTAAGTGCTGCTGGAGATTTTTTAATAGACTTTTGTTTATCCATATAGTTAATTGAAAATTCATTAATATTTGGTTAACTATTTTAAAGTAGAAATAATTTCTGATAATTATCAGAAATAATTTTTCATAGGACAGGTTTAGAGGGAAACGGGACTATGTTGTTAAAGCACATAGTGGTTTGGGGAAATGATTTAATGTTATACAGATATTGAATGATTGTGTACGCATAAATATACCCTTCAGGCAAAGAGGTAAGAGCATTTCATTGAAAAGGGAGTAAAGGTCTAGAAGTTTAAACTGTATCATTCTAATGAAAACTTAGCATATCAACACAGATCAGTTTCCTGGCAGTAAGAGTACATTTTAATAGATCCCTAATGTATTAGAGTGTAAAATAAGGAATGTGTTTATATTGTCTTCATAATTCAGTGGAGCTCACAATGTCATTAATAGGTACCTCACCCCCTGGGGCCCACTGTTTAACAGCAGTGAGCACCCCCACAATTTAGGATGGTTTAGAACGTGGCTACCAATTTAAAAAAAAAGGATTGAACTGGAAATGAGTGATACAGTTTTAACAAATGCCCCATAGCTTATAAAGCAAGTCAGCCTCCACTAAAATCACACTTTTGAGAAAAAGTCCCGTTTATTTTTATTTCTTGATACAACTTACAAAGAAGTTAAAACTTTTCTTTATCTTCATCCCATCAACTATATGGACAATATATAATTACGAGAAAGTGGAAATTTAAAGAGCTGCATTCAGTTTTCAAACTAGTCACATTATGATCTTAAACTTTTTTCTGCTTTATGTATGATAAATCAGTATTTTAACAGTAAAGAGTTTCAATGTAAAATCCCTGATCTTCCCTATGTATTAATGGGCACACATTTTACTTGCTTAACTGTATGATGTAGGAAGATTAACGGATATAATTACTAGCTTCAAATGAAATTATCTATGTACAAATTCAATGCAATCACTTTTATATAGTTAGAAGCCTCTGAATTTGATTTTTGCTTTAAATTTTTTCCCTGTATTACCATATATGTATTCTGTTTTGTTTTGTTTTGGTCATGCAGTTGATACTTTTCTGAAAGTTTTTACTGGTTGTGGTTCTTAGAATATGCAATTACACTGATTTCATGAAATAGTGCATATATAGAATTGTGGGTTTACCGTTTTATTTCAAGCTGGCAGAAAAGTAGTTAATGTAAGTGTTGGAACATTAAACAAGTGACCACAGAGTTCCAGATGACCATCAAAGTGACAGTTAAAATATTACTAGTGTGACTTTACACTCACTTTGAGTTTTAAATCTCTTTAAAGTTGGAGGCTGTACAATGTGTTTCATACCTTTTAGTGGTTGAAAGGTAGGAGTGCAGTGTGTGTGTGTGGTCTGAGTTTTTGTGGACGTGATCTGCATTTAATCTAGGGAAATTAATTCCCTAAGCTGCTGGCAGGCAGCATGTACTTGTTAATTATTCAGGTGGATGACAAATGCAGAGCAGAGGTTCTCGCAAAGACAAAGTTTGTATGATGCATGTTTAGTAACTGATAGACCTGGCATTCCGTGGTGTCTTATTCAGTGCTAATCCTAATAAGCTGCCTGGTGAGATGAACGCCTTTCTCCTATCCTCTGCAGAGAAAACAGAGATCTGAAAGAACTTCATTATGGCAATAAATCCTGTGCTTCGTGATTTTCTTGGTGAAAAGGTATCTTGTCCAGATGAATAACAGCAGAAAGTTAGGATGCTGGTGTAATATTGAGTCTTAAAGCAAATAAAGCTTTACACTAAGGCATGGCCATTGTCTCTTTTCTGTTGTGAAGGTGATTCCAGATTAATTTTGTGAATCTAGTGTACATAAAGTGTAGATCTTCAAATTAAATCAGTAGCACACCACAGGCAGTGCTATGGTTCTGAGTTTCAAGTGGTAGGAAAACTCCCTTTCTCCCCTGGTCTAATATGGTCGGGTTTCTTTCGTACATCCCTGTGCCAATAGGTTTTATTAGGATGGGAAGATTTCCCATGGGAATCTTGGTGTTCCTTTTTAAAACTTCTAGACCTAGAGTCTGCCTTCTTTCTGCCATTGCTAAATAAACTATGCAAAGAATTGATTAGGCCAGCTGTAAAGTACTGCTTGGCCAATTCTTAGATCTTGGTTGTTGTGACTATATTTAACTCTTCTAGTTTATTTTCCCTCTTCTTAAATGTTCAGACTTGAGTGATGTAACACCCAAATCAAAGTTTAGCTAAGCCAATTCAGTTTCAAAAACCTTAAGCTAGATTTGGACACTAATGGTGAGAACTGTGAATGGGTTTAGTACTAAACCATGAATCAAGAGCCTAGGCTTCTAGCTCAGGTCTTGCCATTAATCAGAGCTGTGATCTGTGCATGTGATTAAGTCTTTCCTCATATGGGAAATGATAGTGTTGAACTAAATATATAATCTATATTTCTATGATTATTTTACTCTTTTTATATATAATTTTTTGCATTGTAAACCCATACCCATCATCAAGCACTCTTATTTTTTTTTTTTTTACTTTAAAAAATTTATCTGAGGAAAACAAGCTCATAATAATTGTCATTTTGTAAGGATAACTTTAAGTGAATAACTTTAAGTGAAAAATTGATTTTTCTGAAAATACATTCAACTCTGACTTTAACAGAAAATGTTTTCAAAACTAGTTTAAACCTCTTTACCAGTGATTTTTAGAATATTTTATAAAGCTGTGTACAGATATTAATAATCTTTCAAAGAGGAAATTCTGTGTTAAATCAGCATGTATCAGTCAGTCTTCTGATTTTGTAATTTTTATCTTGCATCCTCAAATCCTTTTAGTTTAGGAGCAAACTATTTCAAAAACTTTTTATTTATTTTGTTGCTCTTACACAAAATGACACACTCTTTAAATAAGCAGTTTGTAAGATTAACTGTTTCTGTTGCTACAAGGCTGCACAAAGGGCGGAAGCCTCCAGTCACCTTCCACAAGGCTGTACATGACTGTGAACTTTTCCCCGGCATCTCCTCGAAGCTTAGCTCCTCAGCTTGTTCTCTTAGCATTTGACTGATTCACTGCTGAGGAATATTTTAAATGTCACTTTGATGGTCATCTGGAACTCTGTTGTCACTTGTCTAATGTCCCCAAACTTCTATTAACTGCTTTTCTTCCAGCTTGACATAAAAATGGTAATGCCTGAGTAAAACCAACATCTTAATCAAGAAATAACACTACCATCGCCAGGAAGACATGCTCATATCCCTTTCAAGTCATTTTCCTTTTCCTCTCCAAGAGTAATTCTGTCTCCTAACACCATAGATGAGTTTTTCCTATTCTTGAACTTCATATAAATGGAATCTCGTAGGGGGTATTCCTTTATGTTTGGCTTCTTTTGCTCAACATTATGTTTGTGAATTTAGCTTGTTTATCACTGTAGTTTGCTCATTCTCGTTGCTGCATGGTGTTTCGTTTTGAGAATGTACCATAGTATATTCTTTCTAGTGTTAGAGAGCATCTGAATTATTAAGAATCTGAGAGTCAGAAGTCACAGAGCTCATAAGTGGGCAAACATAGATTCTAGGCAAGGTCTAATTTCAAGCTCTCTTTGTAATTGCTACATTAGTCCAAAAATAAGTTACTAAAGACAACATCTACACAATCTAAACTAAAACTATTTAATCCTTATAATAAGCAAGAAAATGAAACTACATCAGAATAGACTTTCTGTATTTTCCCTAACTTGGTAAATGCAGGTTAAGGACTCTCAAGTGAGACTGACTGAGAAATAAAATCAGTGAAGCTGTGTAAGTTTGTGGTGGTCTTCCCTTTCCCTCAAGATTGATGGAATCTGAAAACTGGTGTTAACTGAAGTTTTATCTCATTCTTCAAATTGTCAGAGACAGAAACCAATTGCAAAGTTTGTGTGCTGCACAAAGATGCCCAGTCAAGGGAATTTTAGGAACTGATAGTCAGTCCATTTTCTAGGAGCCAAGCCTTGCACTCAGAAAGCTAAGTCTGTGCAAGGAAGAAACTTGGGGGACTTTTCCCCCCCAGGCTTACACAAAAGGCCTGGTAGGCAAGGTCAGATCCAGTTTAGCTCAGATCCTGTAGGTTCTCTCTGAAACAATGGTGGGCTCCCCCGGAGCGCCTGGACATTTTACTCATGTGCGAGCTTGCAGCATGCACTGCTGACAGGAGAGCAAGGGCATCTCTGCTCCTGGGTCCCACTGTGATACTGCTCAGCTTTGGCTCTAGTATAAGTAAGTGTCATAATGTGCATGATGTTTTGGTGCCATAATTCATTTGGCACTAAATTTGAGAGCATGGACTCTTAAAAGCTGATGAGAGTTGTGAATATATTAATATTACCACCCTTTGCATGTGTTTTACATACTTGCACAATTCTGCATGTATTTCAGGGGACTCAAAAACTAGCGAATCCATCCCATGGACTCTGTGAACCCTTGGTTCATAATCCTGGCCTTAAGATTTTATGTAACATATAGTAAAGGAATGGCTTCCCTCATAGCTCAGATGGTAAAGAATCTGCCTGCAATGCAGGAGACCCGGGGTTTGATCCCTGGGTCAGTAAGATCCCCTGAAGAAGGAGGTGGCAGCCCACTCCAGTATTCTTGCCTGGAGAATTCCATGGACAGAGGATCCTGGCAGGTTACAGTCTGTGGGCTCGCAAGAGTCAGACACAGCGTAGCAACTAAACCGCCATAGTAAAGGAAAAATAGGGTTTTAATGTAAAGAAGTGGCACTAGGAAATGGTGATGCTTTGCCTTTGAATGTGCTTTGTATAAAAGAAGCTCTCTTCTCTAAAAGAAATTAGATAAAAGTAAGTGAAATTAAATGGCATTTATGATTAGCTCAAGAAATATACTTTAATAGAATAAAGTATAGTGCAAGGATGCAACCAGTTATATAACATGTTCAATCCAGGGGATAATTGGAAGTCATATATTATAGGGAAAAAGCAAAATGGGAAGAACTGATATTTTGAAATTGTGTACTTAAGTGTGTACCTACCCAAATGTCTAAGAATAACTAGTTTTTCACTGTTTTAATAAATGTGGAAAACCTCTATCAGGCTAGCAGTAAGGTTATGCCTTTACTTATCTTATACTCTTAGAGGTTTCTATTTGTAGCCTCTGGAGTCCAAACTGGGAGAGGAAAAGGATAAAATAATCCACCAAGGAAATGATTAGATTTCTAAAATCTACATTTTTCCCTATTTTGTTATCCCTTATAAGAAAATAATTGATAAGTTTTGGTTTATGGGTAACATTCTACTAAGGACTTTTAAATATCAGGTATTTTAAGATGAGTACATATAACCCTGAAAATTGCAGTCACTTTTTTGTCCTTGTGAAATGGTCTGGAAGTGGTCAGTGCTCTTAGTGACTCTCTTCTCTGGGTTAATAGGGGTAATTTTATTTACAAATGACCTCCATTCAGGTTCCTTCTGATAAGGTGATTTTAAACATTCTGGATTGAGACTGAAAATGGAGAGGTAGGTTTTCCAATGCTGAATATTCATTTCAGCTTTAAACCACCAGTTTCATTTTCCCTGAAATTTAAGATACAAAGTTGAAATAGAGAGGCTTTTCTCTGACCCATTAATTAATTGAGACACTCTTTCTGAAAAATTTTAATTGTGGCTATTTTAAGACTTAATTTAGCAGGAAAGAAGCATTCTGAGCTATGCAAATAATTGATTTACAGAGTCATTTCTTAAAAGACTTGATACATAATGGTATCTATTGCTATATTCATAATAGGAAAACCTACTTGGACAATTATAGCATCATTTAAATTACAAGGGCTAAAATAATACTTTTGGTGCACTGTTATTTTGCTCATTCAATATTAATAAACAATGGTAATGCTGTTACTTTGAGTATTTCATTAAAAAACTTCACAAGTATAAATTATCTGGAAGTTACGTCACTCTGAATTAGTGAAAGTCCTGGAACATAAATTACTTTTAATGGATATCATCCCCTGATCTAAATTTTACAGTATAAGCAATTAAGTTCAGCTTTAATAAATGTGGGAATTATTTTTAATCACGCTAGAATACCAGCCTTGAATTCCACTCTTCGGTTACATTGTATTTCTGTTGTTGATTATAAATGGGAGCTTCCGAAGTGCCGAAATACATCATTCTGTATAAAGGTAAATGTTTACCTCGATGTATTTTTTTTCACATTATTACATAATGTGGAGCTGAACTTCAAACGACCCTGAATTATCAATTATTCTGATTTACTGTGTTCTTTATTACGTTTGAAGGGTCATCAGTAAGGTAATAAATTGTAATGCAGTGTTCCTAGTTAGGGGGAGTATTCAGAATCATGTGACTAAATCTTTCTGAAATAGCTAGACTCTAGATCACTTTCACCACACTTGCCATCACCATGCACACACATGTACACACATCTGCAGGCATATACATAAACATAAATTCACCTGCCAGATTCTGATACCTGAACATTTAAAACTGTGTACCAATTTTAGCCTGTTCTCCATCTTTTCTCAGTTTACAAGATACACTTTAATAAAAAGGAATACCCACTTGTTACTGGGACTGTTAGCAGGTTTTATTTAATAATAGAAGCTATAAATTCTTACCTCTAAGATACATACATATATATACACACACACACGTACATGAATATATATATATGTGTGTGTATCTATCTATATGTGTGTGTGTATGTGTAACAAAAGAGAAAGCACAGGCATATTTTAAACAAAGACTATGTTGAGGGGACAGCATATGAATAGCAATAACTGAAAATAGTAAAACCTGAAGACAGAAATGCAGTACAGAAATCGTATATGGATAGTGTATATAGCAATTGCAAAAGTAGTTTTAAAATTCACCTTTAAACCTCTGTGTCCCAGTAGAAATTTTCTTCCTAAAGTAATTGCCTCACTAAAAGAAGATGAATGATACACTGACCAGGTACATGAAACACGTTACTGGTTGAGCTGTGTCCGACTCTTTGTGACCCCATGGACTGTAGCCCACCAGGCTCCTCCATCCATGGAATTTTCTAGGCAAGAGTACTGGGGTGGGTTGCCATTTCCTTCTCCAGGGGATCTTCCCAACCCAGGGATTGAACCTGGGTCTCCTGCATTGACTGTATTTATGTTACTGTCCCATTTCTCTTTTCTGAGTTTCAGACATACTCATCCAACATCCTGTTCACGAATGTTCAAGAATCACCACAGTGACCTTCCCTCTAAGACTAAACTCTTTAGCTCCTGCTAAAACCTGTTCCTTCTTCCCTCTTTACTATTTAATATGTGGCATCACCATTACCTCATATTTATAAGCCACAACTGAGGCATCATTCTTGGTCCCTCCACCCTCATTCTCTTAGCCATATTCAATCAGGCACTGCACCCTGGTGATGCTGTCTTCTAGAGAGTTATCAAATCTTCACTTGCTTCCATTTCTACTGCCTTAACCCATCTCAGGCCGCCATTATCTTGATCCTGAATCAACCTCTTAATTGTCTTCCTTCCTCTAGTTTTGTCTGCCCTCTCCCCAGTCCGTTCTCCATGTGGTCATCTGCTCTTAGGACTTCATCATGGATGAGCTTATGAGATTGCTTCCCATTGTGACAATAAGCAAAAACTCGGTAGGGACAGAACATAGTGCACAAGCAAGGACTGATCCTTGGAGAGAGAATAAAGGTGAAAAGGAGAGGACTAGGAGAAACCGCTTGCCACATAGAACCATATACCGTGGTGCTGAAGTTCCAGACTCATTAAAATACCTGGGTTCAAATCATGACTCTCTTGTTAGCCCTGTCAGTTCAGTTCAGTCAGTTCAGTCTCTCAGTCGTGTCCAACTCTTTGCATCCCCATGGACTGCAGCACACCAGGCTTCCCTGTTCATCACCAACTCCCGGAGCTTGCCCAAAATCATGTCCATCGAGTTGGTGATGCCATCCAACCATCTCATCTTCTGTTGTCCCCTTCTCCTCCTGCCTTCAAACTTTCCCAGCATCAGGGTCTTTTTCCAATGAGCCAGTTCTTCCTATCAGGTTGCTGAAGTGTTGGAGTTTCAGCTTCAGCATCAGTCCTTCCAATGAATATTCAGGACTGATTTCCTGTAGGATGGACTGGTTGGCTCTCCTGCAGTCCAAGGGACTCTCAAAAGTCTTCCCCAACTCTTAGCCCTGTAACTGTGAACAACTTGCTTAGCCTTTGGAATACTGGTCTCTGCATCTGTAAAATGAAGATTAATATAGAAATTAATTTATAGGACTGCATAGAAGACTAAGTGAATAAGAAAATGTTAGCTGCTCCTATTACATTTATTGGGCTTCCCAGGTGGCTCAGTGGTAATGAATCTGCCTGCCAATGCAGGAGATGTGAGTTCGGTCCCTGGGTTGGGAAGATTCCCTGGAGGAGGACATGGCTACCCACTCCAGTATTCTTGCCTGGGAAAGTCCATGGACAGAGGAGCTTGGCGGGCTACAGGCCATGGGGTCACAAAGAGTTGGACACAACTAAGCTCTCTCACGCACGCATGAACACACACACATTATTTTTATTTGCATATCATCTAGGAGGGAGATAGTTGAGGCAATGCCAGGAGACCTTTGACTAGCCAAAGAGGAAGAACACAGCAAGCATGTCATGTAGCTTCTGCTGCTGGCACAGTCGGAAGTGGGAACGGACGTGGGAACAAAGGCACTGAACTGACTGTAAAGGGCGTGGCTCCTGAGGGTGTGCACTTGACAGTCTACCCTAAGACAGGCTTGGACTCAATTAGAAAAAAAACTTACGTCAATTGTATAAATGTTTCTGGTTTTCTCTCACCCCCCCCACCACACACACTCTCCAAGTCTGATTTGTCCAGATAACAACTTCTTTCCATTCATCCTTGTGTAAAAGGCTATTTTTGCCTGGTAAATAATCATTGTTCCATTTGATAGTCTGCAGGTATTTATTAAGTGTAGCAATGATACACTTACGAGGAATTAAAGCTAAAAGAAAATCTTAAGTACCAGCCCCTGGTAAGGAGCATGTTCTACATATGAAAATTCCAGTAAGATATGGAGGATAGGATGCAACTTCTGTATGCCCTGGTTCAGCAGTCAGTCCTACAAATCACACATCAGTGATGGATGGGATACTCTTGCACCTGAGCCTAGTTCACTGTTTGGCTACCCCACTGGCTCTCAAAGGTGAGCTTGTTTCCTGAGCCTCTGGGCACTGGCTGGCCAAAGGTCAGTAGAGCTCCCAGCCTTCCACTTTCTCAGGAGCTTTTGTAGTCTTAGAGTCTGCTCTGTTCGACCTCCTCTTGGCTATGTTGAGATCTGTCATTGCCTTGTGTAGACTTGCTATCATCAGCCTTTAATATGGCGCTATTCAGTCCATTATTCTGATGCCCAGTTTTACTTAAGTGCAGTTATTGCAAAGTTGAATTTATCCAATATGTTTAGGCTTTCACAAGCTTTCATGTCCTTGGGGCTAAAGGCTGCTAACTACCATTTATAGTGATAATCAGTTGTAGAGAAATAGCATCTTTGAAGATATTGCCAGAGAGCAACAGGCAAGATTTATTTGCACAGTGAAATTTTAATTGCCTTAGCTTTAGACTTTAAAGTTTTATTTTGAGGTCAGCCCTGCTCAGTCCTGGAAGAGCAGAGATGTGGCTCTGTTGAGAGTGCGTAGTAAGAAGGGAATTGCAGTTGCATTATCCAGAGGTTAGCTCCAGCTCATGTGGGCAAAACTGAAGGATGGCTTTGTCCAGAGACTCTTGTCCTTTGCGGGGGAAGGAGTAAGAGTGACCGCCATATTTAGATATCCTTTGAGAGAAGCTATGACTTTTGAATTCCACAAGGGAAGAGCTTATAGCAGAAGCAACATGGAGCAAATGGCTCCTGTGTGGCAGAAATGATGAAGGGAAGAACTTTAGAGAAAAAGGAGAGAAAAAACTCTAAAATTGAAATATACTGTTAACAAAAATAACTCAGATATATCCCTAAAACCTTATGAAATCTGCCTTCAACAAGGAACACAAAAGGAAAAAGGCAAAACTACAGAATGTTTCTTTTTTTTCTTTTAAATCAGTGTGGGTATCCCGCTACCTTGCAGACTTACTATAGTGTCGACCATTGCATCTCAGTGTTGGGTGAGTTCATTTCTGTAAATATCGGAAGGACCTTGTTCTAACACTTTCAGTTATAACAAGGTCCTTGAGCATCAAGTAGAGTTGAGCATTATGGTATGGCTTTCATATCATTGCAGAAATTTATAGAAGTGTCATAGTGATTTTTAAAAGCCTGTTTTTATTTTCCTCCCATGTTCCTTTTACTTCCAAGAACGATTCCATTTCAGTTCTTGTGGCTAGAAGTCCAAAAGTTACTGCCTTTGTGATTAATCTTATTTGAGAATCCTCTTCAACTACACTGTCGTGAATTGTAGAAAATTTGTGTGCAGTGAACTTGTCAAAAACAAACCACAGATTACTTCTGTGGCTCTTTTTGTTTCTAAAAACTGCTGAGTGCTTTAGTGCAAACATCTTACATTTAGAGAAAACATGAAATAAAAATGCATTAGCCAGAGGCCAGAATGGAACTGTAGTGCTGGTGTGCCTCTGCTGAGATAGTGTTGGATGCCAGTTGGCCAGACTTAGGAACATTTAGATTTTGTTTCTGAGAGGAAGCAGTGCATAGCCATAAGCTACATTAAGTTCATTAGGTGCAAATGCTACATGACACAGTTAATATGGTGACAGAAATAAACTCTTCAGTGACTCAATTCTAGTGGCACCAATTTTAACCAATTTATCAGACAATTGAGTATGTTCTGCACTTGGGATGGGTTTTAAAAATATGGTGTCCATTTTCTTGTTTGGCTTATTTGACTTTGCAGACCCAGTTTAGTTTATGAAGATGCAGATATATATTCACTAAGCATGTCAGCATTGATAGTTGGGGCTGCTCTCTTGCTAGTGTTTGAGGGAGGTTTTACTAACCAACCTAGGAATGCATCTGGAAGAGGGTTTATGATGTGGTAAAGCTTCTAATGTGTCTTAGAGGAGAGAGTATGTGTGTTTACTTTCAGTAACCTGTATGTTTGTGTAAGAAACATAAAGGTTAAAAATTACCAGGCATAGGATCATACAAATTGGATTACAGTCATGTTTGTTAAGTGCTGAGATAAAAGTGTAATTTGTTTTGCAAATAATCACATCACCCATGTAAACTAAGTAACACTACATTCTGTCACTTAAAGTTAATGCTCTTTGGAAGAAATACTTTATCAAAAGAAATCCCTGAAGTATGGTCCTTTTAGTCCATTTTAAAGATGAGAAAACAGAGTAAGAACAGTAGAGTAAGAAAACAGAGGAAGACAGTACCGTAATGGTGGCTGTTCACACAGTCTGACTTTTTGGATGACTACCTTTATGACTTAGGAAGCAAAGTGTTCAGTTCCCAACTACTCATTACTTACTTTTCTCTGGTTTTAACTGAATCTTTCAACTAGCTGATGTGGATTGCCAAGGCAGAGCAAAAAACTACTCCTTGTGGAGCAACTCAGACAATACTAGATCAATATGCGGATAAATTACAGCACTAGGCAATAGCTAGGGTTAATTAGTCCCGAATTAGCGCTAGTTGTAGCAATTGATGCTGTGTTAAAAAATGCAGGGGTACGTATTGAACACAGATTGTTAAAAGGAAAAAAAAAAAAGATCAAACTTATAGTCCTAAAATAAAATCTTGGTTAAAAAATAGTTTAGTAGTGATATGGGTCAGACTGGTGTGTCTTTGCTAGTTTACATGACTACTGTCAAGATTATTTCCATTAGGAAATAGATTAGATGGAGAGACATGTCTGTTCCTTCTTCTTGGAAACCCAGATATTAAAGATACATGGACTCTCCTGACTGATTTTGGAGTAGTTACATGAAATAAAGTCAACCAAAGGTAGCAACCAGCTTTCAAAGGCCAAGACTGTATGACCTGCTTTTGTTCTGGCTATGTTCAAAGTTTCAAATTCTTGTTGAAGGTATTTCCTTATACTGATATGTAAACACACTCACCCAAGATTGACTTTTCCTCCCCCTTCATAAAACTTTGGAAATTATTTTGTGAGAAAAACTAGTATTAATTTCTAAAGCTAATGGACACTATTTTGAAGGAAGTAAGCATATCCTTACCTGTAGCATATGAATTGACTGCCAAAATTGTTCACGAATAACAGCAGGAATTCAGAAGAGAGATTTTTTTCGCCGAACTTCTTGCCAAAGGCTAACTTGCCAACTCAGTTCCACATTTGTAATTCAGTGTAAGTTCATCCCATATTTGTGAGTCAGGCTGATCCTAACTGGATTGCAGTGAAATTTTTAGGATTGCTATGTATCACATGTTTGTCAATCAAAATAAATAAAAAGAAATAAATCATTAGAAAATCATTTGAAAATCATTAGAAAATCAGTTGAACCTTTTGAAAAATTCGAAATATACCTCATACTACCACTGGAGACTGTTCTTAAATGACGAGAAAAGCTGTTACTTAAGCACAAGGTAATGATGATAATCTGTAATTCTTTTTTTTTTTTTCATTTATTTTTATTAGTTGGAGGCTAATTACTTTAGAATATTGTAGTGGGTTTTGTCATACATTGACATGAATCAGCCATGGATTTACATGTATTCCCCATCCCGATCCCCCCTCCCACCTCCGTCTCTACCCAGTCCTTCTTAAAGATCATTTTATCTTTGGGAAATTACTTGAAAAGGCAGATGTTAATGATCGTCTTGCCTCAGGACTCATACACAGAAGTCTAAACAGTGTGCCTCAGTTTGTGCAATAAAATATTATAAAACAAGAATACCATAGAATTTCCTGATATTGCAATTCAGAATGCGACCAAAACCACATATTCTTTCTCCCTTAACACTGTGAATAAAATGAATATCTTAAACGATCCATCTGAAAATGAGCCTGCGTATGAATGTGTGTGTGCATGCACATGCACAGCCGTGTACCTGCATTCACCTTTAGGAGTGGGTTGGGGATGCTTGGCTGTCACCTCCATTTGAATGGCACTGGCTCTTGTGTCATCAGTTTCTCTGGTGCCTCTGGGTAGAGTTAAAGTTTGCAGGTGTAGATTTACCCAGGCCCACTTTCGAGCTGGACTCTTCACTGTGGGATGCCCTTTGGTTCCTTCCTGTCCATCACAGGGCTGGGCAATTCAGAGATCAAGTTAGATACCCAGCTGTGACTTCATGCAGTAGAAAAAATAGATTTTCTACAAAGTAGTAGAAGTTTAAAATGATGTGTTTATAAATTAGCAAACTGGCTTTCCACTTTATTTCTCACTTTCCTTATGCTAACACTTCTTGAGATTTAACATTCTTTGCCGGAAGCACAGTACTGGTACGGTGTAAAGTAGCAAGCTTCAGGGGCGATGGTAAAAATATAGATGAATGCACAATTGTTTAATTCTTAGATAAAATAGAATAAATTCAAGATTGAATTGTTTTGTCAATTACTGGTTTCAGGACTTCCATCCAGTGAAAAATGCCTGTCCTCCTGTCAGAACTAGTGGAGGGAGATAAGCCATCTCCCCTTTCACCGATGGCTAATTAGACTCCCAGGGCAACTGGTTGTGCATTGCTGGAAATCACTTAAGACAATTTTGTTTTATGTCCAAAAAAACAAAGTGAAAAGTAGTTTTGAGAAGCCTAGGCCTCTTAATAGCTAGTGATATTAACCACCTGTTTACTCTGCTGATGTGCTTAAACAAAATAAAAGAAACATTTTGGGCAAATATTATAGCATCATATCCAAACAAGCTATTGAATCATAAAGTAAAGCCTGTGAGTTTTCTCTTAAGAAACAAATGCATTTAAGAATCTGCTGTGACAAATCAATATCAAAATGTGCACAAAATTACAAGGACAAATAGAATGTTGTTTTTGACTGGTTTGTTTATATTGAAACTATATTATTTTATGTGAAGTATGTGTAATAGAGCATTAGATTTGAAAACTCTGTGTTGAATATCATTTCTGACAGCCTTTTTTAGGGTCACTAAAATTCCAATAATTCAGTCTAGAATTGAAGCTGATTCCAGAGAAAAATTTAATATAGTCTGCTTGCCTGCCAGCTTCAACATAGTTTCTGAGCATTGAAATGGTTTGACACATTGAAATATAAAGTGCATTTGTCATATCTATTGGTGGAGTATTTTATGTGATCGCATCTAACAAAGATCAAGTTAGAGTAAAACTTACACTATTTTTTATGTGTTTGTGAAGAGGATTTTGTTTTATCTTCTTTTCTTTACAGTCCTGATTTGATTTATTATAAAGTCCAATAAACTATTCCTAGTAATAATAAAGAAACACATTGCCTGAACTGATTTTGAATTGCAGTGGAACATCTCTATGTTACCATAGTCATTTGCTGTTTCAAAGACCCATGTGAGTTCAGGATTGTGTCATAGGAAGGGTCTATTCTCTAGCAAATAGAGATTGTGTAATTAGAAGAAAGCCTTTAAATCTCTTGAACCTCAGTTTTCTCATCTGTAAATGGGGGTGATATTAATAAGTTTGCAAAGTTTTGGGCTTTTTTTGTTAACGATTCAAGATGTTACATGTATAACCCTAACTCTATGCCTACTACAGAGCACTTACTCTCTAAAAAACTTATATACATATCGCTTCTGGAAATTACATTCATAGAATAACTAGAATGAAATATGCAGAATATATATATATGTATATATATATATATATACACGCACACGTCAGTATTCCAGGAAATATTGAAATGAGATTCCAGTACAGTTTATTTTTGTAAAATACTACATTAGCTACTGCAAAAATAATATGCTTTTCTAGTATATATTCAATCACAGATGCTTGCTTATATATTTGAGTGTTCTGGGATTTCTTGTGGTGAGGGTGTAATGATAAAGTTGACTCTGTTTTAGATTATTTTACTGAACACAGATTAAACTGGGATGGACCTTTGTGTTATGCAGCAATGCTGTTTATGAAAGTATGAAAATCTCATGTTTACGTTCAATCATGTACACATAACCTTTATCTGTAGTTCAGATGTTGATTTTAATAGTTATAAATACAAGTAGGCAAATGTATAAATACAGCTTGAACAGAAGACTATTTCTGTGTCCTGGCTGAGAGCTCCTAGTTGTAGTGTTTGACTGAAACTGTTAAACAATATATTATGTTGAGTGAGGAGTTCTGTTAAACAGAACTGATTTCAAGACCATAATCATTTCATATTCAATTTATTTAACAAATATCTGTTAGGTGGAAACACACATGTTAAGATTACACACATGTATGTACTTATTTGAATACTTAAAAATATTAAATATTTGCATATTTAGCCTACAGGTTTTAATGTATGACTGATGTTTTATGATCTGCCTATGTAATATAAAATGATTTGACAGGGTTGTAAGTTAAACATGCAATGAGTAGCCAAGACTAACAAGTCCCAGTGTGTGTTCTGCTGAACTCAAGTTCAACAGTGTTAATAAAAATTATGTAAAGAAGGTTTCCAGGTTGAAATAAGTTTGGAAAACTTTGAGTTAAGCCATTTTTTCAGTAGGATTTCTGAAAGCACTTAATTTTCTCGACATATTACAAGGTCATAGACCATGGGAAGGTTGTGATATGCTGTTTCCTTAACCTTTTTTAACACAAAAAACTTTTCAATTTTTTTGAGTATCTTACAGCATTTATACTCGTTAGGACATACTTTGGGAAATTTAAGTTTAAATGGAATGTGCTATATAAATTTCTATATCAGTAGATAGAATCAGGGGTTGGGAGCCACCCCATCTCTTTGAACAGAGAGAAATTAAAAGATTAACTAGGTACAGTGTTGTTAACTAGCAACTGAGAGGAAAAATGAGAACATGGACAGATCATGGAGATTACAATGGGGAAAGTTAGCACCAGGATGAGGGGAGACAAGAGAAGAGGTTGAAATTAGTAATACTTAGAAACTTGGAGAGACCTCATAAAGTTGAAACTCAGAACTCTGAAGGGGGAACATGGACCAGTTTGTGCTGGTGTCTCTGGGGAGGCAGCTGAGGCTGATGCTATAGTGTTAGAAAAACAGCAAACTGTGTTCAGCCACTGCCTCTGGAAGGAACTGCCCCTGTTGGGTGAAGAGATGCTGCTGGGGTGATGCTAACAGAACCAGCCAGGAAGCCCACAGAGAGCATCTCCATTCCCCTTCCAGCCCTGCAGTCTCTCCTTAATGCCTCCGATGACATTGCCTTCCACGGAGCATCTGGCTGAGCAGAAATGGGGTTTGCAGAGACCCAGTCCCTCAGGGCAGAGTGTAGAAAGATGGTTCTGAAGCTGATAAAACAGCTTAATTGGCACAGCTGCTCTGTAAGAATCCAGACTTTTATAAAGAAATGTTAGAATTATTTTCAAAATGGTCCTGTTTTCATCTTAGACTGAATTGACTGTAGTAATTCACAAAGCAGAGCAACTCACTTTATAACTTGTATCTCTAGGAGCAGTCTTTTATTACTGCACTCCTAATCTATTAATGTACAGGTTTTCTGAAACAAAACAAGAGGGTTAGTTTAAACTTACTCTGAAACGTGAGAAAATACACTGTGGAAGGCCTGCACAGTCCCTAACTTTGTAAAGCTATTTAATTCATTTCTTCTACTGCTTCTTGGGATTCATATGCTGAGAGGCATTTGAAATCAAATGCACATAGATTCAAGCAGAAAGATGCTGTGCTACTGAAAATAATAGGGTGATAAGGTGACTGCCTTACAGAAGGCTTGGGTATTTGACAAACTTTGGGGGCTATTCAAAGGGTGCACCTCGTAAGAGTCATCAGTAATGACTGAGAAATGCAATCACACAAATGCAATCAGCAGATGAGAACTTCCTTCTCCTTCTGAGACTTACATTTACTTAATGCTGCAGCAATAAGATTTTAGCAGGCATATTTTGGGTTTATCATACATATGTGGTATTCATGTTAAATTCTACTTACAAAATCCACTTTTACATTTGTAATAGCCTAGGGGAAAGCTAAGCAGGATTATAAGTCAAGAAACTGAGGAAGCAACTTCTATGAAAGAGGTCTCAGCAATAGAATATGCAACATCTAGAGATTATACGTGTATTAGGTGAGGTTATAGTGCTGCAATTAAAAGATGCAAAAACTTTGTAACAACATGAAGAGAAACCTGAGGATACAGGCTGTAGAAAAGCTGACTTTAGGAGATGGGAGGGGAAGGTGGCCATGACCACCACAAACCAATCAGAGATGATGGAGAATAAGATTCCTGTGTCAAGGACCTGAGAGAATAGGATTTGTACAAAGAACGATAGTAGTGACTTTACTAACTAGAGTGCTTACCATGGTTCAGTCTTGGTTCAGAGTGCTTTGGGTATATCAAGGTGAAGGTTAATATTGTAAAGGGATTGGAGAAATGCCCTGAAGACTGTGGACTGAGAAAGAGCTGTTGACTTTGACCTTTGGCAGGGTATTTGGAACTTCTGGTAGAACCATTTTAACATAGTGGAAGTATTCGAAACTAGGTTTCAAATGTTTAAGGAGAGAAGAATCTCAGTAAGAAGGTAAACACAGTGAATTTAGGTTGCTCTTCCCATAGCTTTGTCAGCTGCTTTGGGAGGATAAAGCAATGTGATGATGAAGAGACAGTGTGTTGTCCTATAAGGAGTTAGGTCTTAGCAAACAGATGTTGAGTGTAGTAAATAACTAAGAAATGCATGCTATTTAGCAATCATCCATTTGAGTTTTTACAATGTGAAAATATCTTTTGAAAGTTTTTTTGTTTTTTGCTGTTTTCTGTAAGATGGTCATCCTTCTGTCTTGGTTATATTAACATACAGCCTATCAAGTTTTGTTTTGGTAGAAACTTTAATTAGTTTCCCTGACGTTTTGAGTAGTGGCTTATAACTAAGACCTATATGGAAAATGTTATGAAGGTGACCTGGTTCTGTCTAATGGCATAGTCTGACTTATAGTTTGGGACAAATCTTTCTGTTAGCTCCTTGATTTGTAAGTTCGAGTAAATTTCATAGACTTTAAAAGGTCTCTGTTCTTTGTCACTCAGTCGTGTCCAGTTCTTTGCGATCCCATGGACTGTAGCCTGTCAGGCTCCTCTGTCCTCGGGGATTCTCCAGGCAAGAATACTGGAGTGGGTTGCTATGCCCTTCTCTGGGGGATCTTCCCAACCCAGGGATCAAACCCAGGTCTCTAAGTGGTCTTTTCTAGCAAAAGGGCCTCTTTATTTTTCGTAGACTTCAAGTTCTGTCTCAAATATCTGAATAGGTCAATATACATTATTTTTAATACACGGATGAGAACCACCTTCCCCTTAAAACAATGAAAAAGTTCAAATTTCAATTTTTTGTAAGCAACTGGGGTGCCTTTCAGTGGATTTTTGGAGGAACTTGTTCCAAATACCAGTCTGCTCAGTAAGGGTAACCTTCTCGTTGAGTCACAAAGGGTTACATCTCAACACTTTACTGAACCATTTGTGTATCGACTTAGTTAATATTTTAGAAATTAAACAAAATACATGAAACTTTCTGTTCAATATGAAGCTACCTTTGATTTATTTTATAACAAGAGCTAACCCTTGTTAGAAATTGTGTTTAGTAATTTGCATAATTCTTCAAGCACTTTCTCAGATGAACATGTGTTGTGGTTCAAATAAGAATCAAATATAAATAACTTCTGAAATAAATAAGCAAATAAATATATATATGTACATGCACATACACATATGCACATATAGTTATATATATGCACATAAATATGTTTGCATATATAATCTCCCCTAATTTATTTGATGGACTGTTTATGAATGTCTTCCTTTAAAATAACTTACAATACATGACTAAGATAAATTAGGGTGATGCTAGCTGCTTTAACAAATCCTAAAATTTCAACTAAGTGCCATGATTTCTTAGTTTAGAATTTTTCAACATGTGTTTTCCTGGTAGACAGGAAGTTACTTCTTCTCCCAGTAACTTCAGAGACCCAAATTGACAGAAGCTAGTTATGCCAGGTGTCCAGAATCTTTCTGAGTGTTGTCTCTGTCCCAGTTTGCTAGGAGCAAGGAGATCAAGTAGCATCATCTGAGGAAGCTTCTAATGGGCCAGGCCCATATGTAGCACACAGTTACTTCTGCTCATAGTCTGTGGGTTAGAACATAGGCACATGGCCACATTCAATTGCAATTGAATCTGGAACATATAATTCAACTGCATGCCCAGGAAGAGAAAGAGACCTCATAGGTAGTGGCCAAAATAATTAATACTGACTTTTGGAAAGTTTTATTAAGTCATTGCTTTGTAATATAAAATCACATAGAGTAGGCTCTTTGTAATTGTATACTTCCCTAATTTATATAAGTAATGTATAGTGGTATATATTAGTATTGCAACATTATTTTTATATTGTAATATGGAATGGAGTGGAGACAAGGTTCAAGGCCTGAGGGTATTTTGACTAGTTTACATGGGTTCCAGGCAGAAAATATTTGAGAGATATTGTTATACATCTAGATTTACCTGACACTGAGAAGTATCTCTGAGGATTTACTTCTTTTTCTGGGATGTGGGGTGGTTCTCTTGTGATTTTTAGTATCTACCATCACAACAGAGAAATGGCCTTGCTGTTGAAAAGCTTGTATTAATGAGGATTACAAGAGTTGGCTTTGGACTGAGTCTGGTGTTACTGGTGGTTTTTTGTATTATGGTGCTGGGGTTATTTAAATTTGATTGTATTATGGAGTAGCTACATTTGTGTTTTTCAGAAATCAAGGGGTTTTTGAAGACTTGCTCATTTCTTAGACAGCATTGTAGAAAGCCACCTGTAAAAGGCCATATGTTTCTGAGAACAAATAAAATCCTATTGAAATGGAAACCTTCTTATTTAAAGTAAATTTACATATTTTATTAAGTAAAATAATAATTAACACTTCCATTGATATTACATACCTGAAATATTTGTGGTTGTAATCAATACATGCCACCAGAGATGTATGAAAGCAGCAAATTGATTGTTTAGTATCAGAATCTTGCTTGACATTCTTGTCTGTCAGTTGACTAATTTTGTTTCCTTTCACCTCCATATCAAGCAGTACAGAAATAAGCTAAGTTTGTGTTCCCAACATCTACACAATTTAGTCACAGTTGAGGAATAGATAAAAGTTAGTTAGGATTATTTACGAGTCAAAACTCTGTCATTATTTCTTTAAGGGCAACATTTATATCAGAGTTAAAGTAGGCCTTAAATTTAGAGTTGCATTTTCTAGTCCACTCCCCCATTTTCTTGCAGAGAAATTATACTGAATGACGCCCACATAGTGAGTTTTTGTCTTTTTTTCTCCCCCAGTTCAAGTATTAATGGTCTGTGTCACATTTTATTTTCACATATTCAAAAATTCATAAAAGTTATTGATATACCACATTACAGTATTGCCAACTTAAAGATGTAGTATTATCAACAAGTATCTTCAGATATGGTAATTAGAGTAGGAAACTACTCTGAAGAAAAAAATGGACATTTTTCAAATAATTATTTTTGTATTAACTGATTTAATAAGACCTCTGTAATAAAATCCTAGAATGTTTATAGCCCCCACTGTCATTCAGGAAGGAAGGAACTATAAATATTTTACCTGTAAAATTCACAGAAAATGTTAATCTTGCTCTCCTATTCCCTTTCATCCATCTTCTTTGAAACTTCCTCATCAACCACTGTTTTTATTCTGTACAGTTTACCTTATGTTGAAGAAGGCAAGATATATATTTCAGCTTTTTAAAAAAACTTTACAGAATCTACAAATCTGCAATTTAAAAAAAAAGCAAACCCTTTTTGTTATACATATGCTTGTTATTTCAGTAAGATCAACAAAATGTTTAGGAGCCCAAACAAATTCATTAATTATCTTTTGTATTCAGGGCAAAATATAGCAGGCAAGTTGAAAAATGAGTTGTTTATTTTTGGAGGGGCTGGGAATGAAGAACAATGAAACTTCCAAATAAAAGTGGTGTTGGACCTTTTTGCTGTGGATTTGAAAATAAGTCCAGAAGGCTGAGCTTAATATAACATGTGGCAGGTGGCCTGCGTTTGCCTGGAGAATTCCTTTAGGGCAAGACAGCTCAGCAAACACATAAATCCTTTTTTCTCTGTTATCTAGTAGCACATTTAGTTGCCATGGGGATTTTATTTATGCAGCAGATCCTCTGCAGTTCAGTTTGTGCCTAAAGTTTAACCATACAGCTGTTACCGTAAATGCTACATGGCAATATTTTCCAAACACAGACCCTAGAACAAAAAGAACATTTTTTTCCAGCATTGATTTTGCTTTTTATGTTATGAAACATCTTAGTAAAGGATTACTATATACCATGAAAACTCCTCAAGTTCCAGCCTAGCAGTTGATATCATTTAATATTACTTAAATTGTTCAATTGCAAATACATTGTATGAAAATGTGGCAAATATATTTTTGGTTAGGACAAAATTTTGTCAATTTAACCAGATAGCTATTATATCTCTGTATAGTTAAGGTGATTTTATTTTTTATTTTTTGTCAATTCTGTTACTTCTTGAAGTAGCTTATATCAAATGAAAAGACAGAAATAACTTGCTACTGTTTAATTTCTCACTTCCACAGCTCTTTGAACACTTTTTTGCCTACTATTTTTAGTGGAGGAGAAAGGAAAACAAGATAGAAAAATAGTGATTGCTTTCACAGCAGTCAAGGGATATCTAAGTTTCTCTAGCTCTGGGCTAGGTCCTGATACGGAATGAATTGCTTTTGTTTAGTCTTGATTTGTACTACACCAGATAAATCACCAGTATGTCTCCTTTGTGTGAACAGCATGTATTGGTCAATGAAAAGGGGGAACTGATGCTTTTAAATGGAGTACATAAAATTATCTCACACCATCTGTGAGGCAGTGCACCAGGAAAATGATGAAAGGAGAACTTGAAATCCAGGTAAAGTTGCTTCCTTACAAGGAAAGTAAAATATTCAGAATCAAGACATATTGTTTGCATATGGTTCAACTCTCACATCCATACATACGTACATGACTACTGGAAAAACCATAGTTTAGACACTATGAACCTTTGTCGACAAAAAGATGTCTCTGCTTTTTAATGTGCTGTCTAGGTTTGTTATAGTTTTTCTTCCAAGGAGCAAGCATCTTTTAATCTCATGACTGCGATTACCATCCACAGTGATTTTGGTGCCCAAGAAAGTAAAATCTGCCACTGTTTACAGTTTTTCCCCATCATTTGCATGAACTGATCGGACCGGATTACATGATCTTTGTTTTTTGAATGTGTTAAGCCAGCTTTTTCACTCTGCTCTTTCACCCTCATCAAGAGGTTCTTATAGTTCCTCTTCTCTTTCTGCCATAAGGGTGATATCATATACATATCTGAGGTTATTGACATTTCTTGTGGAAATCTTGATTCCAGCTTGTGATTCATCCAACCTGGCATTTCACATGATGTACTCTGCATAGAAGTTAAATAAGCAGGGGTATTGAAGACAATACACTTATCCAATTTACTTGTGTATTCCCACCACCTCGGAAAGTTACCTAGTCCATAGTAGGTGCTTGTTAATGTGCTTGTTAAATGAGTGTGTCAACTCCATTTAAAAGGACACCTTTTAACATTTTAGCAGTCAGAATTGCTAATAAACTGAGACTTCAGGTAAATCTTCCACTCTCTCTCTACTATAACCTCTTTTAAAGAAAAATGTCTTCCAGTTCTGTGAGGGTCACGTAAGATATTGTAGAAATAGGAAGGATAATAGAGGACCATATATAAAGTAGGGTATGAAAAGGAAAAGGGTCTAAAGTGAAAAATTAGCAAAGCTTGAATGGCCAATTGCAGAGAAAACAATATATTGGAGAAAAACCAAGAGTGAAATAAAAATGGATTCCAAGGATTTGATTATACTTGATGTGAAAATTGTATCACCTCTTATTAGAGGTGAAAAATCCATTAGTCATCACTTTGCTACTTGGATAAGGAATAGAAGTTTATGTTTGAGATAACATGTACCTTTCTTTGTGTACATTAACAATATATTTATTAGGTAAGATTTCCATATGCACAAATGATATTACAATGTAAATATATTAGTATTAACATAGGGGAGAAACATACACATTGGATTTCTCTTCAGATGTAATTGGTAGCAGTTTGCATTGAGCTATGATTGGATTATTTTATTTGTATAAACATTTGCATAGGAACAGCATAGGCTTGTGTTTCTGGCCTAGACAAACTGTCGTACATTTTCCCCTTGCTTGCTTTATACCAACTGCTACAGTTTGAATTTATGATGGTATTTCTAAGTTGCGTTGTAAATATGTACAATGAATAGTTTCTGTGGTTTTTCAGTAAAAGTGAGAAACTTAACTACATGATCACCACCTTTCCCTAGACAAGGGAAAATTTAGATGGACTTATCAAATTTAATTTGAATAACTAACAAAAATAAGGCTCATAATGTCTGGGTTGAGACATTACCATGGAAATCAATGACATTTAATTTCTACTCAATTCAAAAGCCTTTTATTTTTAATTGATCTACATTTTGCAAAACAGAGGTCACTAAAATGAGAGTTTGGGATTTTGGTGCTAACAGTGCTGTTTTCAGTAATGAGGACAGGTATTCTGAGGAGCTTTTGGTCTGTCTAGTTCTCAACCTGATGCTATAGACTACTTAGTGGGTAATAGCCTACAAGTTTCACTCTTACCACAAAGCTTAACAGATCAGAAATACTCTACAGTTATTAAGGAGATTGAGATGTTATGAGTCAGCAAGAGGAAGACTGAAGGGAAAAAGTTCCAGAATAAAGCAATTTAAGGGCCTGTTTACCATAGATAAATGTTTTATTGAAGTCAATAGGAAGTCATGTACATATATTTATTGCATAACTCTTGATTATAAAAATCACTAGAATGAAAGGTTTGTTTTCAGTTATTAAAAGTTAAAGAAAACAATACTTTTACTAATTGATACTTTGGAACTTTGATTTTATTTTTGAAGAAGTATTTAGGGAAAACCTAAGAATCCTGACTAGATTGTCACTGCTATACAGGATAAGGATATACTTCTTATCCTTCCATTTTTATATAAAGAACTGTCAGAAATAGTACTGAAATAGTCAGTGATGACGTGTTTTAGCAGTTACTTTAGGAAATCACTAGACATATTTTGGGCGTAGACTGGAGTAATGGAGAGTTTCGGGGAAATATGGAAAATCAGGGAACACTAGAGAAAAATGGTACATTTAAAACATATTAGATAAATACAAAATAGAGGAGAGAAAAAGATTAAGTAATTTACATTTTCCTGCTGGGTTTCTTTTTTGGCAGCCTTGAGATGATCAATTAGTGTTAATATGCTCAAATCTGTAAGGCTGCAGTGTTTCCTGTGAAGTTCTATGGGGAAAGATTTTGTGTATTTCTTTGGGAAACTAGATTTTTACTTAAACCGTTTCTGAAACTTTTTTTACCCCTAATACTATCAGGTGGATGTTGGGCACTAAAAGATTTCCTTGGAAAACCTTGAATAAGAAAGGGGACCTCTTCTATAAGGTAGAGCAGTGGGTGTAAGGGATAAGGGAAGGCATAGATTCTAAAACTAGACCATTTGGGTCTGTCTCCTGGCTCCATCTTTAACTTGTCAAGGATACTTGTCACATAATTGCTCGTGTCTCAGTGTCCTCTTCTGTAAAATGGGAATAATAATGCTCTTTACTTCTAAACTGCTGTGAAGATGAAATTGAATATCACATAGAACAAAGCACTTAGAACAGCTATTTGATTAAAAAAAAAATAGAGAACCATGCGGTTGATAAATGTCTGTGTCATCAACAATAGTATATGCTATTTGAAGGTTAAAGTTTGGAGGAAACCTTCACATAGCAGAAAAAATTCATGGGGTGATACTGTTCCATGGCAGAGTATATAAATTAGAGGGCAAGACACTATCTTTTAAGTAAATTTTTTAATGCAGTGTGAAACAAGGAAGATGTTTAAACATAGTAATTAGCTTTGGAAAGAAAGAGATATTACAGGAAGAAAAAGGCAAAGATGAGTTGCATAATAAGAATAAAGGCCTGGGCTACCCTGGCTGTCCAGTGGTTAAGAATATGCCTTGAAATGAAAGGGACACTGGTTCGATCCCTGGTCTGGGAAGATCTCACATGTCTTGGGGCAACTAAGCCAGTATGCCACAACTACTGAGCCCATGTCACAGAGCCCATCCTCCGCAATAAAAGAAGCCACCACAATGAGAAGCCCATCCTCAGAAACCAGGGAATGACCCTTGCTCTCAACAGGAGAAAGCCTGTGATCAGCAGCAAAGACCCAGCACAGCCAAAAATAAATTTTAAAAAAAGAGAAGAAGTAAAGGCCCGTGGCAAGGAAAGTACCGTAGGGAGCTGTTAGGAAAGAAACAATGGAAAGTAAGTCTGGAAAAGAATTATTGCCAGAAACTAAAGAATGAGCTTCATGGACAGAATGGAGAGGAAAGAAGGGAGAGATACATAAAGGATGAAGAAAAAGGATATACTATTTCTCCCACTAAACTGGTAGCTCCTTGAGAGCAAGGACTTTAGCTTCTTTGACTTTTTAGTGCCTAGCCATGTGCTTATCATACAATGGATACTTAATAAGCATTTAATGAAATTATGAATGAGTTAATGTAATTATTGGATTAATTAATAAACTTAATTCCTTGATTAATTAAATTAGCAAATAACTTATTATGAGCACTGGAAGGAAATAGGTCATGTATGAATTATGATTTGGCTCTTAAATATAAAAGGATAAGGAGAGGTGAAATTTATTTCCAGGGGACAGAAAAGTGAAGAGTCAAATTAAGGAAATAATGAAATTTGTCAGGATTGCTAAAATAAAATTATGTAAGAAAATATGGGAACGTGTTTTCTCCTTGAAATGCTTTTAAATTCAAAGGTATTAAGAATGTAGAGGCAAAAATTGCTGGTAGAGAGGTCAAAGTATCATCAATCAGTGAGAAAAGGCAGACTTTTTAAGTGGAAATGTTCCTTATCTCTGGATTTTATAAAGAATTGACTATTTCACTGAAACATTTTCAGAGGTTCCTAGTACATTCTCTTTAAATGAGGGAAGAGAAATGTCTGTGAGACATAGTTGCTTTCTGTTTCATAAATTAAAGACCCTAGACATGTTCAAACCCAACATATAAAATAAATGTGGGACTATTATAGCAACAACTAGAAGTAGGGATTAGAAGGAAAAAAACCAGAAATTCTTAAACTAGAATTGTTAGGAAAGAAGATTATAGCTTTTGTTTAATTGAACAAAAATAGTACAGAGTTGATAGATAATTGGGTTATTTACTTTTAATTAAGAAAGTATAGTATATTAGATAGCATAAAGGATTTGGGGGCAACATAATTCATTCAGATCATCACTAATTTGAGCAACATGTTTTGTAAAGGCACAGAACACAAATGGCAACTAGTGTTGCTAGTGAATTAGAAGATGAAGGTCATGGGGAAAGTCATCCTTTAGCCTTCAGCTGTATGCACAGGCCACAGATACTCCTTGAGAAATTAACTGACGGACTTAAAGAGTGCCATGGCCTGAAAGTTTTCAAACTAGAGTCTTCTAGTGATTGTCAGCTATTAAAATTTAAAAGTGAATGGCAGGTTTTGCAATTTCTCAAATATAAAATATCCTCTAATATTTTTTTTCTTAAATGTTGATATCAAGCCCCCTTATCTACTTGCAAATAATAGTGGAGGACAGAAAAGGATAAACAATAAATAGTAAACTGCATATACTTTTTAATTCACTTGACAAATCTTTATTGAGTGTCTACTGCATGCAAGACAAAGGCTAACACAGAACAAAACGGATGCCGCCCCTGTTTTCTAAGCTGAATTAACTGTGGTCTCCTGGATTTGCTGTGCTCAAAATTCCTAGAAATGTTAGAGATGTAGTTTCTCAGATATTATACTTGAGATGGTTTTTGTTAGCTGTGTGTATGTGTGTAGGAGGGTGGTGGTGGCCCAGAATCTGTATTTTATCAAACATTCTGTTGAGGGTGGTACATGTGTTTAAGAAACACACATTGAGACTCATTGGGCTGGAGGAAGAGATTATTGCTGTGCTGGAAAGAGTGTGGTAGAGGACAGAACAGAGGCAGCTAACAAGCAGGGTGGGATGGAGAGGCAGAGGGGAGCTGACCACAAAAGGATTTGCCAAAGCAGCTTGGTTAATGCTGGATGGGAATGGCATGGCCAGGATGGAAGGATTTCGAGGGGGCAGAAGCTTAGGGAGAGAGGAGTAGCAGACTGCTACAGACAGAGGAAGAGCAGGGGTAAAGACAAACAGCTCATGCCTTACTCACTTACCATCTCTTCTTGCACTTAATGTTGTACTGGGGTTCACCAAGCACGTGTGGCATGGATTCCACTTATCCCTGAAGATAAGCCTTGTTTCCACCCTCAGAAGAAGCTTGTGGTTGGGAGCATGAGTAAATCATCTGGTTTAAATGATTCAAATTTGTGAACTGCTTACTGGTTATAAAAATACATGTAACAGATATGAACTGTGCAATTTATAAATTAGATCCCTTTGATTTCACTTCCCAGTTTAAAGCGCTAAAACCTTACCCTTACTCTTGAAGCTGCCTGAATTTCCCCAGCTCACAAACCCCACTGAGAGATCCTGATTTTTTTTATTTGTTGTTCCCTCTTGTTGATTTTAACTCTAAATAAATAATTTGGGGCCAGTTCTTTATTAACAACACATCCTCCATGAATCATAGTTTGTTGCTTTCCTTTGTTTCTGCTTTTAAATGTGGTTCTTCTGATACTTAACTGCCAAGGTTTCCTGTAGTTTTTCTTTTCTTTTTTTTAATGGACCTGTGTTTACTAAATTAATTAAAACGGGGTTCTAGCCTTGTTGGTGGCAAGAGAAACAGATGAAAGTTTGCTTTTTCACATTTCTGAGAAATATTCAAAGCTGTCATGGTTTAATGTTAGTAATAAAATTTTGGAGTGATTAGAATGCTAAAAAAACATAAAATTAGTGGACTGAAAAACTTCATCTAAGTCCCAGTGGTACTATATTTTGGTGAAAGATTGGGGACAAATAAAACAATTGAAGAGTGAGCAGAAGTAAAGAAAAGGAGAAGGATAATTAGTCAAGTTGGTTATATGTACTTTAAAATGTAAATTACATCTGTCTACCAAGATATGGATGTGGGATCTATGTGGGAAAATAATTTTTTGTTTCTTGATTAACGAGTTAAAGCCCATTAAAGGAAACCTCAAGAAGTTTTTATTTCATTCTTCTCATATATTAGAATTTTGTTGTGTTAAATATTGCTTAATAAGGTATTATGAATGGGTTGAAAACAGTTATTATTTTATAAATATAATCATTTCATGATTTTAAAGAGTAGTTGAGAAGAATAAGATACTTCAAAGAAAATTATTTGGAATTATAATGTTTGTGCTATTTATCTTAAGGGTCATGGAGGGAGGTAGATTTAATATTTACATTAAAAGTATTTCCATTAGATTTCATATCCGAAGGGAATGAGAGTGTGAATTTCTAAATACTACATTCCCACAGCTAAATTGGTAACTGGCCATTGTGGGATCCTCAATAAATATTTGAAATGAATAAATTGAATAAACCATGCCACTTCTTAAAGATATTGTGTCTGTAAGGCAATGTCATTCTTGTCTGTGATGTTAATTACTTTCAGACAGAATGACTTTATCAACTAGAAAAGTTAGGCATACTCATGTGTACATGAAATACCATGTCAGAAGAGCCATCTTTGTCTATGTTCATAACTAAGCCTGGAAGATGGTTAGCCATCATCTTCCATGTATTCTTCTCTTACAACGATTGTCTCCTTGTAAATCTCCTTCAGCCTCATTCCAAACAATCATAGTCCTGCTGGAAATATTCCATGGTATTTTTCTTCAGGTCTTTGTATCCTGAAAAAAGTACCATGACAAGAAGCAGGGGCCAGGGTCTCTAGCCTCTGTTGCTCAAATCCTTTGCTGACTGTGGTTATAGAAAAGTCACTGTGGCATAAGCCCAAGTTGCGCTTTGTGTAAATGCATCGATTGGGCCAGACCATGTTTTGGGTACTTTGCATTTAAGATCCTGTGAGTCTAAACAAAAGGATATAACTTAATAAGTTTTCTGGCTAATAATGAAAGTATGGCAAGCACAGAGATGGCTAAGCCATGGAATTGATATATAGGGGAATCTTAGCTCAACAAATATAAAATATTACTTGACAGTTTCAGTTTAGTCACTCCGTTGTGTCCAACTCTTTGCAACCCCATGGACTGCAGCACGCCAGGCTTCCTGTCCATCACGAACTCCCAGAGCTTGCTGAAACTCATGTCCATTGAGTTGGTGATGCCATCCAACCATCTTATCCTCTGTTGTCCCCTTCTACTTCTGCCTTCAGCCTTTATCATCATCGGTATTTTCTAAGAAATCAGTTCTTTGCATAAGGTAGCCACAGTATTGGAGTTTAAGCTTCAGCATCAGTCCTTCCAATAAATAGTCATGACTGATTTCCTTTAGGATTGATTGTTTTGATCTCCTTGCTGCCCAAGGGACTCTCAAGAATCTTCTCCAACTCCCCAGTTCAAAAGCATCAGTTCTTTGGCGCTCAGGTTTCTTTATAGTCCAGCTCTCACATCCATACATGACTACTGGAAAAACCATAGCTTTTACTAGACAGCCCTTTGTTGGCAAAGTAACGTCTCTGCTTTTTAATATGCTATCTGGGTTGGTCATAGCTTTTCTTTCAGGAAGCAAGCATCTTTTAATTTCATGGCTGCAGTCATCATCTGCAGAGATTTTGGAACCCAAGAAAATAAAGTCTGTCACTGTTTCCACTGTTTCCCCATCTATTTGCCATGAAGTGATGGGACCGGATGCCATGATCTTAGTTTTCTGAATGTTGAGTTTTAAGCCAGATTTTTCACTCTCACTTTCTTCAAGAGGCTCTTTAGTTCCTCTTTGCTTTCTGACTTGAGGGTGGTGTCATCTGTGTATTTGAGATTATTGATATTTCTCCCGGAAATCTTGATTCCAGTTTATGTTTCATCTAGCCTGGCATTTCACATGATGTACTCTGTATATAAATCAAATAAGGAGGGTGACAATATACAGCCTTGACGTATTCCTTTCCTGATTTGGAACCAGTTCATTGTTCCATGTCCAGTTATAGCTGTTCCTTATAAATCTTGGTCTGTATACAGATTTCTTAGGAAGCAGGTAAGGTAGTCTGGTATTCCCATCTTTTTAAGAATTTTCCACAATTTGTTGTGGTCCACACAGTCGAAGTCTTTGGCATAGTCAATAAAGCAGAAGTAGATGTTTTTCTGGAATTTTCTTTTTCTGTAATCCAACAGATGTTGGCAATTTGATCTCTGGTTCCTCTGCCTTTTCTAAATCCAGCCTGAACATCTGGAAGTTCATGGTTCACATACTGTTGAAGTCTTCCTTGGAGAATTTTCAGCATCAGTTTAGTAGTGTGTGAGATGAGTACAATTGTGCGGTAGTTGGAACATTCTTTGGCATTGCCTTTCTTTGAGATTGGAATGAAAACTGACCTTTTCCAGTCCTGTGGCCACTGCTGAGTTTTCCAAATTTGCTGGCACATTGAGTGAAGCACTTTCACAGCATCATCTTTTAGGATTTGAAGTAGCTCAGCTGGAATTCCATCACCTCCACTAGCTTTGTGTGTAGTGATGCCTCCTAAGGGCCAACTTGACTTTGCACTCCAGGATGTCTGACTCTAGGTGAATGATCACACCATCGTGGTTATCTGGGTCATTAATAGCTTTTTTGGTACCAAAAAAGTATTCTTGCCACCTCTTCTTAATCTTTTCTTCTTCTGTTAGGTCCATACCATTTCTGTCCTTTATTGTGCCCATCTTTGCATGACACATTCCCTTGGTATCTCTAATTTTCTTGAAGAGATCTGTAGTCTTTCCCATTCTATTGTTTTCCTCTATTTCTTTGCACTGATCACTTAGGCAGGCTTTCCTATCTTTCCGTGCTATTCTTTGGAACACATCATTCAGATGGGTATATCTTTCCTTTTCTCCTTTGCCTTTAGCATCTCTTATTTTCTCAGCTATTTGTAAAGCCTCCTCAGACAACTGTTTTACCTTTTTGCATTTCTTTTTTTTGGGGGATGGTCTTGATCACTGTCTCCTATATAATGTCACAAACCTCCATCCATAGTTCTTCAGGCACTCTATCAGATCTAATCCTTGAGTCTATTTGCCACTTCCACTGTATAATTGTAAGGGATTTGATTGACGTCATATCTGAACGGTCTAGTGGTTTTCCCACCTTTCTTCAATTTAAGTCTGAATTTGGCAATAAGGAGTTTATAATCTGAGCCACAGGCAGCTCCTGGTCCTGTTTTTGCTGACTGGTGTTTGCTATGAATGGAGTGTTCTCTTGGCAAAACTGCTCACTTTTGCCCTGCTTCATTTTGTACTTTTCCCTGCTTCATTTTGTACTCCAAGGCCACACTTGCTTGTTGTCTCAGGTATCTCTTGACTTCTTTCTTTTGCATTTTTGTCCCCTATGATGAGAAGGACCTCTTTTTCTGGTGTTAGTTCTATAAGTTCTTGTAGGTCTCATAGAACTGTTCAACTTTAGTTTCTTTGGCATTAGTGAGTTGGAGCATAGACTTAGATTACTGTGATATTGAATGGTTTGCCTTGGTAAACACATGATTTTAAAAATATAAAAATATTCAAGCGATTTTAGTCCATTTTGTTTATTCGTTTGTAGTAGTTTTGAGATCCAGTACAGCTATGGCACAGGGTCTACGTGCCTGCTAAGTTGCTTTAGTCGTGTCTGAGCCTTTGCAGCCCTGTGGCCTGTAGTGCACCAGGCTTCCCTGCCCACTGGATTCTCCAGGCAAGAACACTGGACGTGGTTGCCATGCCCTTTTCCAAGGACCTTCCCAAGCCGGGGATGAACCCGTCTCTTACGTCTCCTACATCGGTAGCTGGGTTCTTTGCCACCAGTGCCACTTGGGAGGCCCCATGGCAGTGGTATATAACTACCAAATTCAGGGGTATAATAGACATTCTTAGTTACTGATGTGGATATCATATGTCCAGAGGAATTATTTATCCTTGGAAAGCAAGGACCTTAGTTACTTTGTTTGCTGAAATAATATGTGAATGACTAATCGGGGTAAAAAGAATAAGCAATTATAATTTTTAAAGATAGTTTGAAAATAGCATTGGGATTTAAAACTCCTTGAGCTAAGAGTGATGCATTTTATTCAGTTTCATAGTCAAACAACAACCGTCTGTCTTTACCATGGCTCCCAAATAGTGTATTACATGTACTTTTGTCACTTTTAATTTAGGGTATTTTTCCACACTTGACAAAGAACCACTACTGTTTCCTCAGTTGTTCCTATGTGTTACATTTTTTTTTTTGGTATAACAATTATAGTTGGTAAAGTAATGGAAGTATGTTGATTTCATGAAATTTCTTTAATTGTCAATTGCTTCTTTAAGACTGTAACAGATCATAGGAGGAAGATTTGTTTTACCTTTTCTTTAAGTGATGATTTTTTTCGGTTGATAGTCCTCTGAAATCTTCTTTAAAAAAGTTAATAATATCCTCTCTTATTTAGTCTCTTACAGCCTTAGTGCCATACACATCTCAGCAGGCTTAAGCTATACTTAGAGCAATGTAGAGCTTACCAGTGCAAATGAAGTTGAGAAAGTGAAGGGGAAAGAGGAATAGTCTTTGAACTGCAAGATTATTTTTCCTTTTCCTTGATATAAAATAAATACATGAATGTGTAAATTAGCAAGAAATAAATTAAGTTTTTTGTGGGCTTAAAAATCATTAGTATTTCTATTGCATCTTAAAGTGCTTTTGAAATCAGTTACACTTCATGGAAGTATCACCATTCTTATTTTGCAATCACATTATGTATTTTGAGTCTTTATGCCCCTTGTGCAAAAAAAAAGTAAAAATAATTTTATGACAATTGAAAGGGGGAAATATATTTGTCTTTTGCTTTTTATGTTTGGCCTAGTAAATTTAAAAAAAGAAGTTTGAACTGATGACAGATTTTCCTTATATTACTCAGTTTTCTTTGGTTTTAATCCCTATATTTAGAAATAGATCCTCGGTGTCAATAAGTAACATTCTTCATATCCACTCTTTGTAGAGCGTTTCTTCCTTCCTGAAATTCTTATAGCATCTCTGGCAAGGGGAAGCTTGTGTTATAAGAAACCTTAAGAAATTCATCCAGTGCAGCCTTTCACCTTGAGAAAGGATAGCTAAAGCCTTCTCCACACCTGGGTATTTATTCTACTCTTAAAGATGTACAGAGAAGTTAAACCATACCAGGGTCAATCTGTGCTCACTTCTCAGATAAGCTTTATTGTCTGGCCCAAAGCCCGCCTATTTGAGTTTCCTTGTTTTCCGCTTTACTGCTCAGTAGCTCTTGGATCAAGTCTCCATGCTAGATGCCTTGGGAATTTAGAGTGCAAAGATATTTTTTCCCTCAAGGAAAAATTAAGTTTTCTCTCTCTCTTGTGTAATGATGTTTTATGTGCTGAAGACTAATTAGGTCATCCGTTTGTAATTAGGCCACTTTGTCTTCTAGACTCAGTAATCCAAATATTAACTTTATTATAGGCCCATTGATAATCTTTTAAACGTTTGGCTTACATAGTTTCTTTTGACCCTCTCCAAGTTTTCCAGCAAGGTCTTGAATTGGACCACCAGTTGTATCCAGCCATATGTTCATCTGACTTCTAAGTGGTCAACCTATTATTTCCCAAAATTTAAACAGCTATTTATGAACTCTCTCCGGTGGTGCAGTGGTAAAGAATCCACCCGCCAGTGCAGGAGACATAGAGATGTGGGTTTATTCCCTGGGTTGTGAATAGCCCCTGGAGAAGGAAATGGCAACCCACTCCAGTATTCTTGCCTGGAGAATCCCATGGACAGAGGAACCTGGCGGGCTACAGTCCATACGTGGCAAAGAGTCAGACATGATTGAAGCGACTGAACATGCATGCACTCCAAAAAAAAAAAAAACATGAAATTGTACCTGTTATTAGTTTTATGTGTATTTAATGTGAGTGATAGATTTGGGAGTTTGTATATCTGTCTCTAACACTAGATACAACATTTTTAGAGAACAATTCCTATAAATTTGCAGTTACTTTTCGTTACCTGATACTTACAATAAAAATAATAAAATATATTGAACTCACCATAGCTGTGGTGCATGTACATATGTACACATGTGCACAAATGTAAATTATTCTGTCATTATTTGTTAAATGCCTATAATGGATGTGAATAAGCTAAAAATCTCCTGCCTAGTTGGTAAAGCAGGGTGTCAAAAAAGTCACAGTAAACTGTTATCTGTCATTAGAGGAGTGAACTGGGAATATAATGTTTGAGCTGTGACTTGCAGGATCAATTTGGTTTTAACACACAGACAGAGTGGGAAGAGTCCTGCTGGGAGCTGGCTCCTTAGGAAATTGTGGTTGGTTTTAAGGGTGGGATCTATGTGCTGGGGCACAGAGCTGAATAGGTTGACTGAGAAGAACTGGCTTAAGGAGCTAAAACCACAGGGAAGAAAGCCCTTAAACAATTTCAAGTGGTTTGTATCTTAGATTGAACTGTAAATGATACGGCAGTTGGATCGGAGGCTGGTGAGAAAAGAAGTCTGAGAAACTGATAAAGTTGATTTAGACTTTGGATAAGGCAGTGGGAGTGGGAATGAATAGGAGGTATAGATTCTGAATGCTCAGTGACCATTTTGATAGGGGCAATGAAAGAAGCTTGCTCCAATGTGTCTCTTGTCTTTTGAGCTTGGGCTCCTGAGGTCCCAAGAGGTAAGTTTAGAGCAGTGAAGGGTGTGAGGTGGTGAGATGGGAAATGACTTTGATTTTTTAAATTTCCTGTGGGAAGCGACTAGAAGTTTTGGAGTAGAACTCAGGAGAGATGTTAGAAATGGATGGAGTTTGGTGGTTGAAATCAAGAGGCTGTGTGAAATAGGAAGATGAGGGCATAGATGGAGCCCTCAAGGAAGAATGGTGAGAGGAGGGAAAAACCAGGCAGCAAGCAATTCAAGCAACCCAAGAATGACAGAAAGAGCCTTAGCAGCCTAGGAAACATGGTCATGAAGCAAAGGACAGTTGAGAATGAATGTCTCATTGCCACAGAAGACTGAAAAGTGACAAGTGAGATGATTGGAAAACTGAGTGCAGTTTCACTGAAGTGTTGGTGTCCAAAGCCAGATGACAGTGGCTTTAGGAGCAAACAAGGACATGGAAGTAGCTAGCATTTGCTGGTAACTGCTTTGCTGGAGGTATTTTATTAAGTATTTCTTGATTAAAAAAAAATTGTTTTTTTGCTTCATTCTCATTTGAACCCAGTGAAAGAGGTGTTTTGTGGATGAGAAATTGTCTCAAAGAAATATTGCCCAAATTTTACAACAAATAGGTTAAAGAGCCAAAATTCAATCTCTAGTTCATCATTAGTCTTAAATTAGTGCTATGAATGTAATAAGATAGATAGGATTGATCATTATTTTCTCAATAATGAAATAAGATATGACCCCAAAGGGATCAGTATTCATGTATGTTTTACGAAACAAGACTGATAACCTTTGTATTCTATTTATTATCATAAAACCCCTAATTCTGGTGTTACTCAGATCATCATCAGGCAACTACATAGTAACCTAGCGACATAGAATCAAATATGTGTATTTAATAAAGTATATCATAGGCATTGCTTCACTGGTAGCTCAGTGGTAGAGAATTTGCCTGACAAGCAGAAGACAAAAGTTTGATCCTTGGGTCAGGAAGATCCCCTGGAGGAGGAAATCACTCTAGTATTCATGCCTGGAAAATCCTGTGGACAGAGGAGCCTAGCAGGGTAGAGTTCATGGAGTCACAAAGGAGTCGGACAGGACTTAGTGACTAAACACACGTGTACATATGTGGGCTTTAGGATTAAGATTATTGCGATGAAGACAAGCATACACACACACTACATAAACATATAAAGGTGGCTCTATCTTAAGGCAAATTTCATAGCAATGAAATAGTTTTATGTACTATATAAAACAACTGCTAAAATGTTTTACATGGGATAGATTTGTGAAGTCTTTCTTCTGTTAATGTGTTACCAAGGTCTAAGGTAACCTAAACTATGATTGGTATCTAAGGAATATCTAGGTGTCAACAACTAACTATAAAATAATTAATGGTGAATAGTAAAATAGCATTATTTCCATAATAGTAAATGGTATAAAATATTATACATGTTTATGGTTTGTAGAGAAGGCAACAAGTGCCAAGCATTTTCTATGCAGATAATAGAGGAGTGCAACTAAAAGAGAATTTGCAAGAACATAGTTCCTGTTCTCATGTGGCTCTCTCCCAGAGGTTTCCAAGTTTTGAAGCTGTTCCTTGGTGACATAATATGGCATTCAAAGGAAGAAAAATCCTAGGATTTCTGGTTTTGGGAATCTAGTCAATCTTGAGAAGTTCATTGAAGTAGGACTTAAAAAACAGTTGGGAACAAGTAGGATGGTATTAGAGATCATTATATTAATAGAAAAAGATTTAAGTAGAAAAATAAAAAAAGGAAGTTGTTTCTGAGAGCTGCGAACAAAGCTAGTGGAGGTGATGGAATTCCAGTTGAGCTATTTCAAATCCTAAAAGATGATGCTGTGAAAGTGCTGCACTCAATATGCCAGCAAATTTGGAAAACTCAGCAGTGGCCACAGGACTGGAAAAGGTCAGTTTTCATTCCAATCCCAAAGAAAGGCAATGCCAAAGAATGCTCAAATTACCATACAATTGCACTCATCTCATATGCTAGTAAAGCAAGGCTGAAAATTCTCCAAGCGAGGCTTCAACAGTATGTGAACCATGAACTTCCAGAAATTCAAGCTAGATTTAGAAAAGGCAGAGAAATCAGAGATCAAATTGCCAACATCTGTTGGATCATCGAACAAAGAGAGTTCCAGAAAACATCTGCTTATTTCACTATGCCAAAGCCTTTGACTGTGTGGATCACAACAAACTGTGGAAAATTCTTCAAGAGATGGGAATACCAGACCACCTGACCTGCCTCTTCAGAAATCTGTATGCAGATCAAGAAGAAAGAATTAGAACCAGACATGGAAGAACAGACTGGTTCCAAATAGGAAAAGGTGTATGTCAAGGCTGTATATTATCACCTTGCTTATTTAACATAGATGCAGAGTACATTATGAGAAATTCTGGACTGGATGAAGTGCAAGCTGGAATCAAAATTGCCAGGAGAAATATCAGTTACCTCAGATATGCAGATGACACCACCTTTATGGCATAAAGTGAGGAAGAACTAAATAGCCTCCTGATGAACATGAAAGAGGAGAGTGAAAAAGCTGGCTTAAAACTCAACATTCATAAAACTAATATCATGGCATCTGGTCCCATCACTTCATGACAAATAGATGGGGAAACAGTAGAAACAGTGAGAGAAAAAAAAAACAGTGAGAGACTTTATTTTCTTGGGCTCAAAAATCACTGCAGATGGTGACTGCAGCTGTGAAATTAAAAGATGCTTGCTCCTTGGAAAAAAAGTTATGACCAACCTAGACAGCATATTAAAAAGCAGAGACATTACTTTGCAACAAAGGTCTGTCTAGTCAAGGCTATGGTTTTTCCAGTAGTCGTGTATGGATGTGAGAGTTGGACTATAAAGAAAGCTGAGCACTGAAGAATTGATGTTTTTGAACTGTGTTGTTGGAGAAGACCCTTGAGAGTCCCTTGGACTGCAAGGAGATCCAATCAGTCCTTTCCTAAGGAAATCACTCGTGACTATTCATTGGAAGGACTGATGCTGAAGCTGAAACTGCAATACTTTGGCCACCTGATGTGAAGAGCTGACTCATTTGAAAAGACCCTGATGCTTGGAAAGATTGAAGGTGGGAGGAGAAGGGGACGACAGAGGATGAGATGCCTGGATGGCATCACCGACTCAATGGACATGGGTTTGAGTAAACTCCAGGAGTTGGTGATGGAGAGCGAAGCCTGGCATGCTACAGTTCATGGGGTCACAAAGAGTCAGACACGACTAAGCGACTGAACTGAACTGAACAGTTAAACACTGAAGTTTGCTTTTTATCTGAAAATAAGAGTAAATCTCTTCTTTTTAAAAACTCATTGGTAATATTAAATTGCATCTTTCAATGTATCAAATGCAAATGGACTTGAATCTGACAATTGAACTTTGTCCTAGACCTTCAAGTTTTTTTAAAATTTTTGACTGGTTTTCTTCATTTGGTTTATGATGGAGACCTAAACTATTTTTTTTGGTTGAAATTCTAGTCATGTTTAAGTTTATAAGATAGCAAAGAGCTTTTAAATGACCTCTTTATGAATGCAGTGGCTGCTACTCCCTTTCTCATTTCCCTTGATCTCAGCATGGCTTTTGACACTGTCAACCTGCTATCATTTCAGAGGGCTTGAGGGAATTTCTATCCTTAAACACTCAATTTTACATCAAAATAACACTTGAGAAACAGTTTCATAGGCCAATATTTTATCTAAGTGGTGTTTTCAAAAATACTGAAAATTCTACTTAGTTAAAACAATAGCATTTGGAAGTCTGATTAATTTAATTTTGGAACTATTTTCCACTTTTTCCAGCTACCTGAAGATATTTTTAAGGAGAGATTTGGCCTCAGGTCTGTCTGGTTTGCCATGAGCATAGGTGGATGCATGTGTAAGTAGGCACTGAAGTGAGTAGCATGATGAACCAGTGGAGTCTGGCTTTTGAATCAAAGTTTACCTGGCTCTCTGTAACTGTGGTGTCTTGTTGACATGAAATTAGTAATTTTCATACCCAACACTCTATTATGAAATTAATCTATTAGTTCTTCACATGGAAGATGTAATGTCTGAGATATCTGATGGCTCTTCTGGTAAAGTTACTTAAAGACTGATTTTTTTTTCCTTAAGATATGCTCATTACAGAGGGGTGTTCATAGGTAAATTCTGGTTTTGAGCTCTTAGGCACCCCAACCTTGAATTTCAATGTTATACTACAAATAGAACTCTTGTTTCAGAATTATTAGTTATAAAGCTGGTGCCAGCTTTTGACCCTTAAAATTTTCCCTCTTTGACATCTTAAGCTCATTATTAAGACATGCAACTGTCTTGCAAAAAATATATCTTGCAGTTTACAAATTTTTGGATTCATTTCTGAAGTGTCTTTCCTTGGCCACTGTAATTTTTTGGAGCCCATTGCTACAGGTTTCAGTTAGAAAACTATATGTTTTCAACAGTGGTAGAGAGCCTATTTAAAAATATATGTTAAAAGCATTTTACCATAAAATATTTTGTTTATTCATAATAAGTCTTATATAAAATGCATATTTCTTTGTCATAAAACAAGTCTAATATTTTTGAAGAAATAAGCTGAAAAAGCTGAGCTGCTTCTGGGAATTCCGATTGTGAAAAGCAAATGTGATTATCTTGGACTCGGGTCATTGATTACAAACATAGCAGCCTGAATTTTTTAGAGGGGGGAAAATAGATCTGAGATATTTCCCTTTAGACTCTTTTGGATTTCTGAAGTAGAAAAGGGGGAGGAAAAGACCAAAAGAAACTTAATAAAATACTGGCACTGGAACGGGGCAAGGTTAAGTCATTTTTAAATGAATGAACACAACTAGTTCCAGCAGCCAGTGTTCCATTTAGAAAAAGCCATTGGTAGCCCATTGCCCTAGACTCTGAATGAACGTGGCAGGCAATTTTTCAGTGAAATGGACCTGATATAATTGGAATGGATCCAGCGAGGTTTTCTACTGGACACAATATGATGCGTTATGAAGTAAAGACAGTACAAATAGACATGGTCTAAGTGGACCTAAAAGCTGTAATCATTCATATGCAATGCTACCTTTTTTAAAGGAAAAGTTTCTTGGCTCTGGGGAAGAAGAAAGACATCATGGTTGACTTACCTGTAAAATATTTAACACAACGATAGTAGAGACTATGATTGGCTTTATATTGTTTCCTGAAATTTATGACTAATGTACAGTAGTAATTATACTGGTAATTCAGTTTTATGTAATCCTTTCCACTACTTTCATGAGATAAGTGGTAGGATCCTCATTTTCCAAATGAGATAACTAAAAGGCAGGAACGGTGAGACTTGCCCTATAGTACAGAGGTCCCCAACCTCCGAGATCTGAAGTGGAGCTGGTATAATAATAGAAATCTGGTACACAATACACTAATGCTCTTGAATCATCCTGAACCATCCCTCCCCTCCCCCATTGTGGCAAAATTGTCTTCCATGAAACTGGTCCCTAGAGTCAGGAAGGTTGGGTACCACTGAAGTAGACCTGAGATTTGAACTCGAGTCAGCCCCATTTCACAGTCCGTGCTGTGCCGCCGATTTCTCCAGTCGTGCCAGTCACACAGCCTTTCCTCTCTCGGGCACGCCTTGACCTGAGGGCACTTGCAAGGGTTACTTGTTAGCAGCTGTTGCTCCTGCAAATCTAGTACCAGTGATCTTTGCATTGTGTACTTTCTATACCTGTTACAAAGATGATGGGAACAGCTTATAAATACCACCTTTGCCTTATCTGTGGAAGGAGGTATTTTTAATTCATTCTTTCCCTGTGTTTTAATAGGTCCCCCAAAGTAGTAGACTTAACTCCATAAAAGTAAATTTTTGCTTATTTTTCTTTATGACCATTGATAGAAAACTGAGATGAATAAATATGTCAAAGCTTCTTGACTTTTTCTGCTCCCTTGGAAAATTTAAGAAGTTATGGACACTCATTGTAATTAATGCAAAAATAGAACAAATTGTTAAATCTTATGTATTATTTGCTAGAAGGATTCAAGTGAAAATTCAACAGTATGGATGCTAAAGTAGCACTTTAGATATAAAATGTAGACTGAAATGAACATAATTGAATTAGCATGAGGACATTAAGTGATAAAATGGATGTTTTTATTGACTAAGGGTGAGTAGTTGGACTATTATAATCAAAATCTCAATCAAAGCATCTAAGATGTTTAAGACTTAAATGTGACTTTGACATAGCCTCTGGCAACATTTGAGGAGTTTCCAGACAAAACTGAATCATTTGCATGGCATCTTATTATGGAAGAAATTTTTCTTGATTCACTGTCAACCCAGATTATTATTTTTTTCTTAAAGCAAGTGATGCACCAGTATTTATAATGTCTGTTGTATTTTTTAAAGTAAATTATAACTGGTGCTATTTTAAATGAAGTTAATTTCCAAGTCAATATACGTATGAGTACAAATGGATACATACACACAGCTATTTGAGCCTTCAGCTAAAATCAAAATTAGTGGGACATTTTAGCATAAATTAAAAAAAGCCTAATCCATGTTACATATTATAAAAATTAGGCCAGAGTTTATAATACTGTCAATATGTTCTAGAGTTTGTTTAAATTTAACACATCAGTAATGATCCAATATCTTATATAATTGTCCAACAACAAAAAAATATGTAGGTTTGTGATACCTTAAATATGATAGTATGAACTGCACGGTTGGGAAGAATCTTAACCTACATTCAAATTAGGATGTCTCATGTCGAAAAGTCTGGTGATTCTCAGTAGGCTGTAGAGAGAAAGAGGAGGTACAAATCTCTGAGCAGAATGAATCTGGTAGGTGCAGAGAGCTTTCTTATATGTTATCCTCCTTCTGCAAAAGATCAGGTGTGGTGGGACATTTCTTTCATCTGAGTCATGGAGAAGCAAGCATAAACCATCACTTTTCTTGATGTCATTTGTCATATCTCTAAAGTTGTGGTAATGAAGCAAGTCTGACCACTTGCTTAGCAAGTCCTAATCACTTCTTATCGGTATCTATAGCATTGCATCAGATATCGTAGTCATGTAATAATTATTTCTTGGATATATGCATAGTCCTATAGGGAGACTATGCATAAATTGTTTCAAAGGACTAGGTTTGTTTATCTTTAGGTTTAGAAAGTGTTGAAAGAGTCTTTAGCCAGTTAAGAACTGAAAGGACATCTGTCCACCAGCCACATGTTCAATCACTATTCTTCCTTGAGTTCTGTTTCTCTTTGGGTCAGAGAGATACAAAGCATGTATGTATGTTGTGTTTAAATTCAGTTTTTCTGGAATTTTCTTATCAGTTTCAAATCTAAGGGAAAATAATGGTGGCTACAGAAGACTAAAACAGGTAGTTACTCAAAATATTTTAAGTATTGGGTGTGTGGTCACATTGTAGAGTTAAACTCCTCAGACTTTTTTTTCATAATTTGTTTCACCTTGTTTCTTTTCTAATACAAGCTTCCTATAGTACTGCACAGGGTCTATAGTATAGTAGCCACTACCTCCATGTAGCTATTTAAATTTCATTAATAAAGTGAAATCAAATTTAAAGAATTTCTCAGTAGTACTAGCCATATTTCAAAGGCTCAGTAGCCACATGGAGCTATTCACAACTATCCTGTACAATGCAGATCACAGAAGGTTTCTATCATGCCACACAGATAGTTCTATTGGACATCGCTGATTAACTGGGCCCTCAGATATCCAGATGCATTCTGTGTCTGAACCTCCAGTCCTGATCTTTCAGTCCCAGAATGTTCTGCCTGCATGATTGTCTTTGCTTTTTAAAAGAACAAATAGTGGAGTTTTAAGTGGTTTTCATCTTTTTGGTGTACTTTGCATGTGATTTGCTGTAGGTGCTCTTTAATAATTGCAGTAATTCTCCCATACTCTGAATATATATTAAAACATTTTTCAGTTAGGCTGTGATGAAGTGTACTTTCACCACTCCTCTTTGGTGATGTGGTTCAGTGCCTTGATTTTATTTCATAGAAACTCCACTGTTGTGCAATAAATTATATTGAAATAAGTGTGGCGTATCATGACATAAATATCCCCTGAAAATGAGGAAAAACAAGTTTGACACTCAGGTGGCTAATATATCACCCAGATATTAGGAAATGGATTGTACTGTTGTTGATAGGAAACAAGAGGATGGAAGATGATTTCACTAAAATCTAAGAAGGGAAAAGAAAACAGAAAACATAATAGGGCTTATTATTTTTAGCTCATTTGCCTTGTTCTGCTGTTTATGGGGTGAAAATGTAGACCCTTAGCAGGTGACCATTGTTTAAGAGTGTTACCTTTTCTTGTTACTCTCTGACTACTGTGCCTTGTCTTTTCTGCAAGCGTTGGTGTTGGCAGTATTTATGCCTGCTCTCCTGTGGGTGCTCTCATTTGCATTGCATTCATTGATTGAATTCATGCATCCTCCACTGTGTCATTTCCCTTTCACACTTCAGTTTTGTTTTGCTTTTTCCATCAATGCAGGATTATAATTCTTAACTTTCAATGCATTGGATATTCAATAGAGAAGAGTCACTAAAAAAAGGTACACCCCCCACCACCTTTTTTAAAGTAGCAGAAATTTCTCCTTTCCTGGTGTGGAACAACGAGAAACAGAGGTCATTCTTGAAGGTGAAAGGTATAGGGTGAACTGGAACGTGTCATGGGTGGGCAGCGGTGGTAGTGTCAAGAGAGCTGTCAGGACTGGCTGTATTTGAAAGTAAATGATGGAATTAAGAAAATCTGTTAACTATAGCCAGCATAACTAGGAATTCCTAAAGTTGGCTGCTACAACCCATCAATTGAAAAGCAGTCTGTGTCTTTGCCTCGACTTTTTGGGCAGAGATTGGCAGAGCATCAGAACAGCAGATTCCCAAGAGGAGGAGTAATTTCTTAACAGTTTGCTGTATTTGGGATGCCATCATAATTTAATCATTGATACCAAAAAGTGTACAATGGAATGCACTGTGAGACAGTGATTGGCACCTAGAGTCACTTATTATTTTGTCAAGAATTTGACGTGCCAATCAATTGCATGAGCAATGTATGCTTGCTTGAAATTGATCATGAAATACCTCTTGTTAAGCATCTTGATATTCTTTGCTAATGTACATCATCTCTGGGCTTTAGAGCTTTTACTCATGCTTCTATTTCATAACTAAAGGAGGGGGTTGATAAAAGGTATGAGCTAATGAAATCATTTACAGCAGAATAATACTTTTTGTAATGTACTCCAGAGTGAGTTGTCACACTGACCTCATTATTTATTTCTTACATGATTATCAAAGTAAAATGAACTCACTGTAGAGAATTTTTAAATTACAAGGAAATATAAAGATGAAAATAGGTGATTCTACCAATCATAATAATACTATTTATAATTCAGAACTATTTCCTTCCATATTTTAAAATTATCTGGGTATACTTTGAAAGACTGTCTTTAAAAATCTTGTTTACCATATCTCATATCATTAAATATTATTAAAAGCATGATTTATATAGTATACAATATATAATATACAGTAATCTAGCTAACAAATCCTCTGTTGCTGTTGCTGTTAAGTCACTTTAGTTGTGTCCGACTCTGTGCGACTCATAGACAGCAGCCCACGAGGCTCTTCTGTCCCCGGGATTCTCCAGGCAAGAATACTGGAGTGGGTTGCCATTTCCTTCTCCACAATATATAATATACAGTAATCTAGCTAACAAATCCTCTATGATTGGATATTTAGTTTCCTGTGTGTTTACTGTTATTCATGAACCTGTGATGAACATTTTAGGTACATTTTATATGAAATGTTTGCCTTCCTCTGATTATTATATGAAGGAGAATTATGATGTAGATATATACTTCAAAGAAATTTGACATGCAGTTGACTATTGATCAAAGGCATGGGTTGGGGTACCAAACTCTAGGCAGTTGAAAACCAACATTGCATCTGTTGACTCTCTCAGAGTCAGGATTACTCTCTCAGCCTATTGTTGTCTGGAAGCTTTATTGAAAATATAAACGTTGGATTAACGTAAATTTTTGTGTCATATGTACATCTACTTTATGCATTCATGACATACCTAGTTTTTTCTAAATTTTTTTCACTTTTCTAGGCAGTGCAGTTCATCTATAAGTTTTTTCAAATTGCTGCAAACCTTCCCCTAATTTCCAATATATTTATATATTTATTGAGCAAATCTGCTTATAAGGATACCCAAGCAGTTCAAACTTGTGTTGTTCAAGGATCAATTGTATATCACCCGATTGATTTCTAGCAAATGTGCCAATGTTTCTATCAACATTGTATAAAGGGAATATCATTTCATTATATTTTTGTTAATATTAATAGTTTCTTAAAGCATTTAATTTGATAGTGAAAGTTAGTATTCCATTGAAAATTGTGTATCTGTATCTCATTACTGAATAAATAATTTTGCTATCTCATTCTTCTGTCATTTAATGGACTCTGCCTAGTTTTACACTAGAACTTTAGTGGTTTTAATTAATTGCTGTAAACTGTTAATGGTATAACCATTTATACCCTTACTAATTTCTGAAATTTTACTTTTGCTCTATAATTGTTTTTATTTTAGGATATAAGCATTTTTCTTTTTCTATGTTTTAACTTTGTACATGCTTCCTTGTGAAATTTTTTCATTATTTTTCGAGTGGAGAAGTAAAAGTCTTCCCTACAGAAGATAAGACAGACACTAACAGTTTAAAATATGTTGGAACATTTTATTTTTTACTGCTAATTTTGCCATAGTGCTGAAGTTATATTTATGTCTAATGAGATGTGGGTTTGACTCTCATCCTTAGGACAATATGTGGGATGTAGTGGGTGCTAAAGAGAAAACTGAACATCCCAAATGATTACGTAGTCTATACTAGGATTCAGGCTTTGTTATTTTGGTTTGTCATATGTCAGTATTTGTATTTGAATCATACTGCTTTAATTACTCGACTTGTATAATAGTATCTGGTATGAGAGGGGGGCTTTACTTTTCTAAATTTTCTTGGAAATTCTAACCAATTTACTTTTCTCGGTAAATTTTGTCAGCACTAGTCAACTTACTGAATATCCACTTGGCCTTTTTATTAGGGTTTAGGAAGGATTGGTATTTCTAAGATACCTCATCTTCCCATTGAGAACTATTAATGTATAGTTCTCTTACATACGTGTGTGTGTGTGTGTGTGTGTGTATGTATATATTCAGGCATTGTTTTATGTCCCTGAGAAAAATTTAGCAATTCTCTTAAGATTTAATGAAAGTGACTCTTAAATCTTACCTGCTCGTTTAAGCATATGATACTTAACTCTTTTTCCACTTAGTTTGTTAGGTTAAAAAAACTATCCTTCTGTTCCCTACTTTGCTTTCTAGTTGTTTTATTAAAACCTGTTTGTCAGTAAGACAGACTTCACACAACATAAAATTAACTATTTTAAAAAATTAACTATTTGAAAGGGAACAGTTTAGTGACATTTAGTATATTCACAATGTTGTACAGCTAGCTTCTATCCAGTTCTAAAATATGTTCATCTCTCCATTAAAAAAAATCCTTTTGGTTAAGCATTTACTTCCCATTTCTCTTGCCCCCACCCTTGGCAACCACCAATCTATATTATGTCTCTGTAGATTTAGCTTATTCTGGATATTTCCTACAAGTAGAATCATACCACATACCACCTTTTGTCACTGATTTTTTTCACTGAGCATAATATTTCTGAGGTTCACCCACATTGTAGAACATATCACTGCTTCGTTCCTTTTAATGGCTGAATAATATTCCGTTGCCTGTATATACCACAGTTCTATTATCTGTTTACCCATTGATCGGTGTTTGGGTTGTTTCCACCTCTTAAACTCTTGTAAACATTGCTTCTGTGATCATGTTGCTACATGTATTTGTTTGCATACTTGTGTTCAACTGTGTGTGTGTGTGTGTGTGTATATGTACAGGTGGAATTGCTGGGCTCTATGGTCATCCTATGTATGTTTTTGAGAAACTGCCAAAATCTTTTCCACAGAGGATAAACTGGTTTACGTTCTCACTGGTAACATGCAAGAGTTTCAGTTTTTCTGTATACTTGTCAATACTTACTTTCTTTTTCTTCTTTTATGTTTGTAAATTATAACTCTTGTTAGGTATAAAGTGATATCTCATTGTAGTTTTTTTTTTTTCCTTTTTTTTCCCCATTTATTTTTATTAGGTGGAGGCTAATTACTTTACAATGTTATAGTGGTTTTTGCCATACATTGACATGAATCAGCCATGGATTTACATGTATTCCCCATCCCAATCCCCCCTCACACCTCCCTCTCCACCTGATTCCTCTGGGTCTTCCCAGTGCACCAGGCCCCAGCACTTGTCTCATGCATCCAACCTGGGCTGGTGATCTGTTTCACCATAGATAATATACATGTTTCGATGCTGTTCTCTCAAAACATACCACCCTCGCCTTCTCCCACAGAGTCCAAAAGTCTGTTCTGTACTTCTGTGTCTCTTTTTCTGTTTCACATATAGGGTTATTGTTACCATCTTTCTAAATTACATATATATATGTGTTAGTATACTGAATTGGTCTTTATCTTTCTGGCTTACTTCACTCTGTATAATGGGCTCCAGTTTCATCCACCTCGTTAGAAATAATTCAAATGAATTCTTTTTAATGTCTGAGTAATATTCCATGATGTATATGTACCACAGCTTCCTTATCCATTCTTCTGCTGATGGACATCTAGGTTACTTCCATGTCCTGGCTATTATAAACAGTGCTGCGATGAACATTGGGTTGCACGTGTCTCTTTCAGATCTGGTTTCCTCGGTGTGTATGCCCAGAAGTAGGATTGCTGGGTCATATGGCAGTTCTATTTCCAGTTTTTTAAGAAATCTCCACACTGTTCTCCATAACGGCTGTACTAGTTTGCATTCCCACCAACAGTGTAAGAAGTTTCCCTTTTCTCCACACCCTCTCCAGCATTTATTGTTTGTAGACTTTTGGATAGCAACCATCCTGACTGACGTGTAATGGTACCTCATTGTGGTTTTGATTTGCATTTCTCTGATAGTGAGTGATGTTGAGCATCTTTTCATGTGTTTGTTAGCCATCTGTATGTCTTCTTTGGAGAAATGTCTGTTTAATTCTTTGGCCCGTTTTTTGATTGGGTCATTTATTTTTCTGGTATTGAGCTGCAGGAGGTGCTTGTATATTTTTGAGATTAATTCTTTGTCTGTTGCTTTGTTTGCTATTATTTTCTCCCAATCTGAGGGCTGTCTTTTCACTTTGCTTATAGTTTCCTTTGTTGTGCAAAAGCTTTTAAGTTTGATTAGGTCCCATTTGTTTATTTTTGCTTTTATCTCCAATATTCTGGGAGGTGGGTCAAAGAGGATCTTGCTGTGATTTATGTCGGAGAGTGTTTTGCCTATGTTCTCCTCTAGGAGTTTTATAGTTTCTGGTCTTACATTTAGATCTTTAATCCATTTTGAGTTTATTTTTGTGTATGGTGTTAGAAAGTGTTCTAGTTTCATTCTTTTACAAGTGGCTGACCAGTTTTCCCAGTACCACTTGTTAAAGAGGTTGTCTTTTTTTCATTGTATATTCTTGCCTCCTTTGTTGAAGATAAGGTGTTCACAGGTTCGTAGATTTATCTCTGGGCTTTCTATTCTGTTCCATTAATCTGTATTTCCCTAAGGATAACAGCTGATCTATCAATAGGAACCCTTCAGGCCAGAAGGGAATGGCCAGACATACTTCAAGTAATGAAAGAGAATAACCTACAACCTAGATTACTGTACCCAGCAAGGATCTCATTCAGATATGAAGGAGAATTCAAAAGCTTTACAGACAAGCAAAAGCTGAGACAATTCAGCACCACCAAACCAGCTCTTCAACAAATGCTAAAGGATCTTCTCTAGACAGGAAACACAGAAAGGTTGTATAAACATGAACCCAAAACAACAAAGTAAATGGCAATGGGATCATACCTATCAATAATTACCTTAAATGTAAATGGGTTGAATGCCCCAACCAGAAGACAAAGACTGGCTGAATGGATACAAAACAAGACCCCTATATATGCTGTCTGCAAGAGACCCACCTCAAAACAAGGGACACATACAGACTAAAAGTGAAGGGCTGGAAAAAATATTTCATGCAAACGGAGACCAAAAGAAAGCAGGAGTCGCAATACTCATATCAGATAAAATAGACTTTAAAATAAAGGCTGTGAAAAGAGGCAAAGAGGGACACTACATAATGATCAAAGGATCAATCCAAGAAGAAGATATAACAATTATAAATATATATGCACCCAACATAGGAGCACCGCAATATGTAAGGCAAACGCTAACGAGTATAAAGAGGAAATTAATAGTAACACAATAATAGTGGGAGACTTTAATACCCCGTTCACAGCTATGGATAGATCAACTAAACAGAAAATTAACAGGGAAACACAAACTTGAAATGACACAATGGACCAGCTAGACCTAATTGATATCTATAGGACATTTCAGCCCAAAACAATCAATTTCACCTTTTTCTAAAGTGCACACAGAACCTACTCCAGAATAGATCACATCCTGGGCCATAAGTCTAGCCTTGGTAAATTCAAAAAAATTGAAATCATTTCAGTCATCTTTTCTGACCACAGTGCAGTAAGATTAGATCTCAACTACAGGAAAAAAAATTATTAAAAATTCAATCATATGCAGGTTAAATAACACGCTTCTGAATAATCAGCAAATCATAGAAGAAATAAAAAAAGAATCAAAATATGCATAGAAATGAATGAAAATGAAAACACAACAACCCAAAACCTATGGGATACTGTAAAAGCAGTGCTGAGGGGAAGGTTCATAGCATTACAGGCTTACCCTCAAGAAACAAGAAAAAAGTCAAATAAATAACCTAACTCTACACCTAAAGCAACTAGAGAAGGAAGAAATGAAGAACCCCAGGGTTAGTAGAAGGAAAGAAATCTTAAAAATTAGGGCATAAATAAATGCAAAAGGAACTAAAGAGACCATAACGAAAATCAACAAACTAAAAGCTGGTTTTTTGAAAAAATAAACAAAATTGACAAACCGTTAGCAAGACTCATTAAGAAACAAAGGGAGAAGAACCAAATTAACAAAATTAGAAATGAAAATGGAGAGATCACGACAGACAACACTGAAATACAAAGGATCATCAGAGACTACCACCAGCAGCTCTATGCCAATAAAATGGACAACTTGGAAGAAATGGACAAATCTTGGAAAAGTATAATTTTCCAAAACTGAACCAGAAAGAAATAGAAAATCTTAACAGACCCATCACAAGCAAGGAAATCGAAACTGTAATCAGAAATCTTCCAGGAAACAAAAACCCAGGACCAGATGGCTTCACAGCTGAATTCTACCAAAAATTTAGAGAAGAGCTAACACCTATCTTACTCAAACTCTTCCAGAAAATTGCAGAAGAAGGTAAACTTCCAAACTCATTCTATGAGGCCACCATAACCCTAATTCCAAAACCAGACAAAGATGCCACAAAAAAAGAAAACTACAGGCCAATATCACTGATTATCATTGTAGTTTTGATTTGTATTTGATGAAAAGTGGTGTTGAATGTATTTTAATGTACCTCTTGAGCAAAACCTTTTGTTTTGAACTTGGTTTACTGAGACTAAATTAATTTTACAATTTTTATTTCAGATTTAGGGACATTTGTAACATTTTCATCATTTACTGAGACATTTATGTTTAACATTCAGCCTTTAGGTTCTTTTATGCCATAACATCTCCATTAATTTTGATCATTTCTCAGTTAACTGAAGTATATTATTAAGTAATTTTAAAGGGGGTTTTGGCTAGATTTTCTGAGCTCTTGAATATCTGACTTTTTAAATTATTGTTATTGTACAACTTGGCTTGTTAGAAAAATCTTGGCTTACAGACTTTCCTGTCTTAATTAAATTATTGTTAGTGTTGCTCATTTGTCTCTCATGGGGTTAAAATGGCAAGGGAGATGTTGATGCCAACAAGAATTTTGTTACTTTGAAGATAAGCTGGTTTTCTCAGAGGTTTGCAAGTTTTGTTCTCCCCCTCCCACTGGGCCCTGTGTTAAAAATCATTATCCAGGGTGTATGGAGGTATGTAGATGTGTGTGAGAATTTTTCTTTAGTTTCCCATGGACCATGATGTTCCTTCTGATTTGCATCCTCTTTGCCTCCTTAAAGATTTATCTTTAAATCTCTGAAGTTTTTCTTCTGTTGTGTCCTTGAGTCTGCTTGTTTTCCAATTGTTCTTTTTTTTTTTTTTTAACCCTCCCATTGTAATATATGTGATTCAAAAGGTAGATCTTTTTTCTGTTCTTCATAATAATTCTCTCATTATTTTTGATTCACTTTCTTTTCTTCAAAATTCTGAATTAGCAATGCAATATTGCCCTCCATTTAGCGCTTTGATTTTCTGCAGTGCTCATTATACAGTTTGTTATATGTAATGTAGTTTATTTTTCCTCTTGCATGTTATTTTCTTCCTTGCCTTGCCCAACTCTTTGCAGTCTCTCAGCTCTGTCTTTACTTGTCGTCTTAAAGTGGTTTCAAAGACTACATGGCCCAGAAATGGGAGGAACAGAGTGTAACCCCAGGCCTACATGATGTCACACTGTGCTCTTGTAGTTTTTAAGTTATTTTTAAAGAAAAATAATGTTTCTAAAAATAACTTAAGAATGATAGAATGGTCTTGCATGAAAATCATGGTGATCAAAAGCTTTATCTTATAAATGACTCACAAAGTAGAGTCATAGATGCTTTACAATTTCATATAGCAGATACTGTGTACCTATTAGAGCATCATCTTGTACATAAATATATAATGTATCTTTTCAGAAAACAGATGAAGTAATAAAGATGGGGAAATATCACTTTATACCTCCCCCTTTTCTGTGCTTCTGGCTAATACATTTGCTTATATTTTTTGGGTTCCACAGACATCTTATTCTGCTAGTTTGTAAAGCGAGGAAAGCATGAGCTTCAGAATGTTTCCCAGATATGAGTTTGCTTAGCTATTTGACCACTTTTGAATTGTGTGAGCGTCACCAACGTATGTAACTTCTGAGCCTGACTGTGACACTCTGTACCAGGGCCATCTCTAGGGAGCTTGAAGGTTGAATGAGATGAGGATACCTTTATGAACATAGAACAGTACCTGGAATATGGTAGCACTGAGAAATCGTACTTCTTACTGCGTATTCCTCAACTGAATGCTGTGAATCATGTACCACGTTAGGTCTTGGAGACTCAGCTTTGAATAAGACATATCTTGCCTTTAAGAAATGCAAAATTTAGGAGGATACACATTGATCATAGCAAACACCGTCTTCCAACAACACAAGAGAAAACTCTACACATGGACATCACCAGATGGTCAACACTGAAATCAGATTGATTATATTCTTTGAAGCCGAAGATGGAGAAGCTCTATACAGTCAGCAAAAATAAGACCAGGAGCTGACTGTGGCTCAGATCGTGAACTCCTTATTGCCTAATTCAGACTTAAATTGAAGAAAGTAGGGAAAGCCACTAGACCATTCAGGTATTCCTTCAATCAAATCCCTTATGATTATACAGTGGAAGTGACAAATAGATTCAAGGGATTAGATCTGATTGAGTGCCTGAAGAACTATGGATAGAGATTCATGACATTGTACAGGAGGCAGTGATCAAGACCAACCCAAAGATAAAGAAATGCAAAAAGGCAAAACGGTTGTCTGAGGAGGCCTTACAAATAGCTGAGAAAAGAAGAGATACTAAAGGCAAAAAACAAAAGGAAAGATATGTTCATTTGAATGCAGAGTTCCAAAGAATAGCAAAGAGATATAAGAAAGTCTTCCTCAGTGATCAATGCAAAGAAACAGAGGAAAACAATAGAACGGGAAAGACTAGAGATCTCTTCAAGAAAATTAGATACCAAAGGAACATTTCATGTAAAGATGGGCACAACAATGGGCAGAAATGGTATGGACCTAACAGAAGCAGAAGAGATTAACAAGAGGTGGCAAGAATACACAGAAGAACTATATAAAAATGGTCTTCATAACCCAGATAATCATGATGATGTGATCACTCACCTAGAACCATACATCCTGGAATGTGAAGTCAAGTGGGCCTTAGGAAGCATTACTATAAACAAAGCTAGAGGAGGTGATGAAATTCCAGTTGAGCTATTTCAAATCCTAAAAGATGATGCTATTAAAGTGCTGCACTCAATATGCCAGCAAATGTGGAGAACTCAGTAGTGCCACAGGACTGGAAAAGGTCAGTTTTCATTCCAATCTCAAAGGCAATGCCAAAGAATATTCAAACTGTCACACAATTGGCACTCATCTCACATGCTAGCAAAGTAATGCTCAAAATTCTCCAAGCCAGGCTTTAACAGTACAGGAACCATGAACTTCCATAAATTCAAGCTGGATTTAGAAAAGGGAGAGGAACCAGAGATCAAATTGCCAACATCTGTTGGATCATTGAAAAAGCAATAGAGTTCCAGGAAACATCTCCCCCTGCTTATTTGACTATGCCAAAGCCTTTGACTGTGTAGATCACAACAAACTGTGAAAAGTTCTTCAAGAGATGGGAATACCAGACCACCTGACCTGCCTGGTTCCAAATCAGGAAAGGAGTACGTCAAGGCTATATATTGTCACTCTGCTTATTTGACTTATATGCAGAGTACATCATGCAAAATGCTGGGCTGGATGAAGCACAAGCTGGAATTGAGATTTCCAGGAGAAATATCAGTAACTTCAGATATGCAGATGACACCACCCTCAAGGCAAAAAGCGAAGAAGAACTAAAGAACCACTTGATGAACGTGACAGAGGAGAGTGAAAAAGTTGGCTTAAAACTCAACATTCAGAAAACGAAGATCATGGAATCCGGTCCAATCACTTCATGGCAAGTAGATGCGGAAACAATGGAAAGAGTAACAGACTTTATTTTCTTGACTCCAAAATCACTGCAGGTGGTGACTGCAGTCATCAAATTGAAAGATGCTTACTCCTTGAAAATAAAGCTACGACCAACCTAGACAGCATATTTAAAAGCAGAGACATTGCTTTGCCCACAAGTGTCCGTCTAGTCAAAACTATATCGTTTTTCAGTAGTCATGTATGAATGTGAGAATTGGACTATAAAGAAAACTGAGCACTGAAGAATTGATGTTTTTGAACTGTGGTTTTGGAGACTACTCTTGAGATTCCCTTGGACTGCAAGGAGATGTAACCAGTCTTTCCTAAAGGAAATCAGTCCTGAATATTCATTGGAAGGACTGATGCTGAAGCTGAAACTTCAATACTTTGGCCACCTGATGTGAAGAACTGACTGGCTGGAAAAGACTCTGATGTTGGGAAAGATTGAAGGCAGGAGGAGAAGGGGAAGACAGAGGATGAGATGGTTGGGTGGCATAACTGACTCGATGGACATGAGTTTCAGCAAGCTCTGTTAGTTGGTGATGGACAGGGAAGCCTGGCATGCTGCAGTCCATGGGCTCACAAAGAGTCAGACATGACTGAGCGACTGAACTGAACCTGAGTGTTACACTCTGTACAAGTGCCATCTCTAGGGAGCTTGAGGGTTGAATGAGATGAGGATACATTATGAACGTGGAACAATACTTGGAATATGGCGGCAGTCATTTTACTTACTCAGTATCATCTACTGAATGCTGTCAATCAGGTACCATGTCTTGTCTTGGAGACTCAGCTGTGAATGAGACATATCTTGCCTCCAAGGAAAGCAAATTTTAGAAGGGTATGCAGAAAAGGAAACTAGCAATAATGATAATATCCTATAATAAGACTAAACGAGAGAGAGTCTCTTCACTTATTTACCTTTTTACTCCAGTACTTGGCATGATTCCTGACCTCCGAATGCCCTTTAACTGTGGTTGAATCAGCAATTTATTCTATGAATACCAGGATGCATTAAGTGAGAAACTGCCAGGTTAGAGGTTAAACAGAGGGCATGTAGGAGGAGCACAGAAGAAGACCATTATTTTGTCAGGGAAGGTTTTTAAGCAGAAGTTATACTCCAGCTAAACTTTTTGCCTCCCTCTTCCCTCTGTAAATTGGATTAAATTTGTGCTCTACCAAGAGACTTGATATTTCAAGGAACCTTACTACAATATCTTTTTGGTAAAATGAAATCTTTTGTAATGCAAATAATTACTTCCTAATTTATATGTGGAGCAAGTTAAGATTTTTGTATCTCAGGTTTTTTTTTTTCTCTTTTCTTTTTTCAAAGGATGGTCACAATGGTCTATCTTTGCAATAAGTAAAAACATCCTTACAGTAATTGAATGAGAAATTGATTGAATTTAATCTTTCATTCTTCCACATTCTATAGAGAATAAAGAAGCATTTTTAAATGTGTAAATGCCCTTACTGAAGTGAGTAAAGAAGGCATATTCATGTAGATTTCATTGGAAATTAAGACTTGTCTGAGTCATTATGAAGTCAGTTGAGCTTTTCAAGTCATTTCTCTAGTACTCAGTTTCCCCATATGCAAAATGTGGCATTTGGACTAGAGTATTTCTAAGTTCTGTTACAGCTTTAAAATTCTCTGGGAGGAAAGGAAAAAGAATATTAATGACAAATTTATCTTATAATTAGGGTAGTAAATTACAAATAGTATGCTGAGATAGAAATGAAAATGACTCTTAAGATTTTTTAATTATAGATAATTATAACTCTGTTAGGCTTTTTGAAGGTGCTAGGCAGTCATTTTAAGAAAAAAAAATGAAAGTCAGGATTGGTTCCTTTGTACAAATACTATAGCTGATTGGCCCTTTTATTTGGATACCCATCCTGTTGGATTGAAGGCCTATGATACTCCATTATGACCTTATTTCAACTTAGAAAATAATATCTATAGGACTCTATCTCCAAATAAGACCACATTCTGAAGTCCTGGGTGTTAGGACTACAACATACGAATTTATAAGGCTGAGAGGTAATCAACCCATAAAAGCTTTTGTGAATACTCTATTTATTCTTGTCCTTTCTAAGAGGTTAGCCAGGACACAAATATAGTGCATTAAAAAGGAAAACGCCCTCCTGTACCCATGACAAGCATCACTAATTGATCCTGGCAAATGCCCCCACTAGTCACAGAAGCAGACTCAAAATAGTTCGTCAAAGTGGGGCATAAAGTAACACCTATTTCTATATAGATAGATTTATATAGCCAAATGGAAAAATAATTACCATATAAATACATTAAGAAAAATTTCACTTTACAATAATGAATCACTTGAATGAATCAGATAAAGCTTGTGCATATTGGTAAACCCTAAATAAATTCTAATTCAAAATTGGGTCATAATGTAAGAATATATTTAATTAGAATAAATAGTAAGAGGCAAAGTTCTTAAGAAAATGCATGAACAGTAGAATGAACAGTAGAAGGTCTGCTTTTTATTAATCTGCCCTTGCCACTTTTCTTCTCTGAAAGGTATTTATAATAATATGAGTTACCCAATACTATATCCTGAGTATTTAAATTTTGTTTCAGCATTAAATAGAATATACTTTTATCAAAATTTGTATTTTTATTTATCAATTTGGGGAGATTTTGTGTATTGTCTCATTTTTTTTAGAAATATATTGAAATGGTTTAACCTAAGAAAAAAAGAGTTTGTAAGAGTGTTATGTCACTTTGCCATTCATCTATTCTTCATTCACATATTTATTGTGAGCTAGCCTTATGAACACTATTTTGATGCATGAGTAATAACTTAGAACCACGTGTCACTAGACACATGTGCCTATTGACCAGCCTGTATGCACCTAGTCAGAAGTGAGATATGCTGCAAAGACAAAAATCCCTGCTAGATTTCAAAAATAAAAAAAAAAGAATATAAACTATTTCTAGTATTTTCCTATTGATTCCATATTGAAATAATATTTTGAATAGATTCAAATAAATATATTTAAAATTTAAACTCAGCTAGTCTTTTAAGATTTTTAATATGGCTAATAGAAATTTAAAATGTCTTATGTGACTTGCATTATATTTCTTTTTAAAATTTTACTGAAGTATTATTGACTTACGATGTCGTGGTTTTCTGCTACACAGCAGAGTGACTCAGTTACACACATATTTTTTTGTTCATTTTCTTTCCCATCATGGTTTTTCACAGGATATTGTATATAGTTCCCTGTACTCTACAACAGGACCTTGTTGTTTATTCATCTTATATCTAATAGTTTGTGTCTGCTAGTCCCAAATTCCTGATCCTTTCCTCCTTCACAACCATAAGCCCATTCTCTGTGAGTCTGCTTCTCTTTTGTAGATAAGCTCATTTGTGCCATATTTTAGAGTCCACATGTAAGTAATATCATATGGTATTTGTCTTTCTTTTTATGACTTACTTCACTTAGTATGATAATCTCTGGGTTCATCCCTATTGCTGCAAATAGCATTACTTCGTTTTTATGACTGAGTTGTATTCCATTGTGTGTATATACACACATCATGTCTTCTTTATCCACTCATCTGTTGATGGACATGTATGATGGACATACATGGCTGTTTCCATGTCTTGGTCGTTGTGTGTATTTGGTTTGCTAATTTGGTTTGTCCCCTGTCTGTGGGACAGGGCTACTGTAGAATTAACTAAGCAAGTCAGTTCACTACTGATGTGCCAGTTCTGACACTGTACATAAATGCCCTGATGGTGATGGTTCGTTGATAGCTCTTATCTGTGAGTCATCTGTGGCATATATGAAACAGCAGACTTTTATTTATTTATCTTTAGCCATCAACATAAGAATATATGTAGGCATATATTTTTATATATCTATACTTTAGGAACAGTCTATACTTTAAATGACTTTGGAAACTTGATATCCTTTGTGACTTTCCTTCTTATGCTGAAGTATTAGAATGTATTTGTACTTTCTGTAAATGAGGAGGACCAAGATTTGTAAATACTTTTAAGACCTTGTTTTTCTAGAAAGTTGTAATTCAAAGACATGCTTAATTATACCTTCTCCTAGCTACCTTCTCAAATTTCTACAGATGTAAATAGTGTACTTCGTTAGGTCTTTGGATGCACATGACTTGCTTCTCCTTGTAGTTTTTATCATTATTTTCTTTAATGTGTTACTTCTTTTCCTTTGGTCTGCCTTCCCTTGTAAATTATATCTCTAGCCTGTGACTGACTTATTTACCTTGTCTCCATCTCGTTGGTCTAGTTTCTAGTTGTGTCTTAACATAGAGGACACTCTAAAAAATATTGAATTAAAAGAACACCTGCTGAGGTTTAAGAGATTAACAGTACTTCCTCCACTGTCATCCTTTATCAGTTATTTTGACTTTGTGGTGTCGCATGTCAGAATTCACCTAAAGATTCAAGCAAACCATTGGGGATGCTTGTATCAGCCATAAGCTGATTGACTGATTAGGATGCATCATTTTGTTTTATAATTTAAACATTATTCTTATTATAAAATAAGTTCATCAAATATTGACCATTTAGTTTGTATTTTTCAATGCTTCACAGTCTCCTATACATTTACTTCTTTAGAGAGTGCCTCTGAATTCATGAACTCAATATTTAAGGTTAGAAAATTTTGTTTTCTCAGCTTTAATCCTCACATACCCTTTGTTGCTGGTTTCTTGCTTGTTAATCCTCCCCACATTTCTGCATTCAGGGATTGTCCCCTTTTGACAATAGCTTAAATGATTTTCCCAAGATTACACTGTGAGTACAGCTAAGCCACAACTCACTGCCCCTGTCTTTGATCTCATGCTCTTTTCTTCAGTTTAACCTAAGAGCAGTCTAAGTGAGAAGTCAAATTTTGGATCATGAAGTCATACTCCCACCTCCCTGCTGACCCTTTCTTCTCTGAGTTAATTTCATTGCCAGTTTTCTGCTCAAAAGCAGAGACTATTCACTCTTACAAAAATGACTTCTATAGCCTACTGATCAGGGCAAAACATTTCCTTTTATTAAATCTAGTTCTATTATAATATTCATTCATAGGAATGGTGTTTTTTTTTTTTTTTTTTTTTTTTTTTTTTTGCATTATGTTCATTTTTTTCCTGACATTTAATAATTAGGAACCTGAATCTCTGTTGGGGGTAAAAGGAAGAATGATAACTGTTTCATTCTATTCAGTCTAAAATGCCATTCAGAGGCATAGTGGGCCTCTTTGTCAAGTTTCCTTGAAGCATATCCTTGTAGGAACAACATTTTCTACATGATGGCAGTGGGACTTCAACTGCTTCCCCAAGCATGCCTTCTGAGACACTGGTTGCTAGTTACATCTTAAGACGGTTACCCAAGAATACTACTGGAGCACAAAAATTGACATGGTGCAAATTTTTATTGTATTTTAATATGAATAAGATATTTATGTAATTAAAATTCAAAAGGTACCAAAGAACATATCAATTCCCCCCAACGCTGGCCTTCTGCAACTAGGTTCCCCATTTATGAGTCAACCACTTCCATCAATTTGTATAAAAGAAAAGGTGGGAAGAATTTGTTTGTGTATGCATGAAATACATATACTGCTTTACTCTTTACCTTTTCAACATCATGGTTTATTTTGGAAATCATTCCATATTGGTATATAATGAATTTACTCTTTTTTTTTTAATGGCTGCTTGCCATTAATTTATGATATGACACAGTTGATTTCACATGAGTGCTCAGTTGCTCAGTTGTGTCCAACTCTCTGCAACCCTGTGGACTGTAGCCTGCCAGGTTACTCTGTCCATGGGATTCTCCAGGCAAGAACACTGGAGTGGCATTCTCCAGGGGATCTTCCCGACCCAGGGATTGAACCTGTGTCTCCTGCATTGGCAGGCAGATCCTTTACCACCAAGCCATCTGGGAAGTCCAGTTGATTTCACAGTACTCTATTATTGAACACTTAGATTACTTCTTGCTGTTAAAATCAATGTCACAAATGATAACTTTGCATACATAATTTTATACGTGTGTGGGAGCATACTTTAGGAGGTCACATTCATAGAAGTATAATTGTATATGAGGATGTGCTCACTTGTAGTTTTGAGTGTGTACTTTCATCAGTTTTTTGGAGAAAGAATCCATGTTCATGATACAAAGTTCCTTTAAAATGAGGAAAGGATGACGTTAGTATCTCAATGATCAATAGAAATAGAGCTGATTATAATCTTTTGCAAGTATAGGCGTTTGTGATATGAGTGTTGGATAGATATGTTACATAGATACCTTTTATCAGGAATATTTTTATCTTATTCTTCACTTACTCTTTAGCACTAGTTCCTACTCAGGAGCAATTTAGCTGCCTCCAAAAGACATCTGACACTGTCTTTAGGTATTTGTGGTTGTCACAAGTGTGTGTGTGGCTTCGTTACATCTACCAGGTAGAAGCTAGAGATTCTGCCAAATATCCTGCAATACTCAGGAACACCTCTATCCTGCAAAGAAAAATGACTTCATTGGTCCCAAGTCACTGATGCCAAGATTGGGAAACTGGTCCATAGGCTTTTCTAAGTTGTTGATTTCCATAGAGATGCCAGGCTTCCATGCTCCCATTCATATGAGAAGCATCACAATTTTTCCTCCTCTATCTCCATGCTGACCTGTAGTTATTATGTATCTCACCAGCAAAAGTGATGGTTCCACTGACATTCATTGTACTTAGCTGGCCTCTTTAGCATGACTACAAATATGGTACTCATCAGTTCAGTTCAGTTCAGTCACTCAGTCGTGTCTGACTCTTTGCAAACCCATGAAGCACAGCATACCAGGCCTCCCTATCCATCACCAACTCCCAGAGTCCACCCAAACCCATGTCCATTGAGTCAGTGATGCCATCCAACCATCTCATCCTCTGTCGTCCCCTTCTCCTCCTGCCCTCAATCTTTCCAGCATCAGGGTCTTTTCAAATGAGTCAGCTCTTCGAATCAGGTGGCCAAAGTATTGGAGTTTCAGCGTCAGCAGCAGTTCTTCCAATGAATATTCAGGACTGATCTCCTTTAGGATGGACTGGTTGGATCTCCTTGCAGTCCAAGGGACTCTCAAGAGTCTTCTCCAACACCACAGTTCAAAAGCATCAATTCTTCAGTGCTCAGCTTTCTTTATAATCCAACTTTCACATCTATACATGACCACTGGAAAATCCATAGCCTTGACTATGGACCTTGGTTGACAAAGTAATGTCTCTGCTTTTTAATATGCTGTCTTTGTTGGTCATCACTTTCCTTCCAAGGAGTAAACGTCTTTTAATTTCATGGCTGCAGTCGCCATCTTCAGTGATTTTGGAGCCCAGAAAAATAAAATCAGCCACTGTTTCCACTGTTTCCCCGTCTATTTGCCATGAAGTGATGGGACTGGATGCCATGATCTTAGTTTTCTGAGTGTTGAGCTTTAAGCCAACTTTTTCATTCTCCTCTTTCACTTTCATCAAGAGGCTCTTTAGTTCTTATTCACTTTCTGCCATAAGAGTGGTGTCATCTGCATATCTGATATTTGATTGATTATTAATTAATATTGATTATTAATTGATATCAATAATGATATCATTATTGATATTTCTCCCAGAAATCTTGATTCCAGCTTGTGCTTCCTCCAGCCCAGCTGGAGTACATCTCATGATGTACTCTGCATATAAGTTAAATAAGCAGGGTGATAATATACAGCCTTGACATACTCCTTTTCCTATTTGGAATCAGTCTGTTGTTCCATGTCCAGTTCTGACTGTTGCTTCCTGGCATGCATACAGATTTTTCAGAAGGCAGGTCAGGTGGTCTGGTATTCCCATCTCTTTCAGAATTTTCCACAGTTTATTGTGATCCACACAGTCAAAGGCTTTGGCATAGTCAATAAAGCAGAAATAGATGTTTTTCTGGAACTCTGTTGCTTTTTTGATGATCCATTGGATATTGGCAATTTGATCTCTGGTTCCTCTGCCTTTTCTCAAAGCAGCTTAAACATCTGGAAGTTCATGATTCACGTATTGCTGAAGCCTGGATTGAAGAATTTTGAGCATTACTTTACTAGCGTGTGAGATGAGTGCAGTTGTATGGTAGTTTGAACATTCTTTGGCATTGCCTTTCTTTGGGATTGGGATGAAAACTGACCTTTTCCAGTCCTGTGGTCACTGCTGAGTTTTCCAAATTTACTGGCATATGTAAGGTAAGGAGCAGCAGCTGCGCTTTGCTGGAGCAGCTGTGAAGAGATACCCCACATCGAAGGTAAGAGAAACCCAAGTAAGACATAGACACTGAGAGAGGGCATAAGAGGGCAGATAGACTGAAACCACAATCACAGAATACTAGCCAATCTGATCACATGGACCACAACCTTGTCTAACTCAATGAAACTAAGCCATGCTGTGTGGGACCACCCAAGATGGATGGGTCATGGTGGAGAGGTCTGACAGAATGTGATCCACTGGAGAAGGGAATGGCCAACCACTTCAATATTCTTGCCTTAAGAATCCCATGAGCAGTATGGAAAGGCAAAAAGATAGGACACTGAAAGATGAACTCCCCAGGTTGATAGGTGCCTAATACGCTACTGGAGATCAGTGGAGAAATACTGGAGGGATGAGCCAAAGTAAAAACAACACCCAGTTGTGGATGGAACTGGTGATAGAAGCAAAGTTCGATGCTGTAAAGATCAATATTGCATAGGAACCTGGAATGTTAGGTCCATGAATCAAGGCGAATTGGAAGTGGTCAAACAAGAGATGACAAGATGGTACTCATAGTTTGTCAACATTCCCTCATGTGTTCTAAATTTTTTGGTTTATTTTCTCATTTTGATGGAGCACATCCTCTGGTAATCTGCTGAGAAAGGGTGTATGAAAAGTAAACTTGGGGCAACCTTGACTTTCTAAATATGTTTTTTTTTAATTTCACCTTCCCATCTGGTTGATATTTTGTCTGGAATTAATGGGAGGAAGTAATTTTACTTCAGAATTTGAGGTTATTTCTCCATCGTCATACAGCTTCTATTTTCAGTTTTCAGAGATACTGAGACATTTTGATGATTGTACGTAGACTTTTCCCTGAATGTTCTGAAATTTCCCAGTGATATGTGTGTCATGGTTTGTATCTACTTTTTTTCAGTGTGTTGGAATCTTAGTGGGCTCTTAATCAGAAAACTTATCCTATGGTTCTGGAAAATCTTCTTAAATAACTTCATAGACTTCTTTCCTGTTGTTCCATTTGGGGATACCTATTTGAATTTTGTAATTTGTGAAACATTTGTTTTCTTATATTTTTACTTTAACTTCTTGTTGTCTAGGAGATTGCTTCAAAATTTTACCATTCATTTTATTGATTTTTTCTCATTATAGTTTTAATTTTTAAGAACTTTTTGTTATCTTAAGTGTTCTTTTTATTCTGTTCCAATTTCTAGATGCAGTCTCTGTTTCTTATGATAACAAGAAAGCATTTGTTTTTTCACTTTTCTTCTCTTTGATTATCCTGCTTCTTCCAAGTTACCATTTTCTGTGTGTTTCATCTAATATCTGTCTTCCATGTTAGAGACTTTGTCAGCTGTCTTGTAACCTTTGCTTGTCAATTTCTGGTTAAGTGGATTGGACATTCTGAATGAATTAATTGGACTTTTGTTGACTTTGAACTTCATCATTGAGTAGTCGAGGTGAAGTCTATAGGGAACTCCAACATCTGTTATCTTTAAATTTCTCGTCTTGGACTGGTCAGCTTCCTCAAAGATAGAACTTTCCACCTCTTGTCTTAGAGGGCTGCAGGTATTCTGGAAGCCCCCTGGGGAAAGAGGTGGGGTTCCCAGAGTGTGTATGATCACTTAACCTCCCTGTTTGGGGTCCTCAACTGGTTCTGGTTATCCCCTAGTTTATCCATCTCCAGAGAATAAACCTCCAAGACCTCCCACTCTTAATTCCCCAGAAGTAGTCTTGGCAATTGGCCAAGTAGACTGGCCAATTGCTTCTCAAGCAGCTTTCATACAGTCCTTCTTATTTTAACTACAAACTTCCCTGCAACAGCACACTCTCTCCCAGTTCATTAGGTTACTGGTACTCCAAGTCCTAAAACCTTTGTGACTTCTGTGGTAGACTGGCTTGGGTCAGCTCTCTCCTACTGGCTTCAGTTCCTTTGTCTCAGTAGTGCTCAATCAGTTGCTGCTAATCCATTTTCTAACTACCTAGAAAATGTTTATGGCTGGTAGCTCTTCTTCTCTTTTCCCTATCCTCATGGGTTTTTGACTTTTGAAAAGTAATCTTTCCTGTAGTTTTAGTGTGGTGTCAGGAGAGCATTCAGTGTTGGCCCAGGCTGCCATCTTAGCTGTGTGAATCTTAGAGATTCCATTATGGTAGGATATTGTAGAGTTGGCCTTCTTTCTTCATGGTTTGCTGCTGCTACTTCCCAGTTTGGATTTCCACTCTGACTCCCAGAGCCTTGGTTGTAAGCTGCTAGAGTTATTTCTAAAGCAAAGGCGAGTCTTTAGTTCACTGCCCTGACAACTCTGTTGATAGCTGTGACACTGGCCATATGAAATTCATTGGCCTTGCATGAGTTTGCCCTTACTTTATGCTCCTGACTACACTTTTCATTAACTCACCTTTGATCCTAAAGGACATGTGCATAATCTTTTTGAAAATGTTTGCTATGCCAATAACCTAGGTTAATGGCTGTGAGCATTTGATGATCAGAGGCTGTGAGTTGAAGCCCATAGACCAGATGTCTCCTCTTGGTGGTTTATAGACCCACCTTTACACAGGGACACATGCTCATTGACTTCTCTGTCCACTGAGGGGATGCTGTACTTGTGAAGCTACTTTCATTCACTGATTCTGAAGGCTTTTTCAAATCTCAAACCATTCATCTTTTCAAAATGCTAAAGGCATTGATCCCATAAGAGATACTGCATTCTGGAAAAGGTATCTAAAATACAATGACATCAGTTATTTCTGTTCATTGCAGAAAAACATTCTAGGACTCTTGATTCTTACCCTGCTTCCCAGCTAACCAAGTGGACAACTAATAACATGCAAGATGTTGACCAAATTATTTTGTACTGTTTTCAGATTGATTTTGATACTGTTGTTCTAAGGAGAACTCTAAGATCTGCCTAGAAACGGACCTTTTAAAGCCTCTACCCAGGGTTTTCTGTCCGGGATTTTGCTTTGTAGGTTAGCACAGTCAGATTGGATATGGGCAGTTGATTCGTGTTTCTGATCAAGGTTTCTGTGTTCCAATAAAACTTTATTTCTGGATACTGCAATTTGAATTTCATGCAATTTTCACATGCCATAAAATATACTTCTGACTTTTAAAAACTATTTTAAAAATGTAAAAGCTGTTTTTAGCTCATGCATCTATAAAAGCTGGTGGTAAGCTAGGTTTGCCCCACAGACAGTTGTTTGCTGACCCCAGTTTAAAAGTTTAGAGTGCTCTTCCCCTGTTGCCAGATTTCATCCCTGTGATGATAAACTGAATGTCTCTTGGTGTAGAAACACTCTTTGGAATCGAGGTGGTCATGCTCAGGTCTCTGCTTTGATGGAAGAATTTTTCAAAGCCAGTTCAAGCCACTTCTTTGTACCTCTTTAGACAACCTTTTTCTCTTCTTCCCAACCATTTTTCTTCTATTATTTTACTTTTCTCCTGTGTATTTTCAAATAGTTTCAAGCTTTTCTTTCTTTCTTTCTTTTTTTTTTTTTTTTTTTTGAGTAAAGGCTATATATTACACTTTGTGCTAGTTGCTTAAGAGATAGGAATATAAACCAGAGACATAACTCCTTTATAGATGAAACACAGTCACGGAAGATATTTTTTTCTTCCTGCCAAAAGTCAACAGGGTAGTCCTAGGTATAGGGTTAAGGAATGTGATCTACAGAAGTTGTGTCAGCAGAAATTGTGTAGGTATTTCCCCTGACCTGATATTGTAGATGACAAATACACATACTTCCTTTTGCTTGAATTTGTTTCCATTTGGGGGATGCCAGCAACATCAAAATAGTGAGTACTAGTGCTTGGTTTTACATTTTAAATATTACCATATTTTCACTTCTGTAAAGAGACTTCTGTCTCTTTAGATATCTTCTGATAATTTATTCGTTAACTTAAACTTCTTTAAAAAACTTCTTTGGCAAAGATCTCTACTTAGTAAAGATTTATGATTGAATGAACAGAGTGCAAGGAGGAGGCCTAGTGATGCACTCTGTGCACTGAAAATAATAAAACAGGAACATTAAAAATGAAGGAAACCAGTCAAAGACTGTAGAATCAAAGAGCAACACAATTATAGATTTCATGGTAGTTATAGTAAGTAATATAGTCTCAAATGAATACTCCTTTATTTCATAGAGGGGATTGGCATTTGTGCAATATTCTTTAGTTAAATTTCAATTTATTGGATTTTTGCATCACTGCAGATTGATCTATTGAATTTGTCACAGTGGCCTTGTTTTTACCTTGATGTGTTTAATACCTGCTGAATCAGAATGCCAATCAATTTAGGTTAATTTCATTAAGTTTGCTAAAGCTTTTTAAATTAAAGTCACTTTTGACATTACCAAGAACAAAATGTAGGCAACATACACTCATATATTATTGTTCTAGAAAAAAGAGATTGGTAATATATATTCTCTAACATTTCCTTACTTGGATTTTTAAATTCCCTTAATTATTTACTAGATGATAAATCATTTAACATTTTAAATTTTAATTATCTGCCTGATCATTGCTTAGTATTCTGTGCGAAACTTTAAACTCAACATAGATTTAAGTTCTCACTAAATAGATTTCAATTAAATTCCTCCCAGCTTTACTAGGAAAGAAATGGATTGCATTTAATAAACTGTATTATACTTTTCATTGACAAATATAAACTGGGGAGTGGTTCATGGCAAATAGCCTTTTAATTCATGTGCATTTTAGTTTTCAGAGAAGTCACAATGCACTAGGCATTTATGTGAAGTGTAATCATGGTTATGATTTTTTGAGTAATATATTTTGCAGTGAGTTCTGTAATATGCAATTATGGAACTCAGCCTGCATTATTAACTGATTTTATTAACTATCATTAATGCAGTATTTATAAATATTGCTGGGAGAACTGTAGTTACATTTACTAAAGATAGACTTAAGAAGAAAACTGATAAACTACTACTATACTAGAACTCTTTAAGGCGAGCAGACTGCATTATTTCTAAAACCACTAGTAATTCAGAAAAGGGCAAAACCCCCAAACCATAAAAAATTATTTGATTACATTCTATTCCTCCTGTCAATGGCATGGAGGTATCACTGTAGTTTTCTATGGGGAAATTGAGCAAGCTAAAGTTTGTCCTGACATATGCTATTCTAGAATTTAAGAGATTTTGGTTATGTAAGGGTTCAAGTTATCTTTGACACATTTTGCAGGTTACTTACAAATTCTTGCCTAAACATAGGTATCTTCTTTATCAGAGAGCCTAACATCAGATTTTAATCATATCTTAGACCCACAGGATTTTAGGTTTCCAACAGGCCACCTGTCTCAGACAGTTAAAAATTCACAGGACAGATGGGAAGGTGAAAGAACTTGTCCTTGGATAAAAAAATTCTTACATTGCAGGAACATTCACAAGCAGAGCTAGCCAATACATCACAGACATATATTGTATTTGTCTAGTGTTAAGGTATCATAATCGCATTTTCCCCTTTGATTGTATAAATATAGAATTCATTATTTATCTCCTATTCTGTTGGTGGGCAAGAGAAAAAAATCATAGCCTGTAAAAAAAAAAAAAATCTTTTGTTCAGGTGATCCATGAATCAGAAAAGAAGACAATGTTTTATATTAACTTTCCCATATCTACTATTGGTAGAATGTATATGTAAGCCTGCACCATCATATTTAAGAATTGAGATCTGGAGCTGGTTTGCTTGGCTTTAAATTTCTTCCTGTCCATTTGCAAATAACCAAGGCAGGTTACCTGATGTCTCTGCTTCAGTCATCTCATCTGTAAGATGGGGATATATAGTTCTTTGTAAAGTTTTTTTTTTTTTTTTTTTTTTTTGAGAAGATGACTGCAAGATAATACAAAAAAGCACTTCAGATAGTGTTTTCACACTGGGAATCAGTATTCAGTAAATGTTAGGTATTAAAAATGATACTAATCACATGTAAAATGTGAAAGACTTAAAGCTTATACTTGGAAATTAAATTTTTTAAATTTCATAGTCACATTTATCTCTTTGGGAGAGAATCTGTTACTTGGCTGAAGCTTAGTGTTGAAAATCATCAAGCAGTTGGAGCATCAGTGGATTATGCTATGAACTGTGGTTTATGAATTACTTACACAAACATTATTTAGGAACATGTTACAAAATTGAATTCTCAGGCCCAACCTTAGAAACTCTATCAGAAACTTTGGGTGGGACTGAGAAGTCTTCAGCATCCCCCTAGATGATGATATGCACAATGAAGTTGGAGGGCCCCTGGCTTAAGCTTGTATTTGTTGAGGGCCCATTATGCTTATTCTGGGTTATAGGGAGAGAAGCTGAACACAATAGACTAGATGTTCTAGAGGACATCCCATATGGGGACAGGCACATAAGAAATACATGAAGAAGCACTAAAAATCAAGAATTTCAGGTGATAAAAGTGTGAAAAAAACCAAAACGAGTAAGTAATGCTGGTGAATGATGGGGGGTACAAGAGAACCCCTTGGAGAGGGTGTTCTTAGAAGATCTGTGGATATGACACCTGAGGTTAAATTTAACTTTGAGCACCATAAATGATAACTAGATGAACGGGCAGTCCTAGAAGATGAAACACCTACTGCAGAGGCCATATGATGGAGAGGCCTTAAATAAGGCTCTATTCCTAGCCTTCTATTCTATTCTATTCTATAATTACAGAATTGTAATTACAATACTGACTTACAATTTTATGTGCAAGGGGCAAGTTTTCCTAAATTTAAAACAAGTTAATCATTTTAGATGTCTAAAAGTGAAACTATATTATTTCAATATTGTGTATGTTATAAAATAATTGTAAATAGTTAAATTTAACTTACAGTGTGGCAAGACTAATAATAACATGTATAAAGCTTTTATTTTTTAATCTTTGCATAATAAAATGAATAAATAACAGGTAAGGGAAAGCTTGTTTAAGGTGACTATATAATAAGTAAGGAAAAGCATATTTTGGAAGAATTGCACTCAAATCTCAGCTTCTCCTCTTAGTGTTAGCAGAACTGAGGCAGTCACATTTTCTGGGCCTTAATTTTAGTGTCTATAAAATGGTAATATAAAATCTATCTTTCTAGGTTTAGTAACCCAGTTTTGAGATAGTAAAACCATTTTAAACAAGTGAACAAAAAAGTGATCAAAAAGTAGTAATTTTTATTATTTCAGATTTAATTTTTAAAAAGTCTGAATTAATAGTCTGTGAGCCAAAGAAAATATGTGGTTCCATCCATCTTATAAATATAGACTCTTACTATTTTAAAAGGTCATGACTTTTTGAAAACTTAAATATTTTTAAAAAGTCACAGAACCTTAGGAACTGCTCTTAAAGTCTGCTCCCTACAGTAACTTCCTCCCAGTAACTTCCTCCCTTTGACTTCATCTCACAAGTCCACATGGCAGGCTGTTTGCGCCCTTGAGACATTTCTTCTCTAGCTTCTCTAACTGACGTGTTTAGTTCATGCATGCTCCTGACTAGTCTTTATTGTAGTGCATATTGAAGGAATATGTCCTCGAGCATATTTTGGAGAGTTTGAGTTAAATACACATAATTCAGAAACAGTGAACACTGGAAGACAACCAACATTTCAGCACATATTTATACAACTTGGGTGACAGCTTAGCAAGTTAGGGAATGTTAAGATAATTTAAATGTACTTAACAGATATAGAGACCAAAGTTATCTCCTCAGTTTAAACTCTTAGTATTTCTTATATCAGTTTTCTTGAAAGTATTAGAAGGGGAGAATATTAGGTGCGTAAGGCACATGATGGGCTTCCCTGGTGACTCAGTAAAGAATCTGCCTGCAATGCAGGAGACATGGGTTCAATCCCTGGGTTGGGAAGATCCTTTGGAGAAGGGAATGACAACCCTCTCCAGTATTCTTGCCTGGAGAATTACATGGACAGAGGAGCCTGACAGGCTACAGTCCATAGGGTTGCAGAGTTGGGCCCAACTGAGTAACTCACATGCATACCCACAAGATACCTATTGGGGCTTCCCAGATGGCACTGGTGGAAAGGGACCCACCTGCCTGTGCAGGAGACTTAAGAGACGCGGGTTCGATCCCTGAGTCAGGAGTATCCCCTGGACAAGGGCATGGCAACTCGTTCCAGTATCCTTGCCTGGAGAATCCTATGGGCAGGGGAGCCTGGCGGGCTCTGGTCCATAGGGTCACACAGAGTTGGACATGTTTGAAGCATCTTAGGACACAACACAAGGCGCATTAATTGAATGCCTGTTATGTACCAAGCACTATCCTAAGCGTTACATATACGATGATATGTTACTCTGATGCATATATGATTTTTGACTTCTCCAAACCCTGTGAGTTATGTACTACCCTCTCCATTTTATAGATGAAGGTGGCAAGGATCAGAGATAGTGAATAACTTCTACAAATTTACAGCTCATAGACTTTAAAACCCAAGTATGTCTGATCCAAAAGCTCTAGTTCCCTGTCTTCTAGTCAGTAAATGCTGTATACTTAAGAAAGTGAAATTTGAGCTTGAGGAAACTGTTGCTAACATATTTGTGTGTCACTCTACTCAGCACACTGTTCTGTTTCACATGCTGGTTCTGTGGTCTCACAGGAGTATATGTGCTTGGGAATAGAAGCTTGTGTTGGACTCCACAGTGTACGTGGGGGATGCTGGAGAGGGATCAATAGTTCCTAACCCTTTAGCCAAAAGTGTGGGGGAGAACAGGAAAGGCAGGGTTCCTGTTGGCTCTGTAGTGGCAGATGGAGACAATGAAGGGCTTGAAAAATTAATTATAAAGTGTTTAGGTACTCTAAAGGAAACAGCCCGGGCTTGGGTAGAGGCCAATAGGGTGAAGGGATAAGATACAGGAAATAGCAATGGCTGCTGTGAAGAGGTGACATTTAACCTGAGCCTGAAAAGCTGAAGAGCAGATCCTAGAGCTGATTGCAACCCTTGATTATCAGGGCAAGCCTGAGTTGGCCACTCTTCTGCAAAGATGGGCAACGAGCCCCAGGCTTTCTCATCACTGCAACAGAATGGCCACTATAGTTGGCTCAGAGTGGACCCTTCAAGGTGACTAAATTCTGCAGAGCTCTGAAGAGAGAATTTTCTTATGTATCAACTTAGGTACATCTCTGTCCATCTAGAACTGTAAGACACTTATACTTAATCTCTGAAAAGTAAGCTTTTGACTATAGAAAATGTCAAACACACAACAAGCAAGAATATAGAGTAATGGATCTCCATGTTCTCATATCTGGGGTCAACAAATATTAAGATTTTTCCAATATTATTTTATTTAGCCTCCACTTCATTTTTTCCCCCCTTTGGTACTTTCCAGCAAGTTTTAGACAGTGATTCTTCACAGTTGTAAATACCTCAATGTGCATATTTCATTGGTGAGGGCATTTTTATTTCCATAGCTTCCCAGGTGGCTCTAGGGGTAAAGAACCTGCCTGCCAATGTAGGAGACATAAAAGACTCAGGTTCGATCCCTGGGTCAGGAAAATCCCCTGGAGGAGGGCATGTTAACTTATTCCAGTATTCTTGTCTGGGGAATCTCATGGACACAGGAGTCTGGCGGGCTATGGGCCATCCAGTTGCAAAGGGTAGGAGATGACTGAAGTGACTTAGCCTGCACACATACAGAAAATTATTATTCTTAGAACTAACAATGATTATTTAATCTTCTGATCTTTAAAGACATTTAATACAGAAGCTTACGTATGACTCATTAAAAAATTATGATGAAATTGATATCTATGAAACCATGTACCTGGATCTATGTCTATGTTTCTATTTCCTTTTAGACTGTTCTCAGGCTCATGACCTGCCTATCCAAAGGCTACAGTTTCTTACTGTTTACAAAAGGACCAACCAAACTTCATCAACTTCCTGTTTAAAAAAAAAAAGCCCGAGAGGAGTGTCTACACTGCAACTCACTTGAAAAGTTACTTGACAGAACCTCTCTTTATTGATCTCTGTGGTGGCAGATGGTATTAAATCTGTACATGTGTCAGAAACATTATTTTTCAAAAGTTTGCTCTGATGTTTTTTTCCCCAGACATCATTGAATGTTGATTCTGTCTGTATAAAATACAAGTAGAATTGAGTGTTCGGTAGACTTTGGACAAACTTCTATCACTCAGCAGGCAATTTCTTGAACTGCCAGGGCTGGCTGCTAGGCACCCAGCACTGGAAATCTAGAAAAACATGTATCTATGAAATAATTTCTTTTGACAGAGAAAGAGGAAGTCCCAGTGACACCTCTTAAAACCATAAAAACCTGACACACCAACTACTTTCACTTTAAAAACAAACAAACAAAAAAACTATGCAGTATGAATTTGGCTCGAAATTCTCTGCTCTCCTCATTCATTATTTAATCTTATTTTACTTTGTTCAGACAAGCTATCTGCCTATTGTGAAGCTTCACACAGCCAATTACCTCAAGGTGTTTAGTTCATTTATTATTTAAAGCATAAATCTTGTACAGGTTGTCCATTGACGACCCTCTGAGTAGCTATAGTAAATGCCTTTCATCCTTGCGGCCTCAGTCAATGCTCATGGACCTACCTGCTGAGCTTGGCAGGCCAGGCAAGGTGCTGGAACATGTAAGATACCAGAGGTAATTGCCCTTCCTTTTCTGTTTAAGTGTGCATGTGAAAGATGTGCACACAGTAACAAATTTGGGGTTGAAATGTAAGGGAAATGAATCTTCAAGTGCAATCTTTCCTTCTATAGAGACCTTATTCAACAATTTAACTATTGTTATAGGCTGAATATTGAATTTACAAGTTTGTTTCAAGTGTATCTAGTGACATCACACTTAAAAATATTTTTATGGAAATATCAGTCTTTCATATTTGTTGTATTTGTCCTTGAACCTATTTTCCTTTTCTGATTTTCTTTCAGTCTTGTGTCGTGATACCAACAATGACCAATATGAATTACTTTCAAAAAGGCTAGCTTAAGTATTGTGCAGGTTCTGGTGATGGGTTTATATGCCATTAAGAGTCTATCCTACACCGAATGTGCCAGGTGTTTAACTGGGGACTGGTACTAATTTCAGAGCTAATACTGAGCTGTTCCACATCAGTGCTTTCAGCAGGTGGCTTGAACTGACAGTGTAAAGAAAAAAGTGAGAGAAAATTACCATTGTATTTTAGAATTTCTCTGATTGAATTGACTGATTATACTGTCAAAGGAGCATTGGGAAGCTGGCAGGGTTATAGGCAGTGAAGAAATGACAGAATTCTTTCAGAAAGAGCTTGTCTGTTGGTTTTTGCACAGCCAAATATTTCAAAATGATAATAAGGTTTGATGTGAGGTTTGAATTCAGCACTTGTGAATATCCATGTGATCTCTGATTGTTATTTTAAAGCTTGAATATTGTATAAGGAGAGCCAGTGGTATTCTTATTACCATTTTCTCTTATAAGACAAAATATTAAAACACTCTGAAGTCCCATCAGTAAATGTTAAACTACTTTTTATATTTGCAAAATAGTTTTATAAAGATTTCACTTTTGTTAAGTTTTGCTTATTAGAAAATGGAATAGAAAACTTACCAAGTGCTCAAGATAACTGCTGACTTTCCCTGGTGACTCAGTGGTAAAAGAATCCACCTGCAGGGCAGGAGATGAGGGTTCCATCTCTGATTTGGAAAGATCCCCTGGAGAATGAAATGGGCTACCCACTCTAGTATTCTTGCCTGGAGAATCTCACGCACAGAGGAGCCTGGCAGGCTACAGTCTGTGGGGTCGCATAAGAGTCAGATATGACTTAGTGACTATATGACTGCAACATGACAAGTTGAAAAGATCTGTTTTATGCAATCAGTCTTGAATTATGATTTAAGATCTTATGTTTCAGAAGAAATTCTTAATAGTAGCAAATATTATCCATGGTTGTCTCTTAAATTCATGTTTGTTTATTCTAAAATGTCATTAAATATTTTAAAATATTCTTTAAATTGATCATTTAAAAAGTTAGAGATACAGTCTCCTGCTTTTAGTAGAATAATGGTAATAGCAGCTAGTATTGAATCGTTGCCATCTAACAGGTACTTTATGGCGTCTTTATTTTCACGGTGACTCCACAAGGCATCCCCGTTTTACTTAGAGGCAAACCAAAGCAGAGAGAGGCGGAAGAACTTTACCAGATGCCAGAGCTCGTCAGAGGCAGAGGTGGGCTGCTGACTCTCAGAACCCCAGTGCTCATTCTCTGCTCGTGTAACAGAGGCACAGAGGAGAGAAACTGGTTATACTTGACTTTTTTTTTTTTTTTTTTTTTGGCTGTCAGTACACTCACTGTCTTCTACACTGGCGACAGGGACTTAATACAATAATTTTCCTTTTCATGGTTATCCCATTATGAATTTAATAGAACTTTTGATACGGAGTCATGCAAATCCTTAAGGGAATTGTTTTAAAATGTGGAAAAAAACGTATTCAAAGTGTTCTGTAAAAGATACAAGAGCAATGCATTTAGCAGAGTGTAAGTTAGGTTTGGGGCGGAAAAAAATCAATCAGGATAAATGGGTCAGCATTCATCATTTGTACAACAAATACTTATTGTACTGGGTGCCAAGCACTGGGCTTGGCCTGTCGGAAAGCACTGGGTGATTTATTTTTGTTGAGCCGACTCCCTGGTGGGATTATTCACAAACAACTTTCGATGTAAATAGGAAGCTTTAATTGCAGGAGAGCAGGGTTCCAGTCTCTCTGGGTGGACCGTGGGGCGCGAGTTTTGTTCCGTTGCATAATCTAGTAGGCACTCCTCGTATTCTCATTATTCTGCTGCAGTGTAACAAACCAGCAGGAAACTGCATTCCATGGGATTTCTATGGGGACTACGGAGAATTCGTTCCAATGCTTACAGAGCAGCCGCTTGTAGCTCAGAGTAGCTCCAGGGCTAATGTGAGGAGCTGTGTAGCTCTACTCGCTGCTGAACTTTAAAACTGAGAGCATGTGTACTGTAAATAAGACAATGTCAGTAGAACTGTTGTTCATCTGGAGGCCTTATCAGAGCGTTGGTTGATAATCTCTTATTGTTGAATGAGGGGGAAAAAAGGGAATTTGAAATATTATACCATGCTGCAAATGTGAATACTTGTTTCTTCATTCCCTTTAAAATGTACTCCCTCTAATTTTTGTTGTATTTCACCTGGAGGTAAATTGGAAAGAAGAGAAATTGCTCTTCTCTCCTCTAAGTCCCTCACTCCGCAACACAAAATAACTGGCAAGGGGAGCCATACTTTCAGTAACCAAGTCTCTCCACTTAGACTTGTAGGGGTTAAAGGGACCCATATGCTGGGATGTTCTTGTTGTTTAGTCGCTCAGTTGTGTCTGACTCTGCGACCCCATGAACTGCAGTCCGCCAGGCTCCTCTGTCCATGGGATATCCCAGGCAGGAATACTGGCGTGGGTTGCCATTTCCTTTTCCAGGAGGTCTTCCCGGGGATTGAACCCATGTCTCCAGCCTTGGCAGGCAGATTCATGACCACTGAGCCATCAGGGAAGCCCCTGTGCTGGGATAGGTTTGTTTGATTCCCATTCTGTCTGCATCCTCTAGGCACCAGTTTCCTGCATCCCCGGGTGTGGTGAGAGCGCCTTGGTTTTGTGGAAGACCCGTGCAGTCTTGAGTCACATCGCATGTTTGGTGGCTGCCGTCCTGGGTGCCTGTTTCAGGAGGACGGTCAGCCATCTCCTAGCCAGGACCCCTGTGTCTCCACCACTGCGGCCTGGGCCATGGCGCTGCTTGTCTGCAGGGCCTGCTTCATAGGCCAGGCCTGCAACCTGTGAATCAAAGGCCCCGCACTGGGTTTAATCCTCTGCTGTCGTTTCCTTCAAATTCTGAATGATGATTCATCAAAGGGCCCTACGTTTTCATTTTGCACCGGGTCCTTTGTACAAATCGTGTAGCCGGTCCTAGTTGTATGAGCTTCTTCTCCCTTGCTACCCCCAGCCCCAGAGAAATTGCCTCCTTCGAGGACCAGCTCAAGTGCTGCTTCACACGTGAAGCTTTCTGATTCCTTTGTAGACATCAGCGTCTTTCCCCATGTGTGTCCCTCACTTACAACCTGCATGGCACCCTCCTTGAGCTCACCATGTACACCTATCTCCTTCCACCAAGGTGGGCTCTTGGAGAGAAGGCAGGCGCCCTCCACAAATCTTCCTGTTCTCCTCCCTCCATAGCCTAGCCCGATGGCTTTCAGTGTTCCATAAATGCTTGTTGAATTGAAGTGAATTAAATAATTTGCCCTTTTATCTGAAAGAGTAAAGAAATTTACATTTAATATAAGACCCCTTTGATAGACATACTGCCTTCATTTCTGTTCTCTTCTGATGTTGAATTACGGTGCTGGCTTCCATCAAATGGCAAATGTGATGAGATGGTACACATTTGATTCTGCCTCACTTATAAATGTGGGGTGGAGAAAATATAAATGAAATCATTTCACTAATTTTAAGACATTTGAAGAATATGGAAATTGAGCTTAGGAGGAAAAGGTTAACTAAGGTTAAAGTGAATGCTTTTCATTTCGCTTAGCATATCACTAAGTGGAGATTTAAAGGCAATCCTCTTTTCTCACCAAACTTCCCCATACTGCTCCTGGATTTCCTTTTAGCATAATTTGAGTAAGATGTTGTAATAGTTTAAATCATTTTAATTTTGCATGGTTCACAAGTGCTATTTTCATACAGGGAACATTTCATAATATGGTCCCCTGAACCTCTTAGAGGAATAGAATTTGCAGTGCTTGTTGTCTGCACAGGCGGTGGAACCCTAGCAGTTTCACAACCTGCATAGGTATTCAAGGGGTTGTTGATCAAGCAAGGAAGAGAACAGTTTGCTGTGCTACAGGCATTTTTAGCAGAGGGGCCATAACTGACTTTGGATGTCCTGAACTCTCTTTCCAACTGTAGGAAAATGTGTCTTGGGGTGTTTGAATTTCTGAACAGAGGGCTCCCAAAGCATCTTCCCAAAGCATTCAAGACAAGTTAAGAACCAATAGATGAGAACTAGAAACAGGAATGAACGTATAACACAGCCGCACATTATAAAGCTAAATTTAAAAGCCAGCCTATAAAAAAACCAAATCTTATTGAACATGCATTGGTACTATTGAAATATAAAACCTCTGGGCTCTAAAATATATCTATTGAGTATGATGCTGTTTTTCTGAAGATCGATTTATGCATTTACATACAGATTAGGGTCTTACTTAGGTCCTGAACTTGCCCACTTTTGGATGCATATTTGTGAGCAGACTTGGACATAACTGAAGCAACTTAACACACACATACACTTCTGTGAGCAGTGTGACATTAAGAAGACGAGTTAGACTAAACACAGTTTGCCGCATGGTTATAAAAGGGAATACCTAACTGCTGCGTTTAGAAGGAAAGCCCAACTTCTAGCCAGGGTTCTTCTTTTTTTTTCAGGTTATTTTTAATTGAGTGTAATTGCTTTACAGTGTTGTTATTTGTTTCTGCCGTACAACAATGTGAATCAACTGTATGTTTACATCTATTCTCTCCCTCTTGAGCCTCTCTCCCCACAACCCTCTTCCATCCCACCCCCTAGGTCCTCACAGAGCGCTGACTGAACTCCCTGTTACATAGCAGCTCTCCACTAGCTCTCTGTTTAACACGTGGTGGTACATATGCGTCAGTGCTACTCTCTGAATTCATCCCACTTTCCCCATCCCCCCACTGTGTCCACGTGTCTGTTCTCTATGTCTGTGTCTCCATTCCCGTCCTGCAAATGGATTCGTCTGGACTGCTCTTCTAGATTCCCTGCATATAGACACACTAATACATGATGCTTGTTTTTCTCTTCTGACTTCACTCTGTACGACAGACTCTGCGTTCATCCACATCACTACAAATGACTCCGTTTCATTCCTTTCTTATACCCTAATAGTATTCCACTGTATATGTATACCACATCTTCTTTATCCATTCCTCTCTTGAGGGACATTTAGGTTGCTCCCATGTCATAACCAGGGTTATACCTGAATTTGGGAAGTTAAAGACAGTGCCTGTGGCGTGCATTTGCAAGGAATAACATGCTTTGTGACTGTGCAAATCTTTGCTTAAAAGTGAGTGAAACAGCTCTGGGAGGATGCCACATCCCGGAGTGTGGTTGTCTTACCCAAGCTTCACACTCAGCCTCAGTGGCTCCTACCTCTCCCAGAGGAGAGCTGGAGGGTCATGATCATCTTGCCTAATTTCTGTGGCTTGTTTTTCTGTTTAGTATTCTTTTCTTTACATATTTTCTCTTCTCACGGATTGCTCAGTGGACTCTCTGAGCACACCTAGGAGAGCACAGCCACGGAGGAGCCCACGATTGCTTACAGAGACTCAACTTGGACCGCGGTGCTCATTTGGGACCCATTTGCCTCTAAATATAGTCATTAAAGTTGGGATGAACTCAGATACCAGAAATCCTGAGACAATGGCAGCTCTCTTTAGTATAATTTAGAGACCAGTTGCTATATGCAAGACAGTGTGAAGCCTAAAGGGTGTTCAAAGGTTAATAGGACTGGTCTTTGCCTTGAGGGGTAGGTCAGGCCACAAGGAAAACAAGATGCCAGACAAGTGGCCTGGGAACTCTCAGATGAAACAACTCAATCAAAACTCTGAGAAGTGCATTCTTACAAAGACAGGAGTCTTGCCAGAGAGGGGAAGTATTTTACAATTTTTAAGAAGGACTTTGAGCTTACTTGGAATCATTTCCAAGTTGGAGCCCTGAGGAGTAAATAGGAATCACACTAAAAATCATGCCAACTTACAGCATAGATCTTAAGGTGCTGGCCCCTGTTTCTCTGTCCTGTCTGTGCGGTTGGCCTGGAGCTCCCTGGTGGGACCCAGCTGGCACAAGAGGACACTTGCAGATTGCGTTTGCCTCTCTGGGTCCCTTCTGTGTCTCAGCTCCTTCCTTCACTGATTCCACACTCTCTTTCCCTTTTTCCTTCTCACCATTTACCTTTGATTTCCTCCTGCTTCCTCTCAAGCATGAATTCCTGCTGATAATCTTGGGACTCCTAGGCAGTCCCAGTTTTAATAAAGTGAAAACTGGGTTCTTCCCATTGCACTCTGACTGAAGCTATGTTGTAATAGAAGACCTTTCTCCTAAAGAATATTTATATATTTGCAAAATCATGTTTTCAGAAAAGGAATACTTAACATACAACTGAAAACTTAAAAACTTTGTAAGAGAGCATTTTGGGAGTTTTGTAGCCCTCTGGTGGAGTGTCAAGAGAACCATAATGGAAATATTTGATGACTTGAGATTTTAACGGTTTTCAATATAACTGAAAAACACACTTAAATTTTTTTTCACTCTTTGATTTGAGGGCAGTCAGTTTGTTCAGAGATCTGTGATGAAGTAGCTCAACATTTGTTTTTAATGCTTACATTTTTGCGTTGATATAAACAACTCTGGTTCAAATTCAGGGAGTGAATAAAGTATACAGTATTTATTAAACATTTGCCTATGTTTTCCATTTTTCTTGCAATTTTATTAAGAGATTAATCACAGGAATCTAAAGTGGAGGGGGCAAGTGAGACATTTGTGGGCTATGAACACAGAGCGGCTGCTGCGATCTCAGAGTGCTGCTTTCCACCTATGCTATGCAAATGAACAGTCACGAGCCTTTGTATGATAGCAATTTGACATTGAGGAAAGAGCACTGAATTGGTCAGACCTGAGTTTTAGTCTGTTTTCTCACCCTGTAGATACATGATTCTGGAGAGGTCACAGCACCTATTTGGAAAACTTTTCACATCAGTGAAGGGTAGCGCAAGACATAACTTCTAACATGTCTTGTAGTTCTGTGGTTTGGGCATTATTTTTCACATTATTAAAAAAAAAAAAAAAAAGTCCAGTACAGTTACTAGGAGTGTTACATTGTTGTTGGAAAGAGGAGCTTTGTTGAATCTTTGGAAGAAAATGCACATTTATGATAATTCTGAAATTATGATTATATAAATTAATTTAAAAGAAAGAAGCTCACTGGTGTACTGAGACTTGCTTGAGGGTAGAAGTCTTTTCATTTCTGTATTCCCAGTCTGACTTAACGCTTGGTATGTAGTGGACATTCAAAAAACTAATTTTTTAAATTGCTTGTTATTGGCGTATAGTTGCTTTGCAATGTGTTAATTTCTACTGTACTGCAAAACTGATCAGCCATATATATACATGTATCTTCTGCCTTTTGGATTTCCTTCCCATTTGGTCACCGCAGTGCATTAAGTAGAGTTTCTGTGCTATTAGTATCCTGGATACATTTTTAAAATTTTTGGATAAGCCCTTAGAAATTGAATGAATGAAAATCAATGAATGGGCATTTAAAAACTATTGATTATTTTCATTCATTCATTCAATTTCTAAGGGCTTATCCAAAAATTTAGATGCATCTAGAACAGATTTGTTAAATGGAATTCATGTTCTCTCAAGAGCTGTCTACTTAAGTGAACCTACAAATAATTTTGTTAGCAGAGACTATTTGCCTAATAGGCCTTGGGTAATAGTTTGGGTCATATGTAACTACTTAATTTTTTAAAAAGGATTTTGTTATTAATCATGTCATATAAAAGTATATTTTCCAGATAGAAAAACATTTTTTTAAATGTGGGAAGTTTTAATGTTTTAAAAATTGCTTGTTTTGATTTTTCTGTAAACTGGATTTTTAAAAATTGAGGAAAAGAAATTAGCCTGATGATATTGTAGTATTCTTAATAATTTCACATGTGTATGAAAGGATTTTAAAATATTTCAGATATATTTGGACTTGGAAATTACTACATTGCATTTTATTTTTTCTCTTGGACAGTTTCTCCCCAGACTGGGTTATAGCAAGATAAAGTTTCATCATCATCTAGCAAGTTTTATATGCCAAGTTATGAACTCCCAGATATTATAGTTTAAAGAGCAATGATGCCACTATAATATTAATGATAAATGGCATACATTTGAAACATTTAAAAATGATCATAGCCTTACAGTCAAAAAGAGCTGGAAGATATTAATGGAATATAAGTTATTTCATGTGGATTTGAATTATGTATAGCAGAGAGAGACAGAAAGAGATAAATTACATAATAAATCAAAGTTCACATGGTGTGTTGTTTATTTTTTAAAAAACTACACAAACTTTCTGTTTATGCAATATGTCAGCTATTTGGAGAAAAAAGATGAATAGTTCCAGATTCAGACTTATTCCAAGAGTGAATATTTAGCATCCAATAGTGTCATACTGAATGTAGGAAAATAATTACAGTGTATGTTTAACTCTGAAGAATTCTAGGAAAGCATTGACTTCTTACACTTTGAATGTGCTTTTATTCTCTGATCAATTTGTACCTTTTGTGCCTTTTTGATTATTAAAGTCAGGTGCTGTTATCTTCCTTTCAGAAACTGTAGCAGCAATATGTTCAGAAGTGTGTATAAGATTATATTAAGGCAATAATTAACAGGAAATGTTTCTTCTTGATAAATTAATTGTATTAAAACATGATTGCAGAGCATTGCTAACATTGGGAAATGTTATTTGATGAATATATAGAAATTACCTGCAGAATCCACTGGTGATCAGAAACATTTTGTTGGGCTTTCCTAATATTTTAAGATTCTGAACAAATGCCTATGTGAGGGGGGACTTAAGTGGTTTTTATATTTTTGCAGACATAGTTTATTGTAAAAATATTAATACTGTGTCGCACACTTATTAAGAGGTTACAACTCCTAGGAGTTGTAGGTGCAGGTGCTATTACAAGCCATCAACTTGTCTTATTCTGTACATTATGCTTCAGTATTCTCCTAACCAAAAAAACCAAAGAACTACTGTTGTACTTGTGTAGGATTCTAATGTAGAACTTAAAAATGTCCTTGTCTCACAGGTGAAAGAGCCCTGGTATGGTTATCCTGGTGATTACTTTATCTAAAGTGATTTGCATGTATGCCAAGTAATTTATTCCTGGAATGATTTTGAAAATGGTACCATAGATAATACATGCATGTATTCATTCATTTATTTAGCAACACTTACTACAAGGTATTACCCAGGGATCTAGAGAAAGAGACATAAATGTTCTTGTCTGTCATCTCTTTTTTTTCCCTGTGGATTTGGTTAGTTCTCTGTTTCTACTAATGTCCTAACATGCACAGTCACCGTCCTATTTCGGGGCCCCATCTATTTGTTTGATGGTCACCTAGTCTAGTGGTCTGTTGACCTCCATGTAATGTCCTCACAGGTAAATCAGAGGCTGAGTGGAGGTTCTGGAAGTGAGGTACAAAGATAATTAAAGATTTTGGAGAAGAGAGGGGAAACAAGAAAGAAATCAGGATAGAGTGTCAATAGAGGGCCTTAGAGAAGCTCAGGTGGAGAGCTAGCAGGGATTTGAGGTTGTCTATCAGGGGTTTCCATGGAGAGGAGATGCAAGAGGAGCATATGGACTGTAATGGCCACAGATGCTAAGCAACCGTGAAGGAAAGTTGGTCACTTCACTGGTCATTTCATGTGACTTATATGTAGACTGATGTGGAAAAGGAAACAAGAAGAAACATTTGGGGAAAAGAATTCTGTCTTTGTTGATACTTTAATGATGTAGGTATGTCCTAAATTATTGGTTTCTCTCTGATAGTTATACAAAATTTTTTAAGAGTCTAAGAATCGATAGAAAAAACTGAAATTGATCTGATGTTTGACAGATATTGATTTACATAATTTAAAATGTAGATAGTAAAGGCAGAATCCTTGTATGTTATCAGATTATGCCCAAAATACATTTCTAAAAAGTTCTTCCTGCACTTTTCCAGAATTTGAAGGGTTGCCATCAGATGAGATACATATTGCCTCAAATTTTAGAACTTGCATAGCCTGTTTTTTTCATTTCTGAAAATAATCTCATTAAAAACCTGTTTGTACAAAAATTATGCTTTATTTTTTTGACATGCTGACCAAGTGGAAATTGAAATTTGACCATTCAAAGATTTCTTTCCTTTAGGAAGCATGTCTACTAGTTTCAATGGGAAGCAAAATAAAATGAAAGAGATGTTTAAATGGTTTTTTATTCATAGTTGTTAACAATGTAACAAGCAATTAACTTTTTGGCATAGTGATAAATCTGCTTCTCTACAAAGGTGTTTTGTGTTTTAATAAGTGGCAATACATGCTAGTATATTCATTTTTATTGAATAGTTGAGTGAAAAAAATGGAATTTAATTCATAAGGTATTGCCTTGGGCTTATTGAGATCTTATGTGCAATATCCTAATGGGATGGCATCATATTCAGCAGAGTATTATTTTAAAAAAGTAATTAGCAACAAACCAAGTTAAAGTATCCTAGTATTTGTGGAGTGTTATCCTTGATCTGGGCTTCCCTGGTGGCTCAGATGATAAAGACTGTGCCTGCAAAGCAGGAGACCCAGGTTTGATCCCTGGTTCAGGAAGATCCCCTGGAGAAGGGATTGACAACCCACTGCAATATTCTAGTTTTAAGAATTCCATTGACAGAGCAGCCTGGTGGTCTACAGTTCATGGGGTCACAAAGAGTCGGACATGGCTGAACAACTATCATTTTGGTCTACTCAATCTCTAAAATAAACTTAAAAACAGAAATTATTTGATAGTGATGAATCAGCATTATCGGAATATGGTTTTAGAAGAGCAACAAAATGAAAGGTTAGTATAATTACTAAGAAATAGCACTTACAAAGTTCTTATCATCATGTGTTCATTTATTTATTTATGAATTTGCTATTTGTTCACTTAATTTTATTACATATCTGTTCTATTTTTAGAGGGAATAAATAAAAGGTCTTACTTATCTAGAAACTTACCAACATAATTGTGATTTATATATGCTTAGTGAAGACAAATGGTAACCTATGTTGCAAATGCCAAACAATAGCACATTTTAGCTGTCTAACTTTAAAAATTGTGGTATGGTGTGTGTATATATATATATGCATACACATACACACATAATATAAAAATGACCATTTAAGCCATTTATGTACACTATTCAGTGGCTTTAGTTAAATTCACAGTGTTTTGCAACCATCACCACTATGCACTTCCAAAATTTTGTCCTGACCCCAGAAACTCTGTACCCACTCAACAGTAATTTCCCACCAGTGCCACCCCACTTTTTACTCCCTGGTAAACTCTATATTCTGTCTCTATGAATTTGTCTATTCTAGGTATTTTATACAATAGAATCATATAATATTTGTCCTTTTGTGTCTGGCTTATTTTACTTAGTATGTTTTCTTGGTACACGTGTATTGTTAGTCGCTCAGTTGTGCCTGATTCTTTGCAACCCCATGGACTGCAACCCACCAGGCTCCTCTGTCCACGAGATTTTCCAGACAAGAACACTGGAGTGGGTTGCCATTTCCTCCTCCAGGAGATCTTCCCAACCCAGGGATCGAACCCAGGTCTCCTGCACTGCAGGCAGATTCTTTACCAACTGAGCTACAAGGGTTGCAGCATGTATCAAAATATCACTGTCTTTTTTTTTTTTTTAATGGCTGATAATATTCCACTGCATGTATATTTCACATATTGTATGTTATTTTATGTGTTGATGGACACTGGGTCATTTCCAACTTTTCTCTATTGTGAATAATGCTGCAATGAACTCTGTACATTGGTGTACAAGTATCTGTTTCAGTCCTGTTTTCAATTCTTGTGAGTATACACCTTGGAGTAGTATAGCTGGGTCATGTGACAATCCTGCATTTAAGTATTTGAGGAACTGCCAAACTGATTTCCATAGCAGATGTACCATTTTACATTCCCACCTGAAAGTATTAGGCTTCCAGTTTCTCTGTATCCTCACCAGAACTTGTTATTTTCCATGTTTTGTTTTTGTTTTGATTGTAGCCATCCAGTGTGTGTGAAATGATATCTCATTATGGTTTGAATTTACATTTTCCTAATGACTAATGATTGTGAACATCTTTTCATGGGCTTATGGACTATTTATATCTGTTTTCATAGAAATGTCTATTCAAGTTCTTTGCCTTCTTTTAAACTGGGTTGTCTTTTTGTTTAGTTCTTTGTGTAGTCTGCATATTAAACTCTTATCAGATAAATAATTTATAAATATTTTCTTCCTTTCTCTAGGTTTTAACTATTATGATATTTTTATGATACTGTCCTATATTGTGTAAGGTTTTGGTTTTGAAGTCTAGTTTTTCTATTTTTTCTTTCATTTCTCATGCTTTTAGTGTCATATTTAAGAATGATGCCTGATTGAAGGTCATAAAGAATTTCCTTTGTTTTCTTTGGACAGTTTGATAATCTTAGTTATTATATTTGGGTTGTTGATTCATTTTGAGTTCATTCTTATGTGTGGTATAATAGGGCCCAACTTCTTTCTTTTGCATTTGGTTGTTCTAGAACCATTTGTTGAAAACACTGTTCTTTCCCCACTAAGTAGACCTGTCACCCTTATCTAAAATCAGCTGGCCAGGGTTTATTTCTGAAATCTCAGTTCTATTCCATTGGTCCATATGTCTTTCCTCATGCAAGTACCTCGCTCTTTTGATGTCTATGCTTTATTGTAAGTTTCGAAACCAGGAAGTGTAAGTATTCGAACTACTATTTTGATCATTTGGGGTTCTTTGACATTCCAGTGAATGTCGGGATTGGCTTTTCCATTTCTCCACAAAAGGCTGTTAGAGTTTTTATAGAGATTGAGTTGAATCTGGAGCTCACTTTGGGTATAGTCATCTTTACACGCTTTTGGATTTGACTGGCTAGTATTTTGTTGAGGACTCATTATGTGAATTTTATTGATTGCTAGACTGAATTTTCCTGGATGCATGCTTCAACAAAGCATTTCTGTCAGAGAAATGACAAGACTTCCGAGTCTTACTTATCTGAGTGAATCAAAACAAAATTTTACTTAAATTTTTATAACTGGCATTTATATTTAAGTAATACAAAAACAATTTCATCTGTGATGTTGGAAATACTTATGAAGGATCTATTAGGTGTCAGATGATGGATTAAACACTTTACACATTGTTTTAAAAAGTGATAACTATTAGTGTCCTTACTTTACAATGTGGATATAGAAGCTTGGAGCTAGTAAATGGTAAAGCAAGGGTTTTTAGCTCCTGCGTTTAGTCCTTGACTCCTGACTCCTAACTTTATAATGGCTAACCTGAGACAGGAATCTGTTTTAACAATGCAAAAAAAGAATAGTAGTGCCTGTAACCAAAGAATACCTTATGATGGGTTTGCCTGCATGTCTTCATTTACCCTAGTTCAGAACTCTTCAAACACAGTAATAACTGAAAACAGCAGAAATTCACAGGACTAGAGTAATTATTGTGCTATATTCAGATACTATAGATGAGTGGATGAATTGATGGAAAAATACTACAAGAAATTCAAGAATGGCATGAATAAAATCTTTATAATCTAAATGCTCATGAATCAGTCTTTATCATTTCTAAACATCTTAGGCATTTTAAAGGACAGCAAGATTTCTCAGAAAAACAACCTGATTTTTCTATGTAAATGTTGTGGCATAACAGGTGTGTTGGCTAGTGATAAGATACTCTGCCAAGCAACAAATAAATAATTGCACATGAATCCCAGGAAGATGTTAGCCCTGGGGTATATTTGAATGTGATTTTTAAAATGGCATTCTATTTTTCTCTCAGCATCAGAAATAGCTGCATACCCTATTTTGAATAGTGAGACTGATACTGCTTTTCTTTGAATGAATCTTATTTTTAATATTGTAAAATATTATTGTACAATATATCATGAATTCACCTCCCCCACCCTCAGCCCCTTTACCTGAATAATGCATTTAAAATCTCTTTGGTCATGTCTCCATTAAGAAGTCCTCCTAGGTTTTCTAAGCCTTCATTAGCCACTGGCTCCTCAGTCCTTCCATGGCACCCTATTTTTATCCCTTTGTGGCAGTATCACCCTGATTTGTAATTTTCTGTTTACTCAAGTGTGTGTTTGACTCTTTGCAACCCCGTGAACTATACAATCCATAGCATTCTCCAGGCCAGAATACTAGAGTGGGTAGCCTTTCCCTTCTCAAGGGGATCTTCTCCACGATTCCCAGCAGGAATCGAACTGGGGTTTCCCGCATTGCAGGTGGATTCTTTACCAGCTGAGCCACAAGGGGAAGCCCTTCTCGTTACTAGTCATCCCTTTAAGTTCTTTGAGGGCAGAAAATGGATTTTGTTTAACAGTGCAACCTGTGCACACTCTTCAACGGCTAGCACTTAGGAACTGCTCAGTATTGAAAAGAGATAATAAAATAAGTTTGTGTTACTTGCAAATAGTTCAAGAACCTATTTCAATACAATCTACTCCACCTTTAACAGTTGCTTTTCTTCACTTAGGAAAGTTCCTGTTCTGTAACCAACTTTGTTACCATTTCCAACTGGCAAATCTTAGGAGGTTTATGAAGATGCTTTATAGAAGGAATTCCCTCATGGTCCCACAGTTAGTTCTCAGTGCTTTAACTAATGGGACCCGGGCTTGATCCCTGGTCAGGCAACTGAGATTCCATGAGCCAAGTGACATAGAAAAAAAAAATGCTTCATCTATATACCTGAATATATTACATTTTCGTTTTCACTGGAAAATGATGCACACTTTAATGTTTTCATGTCACTGACCAGTTATTCCAGAGTAGAGTATGGGGGCAGTTAGACTGTGACATCTGCCATGCCACTGATCATCAGGCTCCATTTCACTGCCATAACTAGTTCAGCTTCTCCCTTGTTGATCTCCAAATAGTAGCACATCTGGTTGAAGAGCAGGCCCTTCCCAGATGGGAAGACACTTGTCTCCTGGGAGGGGATGTTGACAGCTTTAACAATAGGGCATTGGATGTGATTCCTTTTATACTATATTAAGAATAGTCATATTATGAGTATTAAAAATTGGCAGTTAATCAGCCTGAGGAAGGCTTTTCTTACTTCACCATCCTTGTGAATGCACCCCACTGTGTTGACTACTGGCACTTGGAAGTGCTGAGTTTTCTGTTTGCTGAAGTGGTGGTCTTTATATATGATACAGGGTCAGGTAAAAGATATGAAACAGACTGATTTTCATTTTAAAATAAGTTGGTATCTAAGATAAAAGACTTGCATCAAATTCTATTCTTTATTCTTTTTTTCTTTCTCTTTACACATATCACTTCTATGCTGATCATATGCAGGTTTTGGGTGACATCTTTGGTCCTAAAAGGAAATAGAGTAGGGAACGATGAAATAAAAATATCAAGTAGTAAATGTGTAGAATCAAATTTGAGCTTTAAAAGAGTGTGTTAATGGGACCAGTTTGGGCCTGAATTTGGGTTGATTGGTGGAAGACAGCTGAAGTTAATTAAGAAAACTTCCTAGAAGGACTGTCCTTTGTATGGACAATGTCAAAATAAAACAGACTCAGAAGATAATAGATGAGATATAGGAAGTGGAAAAATAGGCAGGGATTTAAAACATCTTTTGACTTCTAATTGAAAAATGGATTATTTCCATCTATGAGTGATATTCAAAGGTTTAACAACAGACTAGCCTGGACCCTGGACTCATCACAACATGGGCCACAGGAGGAGTGTCCTAGGACCTTCTAAGTTGTTGCACTAGGTGGAAGCAGGGATGAGATTAGTTAAAAACTGGTATGGAAATATAGCAATATTTTATTAAATTGATGAGTCTATATAGAGTTTTTTACTCTCCTACATTTCCAGTAATGATAGCACTGTTTGTTCCATCATTCTAGAGATGTCACTACTCTGGTGTTCCAGAGTAGGGACATCTTTGGAAAGGAGAAAAATGAAGTATTCTTTTGAAATTTATTTTGTATAGTTGAGAGGCATGAGGGTATTCATGTTTAATAAATGAAGCATTTAAATAAATAAACTTCTGTACTTTTATGAAATATACCTGTATTAGGTATTATACAGGCACGAGGCCTCCATTTTCCCAATGCACAGTAAGTCTTACCTTTTTCAGTAGTGGAATTGTAGCTCTGCAGGAGACCCTGATGCTTCAGCTCTCCTGCAGTCACTCTCAGTCTGACCTCTTGGGTTTCCATCCTGGTCTCTACACCCTGCTGGATATGGTTTGTGGACTGCTGCTGATAACCTAGAATACACTGTAGTGAATCACTCAGAGGGGACTAGAGAAAGAGGAGGAAAAAAAGCAGTTAAGATGATAAGGGAACACTTTGAGGAAAGAATCGGCCAGCCACGGCAGGATATATAAGAGATGTGGGTTTGATCCTTGAATTGGGAAGATCCCCTGGAGGAGGAAATGGCAGCCCACTCCAGTATTCTTGCCTGAAAAATCCCATGGACAGAGGAGCCTGGTGGGCTACAGTCCACGGGGTCACAGAGAGTCAGACCCGACTGAGTGCCTGAGCCCAGCAGTGTTTAATATAGTCCCAGATGTCAGCGTCAGCTGCACGGGACGGTGAGAGCCTGAAGCAGACCCGTGGGCAGTAGTTTCTGCAGTGATGCCCGGCGCGCAGTACACTGGGGTGCGCGGTGCTTCTCACAGAGGTGGGGAGAGAAGAGAAAAATTAGTAGGAGGTATGTTTTCTTAGATTTGATTCCTTGTCATGTCCTGGTTACCTTAACTGTCAGTTTTAAGTAGGCAGAGTATTGGGAGCCAGATTAAAGGAAAGGGAGAAAAGTAATAAGAGGGGAGAGTGGCTGAATATTTGGTGGAAATTTTTCTGGAATGAAGATGGGAGCTAAAAGAAAAGTCAAAGCCGGGGATTTTGAGAGATGGTCAGAGAAATTAGAACACATAAATAGAACAGAGGCCATCTGGTGAGTTTGATATTTGTGGAGACTACTTTCTAATACAAGATTGGAGTGAGTTAGAGTAAGAGAGAGAATTCTTGATGGATTTGGCATCTTAAAATCTCTTGTGAAAACTTGGTTTAAAAATATGGTCCTCTCAGATGAGGCTGAAGTCTGAGTCATTGAGTATGCCTGACAGGTGTCAGTTTTGTTGAGAAAAGGGAGAGAACCATTTTACCTGGAGGTTGGGTTATCTCCGTTAACAACGCAGTTAATCTTTGTAGTTAATTCTTACAGTTTATGAGTGTACATATTCTTAATGTAGCAAATAACCTTCCATGTTTTAATCCTCAAGTAAAGGACAGAGTAGGGGTGACTGAAATGTTTTATTGAATTCAGTAGAACTGGTAGGTTAGAGGCAATTGTATAAGGATGTGGCTATAGATTTGAAGCTAGAAAGTTTCATATGCTTGTCACCAGGTCTGTCAGGAAATCCAGGAACGTTTTTGCATGTACCTCATTTTGCCCTCACTTTAGTATTGTGAGAATACTTCTCAAATTAAAAGATTGTTGGATGTTAAGCCTTAGTCTTCAAGCTGACTCACATGGCATTTATTTTCTCCTGATTGAGGGAAATAGCACTGTGAGGTGGTGATTTCGGATTGAACAACTAGGGAACCAAATTAGATAAATTTGAAACTTGAGTACTCAAAGATTGCAAGGTCATTAGTATGAATGTGTAGGTGTGTAATGTAAGTATATGGTTTGTATATATTTATGGAAGCAAAACAAACCAACAGAAAAACTGGTGGGGGGGCAGGCAGACGAAGGAAGTATTTATAGTTACTCACGTGAATATTGAAATCATCCATAATAAGGATTGGGCACTAAATGGAGGAAGTGATGTCAGATAATCAGATTGTGTAGGTTCAGATATGGAGAACAGGTATTAAATAGGAAAAGGGAATATCTAAATCTTACTTAGATGGGGCAAAAAGTCCCTCCCATAATATAAATGACTGTCTTTTGATCCAAGAAAAATTCTTTCACAATTTCATATTTCTACAATATCATTTGAAGAAATTGTTAATGTAATTTTAAATTTTATCTTTTAAACATTGAGTAGTTTGGAAGGTTATGCTTAATAATGCTTTTATGTTGTCTAATTGGTAACTTGTTAACATTTTTATTTAATGTCAGTGAGGAAAAAATTAAAATTAAATGGCTACTATAAAATGTGATTAGTGATTCAAATGACAAAAAGGAAAAGTCTTTTGTCTGGGGTTACACGTATCTGTGTGCAGGCTTCCTCCTTACTAATATTCTCCTTTTACTTTCTGTCAGCCTGTTTCCATTGCATGGAAAAAGCAAGTGAACAATCTTCCAAAATCTTCTCCCATCTGAAACCATTTCTTTCCTTTTTAACATATATTCAGACAAACCTTACAATGCTCTTCATTTATCTCTTTGTTTCTTTGTGGCTGTGACTACCACATGTGTGTATGGTTTTCCTACCAATAATATAGTAAATTATTTAACCTATAAGAGCTTTCTTCTTGAAATCTCCCTCTCTTCCCACAGGTATAAGGATGTATACAGAGCATTCAATAAGTAATCAATGAATGATGGATGAGTGAAAAATCGACTGAATGAATAAATCACATGGATCCTTTTTGGAAGATGGCAATTGCATATATTGGGTCTAGATTTTAAATTTACTAACTGAAAATATTGTAGTTTTAGTTTTTAAAAATACATTTAATATTTTTCCTGATTGTCTTTTCACAGTAACAAATATGTGAGTAGTTTGATATTTTCAACACTTTTCTCTGGAATCCCTCTCAACTCCCTTTGTTTTTCAAGCTCTTTCTTCAGTTACATCAGATTAAGCAATATCTCATGGCATATTTTATTTTACAGGTAGTTTAAATAAGCAGCATCATTTTAATATCCCTAGAAAACCAAGCTTAAATATAGTAACAAAACAAAATGTAGCAGTAAAATGAGTGGGCATATAGTTGTGTTACTAGATAATAATTACCAAATGTTATAATTTTATTATTCTTATCATATTTAACTTTTATTACCCTTGAATTTGACAATGTTAGGCATGTAATCATTTTGAAATTTTTTCTGCTCTGAGTTCCAGACTCTTTCCTTTATATTCAGTTTGTAAATGTCCACATGGGGATCTGCTCTCATCCACTGGTCCTTCATAATTTCTCCCTCTTCTCTTTCATGCCAACATGTAAGCTGGCTCAAACCTTCCAGCATTGAAGACAACTTCTCTTTAGTCTATGTCCATTCCTAGTTACATTTTCTTTCCTTCACAGCCAAGTTTCACAGAGCTACAATGAATGCTCTAAATTTCTGCTACTCCATGGGAATCTGACTCTTGGTTCTCTCTGTCTCCCATCCTTTTACTTTGAGGGGATTCTTCTGGCACTGACCACCTATTATCAACATCCCACAGGCTCTTTGACTCCCCTCTTTTGACTTTGTGGACAAGTGCCTTCTACCACAAAACCTCTCTTCCTTTGACCTCAGTAACACCATTGTTTGGGAGTCCTACCACCTTCCTTTAAGTTGCCTTTATGGCTCCCTTTCCTCCTAGTTCTCCTGTGTCTTTTGACGGACTTAAGAAATTTATCCTTGGATTTTTGCTCTCACTCTATGCTCTCTTCTACAGCTCATCTAAGCCCAGGAGGACTTAAATCAGATGCTTTTTCATCCACTTTATCATATGTCTTTATGCCAAGTTCAGACCCATGTGATCTCCTGGCCAAAGCCTGCAGAGTATCCTTATTACTATCTGTGACGTGTTCCTAGTAATCTTGTAATTGTACTCTGCATTGAATTCAGAGTCGTATTCCTAAATTAGTGCACAAAACTCACATCTCTTCATTGCTTATAATCCTTTAATGACTCCTCATTATCAAAATACAATGGTGGAATTCCTTGGATTAGCTTTAAGCAGTTCTGTGTTCTGACCCTTGCTGAATTCTTCAGCCTCACAGTCTTCCTCCACTCCTCACATTATATGTGTGTGTATGTGTGTGTGTGTGTGTGTGTGTGTGTGTGTGTGCGCGCGCGCGCGCGCGTGCGCTTGTGCGCATTGTAAGTTTCTCTACTGCTTTATGATTTAGCATTTTCCCCATGATGTTAGCTTTGTCCAACACACCCACCTCATTACTGCCAGTATCCTTGAGAATTCTCACTTTTAATGACTTGTCTGAAGGACTCCTTGTCCAATGACGCTGTCCTTGATTTGAGATATAATTAACCATTATTTTCTTTGTAGCTTCATGGTATCCTGAACTGCTTTTCCTGCCCTCTTGAAGCTTATATTTTAGTTAGAAACATAGTTTAAACAAGCAATTCAAATCTAGTATGATTGGTACTTGGGAAGAATAGGGTGCCACAGAGGGTTTCAGAAGGATGCTTGACTCAGACTTTAAAAGGAAGTGATTGCTGGTGGGAGATTGGAAGGATGAATAGGTCATATCTAGGAAAGGGAGAAGAGGGAAATGGGAATGATTCCAGGAGGAAAGGCCCTGAAGAGCTGAGTGAGAGAGGAACTGTAAATTCAGGGTGTGGAATTGGAGAAGAGACAGAATCTGTCCATGCAAAGCCTTTACAACATGTTGATGAGTTTGGAGCTTATGCTAATAGCAATGGGAAGCCATGTAAGTGTGAGTAGAAGAGAAACCTGAGCCGATAAAGGTTTCTCTGATTATTGTGATGAGAAAAGATTGGAAATGGGCCACAAAGAGAGGAGTTAGGAGGTTATTACAGTGATTCAGGAAAGATGATGGTGGCTTATAGTAGGTGGTAGCACACATGGATAGAAGTCGATTATAGAGATGATTAGGAATAAGAGAATTTGTAAGTGATTGGATATCTGAGGAAGTTATGGGAAGAAATCCAGGATGCTTCAGTGTTTTGATGTGGACAGTGGGTGGTGCCATTTTAACAAGAGCAAACACCACTAGGGAGAGTCAAGCTGGAAGGGGAAGGTGAAAATCTTAGTTTTGTGTTTTGAGGTTTCTGTGTGATGTGAAAATAGGGATTATTCCTAGGCAATCTGAAACCAAAAGACAGTCTGACTTGTTTATTGACTTTTACTGAGTTGTAACATTTTTTATCATGTCTCAGTCATCCTTGAATGCCTGTGACTATCATACAATTGGCTTTTGAGAACTATTTGAGTGAGTGAATGAATGAATGAAAAGGAAATACTGTCTAGGTCAACCTTCCCTTATTATTCTTCTCCACAAAGGGTTGGATTTAGAATTTGTAGCCAATCAAAATTATCCTGTTAGCCTTTTCAGAATTCTTACCATGAACACTTCTAGTATAGCAGAAGAACTGGAAACAAGGATACACCCTAGAATATCAGAGATAAAGGTAGGAGCTGTTTCCCTCCTCAGAGCTTTTAAGCAAATCTTTTCTGATCCCAGGTTGATATTGCGCTCTCAATTTTTCTTCCCAAGATTCAGGTTGTTTGTGACTTTAATGAAGGTCTTACATAGATACTCCTATTTTGTGTTACCTGTGTTAATATTCAGAAGATGAAAAATGACTGTAGTTTTAAACTCCAAGAAGTTCAGATTTTTGCAAGGTACAGTTACCTACATAATGAGAACATGAATCATGCCTTTCAAAGTGTATACGGATGGGTGTCATTTCCCCCTTGTATTACATTCATTTGAAGTTAATCCGGCATCACCCCTAGATATTTTAAAAGAAAAGTAGTAAAGATTCTTGTGTAAAATAACATTGCCTCAAAGATAGCCGAGTGAGTTCTTGATTGAATGGAGAATTTTTTGAGAAGTTATAGGCACACACACACCTATCTCATATAAGGGCCTTGTTGGACTGTGTTATAATGCTGGCCAAGGAAACTCTTTGGAAGAGAGCTGCTGGGAAACAACAGATGTTCTTGGTTCCTTTGGCAGTGAGGGACAGTGTGAGTCAAGGTTAAGACTTGGGAGCTAAAGGATAGAACTAAGCTAGGGCTTTGTTTTTTTTTTTTTTCTTTCTTTCAGCAAGCCATTCCCAAGGTCATGGACTCTGTCTTAAAAATTCTAGAAGTCTGAAGTGATTAAGAATTGAACTTTCTTATGTTTATCATACACCACTAGGGAAGAAATCAAGTGAATCTGAGTTCTGATGAGGAATGCTGGGGCCTCAGTCAAGGTAGCTGCAATCAGAATATAATTCAAGATGCTGGGATAGGCGATCCCTGATTTCTGCAAAAAGACAAGTAGAGACCAAAAAAAGTCACTCTTGATCTTCGTTTTTAACTTTGCTTTGCAAATTAAGTCTCTAAAATAGTATCCTTGATTGAGGTGAACCATGCCTCCTTTTCAGTTATATTTTGCTTAACTCTCTCTCTCCAGTGTAAGTATACTCTGGTTGTGCCTGTGCATTTGGAGACCTGTTTGGCTGAAAATACTGCAGTAGTTTTGTAAGACATTATCTTGCAATACTGAAGGGCTTTTATAATTTTATTGTAGAGATGTCTGGTCTCCAGCAATGAAGCAATAGAATATAAGTGTTTTTTAAGGGAAACTTTTTTTTTTGCATGGATACCTTCAATTGTCATCTCTTTTTGTGACTCTCAAGTATTTTGCTCTCTCACCAGAGAGAGCTTCTGATATTCTATCTGAATATCAAAGTGTATATGCAGCATCAGGACCACTTCAGTGTCACAGCTCTGAAACTGAACTCATGATTTGCCACTCACGTCTGATCCGGTTTCAGTGTTTCCTATCTGAGTGCATGTCATCACTCCCTATTGAGTTATGCAATCAGAAATCCTAGCTAGGAATGTGTTTTTCCTTCTTGCTTCTCCTTCACCCTATATCCAGTTCATCAGTAAGCGCCATTGCCTTCTTTCTCTAGTGTTTCCAGAGTCTGTCTCCCTCTCTCAAATTCCCTTGAGATCACTCTAGTCCAGTGCTTCTCACCTAGGGGCAGTTGTGTCCCAGGTGGGCATTTAGCAAGAGCTGGAAGACTTGGAAACCTTTTTGGTATAATAGGGATTGCTGCTGATATCCAGTGGGCAGAAACCAGGGATGCTGTTAGGCATTCTGTAATGCACAGGAAAGCCCCCCCAAATACAGAATGATCCAGTTTCAACTGTCAGTCATGCTCAGGTTGAGAATACCTGCGCTAGCCCAGGCCAGCATCTTCTCATTCCTAAATTACCACCTTAGCCCTTGAACTGCAGTTCGCCCTTCCTGCAGTTAATCTTAAGCAGTGCAAAGCCAGCACCAGTACCATTCCTGACTCCTCACTGGTGTCAGGATTAAAGTGACACTTCCTCGTCAGGGTAGGGAAGGCCCTGCAGGGTCTCCAGCCCTATCCCTGTTGCTGCCAGCTTGCTCTCTGTTCTCTAGTCATAGTGGCTTTTTTTCTCATTTTGGCCCGTGCTTTGGTCTTCCTGCCTATGACTTTCACACATATTCTTCTGTCCCTGGGACAGAATTCTCCCAACCTTTATATTGTCAATTCCACTTGTTCAATCTTTCATTTGTAACTTGAATATCTGTGTACTTGAGTGGTGCTTTTTGAACTCTAGATTAATCTTTTGTTACAAATTATAATAGACCTGGACTTTTGTTTTATCACTTAATATTGTTGTAAATCTGTTTTTCTCTTTTAAAAATGGGTATACATAAAATAATAGCCAAAAATACCTTAACACTTAGGCCAGGCATCCTTCTAGGTGCTCTGTATTTTTCTTTGACCCTCACAACAACCATATGTGATAGTTGTTACTTTACATTGCTACATTATTTAGTAGAGTCTCAGATGCCTTTTCCTCAATGTCTCTGAAATTAGGTTGTGTCTTATTGTCAGTGGCATCTTAAATTTGGCAGAACACGGTATTAATTCCATTTTATGGATAAGGAAGTTGAAGCACAGAGAGATTAAGTCTCTTGCCCAAGATCACATAACTGATAATGATAGTGTCAGGATTCCAGTCCAGGCATCTGAGGCCATGGACCAGATCTGCTTCAATTCAGTGCTTTCCTGCGTTACAATGTTGCTGTAAGCATTATCAAGACTGTATAGATGTCAAACATGCAGCTCACTGATGTATAGTAAGCACTGAATAAATGTCAGTTATTATTATTGGTATGTTTATTGTTTCTCTTTTTGTATAATTATTTCATGCTATCTCTTCCATTGAAAGGAAGATTTCAGAAGTACAAAACTTCTGTCTTCTCTTTCTCACTGCATCCATTTTTCTTAGCATTGTGCCAGGTAGTGTTTTTATTTTGACTGAATAAGTGAATACTTGAACGAAGACAGGAACTATTAAGGGGAGTTGGAGTCCTGTCGTTTGAAGTCACAAAGATTTGTCTTGTGTGCTTGCTTTCTGCCTCTCTTATGACACTTACCCGTGCTTTGTTGTAACATTTATTTGTGTAATGGTCTTTTATCTCTGCACCGGATTATAAACTTCCCACATCCATGGCATTGCAACCTCTAGTACCTACTATGGTTTTATTGTATAGAAGACACTCAGCACATAGACATTAGACTAATTGACTCTTGAGTCACCCTAGCACTTCCAGCTATTATCATGGAGGATTGTCTCTCTGATTTTTCTAAAGTGAATTTAAAAAAAAGATTTCCTTTATTGAAATATAGATGATTTACATTATTATATTAGTTTCAGATATAAAACATAGTGACCCAATATTTTTATGGATTGTTTTCCATTTAAATTTATTATAAAACATTGACTATATTCCCTATGCTATATCATATATCCTTGTAGCTTATTTATTTTGTACATAGTTTGTACCTCTTAATTCCCTAACCCCAAAATTCCCTCTCACCTCTTCCCTCCCTCTACTGGTGGAACCACTAGTTTGTTCTCTATATCTGTGAGTCTGTTTCTGTTAAATTCCTTTGTTTGTTTCATTTTTTTTCAGATTCCACATATAAGTGACAATGTGCATTTTTGTATTTCTCTGTTTGACTTATTTCATTAACTGTGATATCTTCCAGGTCCAACCATGTTGGCACAAATGGCAAAATTGCATTCTTTCTTATGGCTGAGTAATATTCCATTGTGTGTGTGTGTATATATATATGTATCAGCAGTCCATGGCGTCATAAAGAGTCAGACACAACTGAACTGGATATACCACATCCTTTTTGTCCATTCATCTGTTGATGAACACTTAGGTTGATTCCATATCTTGACTGTGCTATGAACACTGTAGTGTATGTATTGTTTTGAACTGGAGTTGTCATTTTCTTCAAATGTATACCCAGGAGTTGAATTGCTAGGTCATATGGTAGTTCTGTTTTTAGTTTTTTGAGGAACTTCATAGTGTTTTCCATTGTGGTTTCACCAATAAATATGCTGGATTAATTGACTTGTGAATCACCCTAGTACTTCCAGCTTTGTTCAAGACTCAGTACTCTTAGGGGAAATGTTTTATATGGAAATACTTTTTAACAGCATAATAAAATTTTGGCCATTGAGTTTTTCTTATTTCTTCAGAAAGATGGCAATTGAACTTCCCTGCATATCTTTATAGACTTACTATAAGTAATAAGGAAAATAGACCTCATTCCTGATTGAAAAATAGAGAGAGAGAGAGAGGTATATGGGTATAATTTTTCTTTATTTCTGCTTTAGTCTGTGTTTAAGAATTAGTGATCATTTTTCAGAGAGGATTGAAGGATAATTCCTTTATATGCTGGCCTTGAAAATTTAAGAAATGAGAAAACAGTTTTTTAAACATTGGAGATTGTTTATCTGAATTACTCACTGTGTGTAGAATAATGAATTTATTGCCTTTCCAATTGGCTACGTTTATTGGAAAGCTAAAGAATGAATCTTTTTATGCCAAGGAGAATGTTGGGTCAGGAGCCTAAACAATTTACCTGGCTTCTTCCTTTTGGATCTAGTTTCATGTCTTTGGCAGCTAAATACAAAGGATATTGCATTTTGCCCTGGCGATGCCAAAAGTTCACAGGAGAGAGCATTTTTGGCAGATTCTGCTTGTTTTAAGGACAAAGGTGTTTGAATTTCACACTTTAGTTTTCAGGGACGTGTCCTTACACTAGAGGTGAGAGGTCCATAAAATCATGTATTGTGTACTAAACACTTGGGGATACAGCATGTTTCACCTTGATTGGCTGCTCAGAAATTTCCATAGCGGCTTTTGTTATCTGGACTGTACATTGAGCTAGGCCCTGGAGGGAACATTGAGTGGGATGGAAATTAATTATTGTTGTGTAGATTCAGAACTTAAACACCTTAGAACACAAAAGGGAGGATATTTTTACTAATTGCAATGGCCTTTTTGACTACTGACATAACTTGCCTCAGAAAATTGTGCCTAATGGTAATACTTCTAGGCCAAAAACAAATGAGTGTTTATGGGCAACCAGCACTCAATCTCTGCATATACTTTCACTTATATTATGTTTAAGTTACTTTGTAGAAAAGCAGCTGGGGTATAGCAGGATCTTGTTTTGGTTTTTTTTTTTTTTTTTAATTTTTTTTATTAGTTGGAGGCTAATTACTTCACAACATTTCAGTGGGTTTTGTCATACATTAACACGAATCAGCCATAGAGTTATACATATTCCCCATCCCGATCACCCCTCCCACCCCCCCCTCCACCCGACTCCTCTGGGTCCTCCCAGCCCACCAGGCCCGAGCACTTGACTCATGCATCCAACCTGGGCTGGTGATCTGTTTCACCATAGATAATATACATGCTGTTCTTTCAAAACAACCCACCCTCACCTTCTCCCACTAGCAGGATCTTGTAACATGTGGTCATTTTATACATTTTGAAATATGTTGCATTCACATTAATAACTGTTTAGATATGACTATTTGGAAGAGTATTCCAATTCCACATGATTACAAAAAATTAGAATTAATGTGTGGAATTCTATTACAGTACAAAGATAAGCCGAAAACAATATAAACACAACTTTTTATTATCTATACATACAAGTGGATTCATGAATCTATATTATTTTCATCATCAAAAAAAAATAAAAGATTTTTTTTCTCACAAATGGTGAAGAATGATTTACCTTCTTTGTGCTCAGTGCTGTTACTATTCTAGATTTTTTAAAACGTGCATATTCTTTTGCACTGAAGTTCTACCTCTACTGACAAACTCCTACAAAAGATCATGAAAATGTGTAGAAATGTTTCAGTATTCTACTATCAAATATTTGGGAGCAACTTAAATATGTTCTATAGGCAATTGGATAAATACATTATTATATTCATTGAGTGAAATGCTGGGTAATATTTTAAACAGATTGTGATAGATTTATATGTGCTGAAGTTCATGATGCATATTTCCAAGCTTCAGAACAATGTCAACAAGATGATTTTATTCATGTAAATAAGGTGAATAAGGTGTTAAATAACATACATGTATGTTTTTAGCGTTTATATCCCTTTTTGAGAAACACGCCGGAAATAGTTTATAATGATTATTTGGGGGCAGGGAAAGACTTAAGGATGGTGGACTTTTGCTTTTGCCTTTGTGGTCTATGTTGTTTACATTTTTAAAAAATCACAAAATATTTGTATTTTAATTTAGACATGAAATACTCTAAATTGAATCCGTAACTCTTGGATTAGTTGTTTCTCATACTGGAAGCCATTTGATAAACAAGTGAGTGGAAAGTGTGGCAGAAATAGTATATATTTTAATGTGCTTGGGGCACAATCAACACTCGCACGCTCTCCGTGTCTTCCTGGATCTCGCAGATAACACATCTGTGGGACCCCTGTGTATAGGCTGCTATAGCTCCTGCAGTTAGTCTTAGGATATTGTTCTGGCGACCCCTCTCCCCAAACTGGTATTTGTGGACCTTTCCTTTAGGGCTCATCATTATAGAGACTTTTCTTAGTCTGCAAAAGTGCACTCTGTTGTCAGAGCTGAATTATATGTTGGATAATTACTTTTGTTCACTTCCCTTCCCTCTGTTTCTAATAGATAGTCATGCTATTTTTGTTATGATAATAATGGATGCTTAGAGATTTTCCCTCCAAATTCTTTGTTTTATTTCCATAGTTTACATAATGTGTTCAGAATATTGGTGAGTCTTAAATCTCATTCGGTAAATGGTAGAAATTAAATTTAGGGAAAACAACTGAGTCTTTTCAGACAATGACTGAATTAAGACGTACACAGAGTCACCAGTGAATGCTTGAATGTGTGTATCTTATTGTGCCTGAAGAGAGATACTGCCTTTACCCACACAGTGAATTCTAACTGAGGAACCACGTTAAAAAAAAACAAACAAGCATGTTTAAGCAGAAATTTAAAAAGATGATTCTCGCATGGAAGAAAGTGTTGGGAAGAAACAGTCATTTAAAGCCATATGTAATATGTTTTTGTACTTTGTAGCCAAACTAATGTTAGGCTTTATAAATTTATTGAGGAACATTTAGCCCTTTTTATTACAGAATTAAAGGTAGAGAGAACATAGATAATTGTAATTAAGCGAGGCAACAGCATAATGATCAAGATAGAAAGATGGTTTAAGTTCTTCTGGGTCAATTCTCTGTTCAGTGTCATAGGTCATGCCTACAGGGCACTTGGAAAACTGCTTTCACTTATATGGGTGTTGGGGTCAGCACTGGATGAATAGCAGAAAATAGCTGGATCATGTTTTAATCTGGAAGATTTCAAAATGCCAATCAGACACTTGGCTTGCTCTAGTTTTTAGAAATACTCAGTGAAATGTGGATCATAAAGCAGATTTTGGCTCTAAAACACTAAATTAAAATTATTCTTAGGAAGACGTCAATTAACTCCACAGTGAAACTACCAGTATTCTCAATTTTGTAGCTTGAGATGCTTGTGAGAGTGGCAGATGGCCACACAAAGCAACCATGTTATTTTATTTCCAAATTTATGTAAACTGAACTCATAAATTAAAAAAAAATAAGACTTCTTAATTTTACCACAACAAACCTAGGTCCCAGAATCAAATCGTGGGTTTTAGAAAGTCCTCTAAATTTGTTGGTGAGGTTTTAAAAAATAGTAACGTATGTGATTTAAGAGTCACCTCCTTGTCAATGGTTAGGATATACACATCTTTTCTTCCTGTTCAGCTCATCTGCCACATGTTGACCACAGTGGTTCAACAGGAGTGCTTTGACAAACAGATCGATTTGGGATTAAACGTGGCTGTGCAGGTACTTAGCTAGGAGACTTTAGGTAAATAATGTGACCATTTTAAAACTTCTCTACTCTCGTCTGTGAATACATAACCATACTGCTTAAGGATTTGGTGAGAAAAAACCATAGGAAGCCATTAATTAGACCAGCACTAAGAACATAATAAATGCTCAGTTATTAGCTACTTTTATTAAATTCTTTTTTTAAACATTGGTCAATGGGACATACAAGGAATGGACTATAATTCCTTTAAGTTTTGTAAATGTTTTTTTAAAAACAGGTCACCTGGTTTAATGATTAGGAAGCATTCTCTTGAATGAGATAGGTAGGTGTGGGTGTATGTTCCTGAGTTTAACATGTGGTATAGCCAGACACCAACACTTCAGAGTGGATGCTGCCAGATGGGTCTTTCCAGTATGGACCAGACGAAAACCAACCAGGCCCTTGGAAGCCTTTCTTTTAAAGTCAGTGATGATGCTTGTATTCTGTATCATGGCATTGCTGTCAGATGTCTGATTAGAAAATATGGCATTCTACATAGTTATGTTTTAGTCAATCCTAGGTTAGGCAAAATCATGTTTTTCTTTTAACTTCCTGTATGAAATTCTTAGAATGAAATGGATGTTAGAATTGATGGGGGGGTGGGGGGGCAGTGCTTAGATGCTTTAGTAAATAGCTTTTTGTTCCATCTTGTAAATTAGAAGACCCAAGGAGGTCTGACTGCTACCTTTTCTACTCTGTGCTTCCTCCTAGGAATCAGTACTTTCCCGTGCTTTAATTACAGGATCCTGATAGAGACTGGGTTTTAATTATTCAGGTTTTTGCCAAGACTGAAGTCATTTTTTTTCCCCCTGAACCAAATTGGCCGCTATAGAATGGAGATACAGATAGTGCAGGAAATGGGGGTGAATGTGTACCCACTTCACAAAATATCTGAGAATTGTGGTTGATAGAAAAATAAAAAATCTGTTGTCACTAGCTTCTTTGGTGATTTCCTTGTGTTTTTGTCACCTAAGAAATCAAGAGTACAAAGATAATTCTGATTAAATTGGAATTTGCGACTGGGTTCTAGTAACTTGAGCTGTTACCTTGACAAAGAAGTAGCATTCCTTTGTCTGTGCTCTTTATGTGGTGATTGTGCTCTTGAGATTCAGACCATTCTGTCACTAGCAGAGTCACCTCAATTGAAATCTTATCTAAACGTTTGCCTCATTTGCTACTCAGTGGTAAAAGTTCTTTTTAAGCAGCATCCTCTGTGGTTTGCATTTTAATTTACTTTACATGTTAACTGTGGAGGAAGGGAACAAATGATATGTCCTTTACCTATGCTCTTAAAACACTTATTCTGAACCTGGTCAAGTTACTAGTTCTTGTCTTTCTGAGTGTTAGAAAGTCTTAGAAAGTGTTTGAAAGTCTCCTCTTTTACCATCTCTTTCATTTAAACAAGTTCTCACTTTGTTTTGACCCTTTATATTTTTATCCAATTGAAGATTCATCTGAATTTTTTTCTTTACTCATTGAAACATCTGTTAGTAGTTTTTCATAGCATTAATGTTGTGGGAGTTTCTATGAGTTAGTTTGAGATGTCCAAGCTATTGTGTAAAGTCCAGCCAGCATTGTCAAGGATGCTTTCTGAGTGCCTACTCTGGGAAACCCCACTGCTAGGGTACACAGCATTGCAGTGATTATCCTAAAAAGAAGGATGGTCTCACTGTATCATTAAGCAAAAGCCCAGGTGGGCAGCAACAAAAGAAATACCTACACTTTTTGCAAAGTAATTTAACTTTTAGAAACATACAGGCTGAATGATAGAGATAAGGAGCTCCGTCTTGGAGGATTACATAGTGAGTGGAAGCAGTTTTAGCCCACTCATTTTGTAATTACACCCCAAAAGTTTTTATTTAATGACAAGGTAGCGTTTCTTCTTTTAAGACCTTATTATAGCCTTAGCTCCTAGAACCTTTTGCTAGCTACAATGAAGTTGCTGGAACACTTTTCTTGGCATAAGTAGGGTTTTCAATTTTGTTTTCAAATATTAGTAGTTTAAAATGATGAACTACATGCAGTCCCTTCGTGTTACACAAAAAATGATCAGCACAGGCATCTTCTTCATTTATCTATGAAGTAGATATAAGAATCTGAGTTTTAAACTTGTTTGGTCATCTTCTTTTTCTCTTTTTGTTTCATTTCTTTTGATATCACATCTATTTCTTATCTCTTCATTTTGCAGTAATAGAAGAAGCCTTAACAGTTGCAAGATTACATATTTATATCAGGGTTCAGACTGTGAATTCATTCTTTTCTAGGGAAGCAGAAAGATCATGTAAAAATGGTGACCACATGTTGACAGAATGCATGATTTAACAAAACCAAAGGCAATCATTTCAAAGAAAAATGTTTTATTTTCTGCCAGCAGAGTATAATGGAGAGAAATTGGCTGGTATTATTTTAAAAAATTGCCCAAATCACTGTAGTTAGTGTAAAATTGTCTCTGGAACTATTTCCTGTAAGTTAACCAGACATATGATTGTATCCTTTATATTTTGAATACTGAAACTCACATTTCAACTGTCTTGCATGGAGCCTATCAGGTATAATAGCTCTTTGTACAGGTCTTCCTTTTCGCTTGTAGTCTCTTTCATCTAAGCTTCTGCCTTTATCCATCCCAGATTAGAATCCTTATAGTTTGCGACTTTCTAGAGCTTTGAGCTTAATACTGGGGGTTCTTCCATGGCTCAGCAGGTAAAGAATCCACCTGCAATGCAGGAGACATAGGGCATTGTGGGTTCACTCCCTGGGTCGGAAAGATCCCCTAGAGGAGGGCATGGCCACTCACTCCAGTATTCTTGCCTGAGAAAGCCCATGGGCAGAGGAGCCGGGCGGGATACAGCCCATGAGGTTGCTTAATATTATTCACTAACAAATCAAGACCAGGAGCTCCTAAAAATGTGTTGCGCCTGCCTGCAAAAGTTCAAGTGAAATGAATGTAAACATTGTTTACCTATTAATAATTCTCTGTCCATTTCAGTCAGATTTTATTTAACATGTGGTTCATAGGGCTTGCTGGTTTTTTCTGAGTACTTAAAGTAATTTTAGACATTACACACTGGGACCTGTTTATGTTGTTTGTGGGTATAGTATGTATTATTAGCAGCAGATCAGATTTATGTGTCCAGGAAAGAATAATGCACTTTGATATGATTCCAATACTCACATACCTCTGAGCAAGTCCAGAAGACATGAGTCACGTCACTCACTGAAGTCTTGCTGGTTGTATTGCTACTTTGCCAGTGATGTTTCTAATGACTTTATAAGTACTGGAGGTGTTTAGAGTGTTTTTTTTCATGTCATTTACAGACCAGATCATCCTGTGTGATTCATGCCTATATTTTGGAAGAACTGTGGAGTTAGTGATACAAACAGACTGAAAAATGTATAAATATTACTTACTTTAGGGGCAGGTAGGAGAAGTGCACTGGTGTCTACACAATACCAGAAATACCGTGCTTACCTGATAATGATAATGGGTTGATTTGGCTTTAGCCTAATGCTCAACAGCATCTAACATGTTTGTGGATTCCTTGTTCTAGATGTTTAACATCCTGTGAGAATGTTCTAGTACATTATACAGTGCATAGAAACTAAGCAGGCACCATATGTAAAATTAACAGCCAGTGGAAATTTGCCATATGACAGAGAGAGCTCAAATCCGGTGCTCTGTGACAATCCAGAGGGATAGGATGAGGTGGGAGGTGGGAGGAACGTTCAAGTGGGAGGGGACATATGTATACCTATGGCTGATTCATGTTGATATATGGCAGAAACCAACACAATATTGTAAAGCAAATTATCCTCCAATTAAAAATAAATAAATTTAAATGAAGATAAAAAGAAAGTAAAGTGGCAAACTTTAAAAAATGCAGGCTGGGCCATCATCTGAACCTTTCCCACCCACCATTGAAAAAAAAGGTATTCATTTATGTTTAAAAAGGAACTATAATACTTATATAAATGGTGTTCGTCTTTTAGTTTAGACAGCTGATGTTCATTATTATCTATAACTCAGGGCTAAGTGTTTTGTGCCCTGCTTTGTCAGTCCTGGAGAAGACCCAGACTTTCCTTTGGAAAAGTGAAAATGAGAGCATTTCATTGTTATTAATCAGGAATTTTAGTTAAGCTGGCTTTCATGTGTTGTCCATGAGTTTAATAACCATGCAACCTCACTGAATCCTACACAAAGGTGGAGTTGTGTATTTACCTTTGGAGGCTTTGTGACTGTATTAGATTCTAACAGGCTGAAAAGAGGGAAAGAGAGGAAAGTGGAGGGAGGACACAGCATTTTAAAACTGCAAATAAGATGGATAATACCTTTAATGTACATCAGACATAGTCCCAGCAGTTCCACTAGTGTTGTGTGACAAAAACACAAGTGCAGATAGAATCCTTAAGGGGAAAGGTATCCTAGAGAACACTCCCTTTGTTTCTCGGATGAGAAAACACAGCCAGACGTTAAATGTTTGTCTGAAACCATAGAGCTTGGCCCAGAACCCAGGTCTCACAACTTATGGATCAGTATTTGAGTGTAATGAATAACTGATTTCCTCAGTCATGGTTTCCCTTAAATTGAATAGCTTCCTTATGTGGGCCACCTGTACCTATTTAATTAAGTCTACTTATTCTCCAGATGATCTGTCAATTGCTTTAGTCTAGACCTGCTTACAAATCACTCCTAGACACACATTGGTTCCATCTAGGACTTCCCACTGATAGTATGAACTACTAATAGGGAACTGTCTTAAATGGCTTAACCTCTTCCTGCCTAGGAATACAAGTACCCTGAGTACAGAGAGGAAGGAAACTCTTTTTAATTTTTCAATAGAAAATCCCTCTCTCTTGGGAGCAGTAGAATTTATTTGACACTGACATGTTTTCATATGACCTCCACTCCCATCTAAGCATCTGTTAAACTGATGCTGGGAAAGTGTGTGGATGGGTGGATCTTGAGGCAGTAGAAGCCCCTCAAACAAATCTGCTAGCCAAAGCAGGACGCACAATGCCTGTTGAGCTCCGTGAAAACCGAGCACACTGACATGGAATAGAGAGGCATTATTTTCCTTATTCCTGCTTTTCATACACATTGTCTAGGACTTTATGCAAATTCATTTGTAACACACAGTATAAAAGCCCTGTACTTGATTTTGCAGGTTAAGATATAAATCTACATTTACCGCATAGTACCATACAAATGCGTTGGAAACAGAGATCATTCTGTTGTTTTTGAGATTGCATCCAAGTACTGCATTTCAGACCCGTTTGTTGACTATGATGGCTACTCCAATAACACCCCAAAAGATGTCCTTTTCATTATAGGGGACTGGAATGCAGAAGTAGGAAGTCAAGAAACACCTGGAGTAACGAGCAAATTTGGTCTTGGAGTACAGAATGAGGCAGGGCAAAGGTTAATAGAGTTTTGCCAAGAGAACGCACTGGTCTTAGCAAACACCCTATTTCAACAACACAAGAGAAGACTCTACACATATATATCACCAGATGGTCAACACCGAAATCAGGTTGATTATATTCTTTGTAGCCAAAGATGGAGAAGCTCCATACAGTCAACAAAAACAAGACCGGGAACTGACTGTGGCTCAGATCATGAATCCTTATTGCCAAATTCAGATTTAAATTGAAGAAAGTAGGGGAAACCATTAGACCATTCAGGTATGACCTAAATCAAATCCCTTTGATGATACAGTGGAAGTGTGAAATAGATTTAAGGGATTAGATCTGATAGAATGCCTGATGAACTATGGACAGAGGTTTGTGAAATTATTCAGGAGACAAGGATCAAGACCATCCCCAAGAAAAAGAAATGCAAAAAAGCAAAATGGCTGTCTGAGGAGGCCTTACAAATAGCTGTGAAAAGAGAATTAAAATGCAAAGGAGAAAAGGAAAGATACACCCATTTGAATGCAGTGTTCCAAAGAATAGAAAGGAGAGATAAGAAAGTCTTCTTCAATGATCAGTGCAAAGAAATAGAGCAAAACAATAGAATGGGAAAGACTAGAGATCTCTTCAAGAAAATTAGAGATACCAAGGGAACATTTCATGCAAAGATGGGCTCAGTAAAGGACAGAAATGCTATGGACCTAACAGAACCAGAAGATATTAAGAAGAGGTGGCAAGAATACACAAAAGAACTATACAAAAAAGATCTTCACAACCTAGATAATCACAATGGTGTAACCACTCATCTAGAGCCAGACATGATGGAATGTGAAATCAAGTGAGCCTTAGGAAACATCACACGAACAAAGCTAGTGGAGGTAATGGAATTCCAGTTGAGCTATTTCAAATCCTAAAAGATGATGCTGTGAAAGTGCTGCACTAAATATGCCAGCAAATTTGGAAAACTCAACAGTGGCCATAGGACTAGAAAAGGTCAGTTTTCATTCCAATCCCAATGAAAGGCAATGCCAAAGATGCTCAAACTACCACACAATTGCACTCATCTCACATGCTAGCAAAGTAATGCTCAAAATTCTCTAAGCCAGGTTCAACAGTACCTGAACTGTGAACTTCCAGATGTTCAAGCTGCATTCAGAAAAGGCAGAGGAGTCAGAGATCAAATTGCCAACATCTGTTGGATCATTGAAAAAGCAAGAAAATTCCAGGAAAATGTCTATTTCTGCTTTATTGACACTGCCAAAGCCTTTGTGGATCACAACAAACTGGAAAATTCTGAAAGATATGGAAATACCAGACCAACTCACCTGCCTCTCGAGAAATGTGTATGCAGGTTAGGAAGCAACAGTTAGAACTGGACATAGAACTGCAGATTGGTTCCAAATAGAAAAAGGAGTACTTCAAGGCTGTATATCGTCACCCTGCTTATTTAACTTATATGTGGATTACATCATGAGAAACGCTGGGCTAGATGAAGCACAAGCTGGAATCAAGATTGCCAGGAGAAATATCAATAACCTCAGATGTGTAGATGACACCACCCTTATGGCAGAAAGCGAAGGAAGAACTAAAGCGCCTTTGGATGAAAGGGATAGAGGAGAGTGAAAAAATTTGGCTTAATGCTCAACATTCAGAAAACTAAGATCATGGCATCCAGTCCCATCACTTCATGGTAAATAGATGGGGAAACAGTGGAAACAGTGAGAGACTTTATTTTTTGGGGCTCAAAATCACTGCAGATGGTGACTGAAGCCATGAAATTAAAAGATGCTTGCTCCTTGGAAGAAAAGCTATGACCAACCTAGACAGCATATTAAAAAGCAGAGACTACTTTGTCAACAAAGGTCCGTCTAGTCAAGGCTATGGTTTTTCCAGTAGTCATGTATGGATGTGAGAGTTGGACTATAAAGAAAGCTGAGCACTGAAGAATTGATGCTTTTGAACTGTGGTGTTGGAGAAGACTCTTAAGAGTCCCTTGGACTGCAAGGAGATCCAACCAGTCCATCCTAAAGAAAATCAGTCCTGAATATTCACTGGAAGGACTGATGCTGAAGCTGAAACTCCAATACTTTGGCCACCTGATGTGAAGAACTGACCCATTTGAAAAGACCCTAATGCTGGAAAGACTGAAGGTGGGAGGAGAAGGGGATGACAGAGGATGAGATGGTTGGATGGCATCACTGACTTGATGGACATGAGTTTGAGTAAACTCTTGTAGTTGGTGATGAACAGGGAGGCCTGGTGTGCTTCAGTCCATGGGGTTGCAAAGAGTTGGACATGACTGAGTGACTGAACTGAACTGAACCATATAAATGAGTGCTTATTGAAATCTTTAGGGAATGAGTCAAGTTTGCTCTCATTTTCTGCTTGCCATATTGTTAAAAGTGAATGTAACATTTTATAAAATCAGTAATTTCCTTCTGCTATTGAAGAATTTGGGATGATTTTCTGTGGAGGTATTGGCTTGGCATTTTTTCCTCTCTTGTCATCATGGTCATACAGATATTGATAACTATGCATCATGACTGATTTTTTAAAAAGTTCTAAAAAGTCTTCTAAATGAAAGCTATAATTTTGTATTGAATTTCTAGTGACATGAGCAAATCACTTGCTCTTTGCCCTTATGGATTTTATAATGTCATCAGAGCCTATCAATAAAATTATAGCCTACTGTTGGGCGTATGTAATTCCTTATAGTATTGTGTATATAGGAGGCATGGGAGGGGGCACAAATTGGAGTGTATCTGCCCTGGAAACATTCCAGCAGTGGATGAGTATGTGTGGTGTTTGGCTTTTCATTTTGTTTCTACTGTACAGTCAGTCCTGGAAGCTGCACGTGAAGAGTGGTTCCTGACTCTCACTTGGGAATGATCTCTTGCCTCCACCTACTGTGAATGACATTGACAAGAATTGTGCCATTGTAATCCATTTTAAGCAGCAACAGACTCTGCACTTAGACCTCATGGCTGTTCCTTCCACCTGAGTGGTCAACCTCCATCCAAGAGGGAGAGAGATGCTGCCAGAGATCAGGAGCTTAGGTCTTGAAGGGAGTGAGAAGGCCATCCCCAGGAGGGGAAGCATATGCGCTTTCCTTAATAGATGTATTTCTATAATAATGAAGTTTATTTATTTAAAAATACACAAGAGGGCAAAAAACCCATACCCAGAAGCAGAAGAGATTCAGCTATAGGAAAACAGTAGCTACAAAACTTTTGTTAAATTTTAGGAGGCCTCTCTAGATGGCTGTCTTGTTCAATCATTCTCGAACTTTTGGAGATTTACTAGTTCATCATAATTTGTAGGTTCCCTGCTGTCTGGAATCTTTTCTCTGTGATCTTTTTTGTGTTCTCTTGAGAGCACTACCTCTGTTCACTTTTTTTTTTTTTTTTTGGTATTTCTGGTTACACATAAATAACACAGATCTAGCAAAGAGATACAATAATTATATGAGGATCTGGGATTCCCCCTGAGACATTTCTACTTGTTAGGTTTCTGTCTGACTCATGGAAATGTATGGTGACCTGATGTTCTGAGTGCAACAGTGTATGATTAATAAAGAGAAATGACACACCTTCTTCACTTTTCCTGCTCCTTGCCTCAGTTCACCTCAGTTCTGTACTAACTGTAACCCCACTTCCAGAGTGTAGAAAGGGGGAAAACTGTTTTGAGGGTTTAAATATTTTTGTTAGGGAAGAATTTATGAGTATCAGGGGTTTCGTGGGGACAGAGGAGTATCTGTGTTTCTTCCCTTTTGGTTTCCCTTCCCTTGTTTCCTATAAGAGCATCCAAGGATGGATTTACTGGGTAAATTTAGTTTCAAGAGAAGTACTACGGGACATGTCATTTAGTGTTTTAAGTCATGACGTTCAAGGACATGCAGATCATCATTAACATAATCATCTTTCAACAAATACCTATTCAGGACACAACATATATATAAGACACCATCTTATTATTGCATTGATGTTGCTGTTGTTCATTTGCTAATTCTTGTCCAACTCTTTGTGATCCCATGGACTACAGCATGCCAAGCTTCCTTGTCCTTCAGTATCCCCCATAATTTGTTCAAACTCATGTCCTTTGAATCAATGATGCCATCCAGCCATCTCATCCTCTGTTATCCTCTTCTCATCCAACCCTCAATCTTTCCCAGCATCGGGGTCTTTTCCAATGAGTCGGCTCTTTGCACCAGGTGGCCAAGTATTGGAGTTTTAGCTTCAGCATCAGTCCTTCCAATGAATATTCAGAGTTGATTTCCTTGAAGATTGACTGGTTTGATCTTCTTGCAGTCCAAGGGACTCAAGAGTCTTCTCCAACACCACAATTCAAAAGTGTCAATTCTTCAGTGCTCAGCCTTCTTTATGGTCCAACTCTCAAATCCATATATGGCTACTGGAAAAAAAACATAGCTTTGACTATTCAGACCTTTGTCAGCAAAGTGAAGTCTGTCCTTTGTAATGAGCCGTCTAGGTTTTTCATAGCTTTCCTTCCAAGTAGCAGGCATTATTTTAATTTTATTGCTTCAGCCACCATCCGCAGTGATTTTGGAACCCAAGAAAATAAAGTCTGTCACTGTTTCCATTGTATCGCCATCTATTTGTCATGAAGTGGTGAGATTGGATGCCATGATCTTAGTTTTTTGAATGTTGAATTTTAAGCCAGCTTTTTCACTCTCCTCTTTCACCTTTATTAAGAGTCTCTTAGTTTCTCTTGCTTTCTGCCATTAGAGTGGTGTTGTCTGCATATCTGAGGTTAATATTTTTCCCAGAAATCTTGATTCCAGGTTGAGCTTCATTCAGCCCAGCATTTTGAATGATGTACTCTGCATATAAATTAAATAAGCAAGGTGACAGTACACAGCCTTGATGTACTCCTTTCACAATTTTGAATCAGTCTATTGTTCCATGTGTGGTTCTGTTGTTTCTTGACCTGCATACAGGTATCTCACGAGGCAGGTAAGGTGGTCTGGTATTCCCATCTCTTGAAGAATATTCCCCAGTTTGTTGTGATCCATAATCAAAGGCTTTAGCATAGTCGAGGAAGCAAAGTAGATGTTTTTCTGGAATTCCCTTGCTTTTTCTGTGATCCAATGGATGTTGGCAATTTGATCTCTGGTTCTTTTTCCTTTGCTAAATCCAGCTTATACATCTGGAAGTTCTTGATTCACATAGTGTTGAAGCCTAACTTGGATGATTTTGATCATTACCTTGCTAGCATGTGAAGTGTGTGGTATTGTGCTGTAGTTTATTCATTCTTTGGCATTGCCCTTCTTTGGAAATTGAATGAAATCTGACCTTTTCCAGTCCTGTGGCCACTGCTGAGTTTTCCAAATTTGCTGGCATATTGAGTGCAGCACTTTCACAGCATCATCTTGTAGGATTTGAAATAGCTTAGCTGAAATTCCATCACCTCTACCAGCTTTGTTTATAGTAATGCTTCCTAAGGCCCACTTGACTTCACATTCCAGCATTTCTGACTCTCGGTGAGTGATCACACTATCGTGGTTATCTGAGTCATTAAGACCTTTTTCATACAGTTCTGTGTATTCTTGCCACCTCTTCTTAATATCTTCTGACTCTGTTAGGTCCATACCATTTCTGTCCTTTATTATGCCCATCTTTGCATGAAATGTTCCTTTGAAAGTGAAAGTCACTCAGTCATGTCCAACTCTTTGCGATCCCATGGACTTTATTGTCCATGCAGTTCTCCAGGCCAGAATACTGGAATAGGTGGTCTTTCCCTTCTCCGGGGGATCTTCCCAACTCAGGGATTGAACCCAGGTCTCCCACATTACGGGCAGATTCTTTACCAGCTGAGCTACAAGGGTTGTTTTTCTCTGTTTCTTTGAATTGATCAGTTAGGAAGACTTTCTTATCTCTCCTTGCTGTTCTTTGGAACTCTGCATTCAGATGGGTATATCTTTCCTTTTGTCCTTTGCCTTTCACTTGTCCTCTTTTCTCAGCTGTTTGTAAAGCCTTCTGAGACAACCACTTTGCCCTCTTGCATTTCTTTTTCTTGGGAATGGTTTGGTAACCACTTCCTATGCAATGTTAGGAACCTCAATCCATAGATCTTCAGACACTCTATGTATTAGATCTAATTCCTTGACTCTATTTGTCACTTCCACTGTATAATCATAAGGGATTTGATTTAGATCATACCTGAATGACCTAGTGGTTTTCCCTACTTTGTTCAATTAAAATCTGAATTTTGCAATAAGAAGTTAGTGACCTAAGCCACAGTCAGCTCCCGGTCTTGTTTTTGCTGACTGTATAACACTTTTCTATTTTCAACTGCAAAGAATATAATCAGTCTGATTTCAGTATTGACCATCTAGTGATGTCCATGTGTAGAGTCTTCTCTTGGCAAAACTGTTAGACTTTGCCCTGCTTCATTTTGTACTCCAAAGTCAAACTCGTCTGTTATTCCAGGTATCTCGTGACTTCCTACTTTTGCTTTCCAGTCCCCTATGATGAAAAGAACATACTTTTTGGTTTTTGTCTAGAAGGTCTTTTAGGTCTTCATGGAACTGTTCAGTGTCATCTTCTTTGGCATTGTTGGTTGGGGCATAGACTTGGATTACTCTCATGTGAATTGATAAAATGGTCTTGTTTAATATGAACTTTTAAGAAATTTCTAACCCAACTTAATCACTCATTTTGGGGGCACACTATGACTCATTTTGAAAATGGCATTTTAATTTTTTACCTCCTACTCTACCATCTTGATCGCTCTCTCTCATTTTAATTTTTAATGAAAGATTTTTTTGTATATGGTCTTCCCTTGTGGCTTAGCTGGTAGAGAATTCGCCCGCAATGTGGGAGACATGGGTTTGATCCCTGGGTTGGAAAGATCTCGTGGCGAAGGGTAAGGCTACCCACTCTAGTATTCTGGCCTGGAGAATTCCATGGACTGTACAGTCCATGGGGTTGCAAAGAGTTGGACATGACTGAGTGACTTTTACTTCACTTTTTTTTTGTTTATGATGTGATCATGGCAAACTGATTGAAATTTCAGTTGTGATAAAGTGTTTGAAACTGGGGCTGAATTGTGGTAAACAGATCTATGCATGAATATGCATATGAGTATTTTCAATTTTTGGAGCTACTTTTAATAATAAGTTTGATCCTATGGAATAGAAACTAATCTATTTTTTCCTGATCATTTATAGAAAATTTGTAAAACAGAGTGAAAAGGAGAAATTCTACCATTCTGAGAAAAATCAAAGTTAATAGTTTCTTTTCTTCCGATCTCACTTTCTGCATTTCTCTCCATTTTATGCTTCTTCCTCATTTTTTCATTGTCACCTGACTACAATAACTCTTTTTACCTTATACATTATGTATCCCCAAATTAAAGTTAAACTGTCAACAAAGGCTATTAATGGTGTTAAACTGTAGATGGTTAACTGCCATAGGCCAAATGATACCATTTTAAAAATGAGGTGCTTGATATTTTACAAAATGGAAGATTTTGCATTAGAAAAAAAGTCTAGATTTCTGAGTTCTCTTAAATAGGAAGACTTGGCAACTTTGGGGTCTCCATTCCCATCTAGTAACAAACGCTTTTCCTGAATAATGTGTGCCCTCTGGTGAGTAGGCAAGTGCTCTCTAGTTTGCCGCAGTCCACACCACTCCCTGTTACTGCTCAACACGGAGGGTCCAGTTGCCATTTACTGTCATGCTTGCATTGCTTTCTCTCATTTAGTCCTCTTTATTCATTTGTATCATTTTGTTGGATCCTGCAGATATTTGAGTTTGTGATCTCAAACTTAAATTCATTTGTGCTAGACTAATCATAACTCATAAAACAAACAAAAAACCCCCCCGACTCACTCTTCTTTCGTGTATGAATTTTACGAGAAGAGATATAAACAAATCCAATGAGTGCTTCTCTGAGAGAGAAATTGTGTAGAAGAAAATGAGGTGACAAAACTGAGAGGGTAAGAAAACAGAATTTGAAGGGCAGTGTGTATAAGTCAGTCCCTTTAAACCAGTGGTATGTTCATGTGTGTGTGTGTATGCAAACATGTGCACCTGTGTGCACATGTGCATGTATGTATTTGAAAAGTGACTCTGGGAATTCCCTGGTGGTCCAGTGGTTAGGGTGCTGTGTTCCCACTGCAGGGAACATAGTTCAATTCCTGGTTGGGAACTTAAAAAAAAAAAAGTGACTCAGGTTTATAGCCATGGGAACAGGACTCAGTTGCTGCATTGCTACTGTTGACTCATTGAGCTCCAGAGTCTGTAAATATGTCATTGGGAAATTCTGCTGTTATTGGAACTGAAACTAAAGACTTAAATGGTCTTTTGTCCCTGATGACTCAAAAGGAGACCTTGAGGGAAAACCCTTTAAGATGAGTATCTCAACCCAAATAAAACAAAATGAAATACAGAGAGGACAGAAGGTGATTTTAAGAAGGGGCTCCTGTAAAGTGCCTGTGAGTAAGTAAAAAGGTTACAGGATATTTGTTTTGGTTGAGGACCATACTGGGATGACAAGTCAGAATGAAAGTATTCAACCCTGGGTCTACCTTTTGTATTTTTTAAGCTAATTATTTGGTGGTTTATAGATTCAGATACTAAGGTTGTTTATGGAAGCTTTGTGGCAAAGACCAATTGAGCAAATCACTGGCTTCCATTGCCCCATTTCAATTAAACAGTCCCTTTTACATCAGCTTACAAATCAGTCATCATGTGCTTTCCTACATTTAAGTATGTTTTACCAACACTTTGAATTCATGTTACCATTAAAGTTGTAATTATTCAATATCAGTAAATTCAGTGCTAACTTTCAGTTAATAAGACAACTGGGTCTTTTTAATGTCATGTATACTTATATCATGATTCAATCTTTTGTTTTTCCATAAGCAACTTGCAAACTCATGAAATTTTAAAAATGCCTATTCATTTTTATTTATTTAATTTCATGCTATAAACATTAATTTTGTACATCAAAATAGTACCTATCTTTATCATCCTGTTACACTGTTAGACCTGACTCAGAATAACTTACTTGTAGTTCCTCAAAGTCAGATATTAATGAGAGGACTAAGCGTCTATCAAGGTTTTTCAAAAGATTTTAGGGTTTGGAAAGGACTTGATTCCTGGCTAAGTAATGGATGCTTATAAATAAACTGTGTTTTCTGTGTTGTCCTGCTTTATAAAGTACCTCAGTGAGGTGTTATGACTCCTCAAATTAAATCTTGTATGAAAATCCCTGGCACATTAAAATCTCTGCTACTTCATATATGAAGTCTAATGCCATGGACACACCATTCCACCAAAGGCCACCACCAGTTAGACGTGGGAGGTGCAGCAGTCAATGATAAAACAATGATCCTGATAATCTGGTCTGTGTTAGAGCTTAGTAGAGATCTTAGGATACCATTTATTGAGGCAACTTGTTAACCAAGACTTGAGTCAGTATCTGCGATTTTGCTTCAGGAAGTTCAGTGTGTGAAGTATTTTGTGTGTTTATTTGTCTGTGTTTTCTCCCAGGTTAGAATCCACAGATGCCCTCAGGTTGGCAAGGAGTAAGTGACACATGGAAGAAGTCATTCATTAAATGATAGCGTCTCCATCCCAGCCAGGCAGCTGGCATGGTGTACGCTGGCGCACACTGCCTTGGGGTTTTGAGGGACCACAGAGGACAGAAGAGCCGAGGCTGTGTGGCTGAAGGACTTGGTCATTTGGTTGGATGCTCACTGGGGTAGCTTGAGAAGGAATAAAGGCCTCTCTCAGCCTTTTCACTTCCAGTTCTCGTTTAGAGGAATGACCAAGACAAGCATTTTCTCCAGATACTTTTCAGGTCGTACTACTACATGCAGTGATGATAGGATGACATTTGATAGCACTATCAGGAAAATCATTCACTAAATGAAAAATACCTTGAGTATCAAGGTGTTTTGAGGCTCAACTTGGAGCCTATAAAATTACATATATGTTGTTTTTTTTCCAAAAATATTTTTTATATTAAAAAGATGTTTTTTAAAGAAATTTCAGAAATTACCTCCTGCCTGCTCACCTTCCATCTTCTGACCCCCTCTACAAGAAATGTTTACCAATCTTAATATTTTGGCTTGTGGGACTCAGTCCTGGTTTGGATATATTTTCTCTGTATCTATATATAGTTATAGATACATTGCTATAATTGTTCAACACACTGTACATTCTGCTTTATGATCTTCCTTTTATCACTTAAAATATTGTAAAAATGTTTTCCCAATCATTGAATATTTTTTTCAACCTCTTTATTCAGTATCTTGAAAATATTTCATAATTTATTTCTAAAGTCCATCAAAAGAGGCAGTGAATATTATTTTAGAATGTATTTGTTTGCATCCTTGGCCAGCTTGGGATCTGTATTTGCCAAAGTGTTCCCTAGAAATTGTAACAATGTATACCTCTGGTAAGTTCCACCATGCTTTTGGACCCTTGATGAAAGGTTAAATAAAAATGCATGCTTTAAAATAAAGTCAGGTAGGGAATAAAGTATGTTGTCTCTTCAGGCTGTTGGCACCATTATTCTCAATTATAGTGTTTAAAAAAAGGGTGATCACTTTATGTATTTCATTAAAAATGCAGGCAGTTATAGTATAAAGGTGTTCATTGATGTCAAGTAAATGGGTGTGCTGTTTGCAGTATTCACATGACCATACCTTTCATTTTTCATACTTCAAAATCTTCAAACTTGTCAAAGCCTGCTTTCTCCTGTCCAAGTTTCTCCTATCAGGCTTGAAAGTTTTCAAAATCTTTCTTCCACTGGGTTGTGCTCTCAAAAGTGTTTGAAATCACACTTAGAGAAAATTAAAGGAAAAAGTGAATTTTCCCTCTAGAAAAGGTCATTTGAATTTGAATTCTAAAGCAACTTAGTTTGGGACTTAGAGCAATTAACAGCAGATTTATCTACTCCAAATTGGAATATGTTTATAGGCCTGAAAAAAATAGGGGGTTATTGGACATTTTATTAATGAATTAATGTTTCTATAACAATTATGATGGGAATTATATGGGTGATTATCAGTTAAATAAAACTTTATCCGTGACTTAATAGTCATATAATCAGGAGAAGGGGACTCATGACTTCATTCCTATAGAGGCAATGCAGTGCAGTGGTGTGAAGGACGTGAGGATGGAGTCATCTTGCCAAGGTTCAGATTCCATTTTCAGCTGTCAGTGATCTTGGACAAGTTACTTTCTTTCTGTGTGCTTTGGTCTTCTTATTTATGAGATGGAGGACAATCATATTTCCAGGGTGACCAGCTGTTCCGGTTTGCCCAGGCCCATCCTTCTTTTAGCACTAAAAGTCTAGGATCCAGGGAAAGTTCTCCCTGAGACAAAAAAACTCCTAGTTTGGGGTGGGGGGATGAGGGCAGAAAGTTAGAGCATAAACCCATATAGTGGCCCCCCAAAACAGGGGCTAAAATAAGTGTTTTAGTGTCAGATGTATATAGTGGAGATGATCCGCTTTCCATAGATGCTGTTACTTCCCCTTTCCGTCCTTGCTGATATTGACAACGGTGAATTAAGTAGGATAATGTTTAAAATACTTAGAGCCTAAAACTTAGTAGATGTTCAAAGATGTTTGCTTTCATTCAATGTTACTATGATGTTAAGGTTTATGCTGTTTTTTGATGGTACTGAGTAATATTAAAAGGCAGAAACAGCACATGTACTTTCCTGTCATTGATATGAAAACTAAAACTATAGTCCCTTGGAGTGATAGAAATCCCCTTGTATGGTTAGTAAAATGTTCTGCCGTCACAGAGTGCCCACCATTCCTTCTCATTTTTGCCTTTCAGCGGAGATGGGCTGACCCTTTCAAATATTTAGCAGTAGACTTCCCTCTCAATGTGTGCTCACGACTTCTGTTACTGCTAATGGAAGTTACACATGTGGGCTCACCAGGATGAGAAAGGCCTTTATCCCATGTCGGGCAAAGACCCGTGATCCTGAATCTCTTTCTAAACTTCAGACCTGAAGAGAGCAGTGCAGGGTATTGCTGCTTTCTCCCTGTATTAGCTTCTTCAATTTCCTTTTAATTGGAGCCTGCAACCCAGAATCTTGTAACTTCAGGGGGATGAACAATACAAATTAAGATCTGGATGCTTTCCAGGAATGAATGGCTCAGCTCAAAGAACAGTTTTTTGTTTTTTTGTTTTTTTTCTTCTTTTAACACAGTTGTGGCTATTCACAAATCGCATGCAGTTGCCTAATGAGTCCGTATTTGCTTCTGAGGTTTCACATTTGCAAACTATACTGCTGAGAAAATAAGTGATGTGTTCACCCACCTCTGGTGTGAGCTGACTGATTTCATGTACAGGACAGAGAAATACTAGAATAGTCAAAATTCTAAACCAGTAGCACAGAACCTTCAAATACAATATCTTACCCTTGTTCAGGACATTCATTTCTCCCCAAGAATTCTTTCTAATGTATAAGACTTCAATTTATGTTTAAGAACTAGTAAACTATAGCAGTTTGACAGCCATTCACACTTAATTCTGTGCATTAAACCAACAGCATTCTTTTCCACAAACATCCATTGTTAGGACAATGCTCTCAGACAGAATTTATGAGAAATGGAATTATGTTACCAAGGAGATAGCATTTACTATAATGAAGAGTAGATCCTAGAAAATGGCCCCTTTTACAGCAGCTCAGAGCAGAGCCACAAAAGCAATTGATTGGTCTTGGCATTTAGTCTTATATCAGCTGTGTCATCCATAGCTTCAGGAGTGAGAACACTAATCTAAAGTGACATTTCTGTTCTGGCGGGCTTTTCTGCCCTGATGAAAGCAATTACTTCATTCCTAAATGATAATTTGCAGGAGTTTCAACCACTTTAATTGATAATTTTTTTTTTTTTGTTCTGAGTTCAATTGTGAAGTGATTAGCTGATTTGGTAAATAGAAATTTAAGGTGTGAAATATACAAGTTGCTCCAAGGTAAAGTGCTATTTATTGGGTGGAGAGAAATTACTTGATAAAACTGCAGTTTTTTTGTCATTATTATGGAACTGCCAGTTGGTAGCTTAAAGTTCTGGAGGAAAATGAAGAACAAAACACTTTGATTCAGGAGGTTTTTGGCAGACACCAAAGCATGCAATGAATAGTTGGGTCTTGCTGTGGTTCATTCAAGGGTTATTTGAATCAAGGTGAACATTGGTTGAAAAGAATTGTGCGGACCTCTCAGCTTTCTTTATTACTATTCTAATGACTCATTCTGGTATTAAATCCTCTTACTTAAAGTGTTAAGAATAAGAATGCTCATTGGCTAAAACCAATTAATTTAATTATTAAGTTCAAACATACACAAGGCATTTTCTGAAGATGAGGGAAAGCATTCAGTGGAATGGCTTTAATTACTCTTTGGATCTATTTTACCACAAGTCAAAAATAGGTCATGATTATTCTATCAGCATAGATCATAGATCATAGTTTAAAGATTTTAAAGATGCATCTTGATTTTAATACTTTATTGCATGTTAGCAGTTGCACACATTTTTGACAATGTTTTTAAGCAATCAATTTCATGATATTTTCTTACATGGGGGAAAAATAATGGTCATTTCTCTTGTTAAATGAGAAAAATAAGGCAAGAATGAAGGTCAAACTGATTTAGCACATCAAACAGTCTTTGTCAGCCTAGCTTAATATATCCTGAGTTTGTGGAACAAATGAAATTTTGCTGCTATGTTACACTTTGCTTCCAAACAACCATTACAACTGGTTTTATATATTGTGTGAGCATCAGACCATCAAACAGTGCATCTTTACTGACGTGTTGCTGCAGCGATGATCTACAGCAGCAATCTGCCATTTATATAAGGGCAAAATGTGCATCTATATTTAGTTGTGAAATTGGCCTATTATACTCTTGATGTTTACAGAGGCTAACATAAATTAATGATGACAGCTATGAGCAGTGCATTAGTTAAGCAGCAGAGTTCTTACCTTGAACTTGAAGGTTCCAGTTTTAACTTCCAGTATGTACTATACTGCTTTCTTCACACATTAAAGGAAGGTTTCTGAAATTATTACCCTTTCCTGAAGAGCATTAAAAGATTTCGGGTTGGGAGTTATGTTGTACATAATCCTACCAGATAACAGTTGTTTATGCATTTCTCAATTATATTACCTTGTAAGAAACGTGGTATTTACAATCATGGGGAAAAAAATACTTCTGAAAGATTTTTATTCTTTTCAGTGGACTGATTTGATTGACTTTGAACTCTCTGTGATGCCAATGTGTGGTGGACTATTTTATTGAAAGTAATGAAGGGAGGACAAGCAGTGCTTATAGAATCTTTACTGTACTTTTTCCCTGGGAAGCTGCCTCATTCAGCTCATGTCAGGGCAGGTGTAGGTACCGGAGTAACTATAGATTTCACCGTTAACTATGACCAGAGATCTGACAAGTATGCAGGTGTTCAAAGGTTCATGAGTTAAAATGCTGCAGCCTTTGATGAATTTTTGATGGCTGCATTTTTAATACAGGTCGACCTTCTTCCTTTGAGGCTGCATGCCAGATTAATTGATAAATAGTAGAAGTCTAGTGCTGGATTCTCCTAAGCAAAACAAGTAGGAAAATCCATAAAAAAAAAAAAAAAAAAAAACTGCCTGTCTGGCTCCTTAGAAGTACTTTAAAAAGATAAAATTTAAAGTGGTTTTTACCCTACTTTTCCTTTCCCCTAGAGTTAATGACAAAAACCTGCCGTGTTCTTTTATAAAGACTAGTTATTGTACTCTAAAAGTTTACATGAAGGTGTTAACTTTGAGGCTTAGAGAGAGGATTTTTATGTAGAGAGAGTATGGATCTGTTGATAATGTCCATATAAGAAATCATTCCATAAATGTAATTATAAATTATTTAAAAATAGCTGATCGATATCTGCTGTGAAGAAGTCATTGAATAAGAAACATTTGACTATGGTGGCTTACTTCTTCTGTTGGTTCCTCTGTGACAGTTACGATTTCTGCTCTGTTATATTCTGTAAATATCCAACTATATTGTTTCTGTAATCACTATCACCATTTCTGTGAAGTAGGAAACCAAAGAAATGAATTTTGCAAAGCTAAATTTGACAAACCACAAGAGACAACTTAGTTCTTTTAATGAGTCATCACATCCAAAGTTACCTGTTTTTTCTACCATGGAAAAGTGTCCCAGTGAACAACTGACAGAGACAATCCAACTCTGAGACAGCTTCAGAGAGATCGCAAGTGCTAGGTCAATTTCATAATATTGGTTTTGTGATAGTGGCAGTGCCTGTTTTGTTTGTTTGTTTGTTTTAAGAAGCAACAAAAACTTTCTTTTAACTTTTTTTTTCCTCTCTCATTTCTGGCTCAAGTAGAGTTTCACAATTCAGCCTTGCCCCCACTATGGAGGCCAGAACTGGAAACTGCTGTTGTCCTTCCAAGAGTCTTCCCTGCTTCAAATGTTCTGGGTGAGCTCTCCATGGTCCTGGATTTGGAGCTTTGCTTGACAGAGCTTTCAAATTCGTGATGTTTTGGGAGATGCTTTGAAAGATCTTCTTCCTGCTAGGAGTACACATATTCTCTTTCTGACGAATAATTATCATTGCAACTTTGAAGTCTTCTGTAGAAGCTTTCACAGTCTTCCCGAGTAACCCACCCATTCCCTTAATTACTGTTTGGATGTTCATTTTTCTCTATAAACAAAATTGCTTGTCAATTTTGAATGCCAGTTTTTTCTACTTTAGGGAACTAAAAAATGATCCTCTATTATTCTTAGCATAGGAAATCACTTTATAAACATTTCATCTTCCATTAATGAGACACGCATTTTTTATTTGAACAAGTCATTGAGTATACCTATAGTAAAAGACGGGTAGACCTAGGCATAAGGAGGAACATAATGAAAAATCAATATCTCTGCAATCAAGTAGTTTTATTTCACTTAAGTACACAGTGTGGTATGTCAGAACCAGTAGATGGAAATCTTATTGGTGAGAACACAGTATAAATTATAACGGACCTCAGAGCATAGAACAGTCAGTGTGACATGAGCATGGGTTTTCATTTAACACATCTTACACAGTATTACTGTGTCCTAGGCACCACTATAAATATTTTTTAACTACCCCAGTTAATCTTAGCAGGAGCCTTATGAAGCAGTATTACCATCACATATCACAGGTGAGAAACTGAGGCAAAAGAGGCTAGGTAAGTTGCTCATGTTTATTAATTATTATGTAATTAGTCATAGAGCCAGGATTTAAGCACAGGCTCTGGAATTCATGGACTTACCCTCTGTCTCCTGCTAGTGTGAAAGACATGCTGAGGGAGGCAACAGACAGAACTTAAAGAAAGTGAGAATTATGAGTTGAGAGAACATGGAGGTATTTAAATAGATAGGCAATTTTAGGGTTATCACCAAGCAGAAGTCAGCCCTCTGATTTAATTTCTACTGTCACTATGTGGAAAGTAAAATTTACTAAAAAATGAAAGTCATAAGTGGCAGTAAAGAAAGGAGTTTGAGAAACAATGAGTTAAAAACATATGTATTTAGAATTATAAAAACTGTAGCCTGAATGAAAAATAAAGGGATAGGAAATTTGCTACTGGTTAAAAGAAAGTTGTAAAGAATTCTGGAGGAATAAGGTGATGATCAGATGTTGTACTAAGATTAAAACAGTCAGGCTTTTTCCTAGATATAAAGTTATTATAATAGCAGTCAGTGCCTATAGTGACTTTGCTGGTGGCTCAGATGGTAAAGAATCTCCCGGCAATGCAGCAGACCTGGGTCAGAAAGACCCCTTGGAGAAGGGAATGGCAACCCACTCCAGTTTTCTTGCCTAGAGAATTCCATGGACAGAGGAACCAGCGGGCTACAGTCCACAGGGCTGTATAGAATTGGACAGACTAAGCAACTAATGTTCTCACTTTCACTTTCCATGTTTATGTAACATTTACAATATGGCAGTTGTAAGTAATATATGTCAAGGCGTTTAGCACTTGACATATATTAGCTCAATTACTCCTCTGAAGAATATTGTGAAGTATGTTCTACTATAATGTCTGTTTCCCAGATGAGGAAATTGAGGTCCGAAGAAGCTGAGAGTTCTGTCCAAGATTGCCAGCTAGTAACTGTGTGATGATGTGGACATGGAGCCCCTACCCCAAACATCTGTGCTTCCAAGAAAGCTTACTACAGATTGACTATATTTAGGCATTCTTCAGTCTTATTAAAATTCTTTGTTGTAAAACTCTAAAGTAGACTCTACCACATTTAGAGCTTACAAACTATCTTAATTGTTGCAATACAGAACTGTCCAAGGGAGGTTCACTTCTTTATAGTCTACAGTACATTACTATGAAATTCTCATGTGAGCCATTGCAGTGGGCCCAGAAGATCTGCCAAATACTAAGGAGAAAAGTCCTGGGTGTTCATTGGAAGGACTGATGCTGAAGCTGAAACTCCAGTACTTTGGCCACCTCATGCGAAGAGTTGACTCATTGGAAAAGACCTTGATGCTGGGAGGGATTGGGGGCAGGAGGAGAAGGGGACGACAGAGGATGAGATGGCTGGATGGCATCACTGACTCAATGGGCATGAGTTTGAGTAGACTCCGGGAGTTGGTGATGGACAGGGAGGCCTGGTGTGCTGCGATTCATGGGGTCACAAAGAGTCGGACACGACTGAGGGACTGAACTGAGCTGACTGACTTGTTTGTCATCCTCATGGTCTGAGACGATAAAATTGAAGTTCAACATAGTGACTTAGAATTATAATGTCTACAATGGCCAAAGTGGATCTCAGAATTCCTTCATTGGAACTCTTTCCATGAAACATACAGTTTGCCAAAGGAACTTAAAATACATGGAGGATTCAAAAAATAACCTTACGCTTAACAAATACTGACTCCTGAATCTTCATTCTTAGTAAACTCTTTTTTGATTGGTTGTTAGGTATATGCTTAAAGGTATAACTTTATAAATGTGTAAAAATTGCTTCAAGATGTTGAATGAAAGCATAGATAAAATAGTATTATTTTAACCAAGGATATTTTTAGGATAAGTTAATTCTAGCAACATCAATGATAGAAAGAGGGCAGAATCCAGCTTTATAACCCTTATAAGAAGAAATTCTATATGTTAGATCATTATTCTTTTGGATGGAGTGATGGATCCCTTTTGGAAATTTGAGAATCATTTAATAAACCCTCAAAAATATACATATATGTGCATATTTTGCATATGGTTTTCAGATATGTATGTGTGTCTTTGAAAATAGTTGTTGATTTGTTGGTGGTGGTAATTATTAGTGAAGATGATACTGTTGTCATCATAGAATTAAAATTTTGATTTGTGGAGGATTTTCTGTTATTCAGAGTCTAAGTGGAAGAGCATTAAAGTAGTGGGAAGTTTGGGCCCAAGAAGTAACTTACTAGTTAATCATATTTTAGGTGGCAGAGATCAGGCAGTAACATTTACTCACAGTCAATCCATTCTTTCTCTAGTATTTAGAAATGCAACTGTAATGTTTTGATTGAGAACACAATGTACAAATGCAAATTTATGTTAGGTTTTAATGTAGTCCTTAATTCAGTTTGAGAATTACTTCTAACTAGGTTCTACTTCACAAAAGCAGGCAAAAGATTAATCCACAATCTGTCATTGTCTTAAGGTCTTTAGCTTCATCTATTGTATCAGTATCTCCACAACCTTTATAATCCTTTGACTGTATTTTATTGCTGTTGCCCTCAAAACCAATTACTACTTATTATAGACACAATGCCCTCATTCTGCAAATCTTCTGTACTGTGGTGTCTGCATAATGATGTGATGGGGAGTCATGGAAAACCTTCTTTGTTATTAAGATTATGGCCAGGAAGATTACTCCAGTAGGGTAACACAGTGTGTATGGAGATATTTTTTTTTAAAGGGGGAGTGATAGAGAAGAAAACCTGATAAGATAATATATGGGAGCACATAAAGTAAGTGCTATTTTAGAAAAGTCAAGTGTCAGAGGGCAGTGTTTAAGCAAGGCACCCCAAAACATTAGTGTCCACATACCCCACCTTCCCTAAGTGGACAAAAGAAGTCATCTCCACCCTACTTCACCCTTGGAGCCCACTGGGCTACTCCCTGTGATCTTTGGCTTTTCTACCTCATGATTAGTTTTTTCCTTAGGTTATTGATAAGCCCATACAGTAAATATCAATTTCAGAATGATTGCTTAATCCTCTACTGGCTTCAGGTGAATAGAGAAGTTCCCATTATGAATGTTAGTAATATTGATTAGATAACAGATGAATCCATTTGTGACCACTGAGTGACATATATAAGGAAAATTACACATAACATCCATGTGAAACTTCTGGCAAAATTGACCTCCTGAATTATTACCCAATTGCAAAATGAGTCCCTGCTCCATTATTGACCAAATGGCATGTTTTATTTGGCTTGTATGATTTTCAAAAAAATGCCAATTAGTTAACATAAGCTTAAAATGTAACATAATCTTGGAAATACTATGTAAAAATTCAGATTCTTGTTTTCTAGAAATAGCAGTAGCTGAAATCTGGCAGCACATACAAGCCTTCCCCCAAAGCAGCACACACAAGGCTAAAACTGTCTATGCTTTCCTTTGCCTGGGCTGTCATCCTCCAGTTCTCCACAGTCAGCATCAGGCCTCTTTACTCATTGACATTCCCTGCCTTAACCCTGCAAACCCTTCAGTTAGCAGCCTTGCTCCAGAGCTCCATCACAGTCACTTATAGGACCTCCCCCCACCAAAAAAAAAAAAAAATATATATATATATATATATATATATATATAGCTCAGCCCACCTCCTGGAGTAGTATTTGATTATGAGAACACAAAAAGAGCGAAACTCTGAACTTGAACCACTGCACTCTACAAGTGGTAGATAAAACATTTCAAGTGACAGTTCTTTGGGTACAACTGACTTAAATGGTGTTAGATAGATTACTTTTATTATATGGGGGTAAAAGGAGGGCTATGAATCATTGTTGTATCCTGAGATGTTGACCTAGATTCAGATTTTACTTGTACTTGGTCAGACTTTAAGGCATCTCTTACTTTTGTGTACCTAGTTATCAATAAGCCACATTGAGCATTTGAATAATTGAATGGAGGTCGGCTAACATTTTGGGAAACAAAATGACATAGCTTTTCCTTATAAATTAGTGATGTTTCCACTGAAGATTATCACCAGAGATATCAGGACAAAGATTTGTCACCTGTGACTGCTTTGACTCTGAAAATGGTAGTGTTAATTGGTCTAGTTCTGAGAAATACATTAGCTAGCTAATGTTGAATATTTTATTAATAGAGTGAACATAAACTCTGTTGAGCTATTAGCCTAGCAAGTATTTGACCAAACATCATGGAGTTATTTAAATTACATAGATACTCAGTAAAACACTTGAAGTGTCTGCAGTGAAAACAGTTTTTCACTATGAACAATATCAGATATGGTCTAAGGTAATATGGAATGTTATTGCTCATATTAAGAGGTTGAAGTCATACTACTGGGTTCATTTTGACCTGTTCCTCTGGTCTTGCTCCTCTTGATATTTTATAGTGGGAAAACCAGGATGCTAGATTCAAAGATTTTAAATGCTCTCAAAGCCCAATAAAATGGATACTTACATATGATATTAATAATACCTTGATACTGTAAATATTGCCCAATTATTTATCATCACAGTCTGGTTTTGAATTTTATTTTTCATCAGACATAAAACAGAGCAATTCAGAGTAGGTGGATTTCTCCTGTCAGATGCTCACATATAACTTCAGTTGTGCCAGATTCTGCCCTCAGCAATGCAAGCAAACTTCAAACAGAAATGTACATAAATAGTTAAAGGAAAATGCTGGATCCCACCTGTTGCCTCTTCTGTGAAGTAATATGTCTATAATGTTTATAAATTTTAATAAGCCATATGGGGCTTTATCTTTCAACATTAAATTTATATTATTTTAAAGTTTGACTTTTCTGGGTGATATATTTTATTCTCTAATATCTTAGAGAATCTATCTGTCTATGAATGTATTCTTCTTAATAAAGAATTAAAGTATTCTTTTATCAACCAATTACTAGTGCATTTATAAAGTTCCATTAAAATCATCATTTTCAATGAGAGGTTTATTTTATCTGACTGAAGGTTATGATTCTTATTGAGGGCTGGAAGCACATCAGCATTTCATTTGCTAATTCTGTGAACTGTGTTTTTGTTTAGCCTTTGTTCCTTGAGATGGTAATAGAAATAATATTTTAAAATGTGTCCTTTTGAGGATTTAGTCTTCCCGGTGGCTCAGATGGTAAAGAATCTGCCTGCAATGAGGGAGGCCCAGTTCAATTCCTGGTTTGGGAAGATCCCCTGGAGAAGGGAATGGCAACCCACTCTAGTATTCTTGCCTGGAGAATCCCATGGACAGAGGAGTCTGGCAGGACTGCAGTCTATGGGGTCACAAAGAGTTGGACATGACTGAGCAGCTACACTTTTGAGGGCTTAAGATCCCATAGTGATAATAGTTGAATAAACAAAGCCATTAGCTTGAAAATAGATCTATAAATGGGCTTCTCAGGTGGCTCAGTGGTAGAGAATCTGCCTGCCAATTCAGGAGATATAGGAGATGTGGTTCTATCCCTGGATAAGGAAGATCCTCTGGAGGAGGAAATGACAACCCACTCCAGTTTTCTTGCCTGGAGAATCCCATGGATAGAGGAGCATGGTAGAACACAGTCTGTAGGGTCACAAAGAATTGGACACAACTGAGCAACTGAGCATACACTCACACACGCATTATAATTATGATTATATACATGGTTATATAATCATAATTATAATCACAGTGTTTTAAATTGCTCATAGCTGATAATAGCCAGCATCACCTGTAAATCTTATGTCTCAAAAACAATGACTATATCTCAGTGCATGGGTAATTGGAGTGAAAAACTTATCAAGTAAATTATTTTTACTCATTGCACATGAGTTTATGGCATATAAGCCCAGAGGTAGAATTTATGGTTTTAGTGGTCTTTCTCTGGAACTCCTTTTACTGTGGCCCTGGAATTTGAAGAAAATTTTGGTAGACTTTTGCTGGTTGCAGGGAGGGGGGACGCGGATGAAGTAAAAAGAAAAGCAGTGTTCGTCTGATTGACAGAGTCACACGTTCTAAACAGCACTTTTTCACTTCTTTGATTCCAGTTTACAAGCATTGAGAAAGGAGAAGTCCCGGGATGCTGCCCGTTCCCGCCGGGGAAAAGAAAACTTTGAGTTCTATGAATTGGCCAAGTTGTTGCCTCTTCCTGCAGCCATCACTAGCCAGCTTGACAAGGCTTCCATCATTCGACTTACAATCAGCTACCTGAAAATGAGGGACTTTGCTAACCAGGGGGACCCTCCATGGAACTTGCGAATGGAAGGCCCTCCACCTAACACATCAGTAAAAGGTAAGGTTTCAGCCCCTGTTGATCCTGGAATGCGGTCTGTTGGTGTCTCTGAGATGAAATGTTTACCATCATCCTCTCTTCTTTTCCTGCATATCAAATCCTTTAAAGGGATACAAATGTGGAAATCTGAACTCTGCATGAGAAAGACACCATGTGAAGGTGAAATAAACCTCTTCTATTTCTATTTTATTTTCAAAAAGTCTGTCAGCTTGAATATTCTATCACTTTAGATAAGGTTTCAGGGAAATGAGATTGAAATGACTTACATTAAAATGTTTCTTGGGTTTAACTTATGTTATGCTAATACATGCAAATTATTATTAAGTAGGGGGTGGGTAAGAGAATATTTGGTAAAGGTTAGGACTAACATTTTCTGATTTTAGTTACCAAAGAGAGGCAGGGAGCAGAGTACAGTTGTAGCAGGCATTTTGAATAATGATTTTATTGACTAACAAAGTGATCAATCTATGTATTGTTTCAACTCTTTATACATAGTTCCTGCAATTTATAAATATAAACATGTATTTATGCTCCCAATCCTGGATGTACTTACCCTTAAAATTTATTAAAACTTTAGGTTTTTTTTACCCTGATACTTAAGAGGGTTATTTTCTTGCATGCTCTTGAAACATCTAATTATTAATGAGATTTTAAGCATATGAATATGCATGCATGTGTTTATTGATGTACATGTGATGTTGGCCACTGATTTTCTTTCTTTAACAATATCACTCAAGGCATGGAATGGGATCTATTGGTTTTTCTGCTTTAGCTTTGTATCTAGGCCCTTGATGAGCGTGGAATAACTGGACATGGGATGGAATTGCAGGCAGCCTCCTCTGGGGGAGGAATTAGATTCTTAGCTATGTGATTACACCTTGATGACCACCTGTGAAGTCCCTGCATTCTTGCTGTTGTAGGGAAAGATACTGGAGGAAGCTATAACGTCTCATAGGATTCAAATAAAATGAATGTTCAACAGCAGTGACTTGACAATTCTGTGCTAAGAGGTGTAATAATATGAATGTAGATACCTGTGAGAATCTGTTTACATCTTTGCTATTGTTACTTAGGGATTGTGTTTCTTATGCTTATTAGAGAAGGAAAATTTGAATGCAAATTGTAACAAGTTATATTTCTGTGGGGCAGAGGTTGGCATACATTTTCTGTAAAGGCGTATATAGTAAATAGTTTTGGGGGAGTACTCAACTCTGCCATTGTAGAATGAAATCAATCATAGATAACACATAAACAACAAAGAATGGCTGTGTTCTAATAAAACCATACTTGCAAAGCATGCAGCTGCCACCAAATTTGGCCCACAAGCCATAGTTCACAGACTCCTGCTCTAAGTATAAGAATGACATTTGAAGGTTGAGAAGAACATACAACAGAGATAGCTCTCAAGGGCAGGGTGTCAATATGAGGAAGCACATGACAAATAGACCAAGGCACATTCATGCTTTCCTTACATAGCCCTTCTACCCTTAAGAATATTGATGTCAACTTGGTAATATACCAGTCCATGTTCCAGATACTAAAACAGGGCAATTTTCTGAAGCCAAGGATATGAGTATGATCCTAGTACATACTTAAGAGTTTAGTTAGTAGGTTGTCTTTGTGTTTATTCCAAATCATGTAAGAGGCATGGATACATGTAGCAGGTTAGAAATCACACAAAAAAAGAAAATATATTCTTAATCTTTTTATTCAATTCAAAATACATTGACTGAGGAACTTATATTAACTTGTTTACCATAATTATCTTTTACTTCCATCTTTTCTTTAAGAGAGTTGGTAGCTTATAGGCTTCCTTGGTAGTGGTTACTGCCAAAGTAGAAAAATCTAATGGTTCCATGGTCTGTCTACTCTTCTTGTTCTTGTTTAGTTGCTCAATCATGTCTGACTCTTTTGTGACCCCCCTGGACCATAGTCCACCAGGCTCCTCTGTCCATGGGATTTCCCAGGCAAGAATACTGGATAGGGTTGCCACTTCCTTCTCCAGGGATCTTCCTGACCCAGAGATCGAACCCATGTCTCCTGAACTGGTGACTGGTTTCTTTACCACTGAGCCATCAGGGAAGCCCTGTTCATTCTTCTACAATGTGATGATTCTGCTTGCTTCTGGAATCATGGCCTTTTAGAGATGCACACTTATAGATAGTACAGAACTAAGCCCTCATTTAACAGGTGAGGGAAATGATGTAAAAGGGCTTACAGTTAAGTATTAGAAGATCTAAAACTAGAATCCCATTGTTTTGCTTTTCTGTTTAGGGCTCTTCCAATCAGATATTATTTCTAGCAATAATATTTGATTTCTATCACCATCATCAAACATTCCAGGTGCGAATGCGCTTAACTTTGGACTATGGCTAATAATTCATTTTTATTTTTTGACCTCCAGTCAACTCAGCTCTGTAAATACTAATGATGAAGATGGATAAAAATAAGATAAAATACTATCTCTGCTCATAGGATAAGTTCAGTCTATAGAGGAACATGGTGATGTCAGTGAGAAAAGTGGGACGATTGGAATTTATGTACCAGACTTTATTATTTAAAAAATTTTATCCAGATTATCACAGATCATCCAGTTGGCACATGTTTACTCCCTCTATTAGAAATCTGATGATAGTCTAGAACTGAAGTCTATACTGTACTGAAGTATGGGACTTCATACTATTTACTCTGGCTCTCAAAGGTTGCTAGGAATGCAATGGGCGCTTTCTGTAAGCTGGTTCTGCTGTACAATATATGTATATTTTATTGCTTTCCTCTAGTTCTTTAATGCAAACCTGCTATTCATTCTGATCAAACATTCATGAAACAACAACATCAAAAGAAATTCATTTTAATTTGCTAAGGTCTTGTATGTTGTGCCCTTGAAGAAGTTCTTATGGATAAACAAGCTTATATAAATAGCCTCCAGCATCATGTGAAGTGCAGTTCATAATCCAACAATAAAACAGTAGACATTATACTTCGTGCTTCTCCAAGCAGTCTCTTGAATAAACCTGAAGGCATTTGGAAATTTATATGAAAAGTGCTTACACGATGTAGGCAGCATCTTTTTAATGTGATGAGTTGTTCATGTTAATAATTAAATTTCAAAGCTTAAATTTAAATTTGTCCCAAACAACTATATAGAAATTTAATTATTTTAATTTACTGCTTCAGAAAGGTTCTTTATTCTGCCTTGTGTTCATCATATCTTTTCTTAAAAGTCTATAAAGGTTGATGAGTTTGTTTTGTGATGCCCATTGTGTACAGATTATTGCAAGTTATGCGTGCAGAAAGCACACTCAGGTGGTAGTGTGTAATATGTCCTGAGTCAATTACTTCATGAAAATGATATGTTAAGCAATTGGAAGGTAACAGATAGTTTTTTTCCATTATTTTAGAAATATCTCTATTGTTATAATACAGATCAAATCTACAATGAACATTATGCATTATTCAAGAAATGACCAGGCATTCTCAGCAGTGTTTCAGCTAAATAACTGATGATTGTAACCTTTAAAGAAATCTCATTGTGGTGACTGTTGGTAAATCACTTCTCCATTCATAGTAATCTCTGTTTAGAGGCTATCTGGAAGCCATTATATCTTTTATTAATCTTAAAAGCAATGGCTGCTGATTTGACATTTGCTAAAACTAGATAAATTTTCTGTCTTTCTAATACCACAGACTTCAGTCAGTTTTTGGAGTATATCTGTGTCTGCTGCAACTCTATTAATCCAGGAATATTTACCACTATAAGCCTAAGTTTTATTTCACTTTAAACATTGCAGCTTTTAAACAACAATTTTTCTATATGTGTGACAGGCCGCAATCTTACAGTATGTAAAATACAAGACATATTTAGTTTTTGGAAGGGAACAATTGAAAACTATGCAAGACAACTTGTGATTAAAATTGACTGAACACATTAAGGAAGAACTTGAATATTTTCATGGAATTTCCTTACACTATTTCAAGTATCTATGTGGTTTAATGTAGATGTTTCTGAGAGAGAAACTTTCAGTTCTTTATTTAAGCAACATAGAATCTACTCTTAGCCAAAGACCGTACTGTTACTTAAGCAATGATGTCTAATGGATTCATTTACATTATTCATGTAGGGTAAATGAGTATAGGACATCCTTCAGAATAACACTGAATTACTACTATAATGATTGTCTCTGAGATATAAATAGTATTTTATAAAATGGTTCTAGTTCCATAGAAGGTGGAGATTCCAAGACAGGCTGAATGATAGACCTTCTTGGTTTAAGCAGTTCAAAGGTCTTGATTTCCCTTCTGGCATTTTACTGTGTGCTGACATTATGTTACCTCTCCCAAGTGACATTCATGTTTAGAGGCAAGTGTCATATTCCTTGTTATTAAAAAATCATGTAAAATGAAAATTCTTAGAAGCAGTACATGGCATATGTATCAACCTGTGGTAGTCTTTATTTTCAAACAGCTAAATGCCTAATGGTGACTCCTTAGGTTCTGAAAAAGAGCTTCCTTTCGCTCTTCCCTGGTAGCTCAGCTGGTAAAGAATCTACCTGCAATGCAGAAGACTTCAGTTTGATTCCTTGGTCAGGAAGATACCCTGGAGAAGGGATAGTCCTCCCACTCCAGTATTCTTGAGTTTCCCTGGTGACTCAGATGGTATAGAATCCACCTGCTCTGTGGGAGACCTGGGTTTGAACTCTGGGTTGGGAATATTTCCTGGAGGAGGGCACAGCAACCCACTCTGTATCCTTGGCTGGAGAATCCCCATGGACAGAGTAGCCTGGTGGACTACAGTCCATGGGGTCACAAAAAGTCAGACGCGACTGATCGACTAAGCACAGCATAGGCCTAGGAGAATGGGAGAGAAGATGGAAGCTTGTTTGGTTCCTATTCTTAACTCCATTATTTTCAGTAGACTGAGAGCCTGACTCTCTAGTCTAGGCTCTAGTTTTATTTGCCTCATCCCAAAGTCAGTGGTGGCACCACATGGAAACAGAACCTTCCAAAATCCAAGCTGACAATGCTCCTTGCTGTTTATTTTGGTAGCAGGTGACAAGTTTTACTAGTATATGGAAATATGCTATGATATAGCCTTTCTGGGCTTCCCTGGTAGCTCAGCTGCTCAGCTGCTAAAGAATCCGTCTGCAATGCAGCAGACCCAGGTTCGATTCCTGAGTCTAGAAGTTCCCCTGGAGATGGGATCGACTACCCACTCCAGTATTCTTGGGCTTCCCTGGTGGCTCAGACAGTAAAGAATCCACCTGCAATGCAGGAGACCTGGGTTCAATACCTGGATTGGGAAGATCCCCTGGAGGAGGGCATGGCAACCCTTTCCAGCAATCTTTTCTGGAGAATCCCATGGACAGAGGAAACCTGAAGAGTCATAGGGTGTCAAAGAGTCGGACACAACTGAGCTACTAATCACAACTGCCTTTCCTTAGATATGCTTCCAGGAAGGATCTTTAATTATATGCTATAATCCCTTTATATCTTTCTGACAAAGTTATTACTTCTGAAAGTTCATTTTTTTGTGTGTTAAAATTATCTTTATCCTTTTAATATTTTTCACACATACAAGCTTTATTATAAAATTGTAAGCTCAGTTTATGAAACTTAAAAAGTAAAGAGATAGAAAAAATTCACCTAATTAATGTTACCACCCAGACAAATACCATTGATAGTATTTTGATGGATTTCCCTTTCTTCTGTACATGTTAAACAAAGATTAGTTTTTAATCTTACTTTTGCACACACAATATTTATATCCCACCCTTTCCACTTAATATTCATGAGCATTTTCTCATTGTGCACATGTTTTTTAACATAATTTTTCATGGTTGCATAAATAAATCACTATGTGAACCACTTTAAATCTTTTTGAAACATCGTAGTAAGTGAATGAATGAATGAAAAGTGAAAAAATGAATGAGGTTTCCCTACTATATAATTCATTTCACTGTTTTTCTTTTGTTGTTTACAATTTGGCAAACAGTGCTACAATGAACATTTTTGTGCATACTGCATTTTAGTGGGTACTTTTTAAAAATTAATTAATTTATTTTAATTGGAGGCTAATTACTTTACAATATTGTAGTGGTTTTTGCCATCCATTGACATGAATCAGCCATGGGTGTATATGTATCCCCCATCCTGAACCCCTCTCCCACCTCCCTCCCCATCCCATCCCTCAGGGTCATCCCAGTGCTCCGGCCCTGAGTACCCTGTCTCATGCATTGAACCTGGACTGGGGATCTATTTCACATATGGTAATATATATGTTTCAATGCTGTTCTCTCAAATCATCCCACCCTCGCCTTCTCCCACAGAATCCAAAAGTCTGTTCTTTACATCTGTGTCTCTTTTTCTGTCTTGCATATAGAGTCATTGTTACCATCTTTCTAAATTCCATACATATGCATTAATATGCTGTATTGGTGTTTTTCTTTCTGACTTACTTTGCTCTGTATAATAGGCTCCAGTTTCATCCACCTCATTAGAACTGATTAAAATGCATTCTTTTTAATAGCTGAGCAATATTCCATTGGGTATATGTACCACAGCTTTCTTATCCATTCATCTGCCGATGGACACCTAGGTTGCTTTCATGTCCCAGCTATTGTAAATAGTGCTGTGATGAACACTGGGGTACATGTGTCTCTTTCAATTCTGGTTTCCTTGGTGTGTATGCCCAGCAGTGAGATTGCTAGATTGTATGGCAGTTCTATTTCCAGTTTTTTAAGGAATCTCCACACTGTTCTCCATAGTGGCTATACTAGTTTGCATTCCCACCAGCAGTGTAAGAGGGTTCCCTTTTCTCTGCACCCTCTCCAGCATTTATTGTTTGTAGACTTTTTGATAGCAGCCATTCTGACCGGCATGAGTGGTACCTCATTGTGGTTTTAATTTGCATTTCTTTGATAATGCATGATGTTGGGCATCTTTTCATGCATTGGTTAGCCATCTGTATGTCTTTTTTGAAGACATGTCTGTTTAGTTCTTTGGCCTATTTTTTGATTGGGTCATTTATTTTTCTGGAATTGAGCTGCATGAGCTGCTCATATACTTTTGAGATTAATTCTTTGTCAGTTGCTTCATTTGCTATTATTTTCTCCTATTCTGAAGACTGTCTTTTCACCTTGCTTATAGTTTTCTTCATTGTGCAAAAGCTTTTAAGTTTAATTAGGTCCCATTTGTTTATTTTTGCTTTTATTTCTATCACTCTGGGAGGTGGGTCCTAGAGGATCCTGCTGTGATTTATGTCAGAGAGTGTTTTACCTGTTTTCCTCTAGGAGTTTCTGGCCTTACATTTATATCTTTAATCCATTTTGAGTTTTTTTGTGTGTGTGTATGGTGTTAGAAAGTGTTCTAGTTTCCTTCTTTTACAGGTGGTTGACCAGTTTTCCCAACACCACTTGTTAAAGAGATTATCTTTTCTCCATTGTATAGTCTTGCCTCCTTTGCCAAAGATACAGTGTCCATAGGGGTGTGGATTTATCTCTGGGCTTTCCATTTTATTCCATTGATCTATATTTCTGTCTCTGTGCCAGTACCATACTGTTTTGATGACTGTAGCTTTGTAGTATAGTCTGAAGTCAGGTAGGTGGATTCCTCCAGTTCTATTCTTTCTCAACATTGCTTTGGCTATTCAAGGTTTTTTGTATTTCCATACAAATTGTGAAATTATTTGTTCTAGTTCTCTGAAAAATACCGTTGGTAGCTTGATAGGGATTGCATTGAATCTATAGATTGCTTAGGATAGTATACTCATTTTCACTATATTGATTCTTCTGATCCATGAACATGATATATTTCTCTATCTATTTGTGTCCTCTTTGATTTCTTTCACCAGTGTTTTATAGTTTCCTATATATAAGTCTTTTGTTTCTTAGGTAGATTTATTCCTAAGTATTTTATTCTCTTTGTTGCAATGGTGAATGGAATTGTTTCCCTAATTTCTCTTTCTATTTTCTCATTATTAGTGTATAGGAATGCAAGGAATTTCTCTGTGTTAATTTTATATCCTGCAACTTTACTATAATCGTTGATTAGCTCTAGTAATTTTCTGTTGGTGTCTTTAGGGTTTTCTATGTAGAGGATCATGTCATCTGCAAACAGTGAAAGTTTTACTTCTTTTCCAATCTGGATTCATTTTATTTCCTTTTTTTTTTTTTTTTTTTTTTTTTTGCCATGGCTAAAACTTCCAAAACTATGTTGAATAGTAGTGGTGAGAGTGGGCACTGTTGTCTTGTTCCTGACTTTAGGGGAAATGCTTTCAATTTTTCACCATTGAGGATAATGTTTGCTGTGGGTTTGTCATATATGGCTTTTATTATGTTGCAGTATGTTCCTTCTATGCCTGCTTTCTAGAGGGTTTTTATCATAAATGGGTGTTGAATTTTGTCAAAGGCTTTCTCTGCATCTATTGAGATAATCAACAGTTTTTACCTTTCAATATGTTAATGTGGTATATCACATTGATTGACTTGCAAATATTGAAAAATCCTTGCATCCCTGAGACAAAGCCCACTTGGTCATGATGTATGATCTTTTTAATATGTTGTTGGATTGTTTGCTAGAATTTTGTTAAGGATTTTTGCATCTATGTTCATCAATTTTATTGGCCTGTAGTTTTCTTTTTTGTGGCATCTTTGTCTGGTTTGGTATTAGGGTGATGGTGGCCTCACATAATGAGTTTGGCAGTTTACCTTCCTCTGCAATTTTCTGGAAGAATTTGAGTAGGATGGGTGTTAGCTCTTCTCTAAATTTTTTTGTAGAATTCACCTCTGAAGCCATCTGGTCCTGGACTTTTGTTTGTTGGAAGATTTTTTTTTATTACAGTTTGATTTCTATGCTTGTGATGGGTCTGTTAAGACTTTCTGTTTCATTCTGGTTCAGTTTTGGAAGGTTATACTTTTCTAAGAATTCATCCATTTCTTCCAAGCTGTCCGTTTTATTGGCATATAGTTGCTGATAGTCGTCTCTTATGATCTTTGTATTTCTGTGTTGTCTGTTGTGATTTCTCCATTTTCATTTCTAATTTTCTTGAGTTGATTCTTCTCCCTTTTTTTCTTGATGAGTCTGGCTAATGGTTTGTCTATTTTATTTATCTTCTCAAAGAACCCGCTTTTAGTTTTGTTGATTTTTGCTATAGTCTCCTTTGTTTCTTTTTCATTTATTTCTGCCCTAATTTAAATACTAGTCTTTTGTTTTCTTTAGTTTTGCATCATGGTGGGACGAGCATTGTTAATATCAGCACACACCAATAGGATCTCCATGTCTCATACAGGACAGGAAGGACTTTCTAACAAATGTGGGCTTAATACTGGTAGAGTAAGTCTCTGAGACTTTAATTCTGTAAAGTTTCACATGCTATCAAGAAAGGCTTTACTGTCTATGAATGAGGAGACTGTATTGTGTGTTTGGCATGAAGAATATAAAAAGCACTGCTGGGTTCTTGCCACATGCTGCTGTTGCAGTGTTTGTTCGTCATTCTTTTCAGTGCATTTGGCACTACTGAGTATCCTGAATTAGCCTCAACTCCAAACACCAACTCAAAGAAAGCATATTTATAGGTGTGTGACTGTGAACATGTGAAAATTCAGGTGTGCTAGTTAGCTATGGGCTTACCCAGTGGCTCAGTGATAAGGAATCCGTCTGTCAATGCAGGAGACACTAGTTCAATTCCTGGGTTAGCAAGATCCCCTAGAGAAGGAAATGGCAACCCACTCCAGTATTCTTGCCTGGGAAATCCCATGGACAGAGGAACCTGGAGGATTATAGTCCATGGGGTCACCAAAGAGTTGAACATGACTTAGCAACTATACAACCACAACTACACAAAGTTGACTATACTGGCAGGGCAACAAGCAATCACTGCATCTCAGTAGTATGACATAAAGCTTTTACTCTTCTCATGGCTTCACATAGTCTGGGGGTTGGCAGACCTAGGCTGGGCTCAGCTGTGTGGTTCTACTTTTTGCCGTAGCTCTGGCTGAACTTTATTTCCTGCTTAGGGTTCAGTTCAGGTCTGCCTCCTGCCAAGCAGCAGCAGATACTTGTAGGAGAAGCTCTTTTTATGGTGCTGTCAAAGGTATAAGAGGACTGAACAAAAACAATATCTCTTATGGGGATTTTTGTGGAGACTTCTGGGAATGTGGACAAAAGAGTGCCTGTGTACTCTCTTGTATCCTACATCAGGATTCATCAGTCTGTTCCTCTCTGAATAGTCATCTCCTTTTTCTCTAGCAACACTGACTGCCCCATACCAAACATTTATGCCTTTGTACATGTCATCATCTGACTGAATTGTCCTTTCCTTCTTTTGGTTTTGCTGAACTCTCATTCATCTTCCAAAAGCCAGCTTAGATTTATTTGCTTAATAAATATTCTCTCCTTCCCAGAATGTTGGTCATTTCTTTTATAGGTTACCAATATACCTTCTGTTGCTTTAACATGAATTCATAATTCATTATATACTTCTCCCCCTATATTTACACTACGAGCTATTTAAGAGAACAGTCTGGGTCATCTTATGTATGTTTATGTCCCCATGTGCAGTACCCAGGAAAGTAAGTATTCAGCCATGTTTTCCAATTAAATTGTATAGAATTGGATTGTGCGTTGGCATTGCTATTAACAGGACTAAACAGTGCTGATGGGAGCTATGGGTGGGCATATGTCCTAGGCTAGAAAGAAGAAAAAAACACAAGGCAGGGCAGAAGAAAAATGTAGAGAAAATGATGGAAATAGTGTGAAACTAAGGGGAAATTAAACAGTGTGTGGGGTAGGAAGAACTAGGAGGAGTGGTATCCCACCTCTGCCCTGTACTGTGTCCAGCTCTGGGATCAGTCATACCGTGAAATGGCCTTCCCCTGCCAACATGTTTCTCTCATGTAATGTGCAGGCAGAGGAATTGAAAGTTAAAACAAAAAATAGTGTAAAGAAACCCTAAGTGCCTTGAGTATATGGATTCAAGTCTGTTTAACACATCTGAGTACCTTCTCTTAGTAAGTCCTCTGAGTCGTCTGCTGAATATTGTGGGGGCATATAAAGAAAGTATGAGGCATGAACCTGACCTTGAAGGTATTTACCATTTCTTGAGAAATAAATTTTGGAAAAAAAGCGGAAGAAGGAAGATGAGAGCTTTTGACACAATTAAATATACCATGTGACCTGGATTAATAAAACCCTATCTAGACCTCAGTTTTTTCATTTGAATTTTCTTTTTGTCAGTGATTCTGATCTGGATGATGACTTATCCTGTAACCCAAGACACAAAATTCCTTTAGCAATTTAGCAATTATTGTCTCAAATTAACTTTTCCTGGGACTCTGGGATTTCTTGAAGCTATTTATTAATAACTTCAAAAGCCACAGGCTCTACCTCTTCACATTCTACTAGTATTTCTACTTTCCTTCTTTTACCTAATTTCCCTTTCTGTGAATGTATGTCTTACCCTGTGCTATAGGTTAAAATATATGTGATATAGTTTCTTCTCTTAGAAACATTTATCTGGTGATTATCAGGATTTGCATATGTGCAATCATTATAAATAAGAGAGAATAGTAAGCACATAATCAAGTTTTAAATTAGTCAAATGCCAAACATATGATGTAGACAAAATATTAATCTAGAACTTTGTATACTTTTGATTTATTTTTACACTTGACAAAATTTTAGGGAGCGTACTGAAGTTTTGTATCACATTCAATTTAATTTAAGAAGCCTCCCATTACTTGATAATGTAATATTTTATTCATGGGATCCTGTGGCATTGCCTTACATGGCACAGTACTCACTTGTTTAGGACTTTCCAGTTTATGTGCTCTGTTCTTTAGGGCTGAAATTCTTTAGTGGCTTCTGTTAGCCCTATCACCTTTTGCAAAGTGCAATATATAGTTTCAGCACTCTGCAGATAACAATATTTTATGGGCATAGCAAAGAAAGAAGTCACCTCTGACTGCTTTATATGATTGAAATTGTACTGTGGCTTTAATTTTCAGAAACAGCTTTCTAGATACTGTGCATAAGTCTTAGCTGTACCTTAATAAACATGTGATGACCTCCACCTGTAAAACTAATGTGGCTTTGAATACTGATTGACCACAGCGTTTCACATCCTTTCTGGGTCCATAATATGTCAGTGAATGTCAGAGCCTGGACAGGAGAAGAGGGCCAGTAGAATCTTGGGTTTAAGGATTATATAGATTATGTGTTTTGGTCCCTTCATTACTGTGTTGAACATACTGATATAGAAAGAAATTTAATGATACAAAGTCAGTAACAAGCACAGGAATGGAATTTGAACCTCTGGAATCCCAATTTGGCACGTTTTCCTCCATTTCTAAGTCCAGCATATGTCCCAGCTGTCCACTGGCATTTCTTTTTCCTTTTTCCATTATACATGAACATATGTGCACATATATGGCTCATGTGTAGAAATCTACCCTTTTTAGATCAAATGTTACCATTGTGTCCAAATTCAGAAAATGTTTTTAAGCTATTCAAAGGTGAAATATTTAAAATTCAATGAAAAGAATTCTTTTAAAAAGATACTAAAAGCTAAAATTAAAGGAAGTTGTGTGAAAAGTATATGGGTACTCTCTGTATCAACTTTGCAACTATTTTGTACATCTAAAATCATTCCAAAATCAAAAGATTATTAAAAAAAAAAAAAAGAGTACTATTATACTCTCATGACAGAAACTTAAGCAAAACCAATCTCACCCCATATGGAAACTTGTGTCCCAGTTTCCTACTTTTTCAGTTGGTCACTGTTGAATCCATACAGATTAACCTTCTCTAGGGCTTCATAGTTGGTTGCAGTATTTAAGGAATGTGATTAGCCAGCAATTTCAATAACATCAGGATACGGAAGAAATAGTGGCTTCCCTGGTGGCTCAAACGGTAAAGCATCTTCCTGCAGTGTTGGAGACCAGGGCTCAATTTGTGGATCTGGAAGATACCCTGGAGAAGAAATGGCAGTCCACTCCAGTACTCTTGCCTGGAAAATTCCATGGACTAGTAAGCTACAGTCCATGGGGTCACAACGAGTCGGACATGACTGAACGACTTCACTTTCACTTTACTTTCACGGGAAAAGAGAAAATTGATTAACTTTTTACATATGGTTTTCTTAAAAGTTTTGTAAATAACTTACTTCCATCAGTAAGGAGTCTGATTATTCTCCCTCCTTTTTTCATCGTGACTAGTGTCGCATTGTCTATTATTCTTAACTTGGTCAAAGATTGCCTAAATGGAAAGTTGGAAAGCCAAGACAGAAGCTAGGTATAGAGTTCTAGGACAGAGTTGACCGACTTTATCTGTCAAGGACCAGATGGTAAATCATTTAGTTTTTGTGATCCACAGAGTCTTTGCTGCTGAGACACAACTATTACATCACAAAAGCAGCTACAGGCAATTAATAACTGAATGAATGTGACTATATTTGAGTGAACTTTTATTAGATCCCAGATTTGTGGACACTTGGATCTAATTATAACATGTAGTAAGATATTTTTATGGTTTTCTTAACTGTTAAAAATTTTTTAAAATTCTTTATGGATTTTTATGGATTATATAGAAATAGATGGCAGGCTGGATTTGACCTGCAGACTGTAGTATGCCAACTCCTGTAAAGAGCATTTGAACTGGAAGAGACTTAGTTACCTTTTTAGAATCCGTTATAGTAGAAAGCATACTGCTAGTTATAAAAGGCTGGGTCTTGTGTTTGGTACATAGGTATAGTGATAACAATAAATGGCAAATAAAATGAAGTTTCTTTTTAATATATTCAGAGCTAATGTATGTTTGCATAATGAACCTACTATAGTGGCCAATGTAACGGAATTGTGTGCCAGCCAGGGGTACCAGGTTGCATAGTTTTCTAGGTTTCCTTGGGTGTATGCTATCTTCTGCATAGCATACATTGCAGAAAAATTAAGAGTAAGTCATTTTAAGTCATTGGCATGGTCTGGCTTACTGTTTTTCTCTGCTTCCTCAATTTAATGTTGCATATAATCCAAATTAGGGCTCTTCAGATAGTTGTCTCTAGATGCAGGATCTTATTAAAGAGAAACATGATTAAAGTTTTGTCCACTTAAGACTGTTGTTTGATCATTTTGACTTAACTAATAAAACAACTGGTCAGTTCAGTTAAATAATTGTTTTTATTTTCCTACATAATTTATTATTTGCCTGACCATGACGGGGGAGGGGCTTAAGGCATGATATGGCTATAACCATCATAAAAAACTTAGTAGAAATAAGAAATTTGAGATGTGTATATCAATAATCCAGTATTATTATCAGCACTAGAATGAATAAGATTGCTAAAACTGAGCTAGTCATTTGCAGGTAGAGTTGAACACATCTACAAAACCATGGGTACCTGAAGTGAAGACATATGGCTAAATTGTCTAGTATAATTTAATTTTCACAACTTATTGACCTAAACATTTTACTAAAAGAACCACATTCTGTCACTTGGAAATAGCTGCTGTGGTCTCCGCCATTGTCTGTTGAGATCAGTTGATCTCTAGGTGTTGAAAGAGTGCTTAGACGGTGAGTGCTACTGTGTGCAGAAGTTGGAAGAAACTGAAATTCATGATTTCATAGTCAGAACTTGAAAAAGCACTGCAGAGACTTAAAAAGTATTCAGTACTGTTTTGTAATTAAATCACATTCCTCATATATAATTTTACACTTTGGGAAATACGGCTGTGTTGAATATCAGCACTGATGATGAAAACAGACTGTGTACACAGTTTGGGTTTTATATAAATACTTTAAAATACTGGCTTTCTTCTATTAAAATAGATGAATACTATCCAGGTTTTAACAAGAATTTTAGCATAAAAGCAAAATTACTGTCATTTTCCATTTTGAAAAGAGATGCGAATATCTCATGAAAAAAATTGTAAACCGCAGTATATGCTAGAGAGTTATGAAAGGAAAATGGAGATGCCAGTGCAGGTAAGTCTCACTTTGGGCATACTCAGGAACTTTTGTAAAGAGGTACAATGATATTTTCTTACCTGACACCTGACCTAATGTGTTTTTCATTGTATGTACGATGAATACTGAGCTCCAAAAGTAGCAGAAAACTCTGTTAACAAGTTGCTCAGCCTTTGCTATTCTATTGCACTCATCTCACATGCTAGTAAAGTAATGCTCAAAATTCTCCAAGCCAGGCTTCAGCAATACATGAACCGTGAACTTCCAGATGTTCAAGCTGGTTTTAGAAAAGGCAGAGGACCAGAGATCAAATTGCCAACATCCTCTGGATCATTGAAAAAGCAAGAGAGTTCCAGAAAAACATCTATTTCTGCTTTATTGACTATTCCAAAGCCTTTGACTGTGTGGATCACAATAAACTGTGGAAAATTCTGCAAGACATGGGCATACCAGACCACCTGACCTGCCTCTTGAGAAACCTGTATGCAAGTCAGGAAGCAACAGTTAGAACTGGACATGGAACAACAGACTGGGTCCAAATAGGAAAAGGAGTACGTCAAGGCTGTATATTGTCACCCTGCTTATTTAACTTCTTTGCAGAGTACATCATGAGAAATGCTGGGCTGGATGAAGCACAAGCTGGAATCAAGATTGCTGGAAGAAACATCAATAACCTCAGATATGCAGATAATACCACCGTTATGGCAGAAAGTGAAGAGGAACTAAAAAGCCTCTTGAAGAAAGTGAAAGAGGAGAGTGAAAAAGTTGGCTTAAAGCTCAACATTCAGAAAACTAAGATCATGGCATCTGGTCCCATCACCTCATGGCAAATAGATGGGGAGACAGTGGAAACAGTGTCAGACTTTATTTTTTGGAGCTCCAAAATCACTGCAGATGGTGATTGCAGCCATGAAATTAAAAGACGCTTACTCCTTGGAAGGAAAGTTATGACCAATGTAGATAGCATATTAAAAAGCAGAGACATTACTTTGTCAATAAAAGTCCATCTGGTCAAGGCTGTGGTTTTTCCAGCAGATGTGAGAGTTTGACTATGAAGAAAGCTGAACACTGAAGAATTGTTGCTTTTGAACTGTGGTGTTGGAGAAGACTCTTGAGAGTCCCTTGGACTGCAAGGAGATCCAACCAGTCCATCCTAAAGGAGATCAGTCCTGGGTGTTCAGTGGAAGGACTGATGCTGAAGCTGAAACTCCAATACTTTGACCACCTGATGCGAAGAGTTGACTCATTGGAAAAGACCCTGATGCTGGGAGGGATTGGGGGCAGGAGGAGAAGGGGATGACAGAGGATGAGATGACTGGATGGCATTACCAACTCGATGGACATGAGTTTGGGTAAACTCTGGGAGTTGGTGATGGACAGGGAGGCCTGGCATACTGTGATTCATGGGGTTGCAAAGAGTCGGACACGACTGAGCAACTGAACTGAACTGAGCTGAATTTGTGTTTGCCGAGTGATCCGATCAAACCTCTGTTGTGAGTCACATTCTTTGCTCTATGAATATCTCATCTAGGGAAACTTAAATAATGTCTTTACCGAGATGAGAAGAGTGAACTCTTGTAGTGAGTTCTAACAGCCTATAACAAAGGCGCTGTCCTTGAAAAAAAAAAAAGGCCAGTGCAGCCACCAAAATGTATGAATGCAGTGGAAGCTAATTATCCCAGTCATCTTAATGTTTCATCAGAATGCCTTGTTAGTGGCAAGGTCAATGAAGTTGCACTCTCCTAAGTTCAAATATTTGTGATACTGAAAAAGTGAAATCTCTTTGGCCTCAGTTTTCTTTTAGAAAAAATGATGCAGTTAAACCTGAGAATCCAACTAGTCTCATGTTATAGTAATCCCAGGCTGTTTTGGGAGGCTTAAGTTCACATAGAAACTACTGAAGACATGTTAGGATTCCTACTGATGATATTTATCAAGTGTTAAAGGTAAATTTCCTTTTTTGGTGTGTGTAAGACTGCATTTCCAAAATGATGATAATCAGAAGGACGAAACTGTCAACATGATGCTTTTGTTTTGAAATACTTTTGGAGTTTCTAAGACGTGAAAACTCTTAACTTGTATCATATGACAGAGTAGAGGAAATTTGGAGCCTTTCTTAAGTAACACAGGTGGTTTGTGAGGTTACGACAACTTAGTGTTATTTGATTCCTTAGAACAAGGATAACAAGGTCTATAAAAATTGATTATGTGAACTATTAGTATGTGGTTATTTCCTCGAGAGCACTCGAAGACTGTTTCTGAAATGAAGGGTTATATAATAAAAGAATGAATATAGTTGATATTGTCCTTTCCCAGGAGTTTGGCTTTATAGATAAAATCTTACAGTAGGTTTTATTTATTTATCGGAATATAATTGCCTTACAATGTTATGTTTGTTTCTGCTATACAACAAAGTGAATCAGTTATACGTATACATATATCTTCTCCCTCTTGGACCTTTCTCCCGCCCCAAACCCCCATCCCACACATCTGCATCATCACAGAGCATGGAGCTGAGTTTCCTGTGCTGTGTAACCACAGGTTCCCACCGGCTGTCTGCTTTACATATGGTAATATATTTATGTCAAACTTAATCTCCCAATTCATCCCACTCTCCTTTTCCCTCGCTGTGGCCACAAGTCTGTTTTCTATGTCTGCATCTCTATTCCTACCCTGGCACTAGGTTTATTTGTAACATTTTTCTAGATTCTACATGCATGTATTAATATACAATATTTGTTTTTCTCTTTCTGACTTACTTCATCTGTATGACAGACTCTAGGTCCATTCCACACCTCTACAAATGACCCACTTTTATTCCTCTTTATGGCTGTGTAGTATTCCATTGTATATATGTACCACATTTCTTTATCCATTCTTCTGTTGATGGACACTTAGGATAAAAATTTTTTGTTTTTTTATCAGTAGAGGTGAGGAATGAGTTTCATTTTCCATTTTACTCTGCTATTCATCCTATTTGAATATTTATTATATTACACGACTCTGTGTTAGGCTCTATGGGGGATGCAAAGAAGAAAAAAAAATGAACCTTCTCTTCTGGGAGTTTGTAATCTAATGAGAGTGACCCACATGCTCACAAAATAATAAAGAATGATATTATTCATGTTGAAAGATGTCTAAGCAAAGTACTGTGTGATGACAGACATGTGATTAATGGCAAATGGAGAGACCAAGAGGTTAGCCTTTAAACTGGACTTTAAAGATGGGTAGGATTTTAAATTGCAGTTTTTCGTAGGTGAGCATATTGAATCTATGTAAAGCACCTTAAAATACATATAATTTTATTATTCTCCAAGAAAATTATTGTACTTCATGAATTTCTACTTTTAAATAAGTATTTTTTCCAAGTCATTATTTTAGATACCCATTGGTGTTAGATAGTCTATTTTGCATAAATAGAGTTGTAAACATGGTGATATTTCATGAGGATTGTGCTCCCTTCGTTAAGTAAGCTTGTGAAGGTTTTTCCTTTAAGAAGAGTATTTTACACTGAATATCCAAATGCCATGTAGAACATGGGGTACTTGTATACATTTCTATTATCTGATAATAATCTCAAATAACCAAAAAGATGAATCACACACTGAACTTCTCAACTAAAAGCTTAATCAAGTATAATCTTCTAGCATATTTATTCTAATATCTTAGTTTTTTATATAGTTGGAAGAAAGGCTGGAGTGAGGTGTATTTTTTAATTTCACAATCCTAGTGTATATATAGTGTGTAGTTCAGCATCTAAAACCTGAATATAGGAAGGCTCAGATCAGAAGGATAGCTGCCAACCTGGGAGCTTCTCTTCAGTGAAACAGCCACAGTTCAAGGTTGCCGCTGGAGCAGTGGTCAGAATCAAGTGCTCCCCTTGGAACCCGGCGGACACATTGAAACCTGAAACTGGGAGGGAAAGCTAGATGGCGTGGAAGAGAATGTTTTGTACTTTTATTTCATTTAAATTAACACAAAAGGAGGGAACAATTTTGCTTCACATGTGAAGTCAGTCATTTCTTGGGTTGCTAGTTCAATGTTTTAGCAGAACAGCTGTTCAGTACAATGTGGCTTTCTACAAGCAATATTTCTACTGCTAGAAAAGTGGCAGTCTGCCAAAGAGAGTGCCCAGACCAACCCCTAAACAAAAAAAAAAAAATCTTTTGTCAACAACTCTAATAATTTGTACAATTCAGGAAAGGGGGGTGGCACAGTCTTTGCAGATGTGCATTTATGATGCTATTTTTAAGCAGAACGGCATGAAAGAATAGATTCATACGAGTCGTAAGTTGATCATTCATTTTAAGCATTTGGCTTCTCCTCTTGCTAAAATTTCATTCTGTGTGAAGAAAACACAGCCAGTCCTGAAACGAGGTAAGGCAGGGTATAATAACAAGATGAAATCCTTCATTTTCAAACCCGTGATGCTTGCTCAAAAACAAAAAGCTTTGGGGTGTCTTTTTTCCCCCCAGTAAGGAAATAAATGCAGTTTTCTGATCCCCTCTAAGGAAAAACTTTCTATCCTTTAGCGTTTTGAGGAAATAAACTCTTAATGAGCCTGCATCCTTTTATAGCAGTTCATTCTCTGAAGATGAGTTTTAAGTGCTGAAGGAAATGCCAGGAGCATTTCCGTAACCAGGGCCAAATTAATATGTGTTAATTCTCTGTAGTTTAACATCATAGACACCATGCAGTTTTTCTAGTATCAAAACCAGGTCTAGTCTCAGATCTGTCTTCTGTGCTCTGGTTCTCCAACATCTACAGCAAATGACCCTGCTAGCTTTGACTCTAGTGATGGAGTTAAGAAAATGATTTTTATAAACTGTAGGCCCCTGTGAAAGGACACTCAGACTTCCCTTAACAGTAAGGATAAACTCTGACAGAATTCTCATCTTTGTTTTTATACAGCAATATAGCTGATGTTTACATAGGAGAGAATTAGACCACCTACTCTACATTATTAAAATATAAAATCATATATCCAAAATGGCATACAATTTAATAATGATTCATTCAGCAAGGGTGATCATACAGCAAAGATGACACTGGATGTTTCACTACCTAGATCAAAAGCTTCCTCTGCCTCTGAGAGTTGGAGTCTTTTTTTATTGTTGTTTTCTTTTTTAAAAAAGCCCAATCATTTGTATTCTGAATAGTCTAAAAAATACTCAATTAAATGGAATTATATTTGTTTCACTCAAAATGCAGTCCACTCGTATTATACTGTCCTTTCAAATTTTAACAATTTAAATCTACATAATTATATATTACAATATATAACTATATTTATATATTAAATATATAATTATATATTATAAAATATAATGTAATACATAATTATATATTATGTATTGTATATAATTTCATTTTTATATATATAAATGAAACAGCATTAACTTTCATTGTGGGAACTTACTAAAATAGGTTATTTTATTCTACTAATGAACATATGTGTTTAAAATTAGTTATTCAAGTGACTTGCTTTATCATACAAGTTGCTATCCAAGTGTTTTTCAGATGTTTCCTGATTTTAATAGGGATTTACAGTGACAAGTACAGTTCTGTTTTTTGTTTGTGTGTATAAGCAAGCACACAGTGGATTTTTTGAAATACAAATCCCAGATAAATTGTATATAAAGTGTTTTTTTATAACTAAGTTAATAAAATCACATTTTATGTATTTGAGAAGCTGTGTAGGTAAAGGATTTCTGTGCTAATTCATATGTGTAAAAACAGTTTTTCAATAAAGCAAGTGATGTTTCTAACCAAGATATATTTAAAATTCATGTTTTCAACCTTTAAGCTTTTAAAAGTAAGAAAATGGAAATATAAACAACAAATTTGTGTTAATGATATATCTAAAGGCAATATATTTCAGAAAAATGTTGGGAGACACAAAATTATCCATGTCACATTTCTGTTGCTTTGCTCATATCAGTTATTACTTAAATAGTCTGAATAGTCTATACTTTTTTGCTGGTCAAGTATGGAAACATGTGATTACTTTTTATACTTATGCATTATATTTTCTCAAAATCATAGAATTGACTTACCTATCTTTATAGCGTACAAAACTATTTTCTGATATGAATTGTGTGAAAGGATATTGAAATCCGTGATCACATTTTAATACTTACAAAGCTCCATGAGATGAGCATTGCTTCCTCTGTAGGTGGAGTTTTTAATTATTCTGCTCTGTATGTGCAAAAGATATGTAAGTCAGAAGAAAGGGAGGGGAATGTTCCAAGACCCTTTTTAAAAGTGGACTTAAATGCTTTGTTAAGTTCTGTTGACCAGTTTTACCAAATGAAATTCTTTTGGTTTGGTGAGTGATATACACAAGAGGTTCAGGAGTCCCAAGTCCACTAATACTAGCCTCTAATACAAAAAGCAGGAAAAACTAAAAAATTACTGTTTATAAATTTATGTCTGTCACAATTCAGGTAAAATTCCCTTAGGGACAACTATTTGCATTTAGAAGCTATGCCATCTTGTCTTATTAGCCACTAGGAAATGATTGCATTGTAGCAAAAATAAACTTCGTAAGACTGGCAAGTAGACAGTTGCTTAGATTGTGGTTAAACTGATGTCAGTATCATTGTTTTTGTTAGTATGTGAGTAAATTAATTTCATGACAAGCAGAAAAACATGTGGATTCAGTTTCTAGACTTCATTCTAGCCACAACCAGTTTGTGTGACCAAGGTCTGGGGAGTAAGAGTTTGTGGGTGCTTTGGAGGAACTCGTCCTTACAACAGAGCATGTCTGTTAATGGAACAAATGACTAAACCGCACTCACAGTTACTCATTTGTAGTTATTTGTAAGTTGAAAACATATTATGAGGTTATAGCTTCACACTAAATTTTTCCATGGTTTTTCAATGTGACATTATACTAGAAAACAGTGAGACAACTTGCTTGGTGTCAGGTTTATAATCTCCCAATCTCATTAGTTCTTTACTGAACTGATTCTCCTCTCATACTTGGCTCTCTCTTTTGAATTACGTCTATGGCAAACCTCAGCCTTCATGTGATTAATGAAAGTTGATATGTTAGTGAAGTCTGAGTTCTCGGACTTTGTTCTGCAGCCACCTCTTGGCTTCCTTCTACTTCTAATATTCTTTTTCCCTTCTCTTCTTTACTCCCTATCTAAACTATTCCTTTGAGGTGCTACATTTTATGATCTTGCTGGAAGAACTGCAGAGCGGAATTGTCAACAGTGGTAACATTTTAAATGATGATGAAGCAATGCTCAGAAGAGCAGCCAATCTAAATCAGATACAGGCTTCTGAAAGAGCTAAATGTGTCACTTTGGTTTTTAGGACCTGTAGCACTGGACAGTGGACCTGGGGGGGCAAGGAAAACTCCTCAGTGAGTTGTGTGCCACTATAACCAGTATCTGTGATAAACCTCACATTCACGTTGATTCTGTGCTATGGATCTATGCAGCTAATGTTAGCCACCTGATTTGCTGAGAACTAGAACTAATAACCTTTTCAAATGTTATCAAATTATGACAAATCCTAGACCAATCAAATTACTTAAGTGATCATTGATCATTTATTTGATATTTTAATTTTGACTGTGTCTACCTCAAGGACTTCTTGATATTTCTATTAGTCTTCGTTAGACCACAAATGCCAAGCTAACATAGTTCATAAATTTCACCAACAGTAAAGACAGGATGCTGTAATTAGCTTTATTTAAAATGACTTCAAAAGAAATTAATAGCCTTTAGCATAATTATAGACATAGCAGACACAGTGGAAAATGAGGAGAAGGCACCTGATTTAGAAAATGCGTCTAACTATGTTATTCGTCTGTTTGGGGTGTGAAGAGATCTGATTAGATTTCTCAATAGTGAAGGAGACAGAAGCTCTCCCATGCAGGTTGCCTGCATCTTAGGTTGCTAATGATTTCATTTTAATGTCACCGTTTAGTTTCATACTGATCATTTATACTGACAAAAAGGAAGAAAAGAAAACAAGGAACCTGTCATCAATCATTCATTTAATCAAGTAGCAAAAGTAGATAAATAAACATACCGAGTTAATTATTCTTCTGTATGTAGTGATTGACAATAAAGCTAATTTATGCCTATCTTAACCCTTTAATTTCTGTGTGCTTCGTTGCTCAGTCATGCCCAACTCTTTGCGACCCCATGGACTGTAGCAGACTGGAGCCCGCCAGGCTCCTCTGTCCATGGGGATTCTCCAGGCAAAAATACTGGAGTGGGTTGTCATGCCCTCCTTCAGGTGATCTTCCCAGCCCAGGGATCGAACCCAGGTCTCCCACATTGCGAGTGGATTCTTTACCATCTGAGCCATCAGAGAAGCCCAATTAATAGATATTAGCAGTTCTAGAAAGGACTTGGGGGTGACCTTTTCTGAAGTGTCTTAAGAAAGTTCAGTCATCATAGTTAAGGCATTTATTTACTTGAAATTTATTTTCATAAAAAGTTGTAGTTACTTTACAAAAGTTGTAATTATTCACATCTAAGCATATTAACGGTATGCTATCAAAGATAATGGAAAATCATTGTTGTTGCTCTTCCTTCTCTGTGTTACTCCTGTTCAGACTCATAGTGAAGATGTCTCTCTTTGTAATGTGCATTTATATTGCATAAAAGGATTTGTAACCGGACCCAAATATGCTGTTAATTCAAATATGTGTTAGATATCTTAGTAACAGTGAAACACTAAAACATATGTCTAAGTTAAAAGGGCCCTTGAAACTTTAAAAAATTTATTTTTGGGTTTTCAGTGTTTTTTTCAGTTTTCCAGAGAAATTTTTTCATATGTCTAAGTTAAAAGGGCCCTTGAAACTTTTAAAAATTTATTTTTTGGTTTGTCAGTGTTTTTTTTTCAGTTTTCCAGAGAAATTTTTTCTGGTGGCTATTCTTTTTTTTAAAACATCCAAAAAAAAAAAATCCAATTGTTTTTATACTTGCATAAGTATGTGTATTCCTCAGATGAGTGTAGATAACAAATCTAAGTTGTCCAAATATTTCCTGTGTGGTCTTTCTAACATCCTTGTCTTAAGTCAGACTGCTCATGAAAAATGGGGAAGCAAGAAGCAGCTGTAGTGGATTTGGGGATATAAATAGGAATTTATTTGTTGATGAAAATTGTTGTGCAGAGATTTGAGGCACAAAGAGACTGTGGGTGCCTTTATGATTAGGGCTGTGCTTTTTTTTTCTTTTCTGCAGCTTATTAAATGACTTTTCCCTTAGTGGTTTGTTCACTGTAGCCAAATTCTAACCAGTCATTATTGTGACATGTCTCCCATCTCCAGTGTTTGCTTCAGCTAACAGACTAGAACTGGAATTGCAGCAGAGGAAACCAGGCTGAGGGGTGGCCCGACCAGAGCACATTCACACAGAGGACACGCTTTGTGTCAACTCTTTGCCAAAGGGCGGGGGGGGAGCGGAAATTGCCTACCTTTACTGGCTTTTTATCAGGTTCGCTCTAAGTTCAGAAATCCATAACCATAAATTGCAAGTTACAGTAGAGGTCAAGCTCGTTTCTCTGTTATTATCGATAGTTTCCCATGTTTGGGTTTCTGTTGCTCACATTACAGCATGCTTTCCATGAACATTTGGCTTAAGTGAGAGGTTCTGTTCATGAGGACTTTTGACATCTTGAATAGATGTGGTCTTGTAGTTACGTTTTGAATGACAAAGTAAATTTTGGACAATGTGCAAAAATTAAATATTAAGTTACAAACTAGAGTGTTGTTGTTGTTCAGCTGCTAAGTCACATCTGACTCTTTGTGGGCCCATGGACTGTAGCCCACCAGGCTCCTCTGTCCTTGGGATTTCCCAGGCAAGAATACTCAATAAAATGTTTTTAAAAATAAAGATTGTCCACAGTTATTAGGTTTACAAGGATTATATTCAGTGAATGAATCTCTCTTTCCCTTCATCCCCTTTCCTGCCATAAACACCTTTAAACTTCATTAATTTCTGCATAAATGTGCTAAAGAGAAACCCTTTCATTCTTTTTGCTTGTTTGTCTTTTGTTTGGCCTCCTTTTACCTGTATGCATCAATTAAGCAGTAGTATGAATGAAGAGTGGGAATTTGTAGCTTTTTTGTTCACAGAAATAATGGTTGATCTCTTTAGCTTTTGTCCAGTTATGGCTTTCCTTTTTCATTCACTTAGCAATCTGCAGCTAGCAGGTTAAGCATACTGCAGCTTGTAAGCCTGTGTAACAGTAAAATCAACAACTCTATGTGAGTCCCTTCCTCAGAGAACCATTCAGTGTTCTTTCTGGCTTGTATTTAAGGGGGACAATAAAAACTGGGTGTGGAGAAGGCACCAGAGGATCTCTAAGTAGATGGTTTAGACACACACACATATATATATGTCCAAATATAGCGGTAGTTTTGAAAAGAAATATTTGAATCTTTGAAATAAAGTATTTGGTCCAAATCTACTCTTGTTCAGTTCATGAGGGAATAAGAAGATTTGAATCTGAATTTCTTACTCTCAGAAACAATGGACCAAAAGAATCTTTTAGCCAAAAATATATCTTCGATACAAAACCATGAGTGTTTTTTGGTCTAATTCTTAGAGCTATTTAGCATATATTTGATGTATCTTTTAGTCATTTTAGTCAGTGGATTCTGTGTCCCCAGCCTCAGGATTTAAAGGGAGAAAAATGACAGAACTCATTCTGGTTTGCCTTCTATGCTTCCTGGATTTCATTGCTCTTTCTCTGCAGGAAAAGAATCAAGGAAGAAAGGATTTTAGGTATGTACTATGTGCTCAGAGGGGCTTCCCGGGTGGCACTGGTGTCAAGAATCTGCCTGCCAATGCATGAAACATAATGAGACACGAGATCCCTGGGTTGGGAAGATCCCCTGGAGGAGGGCATGGCAACCCACTCCAGTATTCTTGCCTGGAGAATTCCATGGACAGAGGAGCCTGGAGGGCTACAGTTCACGGGGTCACAAAGAGTTGGACATGACTGAAGTGACTTTGCACGCATGCACTTGCTCTTCAGAAGTGTTGGAGTGAGATTGAAGCCCTCCGCTTGACCACTCATCTGTTGTTTCACCTCAAGTCCTGGCTTGTTTCTGGATGTCATAGTTAAAAGTCAGTTTACAGTTTACCCCTTTATCTTACCTGTGGTAGTTTTATTTATTCACTTAGAATAATAAGTATATATAGGTCACCTACTGTGTATTCCCAGGGCTTGGAGATAGAAAAGACTAACAGAAGATGCATTTCCACTCTTGAAACCTTTGCAGTTGATCTATGGAAATAAGACTTTTAAAACTAAAAACTTAGGCAGCATTTGTGGGAGAATTCAGTAGCAGGTATGGTAAATTGCTTCTTAAACTAAAGAACAGTTCTGGCCCATGCCCTTCTCTGTAGCCAGAAGCCTAAAGGAATACATTCTGGAACCACAGTGGACTTCCAGGGAAAGATCTTGTCCTCTCCTAGTCACCTTCATGATCATTGTCATGCTTCAGACACTCAGGAATCCTATGAAGAAAGACAGGTGTTCAGTGGATTTACAGATGAGAAAACCGAGGTGCAGGGACACTGAGTGACTTGTTCAAGGTGAGATGGGCTCTTAATTCTGGAGCATGTTGTTGCATTTTCCCAAGGTAGGGATGACCTGAGATTTATGGCTCAAAGCAACTCCTTGTAATTTGGTTGATGACCATTTCTAGGTCTGGCCTAAACACTTCAGTTTGTGAAATGAGTCTCACAGTCATTTTGTTTTGATGTTCCACAAATTTTAAGAGAATGTAGCTACAGAGAGTATATTCAGAGATATATTCAAAGAATACCCTGAGTTACTTAGAGAGGGTTTTTTAAGTCAATAGCTACCACAGCAATATTATACTGAACGTTTAAGCTTTCAGTCTTTATGAGAGATAAATCAGTGTTTTGATTTTATAATTTATCAGTGAAGCTAAAGCTAAGTATCTAAGAGCTAGACCTTGACCTTTTCAGTAAAAAAAATTCCATCTATCATGATCAAAACCTTTCTTAAGCTTTAGTTACTTTTTAGAAGAAACACAATAGTGTTTAACACAGCAAATCAACAATTATAGACACATGTATGTTCTCATGTCTGCTTTCCTATAGAAAGGAAGAACTTTAACATTTTAAATGCTTGCCTTTGACATCACAGACTTTAGATTTCTTGTGTTTCATTGTTCTCTTTGATATAATCTTACTATTGTGGCAGCTTTCATATTCTCTCTCTGCTTTATTAGACAGTGCTTCCTGGAATCTGGAATGCTGTTTTCGATGGTGTTTTAGGGGGCAGCTTAAGTGCCGAAGACATCACCTAAGTACTACCAGTTCATCCTTGACTGAATAATGATGTATGTGGAACTTTACTTTTTCTGCCTTATAAATGGATAGCAATTTACACAGCTGTGGATGTGGGATGTTTCAATCCCAGACCATGTTGTAAGAAAAATTGAATGACAGTGAGCAAAACAGCAGTAATTATAAAACTAATTACTAAATGCTGATGATGCCCATAGGCTTTGCATAACTAAAATTAGAAAAGGAAATTGCTTTCGGCTTCACAGAGGCAACATGCTAGTTATTTCACTGTTTCAGTCAAAATGGAGGGTAGTATATAGAGTTCAATCAGGAAAATATACATGCATACATATATATCTATGGATTTGCATATACATATATTTTTCTATGTTGAAATGTTATTCACTCTAACTTACAATTTTATTTATAGAAACTTATGCATAGATATTTACATAAAGAAGATAAGTATATTAAAATATTTGAATGCAATATATATACTGTGCATTTTGCATGCACTATAATTACAACATTAAAATGCATATCTTTACAATATATTTATACATGTTAGGTTTCTCTCATGTACATTTTCACAGCAGGATGTAGTATACATTTCCACCTTTGCATAAAGAATCTAATCTTGTAAAACCATAGCACATTCTTCAAAATGAAATACCAAAAAAAAATTAAAACATTGATCAACTGATAGAAAATGAAGTATCACATTTGAGAAGACAAATGATTGATAAATCAGAGGTCCATAAGGCATGCCTTTGTTCATGTTCAATTTGAAGCTAAGGAATGTGTGATATTAACTCCAAAGAAATTACCAAGATTGTAAACATATTACCTGCAAACCCCAGATAATTCTAGGATTATGTTAGAGCTGATATTGATAATATTCAAGTAGGAAATATGGCAATAATGAATTGTCAGTATGCATACAGATGGAAAATGATTTAATGAGTTAAAATGTGATTATTTTATTGAAAGCATTTACTTGTTTCTTACAATTACTAGCTGGTTTCTGCTTCTATCCTTTCTATAGTCCTGCAGACAAATGTTATAAAACATACACTCTCATGAATAAACTAGTACTGGTTATGTTTAAGTTTCAGATTAAATATATCATGGATCAGGAAGATGAATCATTGTTAATACAGAGGGAAAATGAATTCTGCATTTAAAAAATTCAAGTGGTTTGAATGACCTAAAATGTAATGTTTTATTTAATTTTCTGCCACATGTTATTTCCAAAGCCTTAAGAAATTAAAATGACAAAAGATGATACTGTCTGTAGACATATATTATTGAAATGAAATCCAAGTATAATTGAATCAAGGCTGTAATGAAATTCTTCTTGTAACTGTTACCTAGTGGGGCAGCACAAAGAGTTCGTTCTCTCCATTTGTGTTCGTGAATTTAGTAATTAACTCTTTTACCAAGGCAAATAGTCTAATAATGGAGGAATAAATCACAGAGTGGCATATAAAATGATTATAGTTCTTGTGTAATGTCTGGCAATTTGGTCAGCGATTACTAATATGTACACAAGTTGGGGTAAAGTCTCAACTTTTGCGAGTTATCCAAGGTCCTGAGGGTCATAACAAAGCATGGCTGCTCACCCAGGGTCCGTCATGTGCGAGGCTGTGTCAGTCATGGAGCGAAGTATATGATCAAGAATTCAGAGAGTTTAGGGTGACCTGTTAGTAAGATATCGGCCGATTTATATGTCTAAAAATGACATATTGTTGGCTTCTCGTTTATTACTTTCTGGCTTGTTCTTAGTGGGACTCTGAGGAAAGGGGAGGTGAGAAGAGCTGTCAGGGTGTCGATGCCGAGAAATACTGGTTTTCTTTCAGTTAAGTGATAATAATGTGGAGTTTCAGGAGAAGGAGGAGACGAGGGAAGGAGAGATGTGTGAGCTTATAGAGAACCGATTCATCCATGCCATTCCCAGATCACCACTGAGAAGCCACTGTGTACTAGGCTTACCACCATCTCAAGAGAAAACAAAAACTTGTCTCTAGGCAATGTGTGAACTCAAAACTTTGTCATTTTAAGTTGAATGGAATTTTCATAGAGGACAGAAAAGAACAAAACCATTTTTTTCAGGGCTCTTTGTTCACAATGCGTTGTCATTTGACTCATTAAGGCAGCACAGTGTCCCGTGGGGTACGGTTTTATCAGTCAGTACCGGGGAGCAAGGCTTGCTTACAGACAAGATCATTTTCTACAAATTTTCTGTCATGTTTCACCTTGGTAATCTCCATCTCTTGTGTGCAAAAAGAAACAATTTATTTTCAACACTTGAGGGATATAGAACATCTGACTGCTGTCATAACCTATTGTTTTTAACATAAACATTATAGCTGCATTTGCCTAGAAATATTTGCCCATGATTGTGTAAATCTGAGCCGGGTACAGGAGTGTCACCTTGTGTTCTCTGGTGTCAAAATTGAGACCCATCACCCAGAAAGTGCAATTTGCTCCCTTCGCAAGCATTTACTTCAGCAAAATTAGAAATAGATTTCCTTTTCATAATTGAGTTAAACAGTGCAGTCACTGAAGAAAAACTTGTGAGAGAATGCATTGCTTTTACCCATAGCATATAGAACCCCTCAAATGTGGCTAAGGACCTACTATATTTTCCTTTAGCAAAAGATGGTTGATTGCTTAATGGTTGAAGCACTGCTAAATAGCTTATTTCACATTACTGGAGAAAATGTGCTTTACATCAATTGCACAGTGTAATTCTTTCTATTATTTTGGTAGAATTGTTTTACCTTGCACAGAGGCATGCGTATAAGAGAGGGAATGGCTTGATAATCTTCTGTGATATTCCAGGATATCTGAAATACATTGTTCAGGAACTGGTTTGCTCAAAAAGCTGGGACCCTTTGCTGTTTGCCCTGCTCACTCATTTACTGAATATCACTTTCAACGGAACATTTATCTGGTTTAAAATGAAAATAAATGTTTATATTAGGCTAGTTCCTGGCTCTATTTTGTATCTTTACTATTATTTTTCTTTCTTACCCACTTCTAATTTTTATATTTCATGCACCCCTCTAAGCCTTATGAAGAAATTTTTGGAGCACCATGAGTTACATAAAAATAATCATTGTCTAATTTCATTACATACAAAGAAGCTTTCCTTTGTATTTGCACCCATGTCTATAATATTGTCATTAATAATTGAGCTAAACACATAAGATATATTATTATAAACACATAAAACATTTTGTTCTTTTTTCTGGTTAAAATTCTTCTTTAATCATCTCTGGTTCATTATCGTAGAAGGCACGGGAACATTTGTCTTCACCCTGTGACTTCTCCGAGGGTTGGTGGCTCTGATTTTTCGTCTCCTGAGACCATGTCACCCCACCTCCCTTTTTGGCCATTATTTTGAACTGTTTTTGCAGCCAGTTCCTAGTCTGACATCACTTTGTGATCTTTTAAAATGTTGCTTCCAAGCTCCTCTTTGGGACTTAATATTCCTGCCCTCACATCGCCTTTTAATTTACAGATCAGTTGCCATTTTAGAAGTTTTTTCCTGTGGATTTGGCCTCTATAGGCCTCTTTGTGTTCTTTTTCATTTTTATACTAATAATTACAACACTTCCCAATTAATTGCCATTTGTGAATATAATTGATGTGTTTCCTCCCTCTCCAGACCACTAATGAAGATGTTAAATAAGTCTTAGCATGAGGCTAGCCTCCACAGAATTCCATGGGCATATTAGAGTTCACTATAGCTCTATTTATTTTCTCTGCCTTTAAGAGTGCTTCTGGTTGAGACATTTTAATTCATTTTCTTGGATTTCACAATAATGGAGCCCTGCCTGGAGTGTCTGTCCAGATATATAAGGCCTAATGAACTCTTATGATTTTCTGAAAACTAAGATTATAGATTGACTCATATATCCAAGAATCTTAGAAGCATTGTATGTATTCAAGACAATAAAAACAAAGTGCTTTTGTGAATATAATGTGTGAAATACAAGATAAATTCAACTGAGTTATCCCTGTTTCAGAGTACTGGCACAAGGGAGTGCATCAGAGGTGTTTAACACAAATAAGCTATGTAGCTTTCTTAGAAGAGTGTGCTTCTATATTAGCCCAACCATATTGGGTCCACTTTCTCTATGATCAGAATATTACAAAGGGAGTAGGGGATAATTTATATCAGAGGTTCTGTGACGGAATGAAATGGATCTCTTTTGAAGTATGATCTCTGAAAGCACAGCATGAAGCTCAAATAAAGTGAAGGACATTCGCTATTACAAGTAATGTCCTTAATAATCTTGTTAGTGTAGTCTCCCTCTGTACGAGACAAATGGAACATTATTGGCTTATGGGCTGTAGTAAATAATTTAGTTTCCAATATTCAGGCTGCTTTGACAGTAAATTAAAATGACATGAAAGGGGCTTGTTGAATAAAGAAAGTATCCAATCAAATTTAATTGGCATGACTAAGGCAGTAGAAATATGTTTTATAATTAAACCATGTTGTCTTGGAGCTTTATAAGCATGTATGAATCAAAATGTCAAAAATTATTCTTTGATATTGTTCATTTAAAACTTTGCATGGTGAATAGTTTCCTTAAACAAGCTTCCAGACATGCATATTGATGTTACATAAAAATAGTTTCATGTTCCAAATAATAAGTGATAAACTTCTCTGTTTGTAAACCCTTGCAAGTAGCAATTCTGATAAAAGACCACTTAGAACTCTCCTTTACAAGATTTTCTTTTCAAATTGATACGCTAATAACTCAGAGGAGGCTATGGTTTTGTTGTGGCTATACTATGGTATTTCAAGGCTCAACTTTCTTGGTGAAGAAAAATAAGATCCACACTTACTGAGCAGAACAAAGAATAGTATTGAGAAGAAAAACGGAAGAATATAAGATAAATTTTGGTTTACTGTAATCTTCTCAAATTCAAGATGAATTGAATTTTCTACATTTGACAGCAGAAGTGTCAAATGCTTCTGCTATAAAAGACGGGAAGCTGTGGGAATTTCAGGTTTTTGTATGACCACCTGTCCTGTTTTTTTCTTCCCTGAAAATGGTGCATAAGTAAGTGCCCATTTGTAATAAAATTCCTAATGATGGTTCTTTCCACAGCTCAGGTGGAAAATATATGGTAGTGTCTGAGTCTGAAGAGGTTGCTTATAAAAACAGAAATGAGTTTAGTTAATTATTGTTCCTTCTTAGTGTTTTCAAACTTCCTAGTCAAAGTAAGCAAAAGATTAGAGAAGGTGAGCAAGGAAAGGAGAGAGTTTCCGATATATCAACGTTACTCAAAATACTAAGATCATGTGACCCTTAGAGATTTGAATATTGTTTTATAATCTTTTGCTGACTTTTTAGTTCAGGGATGATTTTTAATGAACAGTCCTCCTATTCTCTTGATTAGGCCCAAATCTAAACAGCAGTTTCAGAGATAATATAATTTGTGTTTATGCTGCTCCAAGATAAATCTACAGCAATATGCTACAAATGTATTTTCTATAATATTTTATCTTTCATGCAATGCTGTGACTTTCTGTGATATAGAAATGCATGAAATATGTCCTTTGATTGAAAAAACTGACCAAAATTAGTATTTTTTAAAATCTGTTTTCTGCAGTCTCCTGCCTTCTCCACTTGAAGACGTTTAAACTTTAAGCACATTTTAATTACAATTTTGACATAGGAAGAGATTAAGAGGGCAGGGTTTTTTTTAGTCATGGAAATGTAAAAGCCAAGTTTCTCCCCTCCCTCCCTCCCTTTTTCCCTTCCTTCCTTCCTTCATACAGCTAGCAAAAGTCATTGCTAACAGGCTGTTTTCTGTACTACTGTGAACTCAGGAGAAAAATAAATGAATTACTTTATCTTGGAGGCAGAAATCCCTCCTCAGAGAAAGTTTCTGGAGAGGATAAGGCAAACTGGGCTATTTAGTCACAATCACTATGTCTGAGAATGCTGTTCTTTCTTGATGATCCTAAGGAATGCATATCTGGACTTTTGTTTTTTGAGTACATACTCGAGTGTTTTTCACACTTCAGCATGCATTAGTATCGCTTGGAGGGCTTCTTAAAACAGATTGCTGGACCCCTCTTCTGGGGTTCCTGATTCAGTAAGTCTGGGGTGGGGTCCAAGAATGTGCAATCTTAAGCAATTCCCAGGTGATGTTGCTGCAGCTGAGGAAACACACTGTGAGAACCATTCACTCACAGTATCACATACAGTGATCAATCTCCAGCTGTGATCAGGGACACCAAGGACCTTTTCTGCCTATCAAGAAGCTGAAGGCCTATTTCCAGGGAAGTTAGCACTGTGCAGGGACATTCAAGAAGAGCACAAATGTTATGTCATATATGAGCCTGGAGGACCATGATGGCTTTTGGTGGAGTACCTGAGAAGCTCTGAGGATTTAGTGATGCCTTCCGGAGGATCTCAAGTTCTAGTTGAAGCCTGAAAGATGAGTTAGGAGGAAAGCACTCTTTAGAGAAAACTTGTATTCTTTTTAGCATCAATATTAGTCTAAAAAATCAGTAACATTAGTTCTCTAAAAGGCAAAAATGATTACTTACCTTTAAAATTTTAAGCTGGGCTGTTATTGCCTAGAAAGGAATACGAGAATGTGAAAGCTGCTCTTCCTGGAAGGGTCCTCAGGCCAACACACTTGGCTGTGTGCATGTAGGTTTGTTTGAATCTGTACAGACACTGGAGTCTCTTTTGCTTTGGAAAATAGAACTTTCAATTTTATTGATGCCTGCATTTATTTACAGAATGATACACTAGAGCAAAGTATCATCACATTTGTCCTTCACCATTTGGATATGGTGTCTATTGTTGTAATTCGCATTTGACTTTTCAGTTCCTTGGGAGCCTGTTTTTTTCTATGTCTTCAAAACATACAGAGAGGGTATTTGATAAATGCATTGAACATTTTAAAATTTTTTGTACTTTTAAGTAGTTATGTTTCTTTTTTTTTCTTTCTTAGAATCTAGAGTTGATCTATCTCAAAAGATGTTTGAGTCTTTGGTTGTCCAGACTCTGATTTCTTCTAGAAATAAAGTCTGGATTGATAGTGGCAAATAAAATGCTTGTAGTTCCTGCCATCTTGGACCTTATATCATATAGGTGCAAATGAAAGATAAAACCTCCCTATGCTTATCTGCAGCTACTTTGTTGTTGTTGTTGTTATACCTTATTCTCTTAATTTCATCTCTTACAAACTATGGTGTATTACTGTCTCCATTGTATGGATGAAACAGACCAAGAGAAGTCGACCCTGTGGCCCAAGGCCATTGTGTGGTACAGTCAGTACTGGGATAATACTTGTTCCGATCAATTCAGTACTGTTTTAGCTCTACCAAGTTACCAGAGTCTGTAACTATTTATCTGTGCCTCATCTTACCTTTTGGAGACTGAAACCCTGACTCAGCATTGAATGCATGGAGGCCAGTTTACTCTTGTCAACTTGAATGGACCTCCCTTCCCAGCTTTCTTTGTTTCCTCTGACCTTGTCTTGTATTTGTTTGATGGAAAAGTGATTTTTCTGCAGGTTGATGGTTTCCAACTTTTTCTTTTTTTGATCCAAGGAAACATTACCTTGACATACAAACAATATATAGAAAGCTATTTGAAAATCATAGCTCTGTGCAAATGGTTCCTATCTTTGGAGCTGTCCTTATTCAGCTGTAAACCTTTCATGAGATAGTATGGTAATCTCAGTCAGACTGGTTTCCCTGATGGCTCAGCTAATAAGGAATCCACCTGCAATGCAGGACACCCCTGTTCGATTCCTGGGTTGGAAAGAGCCACTGGAGAAGGAATAGGCTGTCCACTCTACTATTATTGGACTTCCCTTGTGGCTCAGCTGGCAGAGAATCTGCCTACAATGCGGGAGACCTGGGTTTGATCCTTGGGTTGAGAAGATCCCCTGGACAAGGGAAAGGTTACCCTCTCCAGTATGCTGGCCTGGAAAATTCCATGGACTCTATAGTCCACAGGGTCGCAAAGAGTCAGAAACAACTGAGCGACTTTCACTTTCAGTCAGACTACCTGATTCCGAGTGTACTTTAGAAATTTACTAGAAAGCTGTAATTATCAGTCTGATTTGAGAATAATAATAATGATAACTAATATTACTAAACCTGTATTCCTGTGTGCCAACTTGCATTAAGGGTACCATGGATTATCTCATTTAATCCTGATGGTCCAGACCTAGCCAGTTAGAAGAACCACAGTTCACTACCAGATAATCAATTTCCAGATTGAGAGTACTTCACTTATATGCTGTTAAGTCTCTGACCTAACTTCTCTTTCCACTCCAGTACTCTTGCCTAGAAAATCCTATGGATGGAGGAGCCTGGTGGGCTGCAGTCCATGGGGTCACTAGGAATCGGACACGACCTGAGTGACTTCACTTTCCCTTTTCACTTTCATGCACTGGAGAAGGAAATGGCAACCCACTCCAGTGTTCTTGCCTGGAGAATCCCAGGGACGGGGGAGCCTGGTGGGCTGCCGTCTATGGGGTCACCCAGAGTCGGACACGACTGAAGTGACTTGGCAGCAGCATCTTCTCTTTCCAAGCTGATGCTTTTCCCTGCTCCCCTCAAAAACCAGATATGTACCTCTGACCTGGTTATGCAATAAAGGATGTCTGCTGCCAAGATACTATATTCTTTTAAAGTAGCCTGCTGAAAAGTAGGGTACTTTGAAATGATTGATAATGTAAATTTCTTCTAGGAGTAAGATACCAGACTGAGAAACATGAGATGAGTATCTTCTGTCCATTCCCAATCATTCATAAAAAATGTTCTCAAATTTGGCAGTGAGCAGTTTCCAAACAGGATTTAAATTTTTTAGAGTGAAACAGACTGCTGTGAGGACCCATTACAGTTTCCTGTAGGCCCTGTCTGGTTGTTCTGTAAAAGTAAGCATTTTCCTGACACTGTGTTAGTGAAGAATCCCAAAGCTATCTCATGCTCTGAGACATAATTTTTAGTTTTTAAAGAAATAGTTGGACAAGTCATAGTTTCAAGCTTTGTAGTCAGTGTACAGTCTTAGCACCAAATCATGTTTTAATTTTCAGTTACCAGTTTTTGTTGTTGTTCAGTTGTTCAGTCGTGTCTAACTTTGTAAGCCGTTGGATTGCAGTATACCAGGCTTCCCTGTCCTTCACCATCTCCCAGAGTTTGCTCATATTTATGTCCATTGAGTCAATGATGCCATCCAGCCATCTGGTCCTCTGTCACTGCCTTCTCCTCCTTCCCTCAATCTTTCTCAGCATCAGGGTCTTTTCCAATGAGTCGGCTCTTTGCATCACGTGGCCAAAGTGTTGGGGCTTCAGCATCAATCCTTTCGATGAATATTCAGGGTTGATTTCTTTCAAGATTGACTCTTGGGTTTGATCTCCTTGCTGTCCAAGGGACTCTTAAGAGTCTTCAGCACCACAGTTCAAAAGCATCAATTCTTTGACTTTCACCTCTTTTTATGGTCCAGCTCTCACATCCATACCTGGTTAATGAAAAAACCATAGCTTTGACGGTATGAACCATTGTCAGCAAAGTAATGTCTGCTTTTTAATATGTTGTCTAGATTTGTCATAGCTTTTCTTCCGAAAAATCTAGCTTGTTCACAAACAAGCAGACAAAAACATATCTTGTCATTTAGTTTTTGTTCTTTCTCCCTTCAGCAGCTTTATAGTTGGAAGCTAGAACTTGAATTCAGAAGTCACCTGACCTGAGATCAGAGCTTGGTTTTGTCACTAGCCAGCTTTGTGACCTTGGGCCTGCTTATGGAATGCTCTGAGTCTTTGTCTGTGTAACTGAGACTACTCAGGCCGCCTCAGAAGGTTGCAGTGAGGGCCAGCTGAGGGGACCTGAATGGGGCCAGCACACAGCAGCTGACTTCTGGTGGGACTTTCCTGTTAACTTACCTTCAGAGCTTCGCTTCTTATCACCAGAGCACTTGCTTCAATCTTGGTCTGCTCGTGTTCCAGTTTTTGAAAGGGAACATATTATTCCAGGATCATAGATTCATTAATCTAAGATTTGCTATTGAAATAGTGGGTGAAGGTAGAAATTCCTAGAGCTGTATTTGTGTAAGTTTCTCTATATTCTAAAATTTTTTAAAGGGTTGAGTAAATATTTTACTGCTTATTTTTCACCCTTCCCATTATTACCTGTGTTCCCTTGGTGTAATCATTTATTTCTAATTTTAATTGCATTTTCTCTTTTAAATACATTTGCAGATATAGAGGAATTTCAGATATCAATTCTGTACAGAAACCGCCTGAACCTTTAGTAACTCAGATAGCTCATTATGGATAGAGGGTGTTGCTGCTTGTTTTACACTATTTTTCTTCTCATGAGATCCTTAAAAATGTCCGGAATGGCATTTTTCCTTTACTCAAAAATAAGGAGAAGGCTTTGGACTCATTTATTTTTAAATAGTCACACTGGTTTCCTTAGAAAAAAAATGCCAACAGTGGAAACTCTTTATAATTCCAACAATTGCAACTTGTAGTAACAGTATGGCATTTGCATTGAAGCAAGTTTTCCCTTTAAATTCTTGCTACTTTGGGGAAAAATTCACTGCAAGTTGGTAAAATGGCTACAGTCTATTATGCATTTGTCACAATTTCCAAGTAAAAAGCCATACTCAAGTTTGAAATTAAACAATTTAACTTCAAACATTTTTCATTAATGAGAAGAAGGGTTTTTAGAAGGATACTTGTAGAAACTGTGGAATTATTTTTAATTAAAACCTATTTGCCAAGAGCTATTTTTATTATTGTTTTGTGGAAATTATCCTCAATAAGTGTCAGTTTACTTGGTAAGATCTATAGAGAATGTAAGTTCACTTTAATGCCTGCTCTCAAGTTCATGATGGACCTACAAAGATCACCCACATCCAGAAGAGCAGAATTTGCAGAATCAGAAGTGGTTTAAAGGTTGGTTAAATTTTCATGATATGGTTTAGATAAGTATACAACTTCTGTCAGGGTGCAATTCTGATGAAGTCTAAATTCCACCCACACAGGGCAAGATGCATGAACTCCAATGTGTGAAAAATGACTGTCAGCAATAGGTTTTTACTGAACAAAATTCAGTGATACAAGTGCTTACCTTTTCACAGTGACACTTATTAGAACTTATGAGAATCATAACAGGTAATCTCTTCCTAAAGGTAACATAACTTCGTCTCCACTGCAGTGTTGTGTATGCTGCAGACAAAAGGTGTGTAGTCTGTCTTGTTTAGTCCGGACACTTGCCATGTTGGTTGTCAAAAGCCAATTTAAAATTCTAACCTGTATGTTTCACAGCCCCCTTTTCTTTCCACGATTCATAATTTTAGGTGTTCTAATCTTTAGTGGAAGGATTTTAAATTGATCCTGAGATGTATATTTCTATTTGAGTGTTCATTTGAAATATACAAGTTTTTAAGCTCTTTTAAATTCTCTATTCAGTATTTTGTGTGGCTGAAATATAAGTGTAAAAATAGTAGATTTTTTAATGCTTTTGTATAGGCTCAGGAGAGTCCTTCCTGCAATACTAGCTGGAAAGGTAATGAACTGTAAAATATGTTGAAATGATTGGGGATTAAAAATCTCTGGTGTGTAGTGACAGTGCAATTATATTCCACAGTAAAGGTTTCTTGTATTAAGAGTAATAAATAAAACTTATTTTTTCCCACTGTGATTGGTTGTCACCACCATAATGATAGCTTTGACCTTCTTCCTCTTCAGATGCCATTAGCCTGTGACCAAGTAGTCAGGCTATAGCAAAAATGCTGTGGAAACCTAACTACAAAGTGAGAATTCTTACAAAACCATAGCAATAAGAGTCTGAGAGTACGGTAGATGCCTTTTGGAATTTTGCAGGTGCGTTGCCCTTTCAGTGTGGCATGCCTGCTTTCGTTCCATTATTCTTTGACCCCTGTTCCTGAGTTTGGAAGTTCTGCTTCTAGAACTGGGTTTACAGAACTGCTTGTCTTTGAACATACATGGTGTAAGCAATTGACCCTGGTAGCTTACAATCCCAAGAATCAAGGTTAAATTGCTAAGTGACACTTCTTGGGAAATAAGTTAAATTCAAATATTTATCTAGAGACTAAAAAAGATTTGGAAGATTTGAACAGTATTCATTTTTATTTAGAAAGTTGGGCATGGGATTTAAGATTATGTAAAAACTGTTTATTACTTTTAGCCTTTTTTAAAAAAAATGAAGGCAATTGTTAAAAAATTTCTTCAAAAATCGAACTAAAGAACAGAGCATTCTTCAGTTGGGTGCTCATGGTCTTTATTCCATTTTAATTCCTTTAAAAAAAAATTCTCAACTGAAATGTGAATATCATGGAATGCCTCCAGTGCAAGGCTCCTGAATAGCATTGGGCCATATTTATCCATTAGAATTATGTGCCATTTTTGTCTTCCTTTCTTATTAAGCCTTATTTGTCTGCCTAGAAGGTCAAAGGAGCAGCTGCTTCCGGGGCTGACCTCTATGCACCTCAATTGTTTTGCTCTTTCAAGGGTACTAACTCTTTCCTTCTTCCTGGGGACCTGTGGGATTGAGCTTTCTAAGCATTTACCCTTTCTTAGGTCAGGGAGTAAGAAGGACAACCGCTTACATGTTCCCGTGATGCCTGCTGCTGTACACGGGCCGTGTTGTCATCCATTGTCATGGGGGTGACTTGATGCTTTTTCTTAATGATCTCAGAGTTCACAAGTGAAATCAGCAAAAAATGGACACATTTGTAATACTGTTTTAAAAATCTTTAAGCTTTTTGAGTGGCTACTACTGTGCATTAGCTGCATCAAAACCATTTCCTCTATTATAATAAGTTTGGAAGCAAACCTATCCTTTATATATATATGTGTGTGTACACATGCACACATGTATGTATGCATACACACACATATATACATGCACATATATATACATACACACATATACACACACATATATACGTACACACATATATACATATACACACATATACATACACACACAAACATATAACTTTTATTGCCCTCCCCCCTCCACTTTTAATAAAAATGGGAGTTCAGTAGAGCATTTGACACAATGAGTGGCCACTTACTCCAAATTTCTGTGAACCTAACATAATCAAGAAGAAATTCCTTTACTTTACTTGAACTTTGCAGTCACATTGGGGTAGGTAGATAATGAAGGAAGGAGGCATTGAAATGTGCCTAAATCACATGCTGTTACAAGTCTTATGATAGATTTGTGTTTGACTTAACAGCTTTTGGAACCTAATAAAAAGAACTTAATTGACAATTTCTTGAAATTGCTAAGAAAACCTAGTGATGTTGGTAGGGTATAATAAGGAGTTTCTCATCACTGTCTTTGAGATTGAGCCTATACAAAACAAAACAAAACAAAAAAAAAAAAAAAAGGATTTATCTCTGTGGTAACTCTAAGTAATTGATATACAGACAAGGTTTGGTTCCAATTTGCCAGCAATAAAGTTGTAATAGGGTTTTCTCTGCAATTTTAGCCTTAATGTGCTCATTCCAAAGAGCGGTATTTTTCCAAGCGAACAAATAACATCAGTAAAGCTTACGATCAGTAATAGCCCCACACTGATGCTTGCATTAAACTTGTTAAATCAATTCACTAGACACTTTCTAAAGTGGACTGTCTCTTTACTTTGACTTGCACTCTATGTGGATGATCCATCAGTTACATTTATTTGAATGATCTTTACATTCAAAATTGGTAATTATTCATGCTTGATTGTGGTTATGAATGGGCCTCTTCTATTTTTTTCCCTCCTGTTTTGTTTTGTGGATGCTCATTTTTCAGTCTTTGAAGGCCATGAATGTTTAGTGATACCAGCTACTTGGATGTGGAAATTTTTGCCTCTCCAAAAATTTGTATACATACTTGGTTGCATAAATACTGTGGGTAACATCTTCCATGATCATCTACCCTTATTCAGAAGGCCTTGTTATTCTTGAAGCAAATAACAAGCACATACATGTGTGTGTCAGAAAAGGCATAGATTCTAATTTTGTTTCCAAGGGTAGAGTATAGTCCAATGGACCCAGAAAATATTAGACTGGCAAAAGATAGCTGGTGTTTGAGAAAGTGTTTTTTGGAGGTAGGCAGTCTACTAACCCTCCTTTATTTTTCACTGGAACGAGCTGAGCCTGCTACTGCATGCTGCCTTTTGTCGGTAAACACAAAGAGAAATCTGAAGCCATCAATCTTGCTTATCAATACTACTCAGTGTGATTCTTTTCTTGGCCATTTCCCTTTTTCTTTTCCTATACAAACTTCATTTTTCTCCGAGTGTCCTTTCTGTTTCACTGCAAACAAGTTGAGGGTCAGGTGAATAAAACAAAACTAATACTGTGTATTTGCAGAACTGCGTATTGCTTAGGGTACAGTGGATGTGCCTTCAAATACAGAAGTCAAACATGGCAAAAGGTACATTTTCTGAAGAAACTGTGTTGCCTGCTGATGTCTGCTTTGGGTCCACCTATAGCCGCTTCGCTACCTTATATAGTGGGAGCCATAGATGCTCCGATGAATAGAAAGACTATTGATCAATGTCAGCTTTTTATGCATGGTTCATCTGTACCCATAAGCCAAGTCTTCAGTTTCCATACCTTTGTATTTTTCTTTTTTAACTTTTTATTTCATATTGGGGTATAGCTGATTAACAATGCAATAGTTTCAGGTAGACAGTAAAGGGACTCAGCCATACATATACACATATCCATTCTCCCCCAAGCTCCTTTCCCATCCAGGTTGCCACATAGCATTGAACAGAGTTACGTATGCTATACAGTAGGTCCCTGTTGGCTATCTGTATATATATATATATTTTTTTTTTTTTTTCTTGTAGTGTATATAGCATACTTTCAAATCAGGTATGTTATATAACAAAGATTATCTCAGAACAAGTGTTAAAGAAATCTTTACTGTAACTTAACAGATAGCCTTTAAAATATATTAAATCACAAAACAATACATCCCTGCTCTGTTCTAATATTCTCTTAATTATGTTTTCTTTGATCACATGGAACAACAGTTCTCTGAAGTAGTCTAATACCAATACAGGGTTTTAGCCTGAATTTTAAATTTAAATTTTAGAGCTTCCTGCTGTTTACTTTCTTACTTTTGAGGTAAAACTGGAATAATTTCTTTTAGTTCTTGGGCCTCAAGCACATTACAGCTCATTTGACTGCTTTTGGCTACTTTTTTCTATGTCCCAGCTTCATAATTAAAGGGAAAAGCTTATTGCTAGATGGGTATTTGTTCCTCTATTTAAAAAAAAATAAGCTCATTAGGTTAATATCTATTTCTATTGTATTTAAGCCTGTGACATGCTGGTGTGATTTATCTAGTCTCTGTAAGCAAATGTTCATCCTTGTGAGATGTATGAAGTCTTTCAAAGAATCAGGGTGTATGTAGCCTATGACTACATTTCTGAAAGAGCTGATTTTATTTCCTGTCAGCCTGAAAGTTATTCAGATACAGCTTTCATTCATTTTAGGATGATACTCAAATTAGGTAGATAAATGAAGAATTCGGTGGAAATCTTCCCTCGGTTTGACTGATATGTATATAATGTGTGCATATGTGTTTCTAACAAGGTTCCTGATGTATTGAGTGACTATTCTGTGCCAGACGATGCACTAGGTATTTTTATATATTATTTGTTGTCTGCCTTAATTTAATATGCAAATAACCATTGTACGGTTATTCTTATCCCTCTTTAGAGATAAGATGACTGAGGCATGGAGCAATTAGACAGCTTTTCTCTTCACACATAGCAAGTAACTAGGGGATTATAATTCAAACCCAGATCTAGTTGATTCTCAAGCCTGTGATTTTTAGATGGCGTTACTCTTGAGCAAGTTAGTTTTTAGAGGGTAGATTACCTTCTCATTATGAGAAGTAGCTCACCATGATTGATTTTCTAGTGTAATCAGATTTCTTGAGTTCCATTTCCAATGTGTTTCTCTGCCCTAATTTTTGTTGTCTGCTCTGCCCGCTTTAACCCTGTTTATCATTTCCTTCTTGGTACTTTCCCCCTTTGGCCTCAGATCATCAGTTTTTCCTGGTTTTCACCTCCATGATGAGTCACTCATTATGCTCCTTTGTGGGATGTATTTGTTCCATCTGCCCTTAAATATAAACATTTCCCACCTTCCTTTTATTCTTGTACACTTAGGCTGGGTGTTCTCATTCTCTTCCATTATTTTACCTACTACCTAACTGCTCATGGCCGTTCTCTGCTTCTGCCTTACATTTCTTCCTGGAGTTCTAAGTCCACATCTTCAGCTCTCTAACTGCCAGTGTGCCTTGATTTACCATAGACCTCTCAAGCTCAAAATGACCAATGTTAAACTCACTATCATCTAAAACCAACTTTTTGTCTCATGTTTGCCAGTTCCATGAAAGGAATCACCATTCACCTAGGCACCCAGGCAGAAACCAGCAAGTATCCCTCAAGTTCTGTCTCTCTCGTTCACTCTCATCAGATTGGTTGGGTCTGCCCTTCTCCATTCCTAACCCATCTGCTTTATTTGGGTTTTTGTTTGTTTGTTAATATTTGGTTATTTGTTTAGGCTGCCTTGGGTCGGGTCTTAGTTGCAGCATGTGTGATCTTCACTGTGTCATGTGAGATCTTTCATTGCAGCACACAGCCTCTCCGGTTGAGTTCCACAGGCTTAGCAGTTGTGGCACACAGACTTTGTTGTCCCATGGCATGTAGAATCTTAGTTTCCCAACCAGGGATCAAACCCATGACCTCTGCATTGCAAGGTGGACTCTTAACCACTGGACCACCAGGGAAGTCCCCCTTCTGCTTTATTTGATTCACCATTGTTTTCTCATCCAGATGGTGCTGGATCCTAACTGGGGCTCCTCCCTTCCATTTCAGTTTTCCATAGACCTGCCTCCCTAGTCCTATCTCTATGAAGAAAACCTATTTATATCAGTTTCTTCCACAAAAGTATTCAGTGCTTTTTTCTTTTCAAATACACACAAAAATTGTATGACCTTTCACAGTTAGTAGTATGTCCAGTTTTCTAGCCCTACTCCTTGTCTACCACACACACCTTTCCCCCAGCCATACCAAACTTCTCCACGTTTAATGAGTGTACTGCTGTCTCTCCCACCTTCTCACTCCATTGATTAGAATGATTCATCCTTCTAGCATCCACTCAGATACCCAGATGATATTTCTGACATTTCCCATCTTCATTCCTAAAACTAGGATTACGGGACTTTCCTTTACATTCTCAGATCAGTCTGGTATGTATTTTATTGCTTATTTACTTGTCATGGTCTTCAAGCCTTTTATCTCTGTATCCTTGAGGCCTAGTGTAGGGCTCAGCACTAGCCCAGTAGGTGCTCATTAAATGAACTGTACATGAAATAATGATTTAATGTTTGGAGAATCAGTCTTTGAGACAACCAGTTATAAAAGCCATTAAAAAGTTCTATAGTAAAATAATTTTGAAAAATAAAAAGAGGCAGCTAGGCAAACAGTGGAAAACAACAAAGAATGAGGAAGCTACATAATCAGTGACATTTTTCATTGATCAGAGTTCTGGAGGAATTATCAAATGTGAAATGACTCAGAACTTGGTTATACTTCCTAAATGTCAAATATATGAGCAAAACTCTTATGGGATATAAGTCATTGTGAAAACCTGTGGAAATGTGTATTTATGGACTATGTCAGGAGATGCTATAATCTTTCTGGGAACATAGAGGAATTTCTACAGGAAACCAGTTGCAGACTGATCCTGTCTTTCTTTTTTCCCCCATTTCTGGAAAAATATTAAAGATATATTGGCCAGGAAAATTTGGAATGGGGAGCCAGCCAAAAGCGTCTATGAATAGGAAGCATGCTTTTGACCTTGTTCTTGTGAGGTAATAGGTATGTTTTTTTCCAAACCTAGTATGCTGCAGTTAACATAGGAACTTTGAAAATAACCCCGTTTTGAAACTGCCTGAGTCTTGTCTTTAGTTTGACTGTAATTTGGGTAGTATGTGAGCAGAATGTCTACCTAAATTGGTTATCAGAAGATATTCCTGCTAGTATTGTTCATAGGTGTTACTTCTAAGCAGAGTGAAAATTTGGAAGCATGTCAACATCTGTAAAACTATCCATGCTCATTTAATCTACATCTCTTTTGTAAAATAATATATCGAGAAATGAATGGCCATTCTATTTTAGTACGGTCATAACAATCACGGTAGGAACCAGATCAACCTGACTAAAATGTTTCTAAATCATGGAATACTTGAATTGGAGGGATGCTGGGAAATCATTTAAAGCATATTTCTTTTGCCCTAGCGTCAATTGCCAAGTGAGCTGTTAGTTTCCTTTTTTTCCATGGTCATAGTTTTTGAGCCAGCTCTCTCAGAATCCAAAGTGGGATCTGAGTGACTTAGTCCCGTCTTACCCTGCTACAGATAGGCACTTTCCATTGTGAATTTCTAAAGATGTTCTAGCTTTCGTCTTGGAAGGTCACTCACAGCTGAGGTCTTTGTCTCCTTCCTCAGGGCCCTGGGCAATGTGTCTCTCTAGGTGCCAGCAACTCGATCGCATTCATTGAGAATCTGTGGCTGACTGATTAACACATCAGGAGAGGGTTTCATTTCTATGGTTTATGAAGTTTCAAGCCAGTAAATTGAGTTATTGTTCATTGTAAAGAAAACATGATGCCTTTAGAGTTTCTCTTCAGGCTCAAAGGATAACTAAAAAAAAAAAACTGTTGAGGTAAATCTGTGTTATAGAAATCAATAGTTTTCTAAATTTAAAATTATTCATAAAAAGTAGATTTCCTGTTTTCTTTAAAGCAAGAACCAATAGTTTACTATAGTATTTGCTTGTAGATTTACATTTAACCATTGAACATTTGTCTAAATAGTCACAATTTAAGTAAATTTCAATAAATTTAACAACAAAACCTTATCCATTTTGACCATGGAAATTGCTTTAATAAGCAATGCATTTAATTATAGAAAAAGTTTCTTTCTCTCTTCTGGGGGGAGAGTATAAATAAATAATTTCGCTCATTTGAAATGGATTGTAATTATTTTGATTGATTTTGTTTTCATAAATTATGAATAGTAACAAGACCCAATTTAAATCTAAGAAATGGTGAGTTACTGGTAATTCTACTAATTAGATTTTAAGATCTACCCCAAATATTATCAATTTCAGTTTGCTCTTAATTTTGTGATGAATTAGGATGTAATCCAGTGAGACCCTTTCAAAACTGATTTTTGTTTTGCTTCATACTGGGCATTATTTTTCTGTTTGTTTTAGGAAAACATAAACCTGGAAATAAGGATTCACTCTCTGGCCCTTTGCAGAAAATGTGGGCAGTTTCCTGCCCTAGAAAAACAAAAGAATGCCTTTCTGTTCATCTATATCTTAACTTAGCTCATAATCAAATGTCATTTAATTTGGACCTAAATATTAGTTCATTATCCAATAATGTTGGCTTTAATTTTTTCTAGCATGATTTTACTGTCAACTCTGGCACTCTCTAGATTGTATTTTGAAAGACTGAGTGAAACGTAAAGCAAAAATTATAGAAATCTAGCACTGGATATTTTGCAGAGATCATTTAGTCATTGTCCCATTTTATAGACAAGAAAGAAGATTTCTGGAAGGGAAGGTGACAAAGAGGGTTGAAGGCATGAACTTGAGTTTGTAGATAGATTCCTTTTCGAATGGAGTCTCGAATACTGCTGGTTTGTATCGTAGGGTTTGAGATCCTTCCATAGGTTCCTTCTTAACTTTCTGACTTATCCTGCTGGGTATTGCCCCCAAACATGGCCTCTTTCCTCATACCTCTCATCCATCTAGCCCCATTCCTCCTTCTCGAATGGACCATCCACTTCCTTCCTTCCATCTCCTCTAGAAACTGAGATGCCAGGCATGCACGTCTGCAGCTTCCTACTCCCATACCTGTGGCTGTGTCTGCATGCCTCAACCCTCACCTCTTTTCCTCACTCCTGTTTTCTCCAGACCTTGGGCCTCGCCCTCCCGGTTTATCCTACTCTTCTTTAACTTCAGTTTCCTCTTCCCTCTGGAAAAATGTTTGTATCCAGTAAGCCTAAGGATTGAATCTATTCCTTTTTTGACTAAAAACTATGTCTATGTACAAGTGTACTGATGGGATTGCTTACTGTTCAAGTGAATAATAAACTACAACACAGAAGTAGATCAATTTTGAAAATATTGAATGGTATAAGGAAAATTTAAGTTCTCAAAACATTTTCTGTTCATTACATTGAATGTGGCTCTTCTACAATCTTCCTTTAACTGGTCAGTCCAGGGAAAGATGGCTTATCACAGTTGAAGAAGTCACTCTCATTTGCATACTCCAACAATAAAAGTGCCATTTCATCTTTTGATGATTTTTTTCTATTAAATTACAAAGGAAAAAAAATGCCGCAATCTTTTTTCAAAGGTAGATTATATGCCAGTAATCATAAAGGGCTTGCCTGGTAGCTCAGTCGGTAAAGAACTGCCTGCAGTACAGGAGACCCAGGTTCGATCCCTGGGTCAGGAAGATTCCCCGGGAGAGGGAAATGGCCACACACTCCAGCATTCTTGCCTGTAGAACCCCATGGACAGAGGAGCCTGGCGGGCTATAGTCCATGGGGTCGCAAGAGTCTGATATGACTTAGCGACTAAACCACCACCAATCATAAAGAAGTCACTTTGGAATATACTTTACTTGATTACATTTTTGGATTGTGATAAGGAGATTACACCATGGGAAATTTAGCCACATTTTTAGTACTTACTAATTGCAGCAGATTTAGAAAAGACAGAGGAACCAGAGATCAAATTGCCAACATCCGTTGGATCATAGAAACAGCAAGAGAATAACAGTAAAACATTTACTTCTGCTTCATTGACTACGCTAAAGCCTTTGACTGTGTGGATTACAACAAACTGGGAAATTCTTAAAATGATGGGAATACCAGACCACCTTACCTGCCTCCTAAGAAAGCTATATGCAGGTCAAGAAGCAACAGTTAGAACCATACATGGAACAGACTGGTTTCAAATAGGGAAAGGAGTACATCAAGGCTGTATATTGTCACCCTGCTTATTTAACTTATATGCACAGTACATCATGTGAAATGCCAGGCTGAGTGAAGCACAAGCTGGAATCAAGATTTCCAGGAGAAATATCAATAACCTCAGATATGCAGATGACACCACCCTTATGGCAGAAAAAGTGAAGAGAAACTAAAGAACCTCAATGAAAATGAAAATGAGAGTGAAAAAGCTGTCTTAAAGCTCAACATTCAAAAATTGAAGATCATGGCATCTGGTCCCATCACTTCATGGCAAATGGATGGGGAAACAGTGGAAATAGTGACAGCCTTTATTTTCTTGGGCTTGAAAATCACTGCAGATGGTGACTGCAGCCACAAAATTAAAAGATGCTCCTTGGAAGAAAAGCTATGTCAAGTCTAGACAGTGTATTAAAAAGCAGAGACATTACTTCACCAACAAAAGTCCATATAGTCAGAGCTATGGTTTTTCCAGCAGTCATGTATGGATGTGGGAGTTGGACCATAAAGAAGGCTGAGCGCCAAAGAATTGATGCTGTTGAACTGTGGTGTTGGAGAAGACTCTTGAGAGTCCCTTGGACTGCAAGGAGATCAAACCAGTCCATTCTAAAGGAAATCAACCCTGAATATTCATTGGAGGGGTTGATGCTAAAGCTGAAGCTCCAATTCTTCGGCCACCTGTTGTAAAGAGCTGACTCATTGGAAAGACCCTGATGCTGAGAAAGATTGGAGGCAGGAGGAGGAGGGGATGACAGAGGATGAGATGGTTGGATGGCATCACCGACTCAATGGACATGAGTTTGAGCAAGCTCTGGGAGATAGTGAAGGACAGGGAGGCCTGGTATGCTGCAGTCCATGGGGTTGCAAAAAGTTGAACACGACTGAGTGACTGAACAATAGCAATTTCAGCAGAAATATAATATGAATCATGTTTTGTTCGGGACTTCCTGAGAGTAGCTAAGTAAAGAAAGTTGAGCACAATCAGCTCAATTTTTATTGTTGTTCTTGTTAAGGTACTTAGGAAATCAAGAAAGTTAAGCCACTTGGCTTAATAGCATATTAAGTTCTTATTAGGGAGTGGTAAAAATTTGCAGTAGTCCTGGTATTATGTTTTAGGACTAGCTTTCATATCTGGCCTTTTGTCCTTTCCCTTTGGTGTACCATAGGCAGGACAATGAGAAACCGAAAGTGGAAAATCTCTCCAGTGGTTGATTAGAATTACACTCTACATTGATATGAAATGTATACAGTTAACTACTTTGAATGTTGTGAGTATTCAACGTCCTCAACCTGATCTTAAAAGGACATGCTGACCTCACCTCATATCATGCCCACGGCCTTCATGGATCCATCTTGTGTTTCCTCCCTACCTCACTTGTATGTCTTCCAAATCTTGACTGAATTAAGGAAAATACCTACCTTACTTTCCCTTAGACATCTCTGGCTCTCTTATATTCAGGAAAACATTGTCAGTGGTATGGGGATCTTGTATTTCTATCAATTTGTGGTTAATGCTGTCTTTCTACCTTCTGGCTCAGAGTTGGAGCCTCATTATTCCTATTTCAGTATCTTCTATGCACCAATTCTATTTCCTTTTTAAAAGAAATTTTAATTTAATTTTACTTAGTAGAAGAGTACAATAAAAAGATGCCTATGACTGCTCATTCCTAAATCTCCAGTTCACAAAATGGGTCACAAATTACACTACCCACCAGATTCTTGGCTCACCCATAGAGGAGAAATACAGTCCTTCTATGGATGATTTTACTTCAAAATATTTTTAAGTGCTTCTCTTTATTCCTTCTAGCTATTCTTAAGCAGATGAATAGGCAAACACAAGCATGAATTATAGTCATACTTAATATTCACAGTCGCCTTGATAATTCATGTGAACACAGGTGATAGACAACACTCAAGAAATATTTAGAGGGAGAAATACTGCAAATGTAAATTATTTTTGTCTGTTTTATTTTTTAAAGTAAAGACTTAAGATATATGCCGACTATATACCCTGAGGATACCATAAAAAAAAAGAAATAAACCCGAGTGTTCACTATAGCACTGTTTACATAAAAGAAACAAACCCGAGTGTTCACCATAGCACTGTTTACAGTAGCTAGGACATGGAAGCAACTTAGATGTCCATTAATAGGTGAAGGGATAAAGAGGCTGTGGTACATATATGCAATGGAATACTACTCAGCCATAAAAAGAAATGCATTTGACTCAATTCTTATAAGGCAGATGAACCTAGAAGTTATTATGCAGAGTGGAGTAAGTCAGAAAGAGAAAAACCAAATATGTAATATTAACACAGATACATGGGATCTACAAAGATGGTACTGATGAACCTATCTTCAGGGCAGCAGTGGAGATGCAGATGTAGAGAACAGACTTTTGGACACAGTGGGGAAGGAAATGGTGAGACAAATTGAGAGTGCTATTGAAACATATACATTACTAAATGCAAAATTAGATAGCCAGTGGAAATTTGCTGTATGCTGCAGGGAACTCACATCTGGTAGTCTAGGACAACCTAGAAGGATGGCATGGGGTGGGAGGTGGGAGAGAGTCTCAAGAGGGAGGGGACACATGTACACCAAGGACTGATTCGTGTTGATGTATGGCAAAGACCAACCCAATATTGTTAAGCAATTATCCTCTAATTTAAAAAATACAAATTTTTAAAAAAGTAAAGACTCCCAATAGTGAAGGGGGAAAGAAATGATAAGTCAGGACATGAAACTCTGTCTATCCTTGACAGATTTCTGGTGCTATGTCAAATGTTGAAAATTGCAACTTTATATTCAGATAAAACCCAGTTTGACTACAACAGTGTATTTATTTTAAAACACAAAGATAAATAATGAGCTGTTCTTAATTATAAATTTAAAATATTAAAATAAGAAGTAGCAACTTAATGAACCATGAAACCATGTGATGAATCTGATTGATTCCGTGAGATATGGGAACAAGTGAGGAGCACACACAGAATAGTAAGGGAATCCTCCATAGAGGGACAGAGAGTGACTAAACCAAATGAAAATCAAAAGCCAATTGCACACGCAGTTGTTTTGTTGGCCCTGGGAACCTTAGCGCATGGCTTACCTCCCATGTATAAAAATTCTTTCCAATGACTGGTGTCTTTCACATCTCTCTATTCCAACTACTGCTTTCCCTAAAGAATAACCTTAGTTTTTTAATGTGACAAGATCCTTAGAATCTTATGTTTCTACCTTGAGAGATTGAATTTGGATTTTTGAACATCTGGTTGTGATTTGTTGGCATATACTTAAATGAGTTAAACACATCTTTAGAAGAAGAAATCCTTTCTACCTGGTCAACTATTTGTTGACCAGAATTCAAGTTTGCACCTGTATTTCTAAATTGCTATTCGAGTCCCCATCTTGCCCTGGAGTTATGATAAATCTAACCACACACTTGTATATTGAGCAGCAGGGCTCAAATTAAGTTGATCTTTTCTCTTGAGTTAAATTGCTTCTTCAGTTTTCTACTACTTTTCATTAAATCACTTTGACTTGAAATTTGAGAATTATCATTAACAGGTCATTCTCTGTAACATCTCAACTTTCAATTGATATTTTATCAGCATTAAATTTTGGGTTTATTATTTTCTGTTTCGACAATAACAACTTATCTTGGCCTGTCTCCTTTCCTGTCTGTATATACCGAATATTCATCGAATCTCCCTAAGCTCTTCCTCTGGCTCTTCTTTCAATCATAATTCTAACCAATTTCCTTTTTTGGGTCATTTTTCTTAAAAAAAAAAACCAAACAAAAAAAACCTGACAACAGCTGTATTCGCTTGTTGAGTGAAATTGGTTCAGGTTTACTTATAATGATAATCCTCTGCTTATGTTCTTATAGCCCTTTAGATTTTTTAGTGTTTTGAAAACCTGTTGCTCTTTATCTTCAAAGGGTGGATAGTGTTATTCCTCTTTTAAGCAATAAAGAAAATAGTGCAAGTACCTTTGCCAAATATGATTAGTGCAAATATATATGCCCCATGGAGTGGCTGGCTAGGCTCCTCTGCCCATGGGATTTTCCAGGCAAGAATGCTGGAGTGGTTGCCATTTCCTATTCGAAGGGGTCTTCCTGACCCAGGGACCAAACCCATGTCTCTTGCATCTCCTGCGTTGGCAGACAGACTCTTTACCAATAGTGGCACATGGGAAGCACACATCTGCTATCAGCCTCCTGCATACCTTTCCCCATATTTCTCTTTTCCCTTGGGCTACCACCTTGCCATTTTTCTGTTTATCTTAGTGCTACCAATTCTTCAAGAAGCTCCTTCATCCATGAAGTTTTTTCCTACTATTCTCCATAGGCAGAAGTATTGGTTCCTCTTCCTGTCTTGGTCATATTTGCTCAATAAAATATATTAATTGAATTGAATTGAATATTTACTTAAAGAAAAACTGGCAATCTTAAGCTTTTAATTTTAAATCCCCTTGTTCCTTCCTTGAAGGGGTACTGGACACACTGTATAAGTTATTCTGATTGTCAAATTGGTGTTAGGAATTGGGGACAAAGATTATATTAGGCTTTGTTAGACACTCACCAACTTTAGTCAATCATGGTGAGATATACCCATTGTATTTAAGGTAGTAACTCTTTAAAAGAACAATTGTGCCAGCTTAAAAAAAAATGTTTATTTTTATATACATGCTATTCACTGAATTTTAAAGCTGTTTTAAGTAGTTTCTTCAGTTTAAATCAAAGTAGTATTTTGACTTTTAGGTATTCAGAATTTAAACCTGCTAAATAACTGGCTTGTTAACTCTTCAGATCATCATAATACCAAGTGTGACATAACTATTTTGTGTGTCAAAGTAATTTTCCTCCTATACAGTTTTCCCCTGTAAGAAGTTATGTACTTTTATTTCTGTTCTAAAATAATGGAATTTGTAATTCAGACATCATTTTATCCTAAAGCAGTCCTGGGAAATAGTGGCGGTATCTGTCTTATTATAGGAATTCTTGGCTCTTGGGCTTAGCAACAATCCTGAGGAGGCCTTGCCTGCCCTGAGAGCAAGGGGAGAAGTTTGGGAAATGTGCTCTATTTGGTAAAAGGTAATGGTGTATAAGGTTCAGCTCATTCGGAGTTGAAATTAAACTACCTCGTAGTAGTTTGACAGAAAAGGGGTTGGTTTTCAGAATGAGTCTATCCTCTGCTTTGTTTTAAGCCAGTTGTATTCCAAAGATACAAGTAAAGAGAACAATTTTTTAACAGGTTGAAGCAGGGCAGCTTTCCTTTTAGGAAGCAGCTTGTGTGAAACCCTTCACAGTGTTGGTATTTCTGCCTTGCTTTCATCCTCCTAGCTGGTGTAATTAGAAATTAATCCTAGGAGAAACTTTTTGCCTAATTCTCTGTTGTCTCTTCGTTAAATTATGAAGACAGACTGTGTTTCATAAGCCAAGAAATATATATGTAGGGTGTACAATTCAGTTGTATGTGTATGGAGTACAATTTTTTGCACCATTGTTTTAGATTTCCTTCAAGTTCAGTATACACCCAGATGGATTACATGCAGAGCATGATAAAGTTGATTGATTGAGCAGCATGCCAGGACCTGAAAGGTCATATTTTCACCTTGATTCATTGAAATTAGGTAGACACACAATTTAAGTGATTTCAATCAAATCAGAATGAAATGTTAAAATTGTTACCTTGGACATGTTTAATAACAGTAAAACATTTCCAGTTCTCACTTTTACACAGTCATTCATGGCATTTTGTTACAGATTTTTAAACAATTTAGAGATTCCTCAACACAATAAAATTTTTTAGTTTACAAAGCAAATACCCCAAGAAAATTGTTTTCTTAATGAAAATAATGGAGTATGGTTTATTAAAAACTAATTTAAAAGGCAATTGATTTGAGAATGACATAATCCAGATGAGAGTTGTTTTTTTTTTTTTTTAAAGAAAATGAACTTGAATATTTCCATTTAACTTTATATACCATAATGTTATCGGACTTTCTTGAGATGCAGGTTTGATCCCTGGATCGGGGAGATCCCCTGGAGGAAGGCATGGCAACCCACTCCAATATTCTTGCCTGGAAAATTTCATAGACAGAGGAGCCTGGTGGATTACAGTCTACAAGGTCACAAAGAGCGGGACACAGCTAAGCAACTGAAGACACACACACACTATGATGTTGTTTGGATTATTAATGGCCTATGTACACACACACACACACACACACAGAGGAATGATTTAACTAGATTTTACTAGAGGTACATTTAATTAGAACAGTTAGTGTCTGAAGGGATAATAGGAATATTTGAAAAATAAATGAAATTTGTGAAACTCCCTCTCCTGGCCTCTTTGTCTCCTTTGTTTCAGAAAACCTCTTTCACACAAGAAGCATGAATGATAGAAGGTACTAAGCAAATGTTCATTTCCTTTTTAAAAAAAGTTTATTGAAACATAGTCGATTTACAGTATTGTCAGTTTCTGTGTACAGCACAGTGGATCAGTCACACACATTTATCATTATCCCGTCGCTAAGTCGTGTCTGCCTCTCTGCAACCCCATGGACTGTAGTGCGTCAGGCTTCCCTGTCTTGCACTATCTCTTGGAGTTTGCTCAAATTGATGTCCATATGCTGCTGCTGCTAAGTCGCTTCAGTCGTGTCCGACTCTGTGTGACCCCATAGACGGCAGCCCACCAGGCTCCCCCGTCCCTGGGATTCTCCAGGCAAGAACACTGGAGTGGGTTGCCATTTCCTTCTCCAATGCATGAAAGTGAAAAGTGAAAGTGAAGTCGCTCAGTCGTGTCCGAGTCTGTGCGACCCCGTGGACTGCAGCCTACCAGGCTCCTCCGTCCATGGGATGTTCCAGGCAGGAGTACTGGAGCGGGTTGCCATTTCCTTCTCCAATGCATGAAAGTGAGAAGTGAAAGTGAAGTCGCTCAGTCGTGTCCTACTCTTCGCGACCCCGTGGACTGCAGCCCACCAGGCTCCTCCGTCCATGGGATGTTCCAGGCAGGAGTACTGGAGTGGGGTGGCATTGCCTTCTCCGAATGTCCGTATATCCGCTCCTTTTTAGATTCTTTTCCCATATAGATCATTACAGAGAACTGAGCAGAGTGCCCTGTGCTATACAGCAGGTTCTCATTAGTCGTCTATTTTATGTAGAGCAGTGTGTAGATGTCAGCCCCAGTCATCCAGTTTATCCCTCTCCCCCCCTCATCCTTTTTCCAGCTCTCAGCCTCGGCCATGGCTGCCCTGTGCTGCCTTACCGCATCAGGGCTCTCTGCTCTCCTTGCATGGGGCGTCCCTCAGAGATCCAGGATCGAAGGCCTCCGACTGCAGTACGCAGCCTGATCCCTACTTCCGTCCTCATCCTTTGTTCCCGGAGTGTGTCTCCTCAAGGTTCTCTCAGTAATTGGCCGTATTGAGTTAATATGGCAGAGCTTTTCTAGCTAGCATCAGCATTACCGCCACCACCAGTGGAGAGCACTCTGCGGGTCTCTAGTGTCTTCCCAGAAGCAAGAACCCCTCCCCAGTGTCTGCTTCAGAGAAGTCTCTCTGATGAGGAGACGTTCACCCGAGCAGAGCCCTGTGACTGGCGTCTATGCAGGAAAGGAGGCCACAAGGGCCGTCTCAAGCTAGATGCTAGGATTATTCTAGCGATTTGGGTTTCTGCACTAAAAACCTAAATTTTGTCACTGAATTCATCTATTGGTCTGGCCTTGTTTCAAAGAACCATAACGTAGATTTAATAAGTATGGAAGTTGATACTACCTATTTTTAGGTTTAGTAATAGTATGACCTACTCTGTAGAGTTTTCTTATTGTTTTAGTTGCTAAGCCATGTCCGATTCTTTGTGACCCCATGAGACTGTGTAGCCCTCCAGGCTCCTGTGTCCATGGGATTTCCCAGGCAAGAATATTGGGATGAGTTGCCATTTCCTTTCCCAGGGGATCTTCCTGACCTAGGGATCAAAGCTTCATCTCCTTGCATTGGTAGGTGGATTCTTTACTGCTGAACCACCTGGGAAATCCAGAATTTTCTTAGGGAGTTATCTCTTCCTCATCTTTTACAATATAGTTTTCTACCTTCAGATGTTATAATCCTTTTTGTATGGTAATAAATTTAACTTTTTCTGTGATACTAAGAGTGAGGTACTAGTACTTTTTTTCAGTTTGTAATGGCAAATAAAGTAAAACCTGGTGTTTATTGTGCTAGACTCTGTTTTAGGTGCTTTACATGCATTCACTCATTTAATTCTCATAATAGTTCTAGTAGTGAAGTACTGTTTTTCTACACTTGAGAAAAGTGAAGTACAGAGATATTATAACACACTCAAGGTAAATCACGGAGCCAGGATGCAAAGCTGAGTGATGTGGCTCTGGAGCCTGACTCTGTGACGACTCTAATCTGTATTGACTTTCATTATTATTTACTTGAATTATTTCAATCCATATTTTTAAAGTAGAACCTATATTGGTTTTCTGATAGCCTGTTTGACACACACTATTATTTCCCTTATTAATAGCATTTTAAAAAGTATTACATTTTAGAGACATGTACATACATACATATACCCACATGTGTTTACTTAGCCTACACCATCAATTAAATTGTGAGTTTCAGAGACTAACATCAGGGGATTGATAGCAAAATGTGATGCTTTATTTTGAGAAGTATTGCATTTCCCATTCTTAAGGCTCATTTTTATCTCAGTCTGAAATTAAAGAGGCCTACCTGTTTAAACAATATAAAGGATGAGTTAAATGCATGGTTTTCCTTTTTTATATCTGATAGACACCAATGACAGGATGTGTTTTAATTTGTGGACACTGGAACCATTTCAACAGCTTTAGAAATACGAATTGCTAGACTTGAATTTCCTCCCTTTTCTAAGAATCTGAAATGGGATAATTCAAACTGAGGAGGGAATTGGTATAAGTTCTATGTGCTCTACTGAAACCTACCCCTAAGAGTCCTCAACACTAAGCCAAAGTGAGTGTTTTCCCATCTCAGATATAATTGTCATTTCATTGAACTAAAAACAATAACTAAAAAAACTAGACTTAAATGACTATCTACCTTGTATTTGATATATTACTGTATGCCTAATATATGTCTGTCCTAATCCCCTCGTTTTACAGATGAGAGAAGAAAACTGAGGCTCATAAAGGTTAAGTGATTTGATCAAGGTCATTTAGCCAATGTATGGCAAAATATGTCTAGACTCTCTGTCTCACCATCTAGTGTGGGTTCGAAGGACTCCCCAAGAGAATCTCAAGTATTTCTGCAAAACACTGTTAATGGAATCTAGTGTGTTACAGATCCTTAGTACTTTAGTCAGTAAAGATATTTGCATTCATATCTTGGGTATTGTCAACATCTCTTATTGATCATCTTCAGAGATAAATATCAGAGGGCTATTAGGAAAGTTGGTGGGTTTTAAAATTCTCCCTAATTTTCTGTCCAAAAGAGACACATTTGTAATATCTGACTTAGAAAGGCAAAGAATTGTTTGGGATGGGTAATTGCCAACTTGACATTTGTTATTATGACTTTGTCATTTTTACCCTGTAGTTTATGAAATCTGCTATTGTATATTGCCCAAAGGCTTTGAAAAATCAATGGTTGCATTTTAAAGCATATAGAATAAAATAAATTAAATGCCACAATTCACATTGTATAATTTTTAAGACTTTGGGGGAATCTGAGCATACCAAGGTCAGCCTATTCCTGGGGTATTAAGAATACTGGAATATATTGCTTCCAGCTCATTGTACTTTCTATATATTTTATGGTGTGAATTTTACTACACAAATGTGCAAATGAGAATATATTAAGTGAATATATACAGATAGAAGATTTTTGAAATTTAATGCACTTTAAGGTGCCTTTGTGGGTCTTGACTTATGAGAGGCCTGTAGACATCTGTTGTGCTGTCCTCTTATCAAAATACAGAAAGAGAATTAAAAATAGGGAAGAGCTATGTTTGTATGAGTTGAAAGATTTTGTAGGTGCTCCAAATGCTTATGAAAACTCAACCATGAAATTAATCTTTTTTTTTACATGCCTTTATAATTCTTCATGAAGGTAAAAGAGAACTTATTGACATATTCCTCTGGAGTTTATCTCACTAACTAAAAGTACTCAAAATAGTTTAAGATGCAAACAACTTAAAGTATACTTCTTATATTTAAATAATTATTTCCCAGTGACTGGATTATAACCACCATAGACTAGATTACAAGTTTTCAGTGGACAAAACCTACACATATAATTCATTTTAATGCTAGAAAACACTGAACTTAGCGCTGGGCCCACAAGAGTGCTCTTGACTCATACTGAAATGAAGTAGCCAACTTGTGTTCTAGGGTTCTTGGTCACTCTACGCCTACATGATCTGGAGCCAGTCATTCTTGCTCACCTCTTTGATTGCTGTGAAGGATTTGACATTTACTTGTCCCTTCCACAAGTTGCATTTACTTCTACTGTGTGCTAGAAGATAACCATGATAAACATGGTCATTACACTCTTCTTGATGGTTCTTTTCTTCAGCTGCAAAGTTTCAGGCTGCCTTGGGAAAAGATTTGCCCAAAGAGAAGTGTGTCTTTTGAGAACTTGGCCCAGGTGCCACCAACTTAAATCTTGTCCCTTCTCTTATCTGATCTTGGGACAAGGATGCCAAGCCCCAGGACTGCAAACCAGCCTTGAGATAATCTGAGTGTTTGGATCTGCTTGTGTTACTGGTTCTTTCCTTTTTTAAATGTAACTTTTCCCCCTAACCTTTATTCACTTTAATTGACAAATTTTTTAAGATATTTAACTTTTCAATGTGGTGATTAGACTTCTGTAGACATTGTTAAAAGATTCCCTCCATTGAATTAACAGTTTTTTAGTTTGATGTAATTCTGCTTGCCTATTTTTCCTTTTGTTGCCTTTCCTTTTGGTATCAAATCCAAAAAATCCCACATAATTGATTTTGTGTTTGTGTGTGTATAATGTATATCACACTTTCTTTTATTCATTCATCTTCCAGGGGACATTTATATTGTTTCCATATTTTGGTTATCATGCTGTCATGAACATTAGAGTACAAGTATCTCTTTGAGATAATTATCTTATTTCCTATGAGTAAATACCCAGAACTACCCATATGATAGTTCTATTTTTAATTTCTTGAGGAGCTTTCATACTGTTTTCCATAGTTACCTGTGTAACATTCTCACCAGCAGTGTCCATGTTTTCTGGGTTTTTTTTTTTTTATATTTTTTATTTTCCAAATCCTCATTAGAATTCATGTCTCATCTTTTTGAGAATAACCATTCTAAAAGGCATTAGGTGATATCTTACTGTGGTTTTGATTTGCATTTCCCTGATCTGATCAGTGAAGTTGAGCACATTTTCATATACCTATGGGCCAGTTGTATGTCTTCTTTGGAAAAAATGTTTCTTCAGGTTCTGTGCCCATTAAAAAAATCTTTTTATTAGAGTATAATTGACTTACAAATTTTTTTTGCTTTGTCTAGTTTGTTTATTTATTTTTGCTTTTGAGATATATGAGTTCCATGTATATCTTGGATATTAACTCCTTATGAGATATGTGATTTGTGAATATTTTCTCCCATTCTGCAGGTTGACTTTTCCTCTTGTTGATGGTTTCATTTGTACAGAAGCTTTTTAGTTTGATGTAATTCTGCTTGCCTATTTATGCTTTTGTTGCCTTTCTTTTTGGTATCCAATCCAAAAAATCATTGATAAGACTAATGTAAAGAAGTTTACTCCATTTTTTTTTTTTTTAGGAGTTTTATGGTTTCAGAGCTTAAATTCAGGCATTCTTCAATCATTTTAAGTTGATATATATTTGGTGTAAGATAGATTTCATTCTTTTGTATTTGACTATCCAATTTTCCCAGCATTTTGAGGCTCTCCTTTGCCCATTGTATATTTTGTTTCCTTTTCTTTTTTTTAAATTTATTTATTTTTTATTTATATTTTATTTTTTTAAATTAATTAATTTATTTTTCTAATTGTAGTGGTTTTTGTCATACATTTTTTTTTTTACATGAATCAGCCATGGATTTACATGTATTCCCCATCCCAATTCCCCCTCCCACCTCCCTCTCCACCCGATCCCTCTGGGTCTTCCCAGTGCACCAGGCCCGAGCACTTATCTCATGCATCCAGCCTGGGCTGGTGATCTGTTTCACCCTAGATAATATACACGTTTTGATGCTGTTCTCTCGAAACATCCCACCCTCGCCTTCTCCCACAAAGTCCAAAATTCTGTTCTGTACATCTGTGTCTCATTTTCTGTTTTGCATATAGGGTTATCGTTACCATCTTTCTAAATTCCATATATATGTGTTAGTATACTGTATTGGTCTTTATCTTTCTGGCTTACTTCACTCTGTATAATGGGCTCCAGTTTCATCCATCTCATTAGAACTGATTCAAATGCATTCTTTTTAATGGCTGAGTAACATTCCATGATGTATATGTACCACAGCTTCCTTATCCTTTCATCTGCTGATGGGTATCTAGGTTGCTTCCATGTCCTGGCTATTATAAACAGTGCTGCGATGAACATTGGGGTGCACGTGTCTCTTTCAGATCTGGATTCCTCGGTGTGTATGCCCAGAAGTGGGATTGCTGGGTCATATGGCAGTTCTATTTCCAGTTTTTAAAGGAATCTCCACACTGTTCTCCATAGCGGCTGTACTAGTTGTTTCCTTTTGTTGAAAATTACTTTGCCTATATATTTACGCATGGGTTTCCATCTGTTATGCATGGGTTTCCATCTGTTATGCATGGGTGTGCATCTGTTTTTATGCCAGTACCACACTGCTTTGATTCCTATAGCTTTGTAATATAGTTTGAAATCAGAAAGTGTGATACCTGCAGTTTCATTCTTCTTTCCCAAGATTGTTTTGGCTGTTCCAGATAGTTTATGGTTACACAGAAATTTTAGGATTCTTCTTTTTGTTTCTGTGAAAAATGTCATTGGAAATTTGATAGGGATTGCACTGAATCTCTAGAGAACTTGGGGTAGTTTGGTCATTTTAACTATATTAATTCTTTCAGTCCATAAATATGAAATATATTTCTATTTATTTATGTTGTCTTTAGTTTCTTTCATCAGTGCTGTAGTTTTCAGCATATAAATCTTTTACCTCCTTGGTAAAATTTACTCCTGAGCACATTTTTAATGCTATTGAACTTTAATATTCCTCTTTTTTAGTGCTATTGAAAATGGGGTTTTCTTCATTTTTCAAATAACTTATTAGTATATATTAAACACAACTGATTTTTGTACATTGATTTTTGCTATTAGTTTCAGTGGATTTTGGTGGTATCTTTAGGCTTCTCTATGTATGATGTATGATTAGCAAATAGAGACAATTTTACTTCTTCCTTTTCAATTTGAATTTTTTTTTTTTTAAATTTTCTTGCCTAATTGTTCTGGCTAGGACTTCCAGTATTGTGTTGAATGAAGGTGGTAAAAGTGAGCATCCTTGTCTTGTTCCTGATGTTAAAGGAAAAGTTTTTAGCTTTTCACTGTTGAATATGATGTTAGCTGTAGGTTTGTCATATATGGCTTTTATTATGTTGAGGTACATTCCTTCTGTACTCATTTTGTTGAGCTTTTATCACAAAAAGATGTTGAATTTTGTCAGATGCTTTTTCTGCCTCTATGAGATGATTGTATGATTTTTATGCTTCATTTTGTTAATGTGGTATATCATGTTGACTGATCTGTGGATGTTGAATTATTCTTTCATCCCTAGAGTAAATCCTACCTGATTATGATATATAATCTCTTTAATATACTTTTGAATTCAGTTTGCTAATACTTTGTTGAAGATGTTTGCATTCTCTGAATAGATACAGCCCTGCATGATCTCTTCCTTGGGTCAGACTCTTTGACTCCTTCCTTCTCATACTTAAGAGATGCTATCTCTGTGCCCAGTATTTTGTAAATAAAAGTAATAATGTGGTAAGACATACTTATATAAAATTATGTAAACTTTGAAGTGAGAAGGACCATTGTTTTTAGTGGTTCCTTTTGGTTCATGTTGTCTTCATTGCTGCATAATTGGCCTAGTCTTTGATGTTTTCTTGTCCTGGATTTCTGTGTTTCTCCTTTATCCTGTTTTTTTAACCTTACAACGTTATATCTATTTTACTGGTGTAGAGATTGCTTCAGCTTAATCCATCAGGAATTTTTCATTCAATTATTATATGTCTATAATTTCACTGTGGGAATGCTCCCAAAATATATTTGAAGTAGTCTCTACCCTTGAGGACCTCAGAAACTTGGAGAAGTGTTTTTTTTTTAATATAAATATATATATGTATATGTATGTGTGTGTATGTATATATATGTGTGTGTGTGTGTGTGTGTGTGTGTGTATTCTTAGATGTCAGTAGAGGTCTTGGATACCAGAAAATTGAAAAGTCATTTGCAAGTGTTTAAGCCAAAGAAGAATAGAAGAATGTTGATATTCCATATTGGAATATTTAGTACCTCACTGGGTCTTTCTTCTCTTTATCTCTCTATCAGAGAGAGAGAAGAAGTAAGTCCTAGAAATAATTTGCCCCTGTAATTTGCATCTTCTGTGACTAATATCATTACTGATTCCCTTAAAGTAAAAGGTTATCACAGACTAATTCTTTCTTTAAGTACTGGTTGTAAACTTGGGATCTCTTCCAGCCCTCATCTGATCATAACTCCTGATTTCCAGGCTAGGCCTGGAAATGCCTAGTAGAACCCTGACATGTAAACCCCTAAGAAATAGTGATTAATTTTATATAAAATGTTCTATCATGAAGCCCGTTGAGAAATTTCAAAACAAAAATTGCTAAAATTTGTTGACTTGTACTTGATGTCAGGCTTTAATGAAAACTCTTGTGTTAAAATACAAAATACCCTCATAGATGAGAAATATGAAATATCATTCATTTGAACAACTTACAGAACTACACAAGTTCCAAAGTGGCAAGGACTTTAACAGGTATCTTAGGTCTAGTTTTCTTGAAGTAGAGTCTGAGATGGGATGTTTATGCAAGTTATGTAGAGAGAGGGTGCTTTCAGGTGAACTTGTGAGGCAGTAGGGGAAGCTAAGGACAGGACAGAGTAAGGATAGCTTCAGTGTGTTCCCCTGGAAAGATCTGGAAGAAGAAATTACATGGAGTTGAGAAAAAGGGCTGGCCCTGGTACCCTACCTAAGTCAGTCATTGACTTGTCTCTCTATCACCTCTCTACCCTCAGTTACCAAGTGCGACCTCTCAGGCATTTCCAGAAAGTTTGGCTCCCAGTGACCGAGAACAGTTCTCTGGAGAAGGTTATAGCTATGAACACTTGACAGCCATACTCATGAGAGCTGGGCAATGAGTATGTGATTTATAAAGAAAAAGAGTGGTGGAGAAGCAGGCTAGCACCATCAACCACAAAAGACTTGGACTAAGTTCTCCGAGGGCAGAGAGACAACAAAAGTTAATTCTGCTTGGAAGAGATGAAATTTTTAGTCATTAACGGCATAGTGTGAGTAAGACACTGAGGGGTTAAATTTAGTAGAGTGGTATGTGTGTATGTGTTTATGTGTGACAGAGGCATAAAAAGAGACGAAGAGATCGTTAAATGGGATGGGGAGGGAAACAATGGGGATAGATTGGGATTATCTACTACAAAAATGTGCTCTGATATTTAGAAACTTAATTATATAGCTACTTATAATCATTCACGAGAATAGGAAAAAGTCACGTTGATCTGAAGGCTAAAGATTAGTTGCATGTCTTCCCCCTGAAGCCCATAATTTAAGAACAGCGTTGTTATTGTTGTTTAAACAGTTTTGCAGCTTTAGACTGTTAAGCACATGTCACAACCACAGATTATCATTTGACAAGTTGCCATATAGTAGACATTGTCCTCTCTGCACATCCGTCAGGTCACCCAGCTCGAGAGGTGAATAGCTTCCTGGAGGGCATGGCAGGCGAGGGATGGAGATCATTGGAAATACACCCCAGGAAGTTTTCTACCAGCATTGTAGATAAATAACCGCACCTGGGAAAAGATAATCTTTCTACCAGCGCTCTTAATATAGAGCTTTGGAGTACAAATACTTATTGAAAAATAACTGATTTTAAAAATTCCTCCATTGTTTGCTAGTTCTACCATCTGGTTCCACATTTACCAGAGTGGTGTTAGCATAATTAAACTAGCACTTTTCTATCTCACCTTCCTCTGTTCTGGCGTGTACTGTAACTAATATATTCATTTTTGTTCACAATCTTTTTTGACAAGATATTTATAAAATTAGTAATATATTAATTGAACCTATAATAAAGGATGAGCCCCTTATTAATCTTTAATTATTTTTCAAAGTGAAAGTAGAAGGAAAAACACACACAAAAAAACATATTTGAGCTGATTGTTATTACTGTGGTACTGTGGTGATGTGCAGTTTTTACTTTTTCCCAAAACATGGATAAATTAAGTGACTGTAAATTTTTAACAACAATGAGTAAGCTGATGAAGATCAAGGTGACACCTTCAAGGGCTCATCGAGTTCAGGCTTGGGGCCAGCCTTCTAATACAGCACTTGCGATCTGTTTTCTCTGGCCAGAAATCATGTTTTCCCATTCTGTTTTGCTTAGCATCTTAGGCAAATCAGTATTTGAGTCATACACATCATTTGTTAATATGATAGTGTTCAGCAGTTCTCTCTCAGACTCAGTTAGTTTGCATTTTTTTCTACAAAGAACACCAGCTTACCATAATACCTATGATTGTGGCGGTAGGATGCTCATGACCTTTGTCACAACTGCTTGGTTTAGCTAGAGCTTTTGTCTTTGAACCAGAGTCACAATCTTAAGGATCTTGTAGAAGGGCCAGATAAGAAATGAAAGTGAACTGTGTTTAATTTTTATAAGTGCTTACTCCGTTTCCTCAAATAAAACATCACTGGAATTCTGGCCGATATGACATCACAAGAAGTAAACAGTCTTCATCCAAGGCAATTACTTTTGGGGACAGAAAAAAAAAAAAAAAAAAACCAACCAAAAAAACAACTCTCCAAAAGGTAGTGATGACTGACAGTTTTGTGGAAAAAAAATCTGAAATCTCTGTACAACTTTATACATTTGGAGTATTTAAACTGTGTTGATCTAATTTCTTCTATTACTATGAACCAGTATTTTTCCTTTAGACTCCAGTTTCACTCCAGTTAAATTACCTGTTATATGCTTCCAGTCACTGTGGCAACTTGCTGATCTCCCATCAGTGCCCCAGTGCTGAGCTCCCACTGTGTTTATATTGTTGATTTTCTGGAAATGACTCCACTGGGTGCTCTGCATGGCATGCTGACTGACCCCTGGGGAGCATTTGACTCTGTGGATTGTCCCAGCTTCCTTCTTCCCCAGCTTCTCTAGTCTCTCCCTGTTCCACTGGTTTCTGGATTAATTCTCTTTCCTTTTAAGTCTCCAGCTCTTTTCCTTATGTGGTCCTGGGTTCATCCTCTGCCAGCCTCCCTCACACTGGGGCCTCTCCCAGGCTGCTTCCTTAGGACTCTTCTGTTCCCTTTCTACATAGTATAGGAAGTGAAAGCTTTAGAATCTGAAACAAAACAAACAGACGAACAAACAAAAAAGTCTAGGTTTGATCCCTAACTCTGCTACTTACTAGCTCCATGACTTGTAGAAAGTTATTTACATTTTCTTGTTTATAAATTAAAGGTTATAGGTTATAATACTTCCATCCTGAACAACAAACTGTAGATACACATGATTTTTTAAAAGTTATTCACTCAAACCCAGTGTTCTGTGACAACCTAGAGGAGTGGGATGGGTTAGGAGGTGAGAGGGAGGCCCAGGAGGGAGGGGACATGTGTATACCTATGGCTGATTCACATTGTTGTATGTGAATGGCAGAAACCAAAACAATATTGTAAAGCAATTATCCTTCAATTTAAAATTAATTAATTAATTTTTAAAAAGTTATCCACACAATGCTAGCCTGTAGACTAAACTCATAAAAATTCTACTTTTTGCTTTTGTCTCTGAATAGTTAAGGACCATCTAGGTTCCTTGACTGTGAACTCGTCAAGGCGAATATGCTTGTTTTCTTGGATACCAGCACCGCAGTAAGTGCGTGGCGCATAGAAGTCCTCACTAAATGGTTGCTGAATGAATGGATATCCAAAGAAACAACTTTCACTGAAATAGTGATTCCAAAATTTAATCGGCCTTGATGATCTCTCACCTGAACTCTAGATCTCTCTTGCCAGTTCTTACTGTTTCCCTCTGGACACATCAAGGCAAGTATGTCCATGAGCATGTTCTTTTCCCAACCTGGCCTTCTGCCCCTGTGGTACTAACCATGAACTGATGCCATTGTAATGTCGCTTTGTCCCCAGACCCCATATCTAGCTGGTTCACCAAGTTATCATTGCAGTATTCCCTCTTGCTTCTGTTTCCACAGACAGCCCCAGTTCAGACCTATCCCTTCTTATTTGCATTAATTACTACACTAGCTTTATAATATAACTAACCTCCTTTCTTTTAGTTTGGTCTTAAAGCATTAACTGTGCTATTCCTAGAGCAAGTGTTATGAAACTCAAATCATCCAAGTAGTGTAATACAAAGGACAACTGAAGCCTCCACAGATTGTGGGAATGGCTGCTCTCAGTTAGCTGCAAGCCCAGTTTAGAGTTCAGGCAGGGGCTTAGAATTTAGGCTTCCTTTTTCAAACCCCTAAGCTTCTTCCATTTGACCAGAATGCCTTCCCATTAGGATATATATATGCCAGAAATCTAGCAACTTAAAAAAAAAAAGGAATGCATTTTTATGTAAGAAAAGTTTCAGGCTCCTTTTTATTATATTAGTGGAAGAAACTGAAACACTACACGAAATGTAAGTCATAGAAGCTCAACAGTGGCAGTGCCCGTGCGAGTTCCCAGATCTGAATCATGAGTTTGCATCTTTCCTCTTGACTGTTGCTGCTCCTTGAAATTTACAAATGTGCATGTGAGAAAAAATGCTTCTCTCTAAAAATCCCGGGGTAAGAGTGAAAATAAGAATCCAGATAATAAAGTGTAGCTACAAAAGGGAGCCCACTTAGTTTGGAAAAACCATTACTGTATCAGAATGATATATCTGCAAGTGACTTGCATGAACATATTTTATGAGCCCGCCAGCATGTTTTTTGTGGTTCCCTGCAGCAGATATTGCTCTTTTTATTACTCGTTAGCCACTTAAAATCCAGCCCAATTTTAACAGTACTAAAAGAGCAAGGAAATTTATTTTAAAGAAAAAGGCTACATTCTTCTAAACCAGAGTCATAATATTAATACTTAAAATGCATAGCAACATGCTGGGAAAATGGGATAGTTATTTAGATATATTATAAAATGTAGCCCACCACTTTGATGTGATTCACTACTATTTCACCAAACCAATTTAACAGTATCCTGTAGAGAGGGAATAGTGCAATTAAAATTAGTAACAGAGATTTTCACATGCATAGATCTAAATCAGGGTAGGTTGATAATGAATTAAGTAATTTTGCTTCCTTGCTTGTGAAGTCAGATCCGTAATAGACGCATCCAGGATAGATTCATGTTTAAAGGACCTGCCTACACACAGCATTCTGACTCAATTGACAGTATTCCCAGTTGTTTTCTTCCTTTTTTTTTTTTTCCCCACTCTTTGGCTTTGATGGGGGATGCTAAATATGCAGTCACAATAAATTAATATAATTTGATTATTTGATCAACTGGACCTGTTTCAGTAAAGGCCAAATCCTTTCAAAATATAATTTCCCAAATCTAATTTGTAAGAAATCCAAGCCACAAACTACATGTGAGTCTTTTTATAGATACTCTCTAACTTTTCTGTACCAAAACACACAGTAAGTTTGTCTCATCATTTCGTTGTTGAGTCGCTAAGTCGTGTCTATTCTGTGACCCCATGGACTGTAGCTCACCAGTCTCCTCTGCCCATGGGATTTCCCAGGTAAGAATACTGGAGTGGGTTGCCATTTCCTTCTCTAGGGGATCTTCACGACCCATGGATCGAACCTGCATCTCCTGCCTTGGTAGGCGGATTCTTTACCACTGAGTCTCATGTTTTAGTACCTGGTTTTATACGAAGGCACCTAAGGCACCCACATAGGTCTCACCTAGTGGATTACCGGGGATCAGTGCTTACAGGTTCACACTTCCATTCTGAGCTGAGTGTGCAGCAGTAGTGGGGAGTGTGTGGGCACTGTGTGCTGAGGCTTTGTTAGCACTGGACCTTGAGTTTGTTTGTATTCATCATTTCTAACCCTGAAAGTAGGATTCATTTGCTCTAAGGAATCTGATAAAGAGCTGTGAATATACTGTTTCTATGACTTGAAAAAGTGTTAAACATACTCACCAGAGTAATACAGAAGTAGTGAGGATGGGAGTGAATGTAGTTATCACAGCACTTAGAAGGATTTAACTTGACTTCAGTCACCAATGGCTATCTGCCATTGGTTTATGTTCTCTGTTCTACATACTGTACCTGAATGGGTGGCCTTTTGCCATGTTAGAAGTAACTATTAAACCAAATGTTTGTTTTTGTCCCCTGATCTCACTGCTGTAAACAATAGTATTTATTCCTAAGAATACTGCTCCATTTTAAAAGAAGTATCAGTAATATGGCTTATTGGAAAACATGGATTTCTGAGACAAAAGGACATAGATTCTAGGATGAATCTCAACTTTATCATTTACTAATTCTTGATCCTAGACAAGTCTTTCTTTCTTTCTTTCTTTATTTTTTTTTGAGTTTTATGTAGTTCCTTCATCTGTAAAATGAACATAATAGTGGTAATTAATTTCACAGGATTATTGTGAGGATCAGAGATAATGAACATGAAGCACATGGCATATAGAAGCCACTTTTTAAATTATGATAAACAAAAATTATGATGATTATTTTCTCATGCCTTAAGATAAATAACAAGATGATAGCAGAATGTCTGTAAAGAATGGTTGGTAGAAGTTAAGGAGCCCATGTTTGTTCATTCACTTATCATGGGCTTTGGGAATGCTTGCTGGCATTAGAATGCAGGAGTGAACATTATGAAGCCATACCTTTGCCAAGCTTACATTCCTTGGTGAGAAAGTAGACAAATATACATATAATGTATGACAAATGCTACAGAGGAAACTCAAGCAGTGTAAGAGGGCAGAGAGTAATATGGGATGATATTTTAGATAGTGTGCCAAATATTTTTTCTTAAAGTTGTTGTTATTCAGTCGCTCAGTCATGTCTGACTTTGTGACCTCATGGATTGCAGCATGCCAGGCTTCCCTGTTCTTCACTGTCACCTGGAACTTGCTCAAACTCATGTCCATTGAGTTGGGCATTCAACCATCGCGTTCTTACAGAGAGAAATCCAGAAACTTGGAAATATTAGCCACTTAAAAAAAAAAAGACTTTTCTTTCTTTTATATACAATTGCTTTATTCCCATACATAATCAGGTGGGGAGGCAGGATGGTCAAATGGAAGAGACATGGATGTCGGAAAGTGGGCAATCTGATTTCTAGTCCCACCTCTACCACTGACTAGCTGGCTACCTTAGGCAGTTCCCTCTATCTGAGCTTCGATTATTTCATTTGTCAAAGTTTTCAAGTATGAAGTGCCTACAGTGTACCAGGGACTTTTGAATAGGGAAATGAACATAATCAATAAATGCTATCAAGGAATTTACTTTTTTTCAAGAGAAGGTAAATCAACAAATGCACATGTGATATCACTTGTAGGTGCTATTAAAAAAAAATAAGGCAGGATAAAGGAATAGGGTGTAACAGAGGATGGCATTTCAGACAGTATTCCAACTATTTAATGTGTCTCTGAGATATAACATTCCCTTAGTGAAGTGCAGGAGCAAGTTACGCAGATCCATGGGAAGAAACAGAGGAAATGGCGTTGTAGAAGCCATATGGGAGCAACATTGATTGACTCTAAGAAAGGCAAGTAGGTTGGTGGGACTGGAGCAGATAAAAAAAAGGGGTGGGGATAGGAGCTGAGGTTGGGACTGTAGCTGGAACCAGACATAGGCTTTGGATTTTATCTTAGAGGGAAAGAGGGCATTAGAGGGTTTGAGATAGAGACAGATGTGATTGGAATTTTAAAAGTGATTACCCTAGTTGCTGTGTAGAAAGTATACTAGGAAGGTGTAAGCAGAGAGACTAGTTCAGGAGACTATTGACTGCAGAAGTCCAGGTGAGTGAGAAGGGGGAGCCACACTAGGGTATGCTGGAGGATGTGAGAAGTAATCAATTTAAGGATATATTTTGAAGGTTAATTCCAGCATAATCTCATAATCTGTTGATATGGATTTGAAAGAAAGGAGTCAAACCTGGCTTGAAAAATTTTGCCTGAGCTGCTGACTAAATGGTGGGGACCACAGGACAGAGGATGAGATAGTTGAGTGGCATCACCGAGTTTGAGCAAGCTCCAGGAGCTGGTGATGGACAGGGAAGCCTGGCATGCTGTAGTCCACGGGGTTGCAAAGAGTTGGACGTGACTGAGTGACTGAACTGAACTGATGCACAAAAAAAAAAAAAAAGAAAGAAAGAAAGAAAAAAGGAAAAGGAGTTCCTAAGTAACACAAAGGTTTGAAGAAGAGAGCACCCCAAGTTCAGTTTTGCAAAATTAAAGGAGTTATCAAGGCAATTGGATGTGCATTTGTTATTAGTGTGTGTCTGGTATTTAAAACCAGAGGACTGGATGAGGCTACCTAACAATTAATGTAGATAGAGAAGGAAGACTTTTGTGGAGGGAGCCCTAGGGTCAACCAATATCTGCAGATCAAAACGAGATGAGGATCCAGCTCAAGTATTTCAGAAGACCCAGCTAGTGACTTGGTAGGAACATCGGGACATTGTAGAGGTCTTGAATCCAAGTGAGAAACGAGTACCTCTAGAAGAAGAAGGGGGAAAGAAAAGGAAAAGGAGGATAATACGAGAAGTACAGAAAGAAAATATGCAAAGCATGTTAAAGATATGAAAACCGCTACTTGAACAATTCTTCTAGCTCACCTTGATCTTACAATCTGGTGTAAATTAGTGGCATTCACTCACTTTCCAATTAAAAATTGTGCCAAAACATGGGCTACAAAAGGAGAGTAACCAGTTTTGAAATTAAAGCATCTTACATTCAGTAATATTGAACTCAAGTATATCACTCCACATTTTGAAGAAAATGCTTTTATCTTATAAACTATAAAGAAGCTCTGTGTAAAATTTTAATGCAAGTGTGTATGTAATTTACGTGAGCAGGAAGGACATGAAGATTTTGTCTTGAGGAACAGCATAATAATAGACATGAAAAGAATTACAGACATTGCAGTTAAATGAGGTCAAACTTATGAAATAACTGTGCTGTAAATATTTGAGTTAAAAACTTATTCCTAAGTAAAAGCATCAGAGCCTCTCAAACTTCAACATTTATCAAAAACAATCGGAGAGTTTATTCAACATAGATTGCTGCTCCCTACTCTCAGGATTGCTGATTCCATAGGTCTGCCTTTGGCCCAAGAATCAGCATTTCTAACAAATTTCTAGAGTGTTTGTTGCTAGTGGTCCCAGGGCCACTTTTGAGGAATTACTGTATAACCTACAGCTCTTAGGGACTGAAGTCCTGTTTGTTTTGTGTTTGTTAAACAATAATAACAAGAGTAATGGTGACTTCATATTTATCTAATAATGCCAGGCCCTGTGCTAGACATTTTGAAATCATTATCTCTTTTCATACCCAAAACAACCATGTGAGATAGGAGACATTTTATGTATATGAAAGTTGAGTTGATCAAAGGAGTTGAATAACATGCTCAGTTATCAACCAACAACTGGTGAAAGTGAAAGTCGGTCAGTCATGTCCAACTCTTTGCAACCCCATGGACTATATAGTCCGAGGAATTCTCCAGGCCAGAATACTGGAGTGGGTAGCCTTTCTCGTCTCCAGGGGACCTTCCCAACGCAGAGACTGAACCCAGGTCTCCCGCATTGTGGGGTGGATTCTTTACCAGCTGAGCCACAAGGGAAGCCCAACTGAGGAAGCTGATAATAAAACTGCTGTCTGCCAGAACAGTGCGGTCTAGAATCTTGCTCCCAAAACTATGACATGGGTTCCAACTGCAGTGGTGTCCCCTGGGAGCTTGTTAGAAATGCATAATCTCAGGCCTTTTCGCAGACCTCTTGAATCAGATTCTTTCATTTTAACATCCTGAGGTGATTCATCTGACCCTGAAGTTTGAGGTAGAGGACTTTTCAGCATGATTCTGAGCAGATAGGCAATCAGGAAACAACAGGTGGAAGGAAGAATTCAGAAAAAGTAGTAGCTGGGATTCTCTTTGAGATGACACCAGAATACAGAGCATTCCACCCAGGGAATGAGAGAGGAGAGATGCTTCAGGGATTTGACTGAACCATATGAACGTGCCACATTTTAACTATTTTTGAACTGTGGAAGCAGTGACCTGATAGAGTGAGGGACTCAAACTAAGCTGCCTCTGAGACGCAAAGGTAGATTGCAAGTGAATAATGTCAGCTGATCTACTTTATTCTGAATGATTTAAAAACAGATGTCAGAGGCCATGCAGCCTGACCCTGTGTGTGCTGAGCTGAATGATGGGGGCTGTTCCCCTACTCCCAAGGGCGGCTTAGAGTATCAGCCCACACCAGGGCTTCTCTCTGGTAGCTTCAGTAGTGGAAGCACCAGATCTACAGTGAGGACCATACCTATTTCTCTTGGGTCAGTGCCATTTTTCTGCTATTTATTCCAGTGTAATCATCAAAAACTGCCTTTCACTCTGAAAAATGTCTCACTTTGGGTGATGAATTGTATGGTCACACAACTAATAAGAAAACTGGGGGGAAAAGTTATGTTTGGAAAACTATGATCTTAAATAATAGCAAGATTGGATATGAAATATTTAAGACCTAAGTATAAATGATCTAAAATTAAAGAAAGATGGTTTATCACAGCTTGTTTTAAGATTCTTTAAATAGCCATATAGTGGCAAGAGCGTGGTGAGCATTGGAAGACCTGGGTCTTGGTCATAGTTTTGCCATCCTGAAATTTTGGAAAAGTCAGAGAAACTCTTGTGAGTCTGTTACTTGATTTATGATAATGGAAGCGGTAATGTCTACTCTTCCACTGACCCTAAGAGCTTACGCTCTTGCTGTACTACCATAATGAAGTATTTTGAAAACATTAAAGAACTGCAAGTGCTGTTACTACAGGGGGAGTCTCATTCTATAAAGAAAGGAAAAATGAGGGAGAAAACAGGCAAATTTTGATCAGATACAAAATGGAGATTTACTAATGCCTTAAATTGAACTATGGAAGATAACTCTGAGGAACATAGCTGGTCCCTTTCTCCACACAGGGGAGAGCTACGCATTTTCAGTGAATTGTGAAGATGTTCTGCCATCATAGCGTATCTTAAGTGTTTCCCCTTCTATTAGCAATTCCAATCAAAGGGAATTAGTAAGAAATGAAAATAACGTACCAAATCCTAATATGAAACCATTATTATTCCTTATACATCCCAATTTCTTTTTAAAACAAGATATTGACGTTCATCTGTTACTGGATTTGTGCCTCTGATTAAGGAGATAAGAGTTCCTTTGATGTCTCTACTCTCCTTGTGATAATGAAGCTGGATGCATTTCTTGTCTGGGGGCGTTTTGAGGACCATTTGTGCTGTGGTCAGTGACTTCCTTTCTGTTTCTAGACTTAAGTACAGACTTTTTAAAAGAAAGATAGCAAATGAGGCAAAGACTAGTTCTCAGCATCTCATCATGGGGCCTGAGGGTGGTAGGTTTCTTGGTTTTCCTGCTAGCCTCGGGAAGTCTATTGACCTTCATACTTAGACTCTTTTGTAATAGATGCTTTGAAGTAGATTAAAAAAATTTTTTTTTCTTTTTTTGTTTGCCTTCTTGGGCACAGTACTGTGTCAACAGTTAACTATGCCTGAGAACATTGTTTTCCTCTTTGTCACAATTGTCCTGGTTTCTTTGTTACCGAGAATGGTTGAAAAACACATCATACTAAACTGATTAACTTAAATATGTTTTTAAAAGTTCTCTAGTTTTCCTGTTACATATATTTATCTAATACTGTGCTTTGACCAAAGTACTGTCATTTTACTTGTTAAGCTTTGACAGTTGAGGGATGTGTGAGAGCAGAGTTAATGGTTTTAACCCATGCTATGTGAGTATAGTGTTATCAAATTAGTGACTCATTGGTCTACTTTTTTGCTAATGCTGTGTCCTTCAGTCCTTTCTTTTCCATTGTAGGATAGTGTTCCAAGCCTGTCAGTGTCCCAGATGCCCATATATTCCACAAAATAATGCCCAGGAAACACATGTGCCTTATGGAAACAGTGATGCTGAAACCGGTCCATTTGCTTGAATGTATTAGAGTCCATAAAAAGCTTACTCACAATTTAAAAACTGACTTTCTCCTGATTTCCATCTCTGGGATTGTCATTGTTTGCTCAGTTATAAAGTGGCTTGTTGACACCAAATATTTTAATAATTTGCTTCCAAGGCTTTGTGCCTATGCCTTTGAGAGGCTGGTGTAGTAATTAAACTGTCTTTTAGCTGAAATGCTTGCAAAGCGTCCAGTTCTGTGCCTGGCAGCTGGTGATGCATTATAGAGACATTGAGCTAATCGATTAAAACCGCAGAGGCATGGGAGTTGTCTGACAGCACTGTACTAGGATGAAATTAGTTGGAATTGCATGGTGAAATTAAGGGGAATGCAGCTGATTGCAGCCCTTCTGGGAGAGTCCTGGGTGAGAGGGACGCTGTGCGTTGATCCCTGTGTAATTAGGACAGCCATGTTTTAACAGTATTTCTAAAGTATTAAAATGGACTGGATAAATCAGCAGGGCTGCTTCCAGTGAACTTGGCATCCATCCACTGTGACTGAAATAACATGAAATTTTTCGGCTGCTAGAGAATGTGAAATTGGACTAATTGTCTTTTAACTAGTCTGCTCGACTGCTAGCCTGGAGCTAGACCGAGAAGAGAGGCTGGTGGAACTGTGACGGGGGGATGGGAAACTTAAGACTCATGACTGTTATTTCAGCCCCTCTGAATGGATAGCACCATCACATATTCAGACAGCTCTGATTTGTACTATCTCACCATTAGGATCCCTTCCTAAATATTTAAAAATCCATTTTAAAGTGGGATGCTTTGATTCAAAGAATATAGGCATCTAACTCCTTGACTTATATAATAATTGCTCTTTCCCTTCTTGAGGTTCCCCTAGAATCGGGGCGATTTAGGAACTTGTAAATCTCCCAACATCTGTCCACGTGTTACTCTGACCTGTGGTTTATTCTGAGTGGAGCACATGATGCAGATAAGGGATGCATCTTGCTGATTCAGCATGTCAAACAAAGGCTTGTTCTGTAATGACTGAGTGTTATGACTGGTCCAACATGCACTCTCTACATGTGATTAAAGAGAGAGAGAAGTTAAATGCCACTCCTGTGGTCACAGAGTTAGGTCACCTGGGTGGCACAATGACTGCTCTAGTATTCATTGCATCATGGTGAATTGCTAACACCAGGTAGCTTAGCATTGTACTTTCCATGGATCCATAAATAAAAGGAGAATTTCTGAGCTGCAGACAGTGTTAACAGTCTTAGAGCACTTATTATCCTTCTTATTTTTTAGCATCATTAGGTCACTTGAACTCAGGAAAGTGCTCCTGAGCACTATCAGTTTGTGTTCTAGAAGGTAAAGTATGTGTGCAAGCATACACACACATACACATACACAAGGTGACATTCCAGGAATTCCAAAGAGATGTAGGGGTCATCTAACCACACATGCTTGCCTTCAGAAAGATGTATTTACTTAGCACCATGTATTCCTCCAGAGATGACTCTACAATCTGTCAGAAAGCCTCATACTAGACTGTATCATTTTGATTCACTAGAGAATTTCTTGGGTTAAATTGTATTGTGGCATCAGGCATACCATTAAGGAGGATCAGAAAAAAATAGTCTGAAAGAAAAAAACACTAATCATTGTGCTGACTGCACAAAAGTTCCAGTTGTCAATGTATACATTGGGTTTCCTCTGTCTCAGGACCCAAGGGGAGAGGTTTCTCTCTGCTCCAGTGAGGGAATAATACAGCTTCTCTTTGAGCTGCTAGTGGGTCTGTATGGTATGGATCCTGCAAACAGCATGGATCAGAGTTGTGACCTCGTTCTGTCAAGGTTGGAGGACTTCGTGGCATGTACTTTGCTATATCATTCCTCTCTTATCTTTCTCTTAATTCCCCATTTGTTTTCCTTTTTTCTTCATAGTTATTATTTTTTGTTTATCTTGCAGTCTTGTGTCTTTGTAAATACTATAAATCATTTTAAAATAAAGTGTGACATTAAAAATAAAATAATTCTCATACATATTTCCTTCCTCCCAAAGTGCATACAACAAATACTAGAAGGAAAAAAGCTACAGTATTGGGTACATGGGCACTTGTTGCTTGTCTCCAAAATGCCTCATGTGCCCTCCTCTTTGGCTGTATTTTTGACCTAAAAAATGTTTAGTCAGAGAAATAGTGTTCAAATCTTTTAAAACGTTTTTAATCATATATCACTTCTGTGAATTCCAGATTTATAAATAATTGGTAGAAGCAATCCCAGAAATACATTAGACAGATGTGGATAGTATATGCCAGTATGGAGAGGAAACCATAGATGTGAGTGAAATGTAATGATGATACTAACGGAAATGAATAGCCTCTATATAGAGACCTTTTATATTGTATACAGTGTTTATTACTTAGGACGATAATCAAATTAATGCAGAAGATTATCCTTATATTACCTTGGAAATGACCTTTTCTCTTATTTTGATGGAGAATAACTATTTCTTAAACAAAAAAACCCCCACATTTTAATTTAATGTTTATGAACACTTTGCATGTACCTGTCACTCACCTAAACATTTCATGTCTGCATGTCATTTATAAGTGACAATGGCATTTAATATTCTCAACATTCATCTGTAGCACTTATGAGCTCTTATTTTACAGATGAGGAGGACAGCGCTTAGTGGTGAAAGAACCTGCCACAGACACATAGCTAACAACGCTTAGGTCTCATTGTCGAGGCCAGGCTCTAACTACCATGCTAGTGTGCGCTTTGGGAAGGGCCAAGCAGATGGGAAATATGACTTTCTGAGTGGCTTTCCTGCAGATTTCTTCTCTAAGATTAATTAAGGGCTCATGGAGCACTCATTCCATTCACAGCATAGTCATATAGAGAATGAAAACATTCTTTAAGTAAAATATCCATTTTGCACTTGGAGCAACTTAAGAATCTGATTATGAGAAGTTGATCTCAGATGGCATGAGGAATAAAAACCAATGAATGGCAGTTGGGGCCACCATAGTCAGATGGTTGGCTTCCTCCATGATTCCACACATGGATGGGAAGATGATCTTTCTAGTTACTGGTCGAACGGAAACATTGGTGACCATTATCTGTTTTATGAATTAAAGAGTAATTTATGCTGCGTTTAAGATGACCTAGATAGTGTATGGGGCACTCTTTAATTATTGAGTGAAACCTTTTCATCTGTATCATCCGAACCCGATGACCCACCCTTGGGATAGCAGAGGGAGCCAACAATCAACAGCAGTGAAACAGGAATGTGTTAACCTTTTTTCCATCTCAAGCATAATCTAAGGGAAAGGGCTTGAATAGATTTCTTTCCCTCTTCCATGCTCCTGCCCAGCTGTGGGAGACTGTGACACTTCTGTCCTCCTCTCTTTAAGTCAAACCTGGGATAATATTTAAGATTTTAGACAGCAACTTAGAATAACCTTTGCAGGACTTGGTATCAGATAAAGAGCAATACCAATCCTCAAAATTTGTCCTGCCTTCTTTGAACTGAACTTCTTAGAATAGCTTTCAGACAATAAAGAGAGGGAAGGATAGGAATTAATAATGTGTAGTTGTTCCTCATTGATAATAGAACATTTTATTGTAATAATCTCAAAGTACTGTTACTGAATTTTATATAAAATAATACGTAATAGTAAAAGCGAAGAGAAATGAGGACAGTTTTCCTTATTTTTGACATCGTAGACAAGATCCTTCACAACTAAGATTCTGCCTTTTTCTGCAGCCTCATATCTCACACAGTCCTGTACACCCTGACCCTAAGATCTCCCCTTCTGAGTGCCAGCCTCTTTTCTCTTTATGTTCAGACACTTGCAGTTATGATGCCTCTCTCCTGGATTGCTTCCTGTCCCCTACCCCTGTTCCTTCCTCTTTAGAAGCCTAAAGTTACTTCACTTTTTAAGACTCAGAGTAGAATTTAAATATCTATGTATAGCACTTCTTCTACCCATCTCTTACCAGTTAAGACTCAATTAGGTGCACACTTCTACAAACCTCTGTAGTACCTTGCATCCCATTCCATCCCATCCCATCCCATCCATCCCATTCCACCCTTAACCCTATTATAACACCCATAGTTCTGTTTTATGGAGTATCTTCATTAGTCTGGCTCCCATCCCCAGGGAAGTCACACACTTGAAGGCAGGGACTGTCACTCTTTCTACTCTTGTGCTTTTAGTGTCTGGCAGAGGCCTGAAACACAACCAGTGAGTTGAGTTCCAAAGATCAGGGAGCTGATTAAATGGTTGTGCTAGGCTGATGCCCAGCCTCCTAACCCTGGAGTTCTCACCATTATTCTTATAGGTCCTATCTAGATCATTATTTTTTCCAGTGTGTTCCCTTGATATAATTACATATAATTTTACCCTCTACATGGTAGGATTTTCTTGGTTTAATTAAAGCCTTCTGGAAAGTTATATACCTTTGTGTTGATAATGTTTTTACACATTCATTCAGTCATTCTGTCAACTATTTGCTAGATTTTTCTGGATATAAAAATAATCATAGTTGTTTTTAAAAACTCTGTGAGACAGGCAAGCAAGCTGGCAGCGTGGTATAAGCATTGTGTTGATGCCTGCAAATGCTTTATGATACTAAAGGAATCTTCAGTCACCAAATACTTTTGCTTATTTGACTGAGGTAGTTGTCTCCTTGGGGGCCACAGAAAATTGATGTGAATGACTGACTCTGCCATCTCTTCCCTGTCGTTGTCCCATGCTATTACAAACGGTAATAGCACAGATGTGAAGGCCTTTCTTAGCACTTCATCATCTGAATTTGGCTTTGTTCTTACTTTTCTATTAGGTGGTTTCTAAATACACTACTTTCTTATAACCTTCTCCAATATAGTCGGAGGACTGACTCGCTCTGAGAATGAGGTTTCTGAAATCACTACTTTTCCCACTGTGAAGAAGATAGAAAAAGAAACAAAGGAATATCCTTTTGATACAGTGGAAATAGAATATTGCTCTATAGTGAAATAGCAGTCATGATTTCTTTAAAATCAGCTCCTGGAAGGGTGTTGAGCTACTTCTTGTGCAGAGAACAGTGGTTATCCCTGGAGTCTTCCAGATTACACATGGTTAGCGATGCTTGGGGGAAATCTAATTTGCAGATAGGGTATTTATCTTTAGATAACAAAAGCCTCAAAATGCAATTTATAATTTTAAAAATGCATATATAGGTTAAAAGAAATGAACTTTGCTGTTTTAGAGTTAGTGGTGGGTAGAAAAAAAAAAATCTATGTGAAAATGCTTTTGGAATAATCCTGTCTCTTAGAAGTGCTGTGAAGCTTTCTTTGCTTTTCATTGTATGAGCATCTCGTTGCAAGCTCATTTTGTTGTTAAACATGAAGTTTTACAATGTAGATTGCACTAAGAATTTTTTAATGGAGCAATTTAGAGCAGCTGCAAACTGCCCTGGAATTCCCAGGGATTAGTAGACAGAGTTTTCTATGATTACAAGTCCCACGGTGAGAGGAGGTGAGGCTTGTGGGCCCTGGGAAGGTGGGGGTGGAAGCAATGGGGCAGGAAGAGAGAGGCTAACCAGATGCAGAGTTGGACAGACTACCTGACTGACTATGTAGGTCTAGATTTATCTCCCCCATTCCCTCCATATCTGCTTTCCATGTTCCTTCAAGTTAACAACTCCATGTTTACTTACCCCATGGCCTCCTTGTTTATTCGCCCCATTCCCTCTGCCTGTATGCCTCTCCCACTACTTGTTGCGGGCTTCCCTTGTGGCTCAGCTGGTAAAGAATCTGCCTGCAACGTGGGAGACCTGGGTTCGATCCCGGGGTTGGGAAGATCCCCTGGAGAAGGGAACGGGTACCCACTCCAGTATTCTGGCCTGGAGAATTCCATGGACTGTGTAGTCCATGGGGTCACAAAGACTCGGACACAACTGAGTGACTTTCACTTTCACTACTTGTTGCAAGTACAGGACTGCCCCTATTCCATGCTTCAAGCCAGGACTCACCAGTATATTCTTACTCCGGCTTCCATTAAATTTGAAGTGTTTAGAATTACAGCGTAAAGGAATATATTCGCTAGATGAGAAAATGGAAGCTAAGAGATTAAAGACTAGTGCATCATCAAAGAATGAGTTAATGGTGAAACAGTTTATAACACAGGGTTCCTCAGTTTCAGTGCATGTATGTTTCACCAAACAGGCATATTTTGTTTTATTGTTTTATACTTATCCTTTTTTTTTTGTTTTATTTATGTTTTGAAGTAATTTGGTGCAATGATTTATTTTTCCTTTTCTCAGAGGAAATCAAACTTTGTGAAGGGACCAATCATATCTCTCAATAACAGTATCTACCATCTATTGATTACTTATTATATGCTAGTGATTTTCTAATCATTTCCCACTTATTCCCTGCAGATTCCCTCTGATAAGGGTTAGCCCAGAACAGCAAACTGGTTTTGAGAGGATAGATACCTGCACAGCTTGGCACAGGGGATGTGGATGAGCTGGGTTTGCCTGGTTTGGACCTCCCTGCTCTTAATGACCACCCCAAAATCTAAGCTCTGCCATGGTACCCTGCAGTGCTTTCTCTGCTGTGGGCCTTGGACATTTTTGATACATCCTCTGTGTATGCTCAGTATGTGTTAACTAAGGACAGCCTTTCCTTGAGCATCTGTCTTTTCCACGACATTTACCTTTAAGAGTCTACACAAAGCCATTTGTCATCTCGTCCAGGTTATGTATGTTGCCCAGGACAGAGCTGATTTTTTAGAGATAGTGATATGGAAATGATTAATATGGCAACACTACTTTAAAAATATATTTTATACATTTTCACTTAATATAGAACCTGAGTCCAGAATGAAGCAACCCAGAGAGAGTTCAACCATGAAATGCCACTTAGCATAGTACCTGGCACACAGAAAGTGGTCAGTCAATGGATGTTAAGTGAACAGACAAAATAAAAGTATAATTTTATGAAATTAGGGTACCATTCATAGAACATAACTATGTAGTTCTCAGTCATTGAGGGAGAGAAGTAATGGTATACAATAACTTTTATGCTGGAGATATGCCAAGTACTATGGCATAGTGCTTCACATAGATTATTGTATTTAATTCTTACAATCTATTTCATCATTCCTGCTTTGCAGATAAAAAAATGGGGTGCTAAGGCAGTTAATACTGATCTGCCTCTTGAGAAATCTGTATGCAGGTCAAGAAGCGACAGTTAGAACTGGTCATGGGACAACATACTGATTCCAAATAGGAAAAGGAGTACGTCAAGGCTGTATATTGTCACCCTGCTTATTTAACTTATATTCTGAGTATATCATGAGAAATGCCGGGCTGGATGAAGCACAGGCTGGAATCAAGATTGCCAGGAGAAATATCAATAATCTCAGATATGCAGATGACACCAACCTTATGGCAGAAAGTGAAGAACTAAAGAGCCTCTTGATGAAAGTGAAAGAGGAGAGTGAAAAAGTTTGCTTAAAGCTCAACATTCAGAAAACTAAGATCATAGAATCCAGTCCTATCACTTTGTGGCAAACAGATGTGGAAACAGTGGCTGACTTTATTTTTTTTGGGCTCCAAAATCACTGCAGATGGTAATTGCAGCCATGAAATTAAAAGATGCTTACTCCTTGGAAGGAAAGTTATGACCAACCTAGACAGCATATTAAAAAGCAGAGACATTACTTTGCCAACAAAGGTCCATCTAGTCAAGGCTATGATTTTTCCAGTAGTCATGTATGGATGTGAGAGTTAGACTATAAAGAAAGCTGAGCGCCGAAGAATTAATGCTTTTGAACTGTGGTGTTGGAGAAGACTCTTGAGAGTCCCTTGGACTGCAAGGAGAGCCAACCAGTCCATCCTAAAGGAAATCAGTCCTGAATATTCACTGGAAGGACTGATGTTGAAGCTGAAACTCCAATACTTTGGCCACCTGATGTGAAGAGCTGACTCATTTGAAAAGATCCTGATGCTAGGAAAGATTGAAGGTGAGAGGAGAAGGGGATCACAGAGGATGAGATGGTTGGATGGTATCACCAAATTAGTGGACATGAGTTTGGGTAAACTCCGGGAGTTGGTGATGGACAGGGAGGCCTGGTGTGCTGCGGTCCATGGAGTCGCAAAGAGTCGGACATGACTGAGCGACTGAACTGAACTGAAGGCAATTAAATTGTTTTCCTGAAACTTGTACCTAGAGAGTTTTGAAGCCAGGGTAGAATACAGGTGTCCAATTTCTGGAACCTCTGTTTTTGCTATTATATAAGTGTATATGTATATGTGAGAGACATACTTAGTCATGTGTGTGTATATATATATGTATGTATATGTATATATATGTGTGTATGTGTGTGTATATATGTATGTATGTATGTATATAAATATATATCATTTCACGCCTGATCCAGCCCTGGCCAAACTATGACAATGACACCCTGCCCTTCATGAAACCCAGCACATTGGCTTTAACGATCTTTAATAAGCCAGCCCCCTGTCACTGAGCATACCATGCTCTGGTCTGTTGAGCCTGATTGTCTTTCCCATTAAGGTGCTGCTCTCACATGGAGACTCCTGTGTAACAGATCTGCCTGTCACAGACCTGAGTTTCCCACTGGATGTAGTCCTGGTCTTTTGTACTACTGACCATCCTCTTAAGGGAAGTAGAATTAGAGCTCTCTTTCCATAGCCTCCTGGGAACTGCATATTTCATGGCCAATTCCATTAGGAAAGAGACTCAGTGTATGTGTAGGTTTGCTATTCTAAAAACATTGACTATCACAGATTTTAAAGTTGTCTGTTTTCGTGTTATCTGCCAAGACTGTCCACTATTAGCCTGAGGGTCTATGTAATATTCACAGTTCAGGTTATCAGTGTAAACCAAAACTCTAGAAAATAGACCCTGGAGGTACCAGCATGCTTTCTCTCCCAGGGTTATATTTCACTTGTCTGAGTCTGAAATGGAAGTGGAGAAGATAAATCCAAGCAAAGGTTGTTAACCCTAAGAAACACAGCAAACTCAGGGTGAGACCAGCCTAAAACATGTAGACACTTCAAGAAAGGGGTGTTAAGTACCTCTTTAAGGGATTAATAGATTTACTAAATTCAAATGCATGTATGAATAAATATTTGGATACATGTGCTTAATGTGAGCAGGCAGTGATGTGGGTGTGTTAACAAAATATGCCCCAGTGCGTCTCAGCAGTTGCATTTCCTTCCTGGAAACTGGATAATCAGCTGGCTGTTCCTCCAGGAAACAAAAATAATAACAAAAGCCTTCCTGATGTACCATCTGCACTAAAAAGAAAAAAAAATCATTTTTTAAAATTGTACATTGAATTTTCTATAGGTGGTTTGCTTTCTTTTGTAACTGTTGCTCAGCCCTTAGAATCTGGTTTGTCACAGAGCACGGGCACTCATTTTGTGGGAATTTCGTTTCCACTCTGTGCAACAAGGAATATAATTCAGAAGCATCTGAAGAATCCTTTTGTGATGCAGTACTTTTAGACTGGTGGCATAATTGTTACAGATTTCCAGAGAGATACAAAGAAGAAAGTGAAGCAGGTTATTGATTGGAGAGGACTGTTTGGATGAAGTCCCACTTTTTCTGACTGTGTTTATAAGTCAGGTGGCAAGTGGAATCTACAAGTGGTGTCTAATTGTACCTCTTAGTATGTCTAGATTCTGCAGTATGAATGGCTTTAATCTCTGAGGCAAATGGAAACTACCAATCTCATTCCAGACTGAATTGCAGGTCCAATTCACCACGAAGCCAGAGGGGGAAAGTACCACCCCTCTGCTTAATTTACCCAGTGGTCTAGCTTCTAGTTCTAAGATTTAAAAGGAGATCAACTTCTGTTTCAATAACAGATGAGGATGCTCTAAGAGAGAAGCATTGCGGAGGTATGGCGATAATGCAGAGAGGTGCTTGTGCCTGCCTTTCTCTATTGTGTTTTTAAAGGCCTCATATCTCAGCCTGGGCTTTGTGTAGGGATGCCAGCCCTGAGGTGCATCTGTTTCCTCCAATGGCAATACAGACCAGGGTCACATTAGGCAAGCAGTCTGTTCCTAATGCATTTAAAGTCTCAGAAAGCAAGCGGTGATTTTATAACTGCAGCCTGAATTTATTCTCCTCCAGTTCCAGCCTTAAGATGAGGTTGAAAGAAATGAAATTTTAGTAGAATGAGGTTAGGATGAAATTCCTAGTTAGTTAAAAATTAAATTAACTAGAGATTTTGTTTATTGTGAAAGTCACGTGAGATCCGCTGGCTTTATATTTTTGAGGTATTTCACTTGCTGTTCAGGTACAAGCTGTCAATCAAGGCTAATCAAACTGGCGCAGTTAACATGATACATCATAAAATTTCACAATAATGTCAACCTGTAATTCTGTCAATCTGGTTAAGGAAAATGGGTTAAAAACAATATTGTCATTTTGTAATAACACTCGGAAGGTATTACAGAATAATGTTGCTATCATCTCCCTAACTCTGTGCCTGGCTTCTACCAGAGGCAGCCCTTGCTGCTAACAAATGGCCAGGTGGTCTAAGCCTATCATTGCTGTTGCTACTTGTGAGATTTGGAGGAGGGCCACGTAAACGGAGGATGCTGCCCTGCAGCATTTCTCCAGGCTGACCTCTTTGATGCATTATGAAAAAAAGTAACTGCCAGTATTTCCCAGGACTTGTCTCATGTGGTATAATGTGCACAGGCCTTGAGTATTCTTATTTATTCAGCCAGCTTACTTATTATACTTATCTTTCCGTTTTTATGAACCTACGTTCGGTGGTATTTCAAAAGCATCCACTTGAGAAAGCATGCACTTAACTATAAAACACAGGCCACCCATTACACAGAGTGATAAAACAACTCCTTCTCTGAATGTTATGTTTGGCTGTGCAGCCCCAGGACATCGGGGTTCCACATGAAATGAGGGAGATGATAGATTATCCACTCAGGGAGCCCCTATTTAACCTTGACGTTCCCTGGGAATCATGCCTACATAGTGGACTCCATTCAGTTGGCAGCTCTTTCCTGTAGCCAAGATGGCTGGATTATAACTCTTAGATGTTTCTTTCTCTCATGAAAGGCCAAATAAACATAAAACCTTGTACAAATTATTATTTTAAAGCTGAAGAGGTCTCCTGCAAGTATATCTCACCCAGAAGCATAAACAAACGCAAGTGTAGAAGTAGAGCTTCACGGCTTAATTGGACAAAGGGTCCAGACGCAGCTTCCTCTTCCCCTGCCCTCCATGAGCACATTTTATAAATGGCTGATATACAATCATTTCTTGTATTCCATTCTAGGACTCTCTCTGCATTTTCTGGAATACACTTTGCCCTGATGTGAAAGAAACTCTTTTGAAAGAACAAAGACTCACGAGGTTGAGAAATTTTCAGGTTGCCATCATGAATGCGAATGCATTTAAACTTGCACGAGGGACAGAGAAAGATGAAAAAGTAGTCTTATTAATACCACCACTGCACTGGTTACACTCCCATTAAGAATACCAGAAAATCGTGTCCTGTCATGTTGTACCGCTTGCGTCAGTAGCAGCTCTGGTGAGCATCAGAGATTCTAGTAGTAGTCTCCTCAGGATTGAGCTTCTCTTGTAGACTGTCCTAGGCACTGGGCTGCATCTGTGTTATTGTTTTTGCCCAACTCTCTTCATTGCTCCACATCCCCGACTCTTGGTCTAGTGGTTCAACAATCTTAAGATGTAGAAAAGAAAAGTGGAATCCAGTGGATTTGGGAAATAATTAAAAAAATCAATTTAAAAGCATGGACAAGTTACTATAAAACTTAATTTAAGGCAGCAAAAGATGAAGGTGGGCATGATAGAGATGATCCCTTCCTCCTTCTCTTGCTTCCCTCCTTTCTTCTTAATAAACATTTATCGAGCATCTATTTATGGTTTAAAATCTTGACAGACAATGAAGATATTAAAATATTCTAAAAACCTTTTGATAAAACATTACGATTCAAGTGATTTGATAAGTATAATGAGAGAAAACACTTAGGATGGCATCTAGTCTTTCCTTCATCAGTTTTGATAAGGAGTTTTCAATATAATAGAAAGCTTAATAAAACAATGAGTGATACATACAAAGGGCTTACCAGGTGGCACTTGTGGTTTAAAACCCACATGACGATGCAAGAGACATAAAAGCATGGGTTCGATCGCTGGGCCAAGAAGATCCCCTGGAGGAGGGCATGGCAACCCACTCTGGGGGTATTGACTGGAGAATCCCCATGGACAGAGAAGCCTGGTGGGCTACAGTCCATAGAGTCACAAAGAGGTGGACATGACTGAAACAACTTAGCCCAGCACCACACAATACATACATAAAGATTTCTCTTGAATGGTAAACAAGTCACCTTGAAAAGAGTAGAAGAAAGTACTTTGTAATTATCAAATGATATAATTAATTGAAAAGAGAGATGCAAAATTCCAAAACTTAAAGTGCTATATTTTGCTTATGGCCAAACTCTAAGGCAAAACTAATCCCGATAGCTATGTGTTCAGAATTCAGACGTTAGAGAATTAAATTAGTGTTAATATATAAAAATAAGCAGTTTGGTCATTGGGTAGTTCAAAGTAAAGGAAAGGGTCATCTTTGATCACTAAATGATGGGTCATTAATCCAGGAAGGCAATATTTACTGGGAAGTTGTAGGCAGCATGCTCTGCAGGTGCTTAATAAGGCAAGGTGAGTAAAGAGATGTTTACATGTGCCCATAAAACAAAGGAGAAGATTATGGTGCCATGAGTATGATGCAGGCATACAGCTGAAGTTTAGAGAAGGGAGAGCTTACTTCTCTCCTGGGAAAAGGGCCTGGCTCCATGGTAAAGGTTTCAGTGGTTTCTTGTTGACTTAAGCCATGGGAGTCTAAAATCATTCCCATGAAGTCATGGTCTCACCCCCACCTTCTTCTCTAGCTTCCTTTCTTTCTTTTCTTCACCCACATTGGCCTTCAGTGTCTTGAACTCTCCATGTTCTTTCTCTCTGCAGTGTTCAGATGTATTTCCTGCTGTGTCCCAGTGCCCATTCTTTCATCTGTTTTACTTTGATTCTCACTTCACAAAAAATCTCAGCTAAAGTGTAACTTCCTCACGGAAGCCTTTTTGATGCCTTACTCTAGGTCTGGTTCGTTTGTTATAAACTCTCAAGAGCTCAAACCTTGTCCTCCAAAGCCCTTGCAATTATACATCAATTGTCATGATAGATTATTCAGTATCTGTCTCCTCCACTGACTGTAAGCTCCATGAAAGAAGGAATAGTGTCTATTTTTGCCTGATTTTTTATTCCTAGTTTCTTATGATGGACATTTTTGAGACAGTAAAGACATCTGCATTTGTTGACTAAAGGAGTGTCTATGCTGGCCCTTAAAAGATGGTCAGGAATTGCACCTTCTAAGACTGGAAAGTGAGGGAAGAGCTTCAGCAGGGATCAGTGATGAGCAAGTCCTTGGAATGTCAGGGGTCTGATGAGGTCTGCCTTGGCCAGAGCCGCCTGGTGGGAAGGTGGGGCTGGATCTCCATAGAGCCTGATTGTGATGCTGGGGCATTTGGAATGTTGGAGTGGAGTCTGGGTTGTTATTGTTAAGAGAATGACTTCTCAGGACTCTAAGAAGGAAAGATAATTTCACAGGAGAAATAGACCAGTTTTATTTATTCCAAAGTAAGATTTATGAAAGGATTTCAACAAAATTTTTGTGGGGATCACAAAAAGTGCCATTATGCAAAAGTAGTAATTTTAATGAGAACAGCTTTAAAACACTTAAGTGTTTATTATGTGTAAAACACAATTCTGACCACTGATAAGAAGTGAATAAAGTGTGGTTCTTGGCCCTTTCTGATGAAGAGATGGGAGGAGGGAGGACAAAGTGGGTAACTACACAGTTCAGCAAGGAACAATAGGATTTCCCCAAATAGGACTGTGATGAAGCCATACTGTGATGATCAGAACAGAATAAACACCTCCTAGCTCCTGTAAGATAGTGGCTTAAAAGTAAGCCTCAAAGGGGTTATCTTCAATCTCTACCATTCCAGGGAGACATTAACAAGACTTCTTTTTGGAAGCCCTTTCTAGATTCTAAAAGCCTGACACCCTGTGCAGAGCACATGGCTGACTGTTATTCCTCTCCATCTCTGTCCTGGCCTCCCACAGCCTTACCGGCAGCCCTCTGAAGGTTCCAAAGATAAGGCACATCCTACTCTTCAAATATAGGACTCAATAGCAAACATTTTAAATACAAAGAAAGGCTGCTTATAGCCACCAACTCCACAGGATAACTTTAGGCTCTGTTGCCTAGTTAAAGCATATGGATTGGTTCTAAGTAAACATCATGACCTATAAATTGAGATGAGTATTCTCCAGAATTTTAGTTAGCATCCAAATGAGACATATTTCATTTTAATATGGAGCCCATAAAGAGTGATATTGTTTCAAACCTTTGTCCTATAGAGAGTAAAGTCTTTATTTATAGAAGTTCAAGATGCCCCTTTGGTGAAGGATAATATTACTCACTTAGAAAAAAGTTATCAACCAGAATGGAATGGAATGGAATCAGAAATCCTGTCTGTTTTCACAAGCTAAGGCTTTAATATAATGTTGTTGTGCTCAGTCTTGTCCAACTCTTTGCAACCTCATGAATTATAGTCTGCCAGGCTCCCCTGTCCATGGGATTATCCAGGCCAGAATACTGGAGTGGGTTGCCATTTCTTTCTCCCCAGGATCTTCCCAACCCAAGGAGCAAACTCACATCTCTAATGTCCCTGTATGAATGAAAGAATGTTAACTCATTTGATTGTCTATGCTACAGTACTTGCCAGATATTAAAATCTTAAAGCAATGCAAAGCATAACATACATTCTACTCTTTGAAAGACAAATACTCCTAGCTTCTTCCAAATGTTGCCATGAAATTATAACAGTAAAAATGCAGTCTTTGATTAAAAAATGAGGAATTAGTCTTGATTTTCTGATGCAGTTCTACTGGCAGAATGAGTTGAACCGCCATTCTCCCAGGTAGAAAATATTCACCAAAACTCAACTTTAATTCCTCTAAGAGTTATTTTATCTCCATTGAAGATGTTGCTAATTCATCAATGTGTCCTTTCCTATATACATATTTAGGTAGACATTCAGTGTATATATGTATGTGTACACATGTGCCCCTGTGCACACATATGTACACATATGTGCCTACCTTGATACTGAAAACTTCATGTAAGAGGTTGTAATTTTCTTTCATAAATGCAGTTTCTTCCATGCCTACCTATCTGTCTTTGCAACATTTTTTTTTCCTGATGTTAATTCAAGGTATTGATTTAAATCTATTAAGCCTAGTCGAGTCCTGTGTGTCTTAGATAATGTAGTCCTAACAGATGAGGGCACCTGGGGTGCAGCTGCGAACCACCACTATATCACAATTATGTTTGGCTGTGGGTGTAACTATCTATATCATAGAGATCTGCATCTAGTTTTGCGTAGTCTGCATAAAAATTTGGTATCCTCTGATAGCTACAGAATTCTGAGTAGAAATTCCCTCAACTCCATTCTTTTTTATTCATATATAAACCATCATGAAGCTAAACTGCCTATAAATTGAGAACATAAGCTTAAAATGCAGTCTGCCTGGATCTAAGCCCAGTGCTGCCTTTTGCTAGGAGTATGATCCGAGAAAGTTATCTGACTCTCTTTCCTCAGTTTCCTCACCTACCTCTGAGTTGTTTCAAGCATAAATACATTGAAACACACAAAGCACTTAGATTATGCCATAGATATCATATGCTGCCAATAAATGTCCTTCATTATAATTATCGGAAATGTTTTTGTATGCTGTTATTTGTGATCTAACCAAAAATAAAATTATAAAAGTGTCTTGTACCCATAATGAATATAGGAGGATTTTAATCTCTGTCTATCTTCCCTTTACTTTCATTTATCATTATTTTTAACTTGGAGATGCTGAGTATGTATTTCACTAAAAATACTGCCCAGTAGCCAAATGGTATCCATGATCTTCAATAATTTGACTCATGGCTACTTAAGAGGCAAATAACAAAATAAACACACTAAAAAAACAACAGCATTGTATTAAGTGTGTTGGATTCTCCTTAGTCCTGCTGTCAGGAACCCTGCTGCTTGCAGGAAGAATCCATCTCGCATCTTTCCATTAGGAAGGAGTGGGTGCACTGACATTTCCAACTCTTTCAGGGGAGCCTGTCTGAGTTCGCCAGTTCGCTGGTGTCGGAGCCTCGCGCTGCCAGCGCAGCACGAGACACGTTTATCCTCACAGCCAGTGTCACTTCACCTGTTCCACGTTTTCAGGATGCTGAAGATGCGTCTCTTCCTACCCTCCTTTCAGATTGGCTTTGTGGAGCTGGATGGACCGGAGGTTTGATCGCACACTGTGCGGTGTGTGGAGAAATTGGTTATTAATATTTTTGAGGCACTTCCTGCAGTGAAAGGTCTGTTGTGCTTTCCACTGAACCGCCCAGATGTTCAGTTTGTCTCAATTAGCTCCTTCACATTGTGCCAGGATAAAGATGAAGTTTCAGGGAAGGCTTCACAGACTGCTCTTAAGTGGCTTTTTTGCCTGCCTAAGATGAACCAACTTCTACCATTTTGAGAAATTACTAGAACTTCGCTGACCAGTATACTTGATAAATCAATGTATTAAGCCCAAAGAATATGTTTTCTTCTACCTTTTAACCCTTTTCCTCTTATCAAGGCCTGTCCCACCTTTGTTTTTCCTTTCCGTTTGTTCCCTGAGGATATACCTTATGCACAGAGGTAGTAGAATTTGTATTTCAGAGAATTTTAGGGAGATATTGTGTAGGTAGGAAAGTAGTTTAATAGTTGTCTAACCTCATAGGATCTCATAGGACTTCATAAGTCCTTTTCCATATAAATAAATAATATTAATAAATGTTTTTTTATTTGACCATATTTATTTAACTAAGCATAGTACCTGGAGGGCTTCCCTGGTAGCTCAGCAGTAGAGAGTCCACCTGCCAATGAAGGAGACAAGCGTGTGATCCCTGTGTCAGGAAGATCCCCTGGAGCAGATGATGGCAACCCACTCCAGTATTTTTGCCTGAGAAATCCCATGGACAGAGGAGCCTAGCAGCCTACAGTCCATGGGGTCACAAAGTAGTCAGACATGACTTAATGACTAAACAACAACAAGAACAATAACTGGATTTGAATAATAGAAAAACAGGAACAGAAATGATCCTTCCTTTCTTTTCCCTAGTTGCCACCCCTAACCCCGTCCTGTTATGGTGACTGTCTCAAGGAGTGGCTGGGGTGGGAGCTATATTAATTTTGCAATCTGTATCAGTCTTCAAGTTACCACTAATTAGTATGCAATTTAAATAAGAACACTGGGCTTCTATGCAAACGAAGCTTCATGACTGGTCTACTTGACTGCGTCCATTGGATTCTTACCTTTAGAATCCTTAATACAGAATCAAACATATTGCACTCACCCCACATTCTATCAAAGTAATGCTCAAAATCCTCCAAGCCAGGCTTCAACAGTACGTGATCCGTGAACTTCCAGATGTTCAAGCTGGATTTAGAAAAGGCAAGGAACCAGAGATCAAATTACCAACATCTGTTGGATCATCAAAAAAGCAAGAGAGTTACAAAAAAACATCTACTTCTGCTTTATTGACTACGCCAAAGCCTTTGGCTCTGTGGATCACAACAAACTGTGGCAAATTCTTAAAGAGATGGGAATACCAGACCACCTTATCTGCCTCCTGAGAAATCTGTATGCAGGTCAAGAAGCAATAGTTAGAACTGAACATGGAACGACAGACTGGTTCCAGATTGGGAAAGGAGTATATCACGGCTATATATTGTCACCCTGCTTATTTAACTTCTACATGCAGAGTACATCGTGTGAAATGCTGGGCTGGATGAAGCACAAGCTGGTATCAAGATTTCTGGGAGAAATATCAATAACCTCAGATATGCAGATGACACCACCCTTATGGCAGAAAGCAAAGAAGAACTAAAGACCCTCTTGATGAAAGTGAAACAGGAGAGTGAAAAAGCTGGCTTAAAACTCAACATTCAAAAAATGAAGATCATGGCATCTGGTCCCATCACTTCATGGCAAATGGATGGGGTAATAATGGAAACAGTGACAGACTTTATTTTGGGGGGCTCCAAAATCACTGCAGATGGTAACTGCAGCCATGAAATTAAAAGATGCTTGCTCCTTGAAAGAAAAGCTATAGTCAACCTAAACAGCATGTTAAAAAGCAGAGACATTACTTTGCCAACAAAGGTCCGTCTAGTCAAGGCTATGGTTATTCCAGGGGTCATGTATGGATGTGAGAGTTGGACTATAAAGAAAGCTGAGCACCGAGGAATTGATGCTTTTGAACTGTGGTGTTGGAGAAGACTCTGGAGAGTCCCTTGGACTGCAAGGAGAGCCAAACAGTCCATCCTAAAGGAAATCAGTCCTGAATATTCACTGGAAGGACTGATGCTGAAGCTGAAACTCCAGTACTTTGGCCACCTGTTGTGAAGAGCTGACTCATTTGAAAAGACCCTGATGCTGGGCAAGATTGAAGGCGGGAGGAGAAGGGGACAACAGAGGATGAGATAGTTGGATGATATCACTGGCTCAATGGACATGAGTTTGAGTAAGCTTCGGGAGTCGGTGATGGACAGGGAAGCCTGGCATGCTGCAGTCCATGGAGTTGCAAAGAGTAAGACATGACTGAGTGACTAAACTGAATACAGCCTCAGTGGAGCTGCTCGAGTTCTATGTCCATGTTCAGTACTAAGTGGGGGCATCACGGAACATGTGTTACTCTACCATCATTCACTCAGTATTACACTTTTCCTCTCAGGTACCATTCTTATCCCACTTCTCAACCCCTGAATTTGGATTGAGTTGTTTCCACCTGTGATTTTGGGAATGGATCAGGATTTAGATGTTTCAAGTAGAGCTCTGTCTGCTTCTGGTTATGCCATAGTGTGGGGTTTAACAATGGACATGCAAGCCCTTTGCTGAGACTTTTAGAAGAAAAATTCATTCTTTTCTCTGGATTTGAATCTGAGAAGACAAGGCATTGGCAGTGTTGTTGCCATCTTGCTACTTCATGGAGCCTGAGCTTGAAGTGCATCAAGTGGAAAGCAAATTGGAGACAGAGAGAAGCCTGATCTTGCTGAGATAATTTGAACCCCTGGTTAAAATACTCTCTGAAATCCTAGATGCTAGGCCCCACGTCCTTCCGTTCTTCCTTTCATCCTTCCCCTTTTCCCTTCCTCCCTTACTCCCTCGATTTTTTAAACACTTAAGTCTGAGCTGAGTTGGTTATTTTGTGTCTACGCTTCAGTTTATGTTGACTTCAATCTTTTCTCTCTCACTTAGAAGAGTTTTCAATGTTACAAAGGAGGAGAGAAGTGGAATGAAAATCAAAGATAAAATATATGGTATTTCAGAGCTTTTTTTCCTTTAGAAGAGAGTAAAATTAAGATCTAAGAAAATATTTGGAACATTATTCATTGTCACTCAATGAATCATTGAAACATTTAAATTTAGCACAGTGGTTTCTGAGGAAGTGATTGCCTTAAGTACCAAGTACATGAGTTGTAAGTCATACAAAAGATGTAGTTGTTTAGATGTGAGTCATTCTTATGATAACTTCTGTGAAGTAGTTTTAAATTAACTTCTAAATTGGGAGGATGAAAGGATTTACCCATATTTCCAATGACTCTGTAAGACCATTTGTAATATCTTAGTTCAAATGGACTTTGGAAATCTTTCTTTGTGATTAAAAAGTATTCAAAGATTTTAGTTTAAATCTGTTTAGAAGCTTGAACATCTTGCGGATCTTTTATTTTCTTTCCCTTTAAAATTTTTGTTTTGCTATTAGTTGGAGGGTAATTGCTTTACAGTGTTGTAATGTTGTGTTGGTTTCTGCCATACAATAACAAGAATCTGCCATAAGTATACACATGTCCCCTCCTTCTTAAATTTCTCTCCCACCCACTCCTATCCCACCCCTCCAGGTTGTCACACAGCACTGGGTTGACCTTCCTGTGTTATATGGCAGCTTCTGCTAGCTATTTGCTTTGCATCTAGTAATGCATAGTTTTCAATGCTACATTCAATGCTAATTTCAATTCAATGTCTCAATTCGTCCCAGTCTTTCCTTCCCCCACTGTGTCATAAGTCTGTTCTCTATATCTGCGTCTCTGTTACTGCCCTGCAAATAGATTCATCAGTACCATTTTTCTAGATTGCATATATATGCATTAATATATAATATTTATTTTTCTCTTTCTGACTTACTTCACTTTGTATAACAGCCTCTGGGTTCATCTACCTCACCTGAACTGACTCAGATTCATTACTTTTTATGGCTGAGTAATATTTCATTGCATATATGTACTACAACTTCTTTATCCATTCATCTAACAATGGACTTCTGGGTTTCTTCCATGTCCTGGTTATTATAGATAGTGCTGCAATGAACACTGGGATCAGTTCAGTTCAGTCGCTCAATCATGTCCAACTCTGTGACCCCATGGACTGCAGCATGCCAGACTTTGCTGTGCATCACCAGCTCCCAGAGCTTGCTCAAACTCATGTCCATCAAGTCAGTGATACCGTCCAACCATCTCATCCTTTGTCATCCCTTTCTCCTCCTGCCTTCAATCTTTCCCAGCATCAGGGTCTTTTCAAATGAGTCAGTTCTTTGCATCAGGTGGCCAAAGTGTTGGAGTTTCAGCTTCAGCGTAAGTCCTTCCAATGAATATGCAGGACTGATTTCCTTTAAGATGGACTGGTTGGATCTCCTTGCAGTCTAAGGGACTCTCACCAAGTTCAAAAATCATCCATTTTTTGACGCTCAGCTTTCTTTATCATCCAACTTTCACATTTGTACATGACTACTAGAAAAACCATAGCTTTCACTAGTTGGACCTTTGGGATACATGTGTCTTTTTGAATTGTGGTTTTCTCAGAGTGTATGCCCAGTAGTGAGATTGCTGGGCCATATGCTAGTTTTATTACTAGTTTTTTAAGAAATCTCCATATTGTTCTCCATAGTGGTTGTATCAATTTACATTCCCACCAACGGTTCAAGAGGGTTACTTTTCTCCACATCTTCTCCAGCACTTATTGTTGTAGATTTTTTGATGATGGCCATTCTGACTGGTGTGAGATGATACCTCAGTTCAGTTTTGCCTTTCTCTAATAATGAGTGATGTTGAACATTTTTTTCATGTGTTTGTCAGTGTATGTTAGAAGTTTAAGCATCTTGAAGAGTGTTTACAATAGTATTCTGTAAGTGAAAAATATTTCTTGATAGTTTAGATAGCTATAAAATTCTTATTTTCAAGTTAGTTTAATAGTCTGAAGTCTTCCAGCTGTGCTTTTGCTTAATTCTTAATTATTTTCTTGATTTATTGATTGTTTTGTAGTTGGACTAGTAAAACAAAGTTTGCTTTGAACAATTTCTGTGTAATATTGGCCTAGCTATTGTAAGGATGTTGATTCTTGGGATTTAATAAAACTTTTTCCATTTAAAATTTATTCTTTAGATTACCACAGCTTGACCTCTGCAGCATGCTATGTGAAGCATAAAAAATGTATTCTACTTCAAAGTTTGAAAAACTTTAACATTCTACCACTATGTTAACAAATTTGTGAAATATAGAGGGGAGTCTCTTTGAGATTTCTCATCAGTGGTGTATGTGGCCAAAGCTAGGAATGGTGGATGCTCTTGGAGAACATGAATGTTAGCATGTTGCTTGGGTTTGAATTTAGCCACCTGAATATTCATGGAAAAGCTTGCATGCTTTTTTTTTTTTCTTTAACATTACTAAAACATTAGTACAGGAACAGTATCAGGATGAAACAAATCATAAATATAAATCATTAATTATCTAAGTAGAATAGCAGTGGTAACATACGAGAAAATTTGTTTTCTTATGTCATATCAATAATCATGTTTATATTTGCTGTTAATAGTTTTATGCTTTTTGTCATGGCATGTTGATAGGTACTAACTTTCTTATAACTGCATGAATATATTTTCTTCTTGAAATATTTGTTTATTTGTTTGACTGTGTCGAGTCTTAGTTGCAGCATGCAGGATCTTCATTGTACCGTGTGGGATCTTTTGTTGTGGCTCACAGTCTCTCTAGTTGTGGCACACGGTTTGGTAGCTGTGGCACGTGGGCTCCGGGTTGGACCAAGAGTTGTTCCAAGGAACATGGACCTATTTCTGACATAATTTGTGATTGAAAGTTGGTGGACTCTGTTTATGGCCCGACTCCCCTTCTAGAGTGTTGGCTTTATGAAAGCATGCCTCATATCTGTGGTATGCATCAGCACATGCTCAGATTGTAACTGGATTCTCAACAAATGTTTTGAATAAATAAATGAATAATTATGAAAATAATTAGCAAATTAATGAACAGAAATAGATTTCTTGATGAGAAATTAAGAGGGGGTAATTTGGATATAGCAACTTGTATTGCTATGAAGGTGGACACAAAAACAATTTTTTTTCTACCAGTCAGAGTGGCATTATTAAGTCATTTGAAATAATGTTTAGGGAAGAACACTGAAGCAAATAGAGCACTCTGGTGAAAGGATTAGGCTAAGGTCTGAAAGAGTGATGACACATCTAGTCCTATAGCTGGAAACTTAGTGAAATTCAAAAAATGATGGATGAGTATTCAGAAATTAACAAGGGTCATTGGTAGCCAGAAGAAAATTGAAATGAATTGTAACATGGGGAAAAAATGGTGAAATCCAATGATCATTTTGAATCTATGAATCAAAGTGTGAAAAGTAGTTGCTGAAAGAAACTGAAATGAAGAATTATTTTTTGGTTTTGGAAGAGGCTAGTTGAAAATGCACTAGACGTCTCTCTAGAAATAGATGTGGACTTAAACTTATTTGAGACTGAAAGTTAAGCTGGCTTTCAGAGGAATACTAGTTTTATTACCTCTAACAATCTGGGTTACTACATCAGGCTCTGAATGATAGTATAATACTAACAGATGCTAATTCCTTCGCAGTGGTGATCTGACTAGTTCAGAATTTTCCAAGGTAGACAGAGATACATGAGCTTTCATTAGTTTCTTTCCCATTTCTCATTTCCACACAGAGCAGTCACACTTTGTAGTTTAGAGTCCTGTAATGATGTCCAAGTGCTTGTAAGCTTCCTCACCTCTATTACTGCCTTTATCTGTCTTTTTCCCTCTCATGATCAGAAAGGTTGTCAGCAGTTAAGTCCTTGATTGCACTGTCACAGCTTTCTCATCTTTAAAAAATGGCTTCTCATATCTATTGTATTTGGAAACTGTTCACATCTGAAGACTTTTGGACTATTAGGACTTGTACCTAACTCTGAAAGATATAAATTGGAACTTCATCCCCAGATACTTTTCCTCTTTTTCATCCTCAAAGTAGTGTGGTGAAATTCAGAACCTGCATTCTAGTGTTTCTTGTGACTTTTTGACGGTGCATTGTCATACTCCAGACAACAGAGCACCAAGGTAATTGTCAGGATAATTACAGGAAAGGACAACCGGATGTAGATTTACAATCTACAGGGTAAAGTTAGAAGGCTCCTGAAAGTTCGCCTACTTTAAGAAATCTGTTATGAACGCTATAGCATTTGAAACACTAATATCAATTGTTATAAAATATTTACTGTGTAAATTTCTAACTCTAATTCATGCTATAGAAGATCAAAGTTCAGGCTATGTCTATTACATGTGCAAAGAAACACTTTTACACAAGTTTAAATAATCAGAATTGATCTACAGCAAGTCTTTCATTTCCAAGTTCTTGATTTTCCAAGACTTATTAGGAATGATAGAAGACAGCAATTTCTGAATACAACAAAGGCAAATGGGTATTCTAAAATAATGAATAACAGAAAATCAAATAAAAACTGTTGCCTTAAAATAGCTATTCATAGTTTTAGGAATCAGATTCTTTCAGGAAAGGATATGATACGTCCCTTTGTGTATCTTGATTATGTTTTTTGGAGAATAGCAGTGATGATGACTAAATGGAGGAAATAAGATGTCTCAAATTCCAATAAACAGTTTTGTGCTTTTGTTGTTGTTGAAGGACAATTATTTATAAGGCAGAAAGTTAGTAATTCCCTATGAAACTTTGATTTTCATTTTTACTTATGACTCATTTTAAAATCTCGAGAAAACCCCTCTGTTGCTCCACTTCAGAGTTCTCTGTGGAAGCCCTTCATAAGATTTAATGTAGAATTTGAAGTTCAACTAATTATAATAGTCCATACTTGATAAGATGATTGAAATCCTCCACAGCAGTTGAATTAATTCAGTTATTCCCTTAAACTCTTTTAAACCTACTTCATATGTAGATGTTAAATTATCTAGTTTAAATCCTGTTTTACAAAGTCATCTTAATCTTACTCATATAAAGTTAGTCCTCAAACAAAACTCTTGTTTCCTGAAACACAACACTTGTTTCCCAGTAGTCTTATCTATGGAACATGGTAAGCATGCCAAAATAGCAGGGTATGGATGGGTGATTGAATAATATTTAGTGACCTGGATTTTCATCTGTCCATACTTTTTTTCTTATCACCTTTTAGCCTTAAGGAATTTGAGTTCAGTTGCTCAGTCCTGTCCAACTATTTGCGACCCCATGAACTACAGCACGCCAGGCCTCTCTGCCCATCACTAGCTCCCAGAGTTCACCCAAACCCATGTCCATTGAGTCAGCGATACCATCCAACCATCTCATCCTCTGTTGTCCCCTTCTCCTCCTGCCCTCAATCTTACCCAGCATCAGGGTCTTTTCAAATGAGTCAGCTCTTCACATCAGGTGGTCAAAGTATTGGAATTTCAGCTTCAGCATCAGTCCTTCCAATGAACACCCAGGACTGATCTCCTTTAGGATGGACTGGTTGGCTCTCCTTGCAGTCCAAGGGACTTTCAAGAGTCTTCTCCAATACCACAGTTCAAAAGCATCAATTCTTCGGTGCTCAGCTTTCTTTATCGTCCAACTCTCACATTCGTACATGACCCCTGGAAAAACCATAGCCTTGACTAGACGGACCTTTGTTGACAAAGTAATGTCTCTGCTTTTTAATGTGCTGTCTAGGTTAGTCATAACTTTCCTTCCAAGGAGTAAGCATCTTTTAATTTCATGGCTGCACTCACCATCTGCAGTGATTTTGGAGCCCCAAAAAATAAAGTCTGATACTGTTTCCATGTTTCCCCATCTATCTGCCATAAAGTGATGGGACCAGATGCCATGATCTTAGTTTTCTGAATATTGAGCTTTAAGCCAACTTCTTCACTCTCTTCTTTCACTTTCATCAAGAGACTCTTTAGTTCTTCTTCACTTTCCACCATAAGGGTGGTGTCATCTGCATATCTGAGGTTATTGATATTTCTCCCAGAAATCTTGATTCTAGCTTGTGCTTCCTCCAGCCCAGTGTTTCTTCTGATGTACTCTGCATATAAATTAAATAAACAGGGTGACAATATACAGCCTTGACGTACTCCTTTCCTATTTGGAACCACTCTGTTGTTCCATGTCCAGTTCTAACTGTTGCTTCCTGACCTGCATACAGGTTTCTCAAGAGACAGGTCATGTGGTCTGGTATTCCCATGTCTTGCAGAATTTTCCACAGTTTATTGTGATCCACACAGTCAAAGGCTTTGGCATAGTCAATAAAGCAGAAATAGATGTTTTTTGGAACTCTCTTGCTTTTTCAATGATCCAGTGGATGTTGGCAATTTGATCTCTGGTTCCTCTGCCTTTTCTAAAACCAGCTTGAACATCTGGAAGTTCATAGTTCACATATTGCTGAAACCTGGCTTGAAGAATTTTGAGCATGACTTTACTAGCGTGTGAGATGAGTGCAATTGTATGGTAGTTTGAGCTTTCTTTGGCATTGGCTTTCTTTGGGATTGGAATGAAAACTGACCTTTTCCAGTCCTGTGTCCACTGCTGAGTTTTCCAAATTTGCTGGCATATTGCATGCAGCACTTTCACAGCATCTTCTTTTAGGATTTTAAATAGCTCAACTGGAATTCCATCACCTCCACTAGCTTTGTTCGTAGTAATACTTCCCAAGGCCCACTTGACTTCACATTCCAGGATGTCTGGCTCTAGGTGAATGATCACACCATTGTGATTATCTGGATCATGAAGATCTTTTTTGTACACTTCTATGTATTCGTGCCACTTTTTCTTAATATCTTCTGCTTCTGTTAGGTACATACCATTTCTGTCCTTTATTGAGCCCATCTTTGCATGGAATGTTCCCTTGGTATCTCTAATTTTCTTGAAGATATCTCTAGTCTTAAGGAATTTAGATTAAAAATAAAACATTATGTTTTATCAGGGCTACATATGTGACATTGACCCTATTGTTATTTTTTGAATATTTGCTCACAGAGAAGTTATTAGTACTACTAATATTTTAGCTTAAGCCAGTTATTTTTAAGTAGCAAAGTGATATTAATTAAGTTTATTTAGTATATGTAAGGGCTTCCCTGGTAGCTCATCTGGTAAATAATTTGCCTGCAATGCAAGAGACCCCAGTTGAATTCCTTGGTCTGGAAGATCCCCTGGAGAAGGGATAGGCTACCCATTCCAGTATTCATGGACTTCCCTGGTGGATCAGACAGTAAAGAATCCGCCTGCAGTGTGGGAAAGTTGGGTTCACTCCCTGGGTTGGGAAGATCCTCTGGAGAAGGGCATGGCAACCCACTCTAGTATTCTTGCCTTGAGAATCCCCATGGACAGAGGAGCCTGATGGGCTACAGTCCATGGGGTCACAAAGAATCAGACACAGCTGAGCTGCTAAGCAGAGCAGAGCACAGCGTGGTATATGTCATCAAGCAGCGAGGAAATACTTTAAGGTAGGAGACGCCCTGTGTGTGTAGTTCTTTCTTTTTGTATAACAATGCCTCCCCATATTTGAAAATACCTTTTATAACAAATGTTTCCAGAGTTGGTAAAACTATTATGTAAATTTCACATACAGGCAGATAGATACTCAGTAATAAGGAATTTTACTGTCTCATTTGGAAGCAGTCAGAATTTCGGATATCATAGGCAGCTTACAGTATACTCAATTCCAGTTGCATACAAGTCTGTGGGTGTTTTTTAGATTTACTGAGATATAATTGACATACAATATTGTATAAGACTAGAGTATACCATGTGTTGATTTGATACACTTATATATATGCAAAATGATTATCAACATTGCATTAATTAATACCTCTATCACATGTAATTGCCATTTCTTCTGTATTTTTCTGTTAATGTCCAGAAATTGGTATGGGTCTGTCTTGAAGCAGATAGAGACAAGAGGTAATAAGTAACTAGGCAAATAGCCACATTGCCCTGGAGAAAGGGAAGGATTTAGGAGCTAGAGGAGAGCTGTGATAATTTTTTTAGAGTGTGGTATTAGGGCTAATCCAGTGGATAAAGTGGAGGGAAAGAATAGGCTTTTTTTTTTAATCATTGCATATGTGCACGCATGCTAAGTCACTTCAGTTGTGTCCGACTCTTTGCAACCTTAGGAACTGTAACCCACCAGGTTCCTCATTCGTGGGATTCTCCAGGCAAGAGTACTGGAGTGGATTGCCACACCCTACTTCAGGGGATCTTCCTGACCCAGAGGTCAAACCCGAGTCTCCTGTGACTCCTGCATTGTAGCAGGATTCTTTACTGCCGAACCACCAGGGAAACCCTCTTGTATCATTATTGTGTTCCAAATAAATAATATTGTAATTTGTTCATAAATTGTTATTTAAACAGTCCACTTTGCCTTCTACATTAACTATATTTACTTAATCAGAAAAGAAAGTAATTAGAATAACTCACTTGCCAAATTTGTCTAAATCCTTGAAGGCAATTCTGTTTTTAATGAAATACCACTGTGGGAATAAATGTAGAAGCAACTGACTTTAATCTAGATAGGAGGGTCTGTCTTGAAATGATTGAGAAAGGGAAATGTCATATTCCTCCCAAACTATTTTAACTGACTTTTTTGGAAGTCAAGAGTTATGCTTGATTTTTAAAAAAATCATATGTTATTTTATGATAATATATATTCATATATATTTTACAACTAATGAATAGTTTATAGAAAGTTTTTTTTAAATAAATTAGAAATGAAGAGATTGATTACAACTATACCCAAGTTTTATAACATTTTAAAATTGCCACCATCTTATTTTTAATAGAATGACTAAATCAGTAGTACAAACACTACTGAGTTTTGTTAGATTCTCCAAATTCTTTCCATCAGTGACTTATATTATTATATCATCCTTGAATAACCATGGTTACCAAAAGTTCAAGTTGATGCAATAATTTAGAAAAAAAAGTTCTGCTTCTTGTGTGTCTGATATTCTCTGACTGGGTAGGTTCAGGGTTAGTGGAAGGATGTTTGATTTCTTGGCTTGCTTGTGGTATGATTGACTAGGAGTAAGGCATGGGTGGTAATGGTGGACTTTTGGTTTATTAGTCCATCATTATATATTTCATTTAAACACAATTATAGCATTTCCCCCATTTTCTTAAGTTTATAGTCAAAATGAAAGTGAAATATTGATTTGGGAAAAAATCCAGGGTATAAAAATAATGCTTAATTTATGAAGTATAATGATAAAAATTAGCAGATAAAATTAATACTTGTAATATTTGACTAAAGCTCACTTAAGGTTATTTTTATTTCTTTCCAAGAATGTCTGTGATTTAACCAGTAAGATACACTAAGACACGTTATAATTTCTAGCTATAAATAACATATTTCTCATAAACTGACCTAGTGATATTAAATTGGTACAAAGCTCAAAATCAGTATTTAACATTTAATGGAACGAACAAACTAATTCTGCAATTTAACTCAACATTTTCAGTAAGATGACTTGTACCCTAATGGCTTGTAATTAATTTCTCTGAAAATCATATTTATGATAGTCTGCAGATTCAGGGCTTTATCTAATACATAATGTTCATTTTGAGCCTTTAATTGCATTTAAATTAAAATTGGCTTAGCAGGAAGATGAATTGTGGGAATGCATCAAACCACCCAGCATGTCCTGAAGATGTGAGCCTGAAAATGCAATTTGGTGGAGATGTGCAAAATCATTTGGAGTTCATTAATTTTTATTGCACAGGTAGTTTTCCTAAAGTAGGTTATTTTCTTTGAAATTTATATTTATGTTTATGTCAATAGCTGAATATTATATTAGCCCTTACATCTATTAGAGTTTATTAACCTGGCCTAATAGAGGTTGTTCATATTGAGAAAAGAGATAATTTGTGTTTGCCTCTCATTCTGATTTGGTGAGACTGGTCTAGGAGGAAGGCATTATTTACATTTTTTTTTTTTTCCGAAAGTGATGGAAGTGGGTGGGGAAGGTAGTCTCGGTGAAGGAAGTCGGACAAGTGTGCATTCAAGATTCAGAGTAAGGACTCTGGAAGAATCCGGTGAGGGGCTCATCTGGGAAGACATTCTTATTCCTGACCTTCTAAGGCCTTTTAGGCTGAATAATCTTTTTCTCTCTGCGTGACTGAGGTGCTGACCTGGCCATTGCAGTGAAGGGTTATTGATGTGCAACTCTGTTTGGTGGCTTAATGTGCCTGGGCTTTGGCCAGCCAGCCTGTAAGTGATTCCTAACTTGCAGATGCTGCTGAGGTTATCCAATTTAATTATAATGTCACTTTACAATTATAAGGGAAAAGAGGTTTTTACATTGTCTAATGAATACAAATTGTCCGCAATTTGAAAATACAAAGAAATAAAAATTAACATTTGTCCTCTTTGCCAGAGAATTTACATCTATGCAACTGGTACTAATAAGTAAAATAATTCCATTACCTAAATTCATTAAACACATGTGCTTTTTATTTTGGAGGTTGTATATCTTTCTTATTAATAAAATGACATTGTTAGCATTTGCCATTCTGGACTCATTTTTCCCTCTTTGCAGACAGTGTAATTAGGGATGGAAAAAGCTTCGGGATGAGCAAACGCCTGCTATAGAAATGAATTATATAATTGTGGTAATGATTTTCCCTAAAACTCCGCCAACTGTAACATTTTTCACCTCACCATGTTTGTGTGTGTGTGTGTGCATGCACACATGCATTTGTGTGCTGTCTTATTTCATGAAAATGTGGAAATAGTTTTCCATTCTGACAATCTGCTGCAAGTTCCTAGTTTGTGGTCGGAGATGATAGAAGCCCATATTCATTTAATACTCACCAATCAGAACTTGACAGAGGTATTGCTTATTTTCTCATTTCATCACTGAAGCATGCTGTTGTAGTTTAGTCCCTAATTACTCTCAGACTGAGACGATCCAAATATCCCCACGGTGGTAATATTTTCCTGCCTGGGTGAGTCATTACGTTGTTTGGCAGGCTGCAACACCAGCCTTCCGTTGTTGGAACACTACCCCTCGTGTAGTGCCTCAGCGCTGTCTGCTCCACGACTCAGGTCCTGCTGAGACATTTCAGGCTACCCTGTACGCAATCACATTTGCTTGCCTTCTCTCTGACTGATTGGACCACTGCCAGTTCCCTCTTCAGGGCCAAGGACAGGAGAATGGGGGGTATCTGAATAGAACTGCTTAATGATCTAATGGACCAGTGCCTCTCTCCTGCTGAGAGAGAGGGCTTATTTGTTTGCTGGTTACAGGAAAGGTCAGGGAAATCCTTTTCAACAAAGGCTGTGGCAGTGGGAATGTGCAGTATCATACATTACTGGTGTTTGAATAACTTAATACCTTGGGTGCACCCCAGCCCCCAACTACACCACCAGACACTTTTGGGTCTTTATTTTATTTTCAATATCCTCCAGATGGCAAAAAATGGAAGTGATGAAGCTTGGGTTCACACAATAGTTTACACCAAATGCCAAATATCAGGACGCTTCACAGGTATTCAGTTCTGAAGAGTGTGATGAAGTTTGGAAATCTGCTGAAGGGGCTCTTCTTCAATTATTTAAAATTATATATATATACACACACAGACACACAGACACACACATATATGTATATATAACATGAATAAAACCACAACAGCGGTGCACCACGTCTTATTTAGTGAAACTTGAAAATTCATTCCTTTTGGTTTAGAGGGATACTTTTTAAATACCTTTCCCAGCTGATTATTTCATCTGTTAAACACGTCATCAAAATAACCACAAATATTTGCCGCAACACACTGGGAAGTTTTAAACAAAAGCTTCTAAAAGAAATTTTTAAATAAAGAAATTAATGAAATGGCATAAAACTCTTATTAAAAGTCCTCAAGTTACAGTGTTAAGGATAGCATTCTAGAAAAACTCTTTACGTATATAAATCTGGCATTCATATCCTTGGTAAGCAGTGCTAATAGCTGTAAAGTGGTTTTTTAGATGGAAAAGGGTCTTTGAAAATTATAAAGGAAAACGTACTATAAGGAAAAAAAAAATCTTAGATGGGCCAGCTATCACACTTGGGAGAAATTTCTTGAGAAATTAACTGACTCCAGGAGATTTAGATTAAGCCTGGGAGGAGCCAATTGCTACCACAGCCTACTTCTATTGAGATGTTTATTTAAACAAAGAAATCATCAACAATAGTTTGAAGGAAGTATTTTTTTTTCTCTCTTTTTATATTTTCTGAAAAAGGAGTAGAGGAGGCAGGAGAGGTTTGTCCCTCCGAGTCACGGTTCACCTGCCCTGGAGGTGGAGGGTGGGGAGGCTTGCGGGCTGCTCACTCAACTGTATTTGACTAGGGCCGTCAGCCCCTCAGCTTTCACAAGCATTGAATATGTCAAAAAATCTTTCAAAGAAAGTGTAAATTTTAACTGGGCTGTTTCTGGTTGATATTTAATGCTGTTTAAAAAGCTTCCCGCATGTCGATGTCCAAGCAGAGCTCTCGGATGTGGGGGCCGTGCAGCTTAGCCGAGGTGTTGGTGGGTGTGTGATTCTAAGCAATTAGGATAAAAGACAGTTGGTACAGATAATTTTTAGATATCCAGGAAGGCTGCAGGATGTTGTCAAGTAGCGTAGAGTGGACCATTTTTTCAAAGAGGCTGGCTGTACCTAGATGATGGTTTTTCTATAGGCTCTTCCACTTGAAAGAAGCTTCTCTTTTGGCAAGTGTCACTGCCACTTCCTTGTAGAAGATTTTTACTTTTACTGCTTAATTTTTAAAATGGACTGCAAAATGCTTTGTAAGAACAAATTGTTACTGTGATTAACATGGTGATAATTATTTTCTCTGTGTCTGCCTTCCCCTAGCACGTAAAAACCTAATCTTCAGCTAGCCATGGAGTTGGGAGAAATTGTTATCCTTACAGACCTTACCCTGTAGAAGGAGGAAGGTCACTCTAGCACCAGCTGGAATGTGACAGAAAGTGATGAATAGACAATCATGGCCCTCAAGTCCTTCGTATGATCCAGTTTGGTTTTGTTTTTATTAGGATAAGAATAAAGAAAGAGATAAAAAAAACAAGTCCTACTGTATAGCGCAGGCAACTCTGTTCACTATCCTGTGATAAAGCAAAATGGAAAAGACTGAAAAAGAACAGGCATTTGGATGTATAACTGAACCACCTAGATGTATAGCAGAAATTAGCACAACGTTGTAAATCAACTTTTGTAAATCAACATTTGTAAATCAACTGTGCTTAGTCACAGTCCTGTCTGACTCTTTGTGACCCTATGGACAGTAGCCCGCCAGACTCCTCTGTCCATGGAATTCTCCAGGCAGGAATACTAGAGTAGGTCCCTCCAGGGGATCTTCCCAACCCAGGGATCGAACCCAGCTCTCCCACATTGTAGGCGAAATCTTAGCTATCTGAGCCACCAGGGAAGTCCTACTTCAATTTTAAAAAAGAACAAAGAAATATAGCCATAAAATGCATGAAAGTGTGAAGTTCAGGTGCTTGAAATTATTATTTTCTCAAGCTAACATGTAGAGAATGAAGGGTATAGAATCTATGCCTACATATCTCACCCTTGATGGAGTTGAGAGATGTTAAGTGACATTTTTAAAAGGATAGCCTGTAGAAAGCTGAAACGTGGCCCACATCTCTTTCTCAGCTAGTAGTCTCAAACTGTGTATTATAATACACGTGCACGTGTGTGCCAAGTCATGTCCAACTCTTTGTGACTGCATGGACTGCAGCCCACCAGGTTCCTCTGTCCGTGGGATTCTCCAGGCAAGAAAACTGGAGTGGGTTGCCATGCCCTCCTTCAGGAGAACTTCCTGACCCAGGAATCTAACCTGCATATCTTAAGTCTCCCACATTGGCGGGCAGGGTCTTTACATCTTTAAAAAGCGGGTTTTAAAGGAGAGTTATTTATCCTTGATGCCAAATTTCTCTGCATAAGCTATTTCCAAAAAATTACTGGGGGATTTCCTCTGAGCAAAGAGGAGATGGGGGCAGAGAATTGACAAAAATGAGTAAAGAGGAAGACAGACCCTCACATATTGAAGAACAGATTCTGTAGTCCTGGTAACTGGCAGAAATGTTAAGTGCTTTTCACAGGCGACATTCAAACAGATTATCAGATGGCATATTTCGCCCTGTTGTTACTTTAAATGAAGTGACCATGAAATCAACAAATCTGCTGGCAGGCGCCTGTCACTAAGATAGTTCTTCCTGTCACACAATGCCTCACATAGCAGGTAATGTGTTTTTAAGAGTCAGTCCTGTGTCACCTCATCAAGTCCTTCTTAAAAAGATGGAATAAGACGGATAGTGTTGTCTACCATGGAGCTGACTGAAATTCAGTGGAATGAAATGTACAGTCCACAGAGAAATGCTTCGAGAGAGCAATGTGGGTCCTAGGAAGAATTGACATCTCTTCCTACCGTCTCATAGGTCTTTGCTTGTGTACTTAGGATCGCTCTGCACTTGGCCTTCTTCCTTAAATTCTAGACTTCAAATGAATTAGGTTCGATTTCACATTCAGTGATGAGGGCTAGGTGACTTGGGTTTGCACCATCTAAGCATGTGATGCTGCAGCATGCTGCCATGAAACTGACTTAGCATCTTTGGGATGGACTTGCTTTCCTCTTTGAAAGAGTGAGAGAGAAGTTTATTGAGTCTTAAAGGGTGTCTCAGACTACTAATGTTGAGGTCTCTTACTGCATTTGGATCTATTCTTTGGAATGTCATCATTGTCCTGTTTCAGCTGTCCTTTGGCAAGATAATCTCAGTATTTTGAATGATAAGGGAAGAAAAGAGAAAAATTAGCAATCCAAATATAAACCATGTACATGTTGAAAAGCACATGAGCAGTGCAGTAAGCACTCACATCTCAGTTTGCCTACTTATTGACTACAGTTTTTGTTTAATCAAAAGCCCTGTTTATACAAGAATACATTGTATGTGTGAATTCGGTTTGGTTCATTATTGGTCATAAGTATGATTTTCTCTTTTAGTAAAGAGTAAAAGCACTAGGTCCCCATTAGGTACAGCACTGAACCTACATAACCTACAACTTCTAATTGGAATTCCTGGTGCCATGAAGCAGTAGGTTGTTTTGAATACTACCAAATTTATATCATCTAGATTCAGTAATTCAGCACCAATTCTCCTTGTAGCATCAAAGTCAAAACACCAGAATGTGAACTGAAATGTGGGATCCTTGCTGTACATGCATGCTTCTATTCCATTCTTACAACTCTTACTGAGTAATTATTATAGCCATGATAGATTTGGGTATTAAAAAAAAAAATGAAAACCAATATCTGTATCCCAGGAATTTAGTCTGCTGGTAGAGACACACACATGATTATTAAGACCCATGAGTAAGTGTAAAGGTGTAACTTGACCTGAGAGAGAATGGAAGATGTTGTTTGAGAGGGATCTTGAAGGATGAACATGAGTTCATCAGGGAGAAGGCAGAAGGAGGGTATACATGCCTAAGTGTGGTGGGGGGTGGGGTGGGGTGGGTAAAGGGCTTGATGTTTTGGGGGAAGGCTGATTAATTTGGGTAACACAGGAAGATTATGCTTCAAAATTTTTATATTTGACTGGTTACAAGAGAGGGAGGCTGCCTTAGAACAACATTAACACATTTGACGTGTTGAAATACAGGGGTTAGAACATGTGATATCATGTGGTATCGTTATGGGAGAGTGTTTTGCATGCATGCTCCGTTGCTCAGTTGTATCCAACTCTTTGTGACCCCATGGACTGTGGCTCAGACAGTAAAGAGTCTGCCTATAATGTAGGAACCCGGGTGCGATCCCTGGGTTGGGAAAATCCCCTGTAGAAGGAAATGGCAACCCACTCCAGTATTCTTGCCTGGAAAATTCCATGGACAGAGGAGTGTGATGGACTACAGTCCATGGTGCCACAGAGAGTCAGAGACGAGAGCTGCTAACACTTTCACTTTCATCACTGACTAGCCTGTCACGTTCCTCTATATACTGAATTCTCCAGGCAAGAATACTAGAGTGGGTTGCCATTCCTTCCCTAGGGGATCTTCCTGGTCCAGGGATCGAACCTGGGTCTCCTGCATCGTCTGCATTGGCAGGAGCATTTTTTACCACTGAGTCACCTGGGAAACCCAGGGAAGAATGTGGAACTATTAAGAAATCAATCAGAGGTCTCTTCAGATAAGAAACATTTTAAGAAAATTTATGTAATTATTTATTGTTAAAATTGCTATTACTATTATGTAATTTCCCATTTATATCTGTTTTCTTAGCTATGTCTCAATTTCCATGGATGGATTTCTTGATGTTCTTCCCCAGGTTGCATTTGTAATGAGACTTGCAGTTTTCTTCACACTTCCTTACAGCTTGGTTGATAAAAATCACAATTTTTTGTGTGTATGTTTGTGAAATATTCCGCTAGATAATCACACCTGTGGGCTCTTGTAACAACAGGAGTAATGTGTTTTTCCCTTAAATTGCTATATTCTAATTACTACTTAGATTAAAAAATTGCAACATTGAGTTGGCATTTTTACTGCTTAAAGATTTTGACCATAGAAATATTATTTGTAATTTTAAATTACCCGATCATGTCTTCAGTATTATTTTTGATATGTATTACCCATTATGAAGTAGGTTGACAAGTTTATTTTCTTTATGCTGTGGTTATTGATTCTCCCAGGCTTTGAAGTGAAACTCTGTACTTGAATGTATGTGGGATAATTATGTTTCTCAGTTGTGAGGACGATTGAAACAAAGTCAAGTGCAGCACAAAAGCCTTAGATACATACATGCACAACTTCGGGAGGAGGGGTAGGAGAAGCTATTCATAATTTTATTAACTCATAGACATTTGAGTTTATGATTTCCTATTATTAGTCATTATACATAGGATTATGGTAGTCGGTCCTTTAATTACAGCATCCATTTAGAATATTCTAGTGTCTTAATGTGTTTTTTGGGAATTGTGGAACTTGCTTTTCCTATCCTGAAATGAGCTCATGAAAATGCATGAATGCTCTTGTCATTCGAGGTGGCAGGGGGTGTTTTTGGCAGTACAATAAGTTTTTCCCTATAAAGAATAGCTAGGATGTAGCAGTGGAGTGTCGGAATGCATGGAGATCAGATTAAATGGCTTTGAATTAGTATCTCTATGGGTTTTATATCTCAAAGTCAAAATAGTCATTCTCATCAGATAAAAATATTCTTGACTAGAGAAACTCTGATCCAGAAACAATCTATCATTTGAGTCCCCTGATTGTAATATGAATGGATATTCAAGTTCTAACACACTGAGAGTTAATGCTGTATCCCAGTGGTTTATTGAATCACAGTGCCATCTAAAGTGATCCTCTAAGAGGAAAACGAGTCAGAGGAAGTATTTAGATACCAACTATCAGGACACCTCTGGAGCACAATTCCTGATGGTGGAATTTGTAAATGAAGTTTCTGTTTGGCTCCTCATCCAGGCGGTGTTAGTTCCCGGAGTACAAAAGGCTTTGCTATAGGGCATTCTTATCTATGGACATGAACTTGAGCAAACTCCAGGAGATGGTGGAGGACAGGGTAGCCTGACCTGCTGCAGTCCCTGGGGTCACAGAGAGTCCGACATGACTTAGTGACTGAACAACTCTCATCTTTAAGGTCCTGTGAATATAAAATGATGGCAGTATTGTAAAAAAAATTCCGTGTATATGCCTGCCATCAGTAGCTGTGACATCTATAGGTATTACAACTAAAGGGCCAGTTGTAATTACTTGATATGACCCCTGCCATTACTTACTTTAAGTCATCAGAACTTTAAACTTGAAATGCTCCTCTGTGGCAATCTTTGGGGATTACTTTAAGTGATGAATGATGACTAGAGGCATTGTACCAAAGAATCATGCCCACTTTTGACTTTGGACACTAGGAATCTCTATAATTGTGATATGGTATTTTTATTTAAGTGTTCCTGTGGATCATATTTGCTATATTTAAAGCATTGTTTCTCTTTTACCTTTCAAACATTACCCGTAATTTGTTGAACTCTATTCAGAGTCTATAGAGGCAGTATTTCCAATATATATAGCCTGAAGTACCACATTTTTCTTGTTGTTAATTTATGTTATTTGACTGTTTCCTGACTTTTTTGTTCCCCTTGGGTCTTGAAACGTTATATATGGCATTATTTGACTGAACCTAGTAGACGACTTTAAAAATAAGTGTCTGACTATAGATTCTTAGGTGATAAGAGATAAAATCTTAGGCAAATTCAAACAGTATGTCCAAACATGGAATATAAACTTAGTGACAATCAGATACAAAGTATATCCATTTTGGTATAAATGTTTGTTTTAAATAACAGATCTCCAAAACCTAAGTTATTTTTATGTAGTGTAAATAACACAGCTTTTGAATTGCACTGAACTGGGTTAAAGTATTAGATCCTTTCTTTATTGGGTGTCAGTGCGAGAATCTTTGACCTTCAGTGTCTCCTCTGTGAAATGATCATTGTGTCTGTATATAAGATTGGGATAAGAATTAGAAATAACATATTAGAAGTACCTGATGCATACTGAGAATCAATACACGGTGGTGGTTGTTATTATTATTTAAAATTACCCCTTCCCATTGGCCTCTGAATGTAAAAACATACTCTAATTGGATGATAGAATATTACCTACACATGGAATGTTATCTGTACATGTAATGAATGGTATATCTGCAACGGAATATTAAAAACATGTTGAATGGAATATGGAACTCCTGTGCTAGCACAATTTGAATGACAAGGAAACATTCACACTTTACTGTTTAACCTTTAGCACAATCCGACTTGGTTTGCTCATAAACTCAAGCCTAATTTGTGGCAAAAGAAAGCTTTCTTTTAAAAAAAAATGAAGCAATAAAAATAATATTTTATGCATTAATTTTAATCATCTTTGCTAGCCAATAGCAGCCATATTTATTAAAGGCTAATAAAATAATAGAAACCCCATCCATACCTTAATGAAGTTTATAATCTGCTTATAGAGAACAGTATTCATTAAAGATCTAAATAAAAGTTGATAGCACCAAATGGCAAGATGAAATGATGAAAAACTATCTGTGTAAATGCTAAAGGGATATGGAGAATGAGCAGTAGTTTAGTGTTGAAATGCTTCTTGGAGGACATAATTGGAATTATTAGCAGATTGGAAAGTCGTTAAGGAGTGGGGCAAGCAGTAAAGATCCACAATCAAGTGAGAGTAAGAGTTGGTCAAAGAAACTTGGATTTTGAAATTTGTTGAGAATTCCGTTAGTGAAAAATGTGTATGTGATTTATTAGTTTCAGATTTCCCAACTGTAACAGAGCTGTTTTGGTACCAGTACTGACTAAAGGTCCCAGTTGGTGACAGTGTCTGGTTTATTCATTTATAACCTCAATGTGGAACAAGTATCTCAGAAAAGTTAAAATTGCAACTTCCTTTTGCAATTTTGCAGGACACATTCATGTGAGAAATAATTTTTTATACGTTGTCTCACTTTTTCCTTCTATTTTGTCTTTTAAGTAGAATTAGTGATTTTCAGAATCATCTGAAACAAGGGAACTCACTGAGTATTGACTATGCATCTGTTACCTTAATTGTCAAATTGTGCCTCAAATTTTAGGTCAACAATTTAAAATTTGTACAACAGGTTTGGTATGAATGAGGTCAATAGATTTTTCTCATGCATGCCTTATGTATTGAGTGCTTTCCTGAAATATATATCATCCTGCAAGTGGAAAATGTATTGATCAACAATTGATGGATTTGTTTTTCTAGTGCTACCTGGGTTTAGCTGTGTAAAGTAGATCACATGCGGGCCAGGGTGGTAATACCCAATCTTGCAGACTCAAAGAGGCTCTCGCCCGGCAGAATCCTGAACTCGGATTTTCTCTCTTGAGATATTACTTTTAAGCCCCAAATAATTTCCCTTTGACTCTGAACAAACATTAGTATAGGGGAATCTATACTAGTTTGCATGACTGTTCTAGTCACGGTGTTGATTAATAAAGTAAATTCAATCCATGTCACATCATGCAAACTCTTGCATTGTTTCTCATCTGAACTGTTGAATGTCATGAAGAGAGGTAATCTAGTCTTGAACTATCACTAGAAATAGTTTCAGCCATCTTGTGCATGCTTTAGCATAAAGAAAACATGTCATGTACTCTTAGAAGCGATTTTAGAGGTCAGTTGCTTCCTCTCTAATCTAAAACAGGAATCCCTCTTCAGTACCCCAGGAACAAGCCAGAAGGGCAGGTATTGACTCAGTCTGAGGGACAGCAGTTGCACCAAGACCTCAGAACTTCAGGGAATTGAGCTGTGATGTGCCTATTCAAGCAGAATTTGAATAAGTAGATGAGGAAGTTTGAATAGGTACCTTCTACAGTTCTTTCTAAAATTCCATAAAAGCTTGCGCATTCCAGTTTAACCAGATTTCAGTTCAGTTCAGTTGCTCAGTCATGTCTGACACTTTGTGACCCCATGAACCGCAGCACACCAGGCCTCCCTGCCCATCACCGACTCCCGGAGCTTACTCAAACTCATGTCCATCGAGTCGGTGATGCCATCTAGCCATCTCATCTTCTGTCGCCCCCTTCTCCTCCTGCCCCCAATCCCTCCCAGCATCAGGGTCTTTTCCAATGAGTCAGCTCTTCACATCAGGTGTCCAAAGTATTGGAGTTTCAGCTTCAGCGTCAGTCTCTCCAATGAACACCCGGGACTGATCTCCTTTAGGATAGACTTGTTGGATCTCAGGTTTTGTATAGGTGTAAGTGGGGAAAAAATCCTGGAGGATTTAAACAAAGCAAGTTACACTGAAAAAGAAAGCATACTAATGAAAAGGCTAGCTTTCCATTTTAAGAACATCTGAAAATGGCAAGAGAAGAATACAGCAAATGGCTATTCAGTACTATTGATGATAAAGCAACATGAGTTTGCTCCATGGCAGAAATATCTCATCACAGCATCAGTGTTCTGGGACCGTACACTCTGTTAGGCACTGTGCTGAGTGCTTTTGCTATGTTATTTTCTTAAGTGCTCCCAACATCTCCATGAGGTAGATGTGTTGTTATTACCTTGTTTTATAGATGATAAAACCAAGGCTTAGCAAAGCTAAGTAGCTTGTTTTAAGTCATACATCCAGTGAATGGAAAAGCTAGACTGCAAACCAGAGTATCACCTAACAGCTGCCATAGTATGAACCTTTAACCAGTAAAAGGGAAGACTTATGTAGCTTATAACCATCCTTGGTCAATCACACGTGCTGAAGTGCTTAGGAAGATAATGTCCTCCCCTATGATCCAGCAGTTCCACCTTACTGTATATACCCAAAAGAGTTGAAAGCAGAGTCTCAAAAGATTTGTACACCCCTGTTCATAGCAGCATTTTTCACTGTAGCTAACAGGTGAAAGCAACAGACAAATGACTAAATAAATGTATATACATACTCTGCCTTAAAAGGAAGGAAATTCTGACAAATGTTGCAACGTGGATGAACCTTGAGGACATTATGCTAAACGAAATAAGTCAGTCATAAAAAGACAAATGTAGTATGATTTCACTTAAATGAGGTACCTAAAGTAGTCAGTTTCATAGGGACAGGGAGTGGAGTGGTAATTGCCAGGGGAATAGGGAGTTATTGTTTAATGGGTATAGAATTTCAGTTTTGCAAGATGATAACCTTGAGAGTAAATGCACCATGATATAATGTGTTTACTACTGGAATGTGCACTTAAAATGGTCAAGATGGTAATTTTTTTTAAGATGGTAAATTTTGCGTTATATATGTCTTACCACAATTTTTAAAAAGTGTCATGATGTCTACTGTGTATCTCCAAAACTATATATGTACATGTTTATAGTTTGAGCCACAATTAGCAAATATTAACAATTGTTGAATTTAGGGAGAAATGATATGGATATCTACTATTGTTTTAACTTGTATGTATGTTTGAAAATTTTGTAATAGTTGAAAGAAGTGTAAAGTTATGAATAACAAAAATGATTCCATACTTACCTAATATTTAAAATATTAACCAAATCTCCTTTAAGTTACAGCTTAAATCTGACATCTTCTAATACATTTTTGACTGTTCAAAGTCCTACAGACTCATCTTTTTTTATATAATTAACAACCCTCCCATACTAGCTATATCCTCCAATTTTTTTTGTATGTGGCTCTTTTAATTATCTAATGCTGTATACCAGTGAAGTGAAGTGAAGTGAAGGCGCTCAGTCGTGTCCGACTCTTTGTGACCCCATGGACTGTAGCCTACCAGGCTCCTCCGATCATGGGATTCTCCAAGCAAGAATACTGGAGTGGGTTGCCACCAGTAGGGGCCCCCGAATAAGTAGCTTCCAATAACAATGAGCTGATATTGCTCATGAGTTTGTGGATTGCTAGAGAATTTTCCTTCTGGTCTCACCTGAGATGGTGTGTCAGCATTCACCTGGCACACGGGTGTAGGCTATCAGAGTTGGGTTTTCTTGCTTGTGGCTACATGGTTAGTACAGGCTGCAGTGGGTCTCAGGCTGGTGACATTTCTTACATGGCAGCTGGACATCATGAGAGCAGACATGGTAGTTACCTGGCTGCTTAACAACTGGGCAGAAAAGTTAACAGCATTACATCTGCCTCTTCTTATTGATTAAAGCAGGCTACAAGTCCATCCTCGATTCAAGGGAAGGTGAAATAGACACCACTTGTTTTTACCTTCTTTGCTGCTATTTCCACCTACTCATGGGAGAAGCAGCAAAGAATTTATGGCCACCCTTAATCCACCACAACATTGAAAACTGTTCAGTCTGTCACACTGTGGTTTAGATTCTGCATTAATGATTAAAAGGCAGTCTTGCTCTCTTTCATAGCACAGTTCAATCCTGAGAAGGAAGGGGGGGAAGGAAACTGACATGGATTAAGTAACCATGGGAGGCACAGTGCTAGTTCCCTGTCCTTCACAAAAAAGTTCTAGGGTATCTGTGTTTTACAGGTGAGGTAGCTGAGGCTCTACCTGGTTAATAAGTTGCTGACTCAAAGTGTGAAAAGTAGAGAAATTCAGCCCCAGTTCTGCTTTGCACTTTCCTCTTTCCTAGATGTTTCACATGCAAGATAAAGTAGAAAGAAAATCAGCCTCATCAATTTCTAAGATCCTTTCTAGTGGTGCCACCATGTTGATCTGATGTTATATAATGAATGCATTATACTATGAAGCCCTGCTCCTTCCAGCCTCTCCTTTTCCCCTTCTATACCATCAATATACAGCTTCCACTGTCCTCTAAGATCCTCAGGGATATCATTCAATGTTTGATCTCCATGTCTTCACTATAGCCTGGGTATGCCCCAAGCCACCTACATTCTCATCCTTCAGGGTCTAGGTACATAACGTCCTTGATAAAACGCTATCTCCTAGGCCTGCCTTCCTATGCACCTCAGCATATTTTGTGAAATCCTGCAATGCAGTGGTTTTCAACGAGGTGCAGTTTTGCCCCCAGGAGATGTTTAGCAATGTTTGGGGACATTTGAGGTTTTCACAACTTGGGGCATGCTGCTGGAATCTAGTGGGCAGAGGCCAGAGATGCTGCTAAACATCCAGTAATTCGCAGGACTCCCCCGCCACATACACATACACACAGGACTCCCCCACACACATACAGCAAAGAATTATCTGGCTCAAAATGTCCATAGTGCCAAGGTTGAGAAACTTTACATAGAGCGTCTTGTCACATTGACTTGTTAATTGCTTGCGTGTCTCCTACTCCTGATTAATTATGAGTTTTTGTGAACGTTTTATTTTTAATTATTGTATCGCCAGTACATGACACATGGTAGACACTCAGTGAATGTGTTCTGATCAGATGAATCAAACCCAGAATATGATCAAAGCCTTAGGGAAGTGTAGCTATAAGGGGATGGCGCTTAAGGGAAGAGATTTCTTCCCACTGTGACTGGTCAACCAGGAAGGATTTTGTAGAGAACGTGGGGTTAGAGAAGCCATCAAAGGAAGAATAGGTTGCTGAGCAATAGAAGAGCACTTGAGGGAAAAGGAACAGCGAGAACAGCATATGGGAGAAAGAGAAGCACCGTGTGCTCAGCAAAGGGGGCTGTGCGGTGCAACTGGAACACAGGGTGTGTAAGGAAAGAGTCACAAAGTAAGACCTAGGGCTGGGAAGTTTTGGCTTGGGATGGCTGCCTAGAGAGTACATTTCAGTCACAGTAAGGACACTTGGAAGGTTTTGATTGGAAAGGAGGTTTAGTGTTGTTCTTAGGAAGATTGATCTGGTAAGAGGGTGTCAGAAAGAAGAGAAATACAGATTCACTGAGCCATCATTGCTCTTGTTCAGATGGTGAATATCTCCTCAGAGATGATGCCATTGGAGGCAAAAAGAAGTGGGCACACAACATGATTTGGCACCCTGAGTAGATGGCAAGCTAGCTGAGGATGGGAACTGTGACGTCCACATCACTTCACCTGGCAGAGTGAATACATGTTCAGTACATGCACGAGCCAGATGTACTCCACTGAGACCAATTTCCACATATCATTGGGGAGACAAATCTCATTTCTTTCTGGAAAAGGAAACATAGAGTTGCTGATGACTGGTGTTTTGTTCATTGCTTGATCAGCGGTAGGAGAGATGGCCAGTGTACAAATGTCAAACCAGGAGAGGAAACCACAGTTTGGAGGATTGAATCAAGACAGGCTAGACCATCCTTTAGCTTCTCCAGCTGGCACCTCCACGCTGACTGTGCTTCTTGTCCTGCTCACCGCGGACACATGCAGAAACCTGCAGAGAACGTCACCCCTCCAAGTGACGAGTGACGGGAAGCATCATGCGAAGATGAGTTTCTCTAACCTTCATGTGTTTACTCTGTTATCAGGATTTTGCACACCTCCCCTAGGGTGGAAGAGGTAATTAAATTTTAGTATAAAAGACTTCCTACCAGACATCAGGCTTCATGGGGGAATAAAAGTAAATAATAGATAGCAGGGACTATCAACCAGTGATTAGAGCTCGTCCTGCTTAATTAGTTCAAAATAACTTCAAGGCAAGATTGTGGAGATTTGTAGATACTCTAGAGTTGACCAACATAGGATGGGATTCAAAATGGGATGGAATCCATCTTTACGAGGTAGTCTGGGCTGGGAAACAGTGGGAAATAGAGGAGGCTATTATTTTGGCTTTTTCACTGACTCCTGAGGTAGCCTGTGTAAGACACACCTTTATTCAGATTCTCAGACAATGTGGTCCTTACACTCTGCTTGGGAGAATTTGGGGGTTGATATGATTGATGTCCGTAGGCATAGTAAGAGCAGAAAGAGGGTGTAACTATTGAAGCCAGATTGTCTGGGTTTGAATCTTAGCTTCACCACATCCTAGACAGATGACCCTGAGCAGCTGATCTGTCAGTCCTCTGCCTCAGTTCCTTAACTGTGAGAGGGAGATGATGATGGCCTCGCCTCTCTCTGTGTGGTAATGGGTTAAACCTGTAAAGCTCTTAAAAGATAGTTGAACACAGAGTAGTTGCTCAGTACATTGAAGTCCTTGCTATTAATCACTATTACCGTCTTTATTTTGGGCGTCCCAGGTGGCACTAGTGATGAAGAACCTGCCTGCCAAAGCAGGAGACATAAAAGATGCGGGTTCGATCCCTGGGTTGGAAAGCTCCCCTGGAGGAGGGCATGGCCACCCACTCCAGTACTCTTGCCTGGAGACTTTCATGGACAGAGGAGCCTGGCGGGCTACAGTCCATGGGGTCCCAAAAAGGCAAACATGACTGAAGTGACTTAGCACACAGCATCTTTATTTTGTTATATCTTTAGTGGATGTATCATACATTAGTCAGTATATAAGGAATTTTATCCAATAACTGGAAAGTCCTTAAGGCACAGTAAACCCCAGCACCAATATTGGTCTTACAAACAAAAATTATGTGATAAGCCTTGAGAAATCAGTAGGATTTAGACAAGTAAGAGGGAGCAGGAATTCCAGAAACAGCTGACAAACTTGCAAGAGTGGAGACTGGGCCAGTTAGGTTTGGTGAGGAGCTCGGAGCCTGGCCTTGCCAGAGAAGGGATTGCTTTGCAGAGTAGTGGGAAATAGATGTTATGCTCTGTAGTGGCTCTCCAGTGTAGTGATATGGACATATAGACACTTGGCTAAAGGTGAATAGATTAAATTGTACCAAGAGTGATGAAAATTACTGACAGTGATAAAAATCAAGATGTCTCTCAGTGAGTTGCAGTACCAGCAGAGTTTGAGGCTCGGAATGCTTCTGACTCCCACTGCCAAGGACTAAATGCATCTACCCAGACTGATGCTGTCATAGTAATGGAACCATACTGGTTGGCTTCAGATTTTAGTCTATAAATTGGCTGCCAGATTGTAAGCATGGTATTCATATCTCCTTTTTGCATTCTGGAGGAGCCATTATGTCCTTGGTAAGTGTACAGTATAACTGTGTGTTTTAATATGCATACGTATGCATATATAAAGTACAAGTTCTTTAAAACAAAATTTTAAAGAAGGCTATTTGTCACTGAGGCTCTCTTATTCTTCCTTGGCCTTTTGCTAAATATTTTGTCTTTTCACTCCCATTCCCATAGCCCTGTGCTTTCTGCCTATGTTCAACAAATTCTAACTAAAAGTTCCTTTAAGACATTAATACTTGGTGGGTAAAACTATAATAGGTGAAACTGAAAACATAAAGCCGCATAGATCCAAGTGAATAACTTACTGCTGGTAAAATTTCAGGTTGTAGAGGAAGTATCTTGGATGAGACACCTTTGACTCAGGCAATATTCTATTCTGACGATGGAAAGATAGGTGCTTTCTGCCTCTTTGTATATCTGACCTGCATGATAAAAATCACAAGAGATTTTTCTGACTTGTTCAGTTGCTCAGTCGTGACTGACTCTGTGACCACATGGACCGCAGCAAGCCAGGCTTCCCTGTCCTTCACTATCTCCTGGAGTTTGCTTAAATTTATGTCCATTGAGTTGATGAGGCCATCCAACCATCTCATCCTCTGTTTTCCCCCTTCTCCTCCTGCCCTCAATCTTTCCCAGCATCAGGGTCTTTTCCAGTGAGTCAGCTTTTTGCATCAGGTGGCCAAAGTATTTATTATAGCTTCAGCATCAGTCCTTCCAGTGAATGTTTAGGGTTGATTTCACTTAGGATTGACTTGTTTGATCCCCTTGCTGTCTAAAGGACACTTAAGCATGTTCTCCAGCACCACAACTAGAAGAATCAATTCTTTGGTGTTCAGCCTTCTTTATGGTCCAACTCTCACATCCATACATGACTACTGGAAAAACCAGCTATTTTATCTCTACTAAAACTTACCTCCTCAAAGACAGGTGCTGTGTCTTATTCTTCTGTGTTTGCCTGGTTTGTAATAGCACCTGACACATATACATGCTTAATAACTATTTGTTGATGGAATGGTTTCATAATGCATCAGGGTCCCCAAAGCTATTTACCCCAAATTCCCCCGCTGGATCTCTCTTTTTAAATAAAATACCCTAATGGACTGTGAGTTAGTATCTCATTTATCTGCATATTCCATCCATACCCTTTGTACATCCCCTCCCACCCTTGCAGAGTGTTCATTAATGATTGTGAAAAAAGGATGAAATAAATAACTTGGTAATGAAAATAAGCCGTTAGCCCCCATGTTGAGTGCTGTCTCGGTGTTCTGAGAAAAGTGGTCGACTGCTGAATATTAAGAATGTCAAGTAAGTAGCAGAGGGACATTTTTCCTGAAATACGCAGATCAATCTCAAACAGCCTTTTACCTCTTTTCTCTTAGGTGTTGAGTACAAAATTTTGTTTGAGAAATAAATAGTTGTTAAACTGTTAAGTGTTACCATGGAAGGTGGTAATACTTTGATATGCTTTGCTGTTTGTAGACTTCTAATGGAACATCAGTATATGAGGAATTGTGTAGATGTGGGCACTTAGAATCAGGGTTAAGGGAGTGAGGAGAAGTACTCTTAGGATGCATGCATCACTTGCTGTATCCCTGCTCAGGATCATTCCCAAATGGGGAGAAAAGTTTATGACTCAGTTTGAATGAATAATTAATACTGTATACATGTAGGGGGCAAAAGACTTATGCAGATGCTTAGTAAAATTTAAGAAGGCGATGGTGTAATAAATTATTCTAGGGTAAATTTTCTGCCTCTCTTCTTAAGACAGATAAAAGTTCTCTTCTTTCTGTGTAGACCCTAGTATCCAATTCTGATTTAATATTCCCACTCTGTTTTTGTAATTAAAACATCATTTATACTGAGAATAATTAAGACAACTGTACATTTGATTTTAAAATCAGTTTTGAGTATTGTGCCTTGTCAAGCTACAAGAATGGTTCCTGCAGCTTTTACAACGCAGCATTAAGAAGCAGACAGTGACCGCAGGCACCTGAGTGGAGGGCTTGACAGGTTGATAAATTAGGAATGACACTTGCCAAAATGGCTGTCCTTCCTGCAGTCTGCCAGTGGAGCATTTGCACACTGTTAATTGAATTGGCAATTTGTATAACAGTGCCTGCCCCTGAGCTTTTGTAACGCCGGATCTGCCATTTAACTCTGATAATCCAGGACTTGGGAATAAGGACGAAAAGCTTCACATGATATTACCGCAGATTTAAAATGACAGTCGGGGACCTTGTTGCCAATTTCCCATTAAATGAGAAATAATTAACAATAGCAATAACAAAGTCTTATAAAGCCGGAAAGTTAAATTGACTTTTCAGCACTAGTATCGTACAAAATTGCTTCTAGTGTGATTATTGGATTGCCCTTTCAAGATTATATACCCTAAATAGTTTCATATGATGAACCAAACATGGGACGTTTTGTCAGCTAATCTGTTTGATTGTTGTGAAAATCTTCTGATTATCTACAAGGATGGTATCATCATTAAGAATTTGCTTTATGCTATAAAATTTCACAGAGATAGAGACCTTAATGAAATAACAGAGATTCTTCTTTCCTTAATTTTGCTGGTAATTTAATGAGAACTACAACAAAATGTTGAACTACAGCCAGATAATGTCAAGTATTTATAATGTACGTATTTATAAATGTATAATGTATAAAACTATTTATAAATTTATAAATGTAAGTATTTATAGAGTACTATACATGACTTTTTCAGGTGTGCCCCTCTGATGCTTCTCAGAGTTTTGAGAACTCCTGAGTAATTTTTGGTGTGTGTTTGAACAGTGGTTTGTATTTGGAACAATGGTTTAGAACAATACAGATTCCTGGCACAGGGTTCTTTTAAAAATTGCAAAAGACATTAAGTTTCTATGATTTTCAAACTCATGGAAGTTTAGGTTTCACTGTTACTGTTTGTTTAATTCTACAGTTCAGATCTTTTGGGGTGGTATTGAGTTAGTCATGTCAGCACAGACTAGAGTGGTTCTTACCTGATACCCTCTGAATGGCTGTATTCAATGGGTACAGTCATCATTTGCAGTTAAATATTTTGACTGCCACCACCTTTGATCATATACTGGTATGTTGATATTTGATAGGTAAGGAGTGGGCTCCAAAACAGCTAGAAGAGTTTTAGGAACCAAGTTGATGGCAAAAGGTGATCCTTTTTCAAATTTTAGGTTATTTTTTATTATAGACTCTCATTTCACAATGGGATATTCAAGATATTCAAGAATAGGGTAGAATCTTCTGTTTTTGTTTTTGTTTTTTTTTTTAACTGTGGTTAGAAAATAAGATAGTCTTGCTCTGTTTTTTAAGAGTTTGCATTTTTTTGACCAGTTAGTACATTTCATTGATTTAATGTGAGGACAGAATGTAGGAATAGAAATGTCCAGATAGAGTGGGGGAAAGACCTGTCACCTTGATGGAGATCTGGGCTTTTCTATGTAGAGGTTATATTTGAAGCCTGAAGCTGTGGTAACTGCCAGGGAAAAGCAGAAAGAGAAAAAGTGTTCTGAGCATTAACAACTTAGGCTTAGGAGGTGGGCAGAACTCTATGAAGGAAACCATAAATATAGAAGAATGGAGGAGAGAACATGGGGTGGAATGAGGTGAAAATGAACTTTAAAATAAAAAGCACAGTATGTGGACTCATGGCTCCTGGGTATTTTTAACACCTCAGTGCTATAAAATTTGGCAAGTCAGAAAGACTCCTGGATTTCCATCTCTTCACTGAGAAAGGGGGATAAATAAATGCCTATTTTTACCTCATGAGGGTTTTTTGGTATGAAAATTAATTGGATTATTTTATGTGAAAACAGTTTTAAAATTATATGAAAATACAAGCTGTTAATAAAAGTAGAAGTATAGTAAGACCATAACTTAGTGAAGTGGTCAAAGCTTTTCAAAGCTGTGGAACTCTGAAAGAAAAGGAAGAGGAAGAGTGCCTGGTAGATGATGGGAGCATGTTCTTCTGAGCCACGTGGAGAGTTTGATGTTCATACAGTGGTGAGGACAGATGGTGGGGTCCAGAGATTACAGAGAGACCAAGTTTGTAAAGAAATTCAGTAGCAGGTGTATATGTCAAGGTGGTGGTGGAGCTGCCTGTCATCCCCAGAATGATGGGGATGTGTGTGCAAAGGACTGATGAGTGTTACAAAACAGAAGAGTAACTTGGCATGAAAATTACTGCATTTCCACATTTCAAAATGTCTCTGAAATTGAAAACATATCTTGTAATTGATGTATATGCTTAGTTTGATGATTTTTCTTTTTTTTCCCCAGGAGAACTAATAGTAAACTGATGACACATTTAAAAATTAATGGCAGTTTAAGATTGTTGCAGTTTGGCAAAATGTTACTATGAACATGGCTTGCTGGTGGCCAACTTTGGCATGCTTAATCATTAAAATATTTGAAAGGTTTCTGTACCTGTCCTCGTCCAAGATTAGGACATTATTTTATTGATCATTTGTTGAATACAAATCATATTGAGTGCGTATGGTATATTAGACACTCTACTGGGGTATTGTATACATAATGTCATTTAATTCTCAAAGTCATGCTAGGAATTAGGTACTGTTTTTAGCCCCCTGCATTATATGTGAGAAAACTGAGGCTTAGATTAGAGGCTATGTTACTTAAAATCCTGGCTTGCTGTAAAATCTGATGCTAGGTTAGATGCTATTGAAAAATCAAAGGTACACACGAAGTGCTTGGTTCCTCTGGGTTGCAGCATAGGAAAACTAAAGCACATATTCAGAAAACAACCATGTAAGGGAAGACACAATACAAGTACTGTGAATACCACAACAGAGGCACCAGCAGGCTAGAAGGATTCCATGAAGGGAGACATTATTTCAAACTAGGAAATAAGGGGGAGTTTCCTCATGGACAGCAGTAATATTTGAACAAGTAGAGATGAAGAGTGGTAACACAAGCAGAAAGAACCGGGTGAGTGAAAGAAATGGAAGCTTCCAAATAGCATGTGTGTTAAGGAAATATTAAGTTACCAGGGTTAACTGGACTGGAGTGTGCTTGAAGAGGAATCAGTTCAGTTCAGTTCAGTCGCTTAGTTGTGTCTGACTCTTTGCAACCTTATGAACCACAGCACGCCAGGCCTCCCTGTCCATCACCAACTGCCAGAGTCTACCCAAACCCATGTCTATTGAGTCGGTGATGGCATCCAACTATCTCATCCTCTCTTGTCCCCTTCTCGTCCTGCCCTCAATCTTTCCCAGCATCAGGGTCTTCTCAATTGAGTCAGCTCTTCACATCAGGTGGCCAAAGTATTGGAGTTTCAGCTTCAGCATCAGTCCTTCCAATGACACCCAGGACTGATCTCCTTTAGGATGGACTGGCTGGATCTCCTTGCAGTCCAAGGGACTCTCCAGAGTCTTCTCCAACACCACAATTCAAAAGCATCAATTCTTCGGCACTCAACTTTCTTTATAGTCCAACTCTCACATCCATGCATGACCACCAGAAAAACCATAGCCTTGACTAGATGAATATTTGTTGGCAAAGTAATGTCTCTGCTTTTTAATATGCTGTCTAGGTTGGTCATAACTTTCCTTCCAAGGAGTAAGCGTCTTTTAATTTCATGGCTGCAATCACCATCTGCAGTGATTTTGGAGCCCCCCAAAAAATAAAGTTAGCCACTGTTTCCCCATCTATTTGCCGTGAAGTGATGGAACTGGATGCTATGATCTTAGTTTTCTGAATGTTTAGTTTTAAGCCAACTTTTTCATTCTCCCCTTTCACTTTCATCAAGAGGCTCTTTAGTTCTTCTTCACTTTCTGCCATAAGAGTAGTGTCATCTGCATATCTGAGGTTATTTATATTTCTCCCAGCAATCTTGATTCCAGCTTGTGCTTCTTCCAGCCCAGCGTTTCTCATGATGTACTCTGCATAGAAGTTAAATAAGCAGGGTGACAATATATAGCCTTGACATACTCCTTTTCCTATTTGGAACCAGTCTGTTGTTCCATGTCCAGTTCTAACTGTTGCTTCCTGACCTGCATACAGGAATAGTGAGAAATAAAGGCAAAATATTCAGTGCATTTCCAAAGGACACCACCCAGTGTTTTGTTGGTATACTCAAGAATAAACAGTTTAATTTTTTTGCCTGTTATTTTGGTATTGTGTTGCCACCCCCTGGTAAAACCATCCCTGGAATTATAGTAGGTTTCTAATTCGTTCTTGGTTATTTCGTGTTTTCAAAATGTTCTACAATAATCTTTGACTAGAAATAATCATGGTAGATATTATTTTAATAGTTCAATTTGCATAAAAGTTTATTTTGGAAAATTTAATGGAAGGAAACACTGTGATTTTCAATGGTGATGCTGAGCTGTCATGTCAAGATGAAGAGTCTCAGATGAAATTAACTGAGTTGGGATCTTGAAGAACCTGCGGGAAGTTCTTCTCATTTTTGAAGCTTCATCTATGCTGATAGTTACTGCTCCTTTTTTATTTTTGGATGATAATGGTTTATTTTCTATTTTTAAAAACATTTTATTATAGAGATTACAAATACATATCTTCATATTCTTGTTATATATCCATCATTCTTTAAAAATACACTTTCATTCATTAGTTTTCCCTATTACTTTTTTCTGTTTATTTGTGCTTATAAGACAAAGTATCTTTATTTTCTTTCCTATTTTGTTTCTTCAGATTTTCTTAAATGTGCTTCTCCTGAATTCTTCAGATAAATACTTACTGTTTTATTTTTAAGTTGTGAGTTTCATGAAATTTTATCTTTAAAGGTATACATTTCCCTCTTAAGTACTGCTTTAGCTGTGTCACACAAATTTTAATATGGACTGTTTTCTACTTTATCCACTCAAAATCCCTTGAAATATCTGATTTTTTTTATTAAACTCAAAGGGTTTTAGTAGTGCCATTTAATTCTGAAACATGTAAGATTTTTAAACATCTTCTTGGCATTAATTATTTCATTATATGTTTGAACACTCAGGCAAATGATGCCTTCAAAACTCCTTAGGCTGCTAGCCCACATGTGATGTTCTGCTCTTTGCTTTAAGGATTAGACACATTCCACAGATACTGCTATCTGTGTGAGAAGATTTGTGACACACCCTGCTCATGAAGCGTTTATTCTAGAGTGGGGCAGGGAACAAGCAATAAACAAGCAAATAACATGACTCAGGAGAGTGCTGAGTACTGTGAAGGAATGAAGCAGGATGATGTTCTAGAGGTAACCTTGTGTGGGTACCTGTACTGCTGTTGATCCGTGAGCAAGGAAGGCCTCCCACAAGTAAGATTTTGGCTGAGACCTTGATACCCAGAAGGAGCTGGCCACAGCAAGTCTAGAGACGAAGAAGTTCAGTGGAAGTGATAGGCACAGAATTTCTCAGGTAGGAACTAACTAGGCCTCTTCTAGCAGTAGAATTAAAAAAACAAAACAAAACATCCCGTGGGGCTTGGGTGTACGAGTCGGAAGGACAGACTCAGATGAGGCTGGTTAGACAGGCAGGCGCAGTCACGTGGGCCTTCGGGGAATCAGTGGGCGTTGGGTTCTATTCTATGTGTGATGGGAAATCACTGGATAGTTCTTAACAGAGAACACTAGTAGTAGACCTTTTCCCTAAGCTTATCTTGAACGTTAATATGAGATGGTGTGTGTGTGAACACTCAAAAGGATGTCTGGAACACATTAAGTGGTAGGTTAGCATATGTCACTGGTAGGTGACAGTGAGCAGCCTCTGTCATTCCTTGTAAATGTCTGGCACATCCTAGGCAGTGTGAATGTTTGGGAGACTAAATAAAAACCAAAGTGCACGGATATGCTCACTTCACCCTCACACCTCTATTGTTTTTCATTTTAAACTTTAACATTGTTGGTTCTTAAAAACACTTGTGTTCTCTATATTGATGATCTCCAAATTCATTCTCGGGTACCTCATGGGTGACCCTGGGCAAGTCACTCTTCAGAGCTGTTGTGAGGATTAAATGAGATAATCTCAGCAGCAGGTGTAATGGTGGCATGTAATGTGCACTCAGCGGTGGCTCTTTTAATGATCTAATTATAGTTCAGTACACTCTGTTTAGGTTCATAATTCCTTCAATTTGTGATTTAATTGCTTGGAAGGATAATTCCATTCACTGTATACTAAATATCTCAAAGTGTAAAATAAGACTAAAATCCCCTTTCATGTCTTCACAGAGGCACTTTTATAGTTATTAGACATCTCATATTCCACAGGCCTTCTCAGAAGCAGACAAATAAATTGATAGTCACTTAACATTCTGTTTGGAGGGTCAGGGAGTCGAGTTTTATGGAAAAGGTTATTCAAAGAGTCTGTTTTTCCTGAATTTATTTGTTTGTGAGGACAAAGGAGGTGCTTGCAATTTATAATTTCTATTGAGCAATGACCTACATGTAAAGAGATATTTTACTTATTTATGAAGAATAATTAATTATTTGCTGGCGTGAAGGAGGAAAGCATTCTAATGAAGGCATACATTTTAAAGCTTGAGGTGGAGGAGAGGAGACAAAAGTTGCCAAAATTTAAACTATTTACAGTTTGATGATTTAGTATGAAAGAGATAAAACATTCCTCAAACTGGTATAGTACTAAGGGTAGCAGTGAGTTGAAATTTATAATAATGTTTTATATGCTGCATCGTAACTCTTGAAATTCAAGCTTGTAAATCAGGAATCGTCTTATCAGGGTAAGATCTCATCAGTATCCAGACATTTTTAGAGCTATAAAGTTGTTCATAATTTATACATATGAATATAGTACATGTGCAAGCAAACTTCAACTCTCTGGAACTTACAGGAGATTATTTTGGATAAAAGGGGGCCTATTCTTTAATCACCAAACTTTTTCTTTTTTATTTAAATTATCATGGAAAGCATTTTTGTGTGGAAGATAATTTAGCCGTTTCTTTATGACTTAGGAGTATTATTATGTATGCATTTCATTACCATGAAAATAATATGGTTGATGTCCTCAGGGACTTTTGGACTATGAGACCTGCTTTAACTATATCCCAAATTGGCCTGTATTATAGTGCATTTTGAGAATTTTTTTCCCCTGCTGTTTATCTCCCCCTTTTTCTGTTGATCCCTTACTGTCAGTCATAATTCTTCTCTACTGTTAGCATTTCTAGATCTCTCTTTTAATTTGCTGTTTCAGATATGGTTTTAGCTTGGACACCCGGGTTTGTTGGCATTATGTATAAGCCAAGCATGAATAGAATCTGATAAAAGACAAAGGGATCGTCTGTGAATAAAGTACCTGGACTCTGTGATAGCTTTTATTATCTTTCAGAGGCATTTTCCAGGTTTCTTCATCTCATTTGCATCTTGGATGAGTAAAATATCCTTACATAAGGCTCAAAGTCACTTCCTGGAATAAACTGTCTTAGTTACATACATGTATGTGTGCATGTATATCATGTATAGTTCCCCAGCTATGAAATGTACTTCTGCCTAGTTCTCTGCCCTACACTAATACAACCCCCAAAATAATGCTCTTCCTAGTGATGTTTTTAGAGATCTGGAGAAGATGCTATCACTTCTCTAATTTCCTTTGCAGCTCTTGTTCCTGAAAATATTGTAGCCCATGCTTTGTGCACTGAGTATGTAAATGAGATCTTTGAGGGTTCTACGTAAAACTTTCAAGGAACAAGGCTTCCTCCCAAATTTTAAGTAATTAAAAGCTTCTGAATTTTCCAGACTTTAAACTCACATAAAATTATTCTAGTTGTAAAGTTCCCAAACGGATTTTATTTATTTCTCTAAGTTCCTTAATGTGGTTTCACTGCTTGGCTTGACCTCTTGACTAAAATGAGTTTACCAGCCTTTCACCAAAATGATGCTTATCTTTACAAAGATAAATATGGCCATATTTCTAAAAAAAAATTCAGATTAAGAAAGTAGGTTACTGGGATTTATGAAGACTATTTTTCTTTTCAAACAATAGATCAGTATCATGGAATGCAGTTAGATACCTTGGAAAGCCATTAAATAGAAATACATCATGACTTTTAGGGGAAGAAAGGCAAACTTGGAGACGAGAGGATACTGTTAGATGGTTCACCCATGTACCAAGCTGACCATCTGGGGCCAAGGAAGCTGATTTTTATGTTTTAAAATTAATCCAACCTAGATTAACCATATCGCGTCCCCTTAACCACCGGCATGTGAATCTCAGGGTAGACAGCTGTTTGGATGTCCCACCCTGGGACTGCTGCCCTCAACAAACGCTTCTGATTCTCCTACATGGTCACTTGGCAGCATCCATGTGCACCCATATGGCTGAATGGCATCGTGCCTGTTTACAAGTCGGTTGGATCGTTTTCACTAGGACCCAGGTGCCGAGCAAACATAGATTCACTCTAACTGCCTTCTGAACTATCCACCTTCTTTCTCAGAAACTAAACACCTCTCCTTGGTAATGACCTCCAAGTTTAAGGCAATATATTTATTGGCATTTTATTGCCTTCACTACATTTTGACAAGTTCTCTGTCTGTAAAGATAACAAAGGAAACAAGAATAATGATATCTCCTGTAATTATGAAGCAGACGGTGCCCCAAAAAAAATGTGAAATACAAATTTGGGCTGTCACCTCTGATCTCTTAGGATGCATACAATTCCCAGAGCACCTATAGTCCTGCTTGAAGATGAAACAGAGCGTGGGTTGCTTCTGGGACACTAAGACTGGTCATTTAGCTTTTCTTTTCACTAGCTTCACAATTTAAGTAGAAATAGTCATTTTCACATAGAGAGTATGATGAAGATATATGAGATGATACATATGATATGCTTTGAGCTCCTTGAAATAAATTTATTTTATTCATGTGACTACTATATGCCTCAATGAAGGAAATTATGTCCTTGCCATAGAATTAACAAATGGATGTTTAACAAGTTCGACATGTTTTGCTTTTTGCTTTCTAAACAGCTGACTTTTGTATCTTACCTGAGCTTATAAAACTTTCCCGTATATTGTTTTACTTAGTCTTCATGTAAAATTTGTGAAGTACGATGGTCAACTATTATTATTAGTTTTATTTTACAAATAATGGAAACTAAGGCTAAGAGCAGTATTGTGACTTATCTTAAGGTTTCTCAACAAGTTTAAAGTGACAGAGTCAAGACTCCAACACTTTTTTTTTCCAGAGATTCCATTGCATTTAGGATGAAAGCATCCTTGAGATAATATATTCATTTAGATGGATTCAGTTTTATTTCATTATTAAGTAAAACCTCCAAATAGTTAAAAGAGGTTGATTGGAAAATATATATTAACATACTCATTAAAAGTGACTTTAATAGGAAATATCCCTAACAACTGCCATTGTAATTTATTGCTCTTATTTTCTCATTTAATTTGCTTGTTGAGTAATGTTTTGGGTCAGTTTCTTGGCAACAGTTTTGATTTGATTGTTTCCTTTTGTTTAGAAGGTCACAGAATTTTCATTTGCCTAACAGGAAGAAAATTTGTCAGGATTCTAAAAACCCGTAGTATTCGAGATGTAACATAAAATTTTAAATCTTCATCACTTATAATTAATACCAATTTATGAACACTGGCATGACTTTCAGTCCATTTTATTGAAGCAATTGAAAACAAATCAGAAAAGTTATGGGTAAAGGAGGTTTGAAGGAGACACGGCCTAATTTGACTTTGGTATTGCTTTCCTCTTTTAGTAGGATGTGTATCAGAATTCTCTCCTGGAAAATTTTGAACCAATAGTATAATGTAAATGGGAGAGAAATTTTATAACCAGGTGGATTATAAGATAAATTCTTAATGTTGAATATGAATACGAAAGGGTTGAAAAGTTGGATTGTCATTGAGTCAGTGTTTGACATCTGAATAAGAAATATTTGGAAAATAGATATGACAAGTTCACTTTGTCTTACATTATAAATATCCCACTTTTCACTCCTATTTAAATGGTGTTTTGATATTAAAAAGCCTTTTTTCACTTTTAAGAGTCTTAATGAAGTATATTTTATACACCATACCACCCACCCATTGTAAGTGTATAATTTGGATGGTCTTAGGAAATTTCAAATTGTGACCATCACAACAATCCAATTTTGAGAGAAATCCATCATCTCCATCAAAAAGTCCCCTCGTACCCACTAATCTCTGTTCTCACTCTTAACCTAGGCAAGCATCAACCTACTTTCTGTCTCTCTTTAGTTCTGCTGCTTCTAGAGATTTCATGTGAGTATATTCATCAAATATGTAGTCTTTTGTGTCTGGCTTCTTGTGCTGGATCTCCATTGCTTTGTGCAGGTTTTCTCTAGTTGCAGTGAGCAGGGGTCACTCTCTAGCTGTGGTATATGGAATTCTCATTGCAGCGGCTTCTCTTGTTGGGGAGCAGGGATTCTAGGCACATGGGCTAAGTTGCCCCACGGCATATGGAATCTTCCCAAACCATAGCTTCTTTTACTAGCATAATGTTCTTGAGTCTATTTAATTGTGTGTGTCTATATTTAGTTTTTTTTTATTGCTGAGTATTAGTTTCCTGCATAAATATGCCATATTATACATGTCTTATAAATATATTATACATATATTTGTTTATGTATTATTTAACAATTGATAGACATTTGGATTGTTTCTCATTTCTGGCCGTTTTGAATAATGCTGCTATGAAAATTCACATACAGGTCTTGGTGTGGAAAAATGTTTTCATTTCTTATAGACACATAATAGTGTAATTTAATGTTTTACAGTAAAAGCATGTTTAATTTTGAAAGAAAATGTAAAAATTGTTTTCAAAAGTGATGGGATTGGACCGTTCTATATCCCCACCAACAACATATGATGGTTCCAGGGTGGTTTCTTTTTTAATAGCCAGTTCCAGTTTTTTTGATTGTGTAGTATTGTGTAGTAGTGTATCACAGCAGTTTTATTTTGAATTTGTTTTCTATTACAGTGTAACAAATTACCACACACATGGCAACTTAAAACAACATACCCTTTCATTCGCAGTTCCTCTGAATTAGGAGTCTGAATGCGGGTTAACTGGGTCCAGTGTTGAGGTGCTCACTGATGGAAATCATAGGGTCGTCTGGGACCACAGTCTCATCTGAAGATTGAGGACCTCTTCCAAGTTCACTAGTTGCTGGAATAATTTAGCTCCCTGAGGATGTAGAACTGAAGTTCCCATTTTCTTACTGGTGATCAACTGGGGATTCTCCCAGCTTCCAGAGAACACCCTAGAGTGGTCCTTGACATGTGGCTCCTTCCAGAGGCAGTTTACAACATGGTTGTTTGCTTTTTCAAGGCCAGCAGAAGAATCCTTTGCACTTGGAGTCTCTTTTTCAGAGAAGACAGGTAGGCCTCTTTTAAAGGGTTTACCTGATTAGATCAAGCCCATCCAGGATAATTTCCTATTTGATTAGCTCAAAGTCAACTGATTAGGAACCTGAGTTACATGTGTAAAATCTCTTCACTTTTTATCTTAGAATTCCAGCTAATCGGGGGAGTGAAATCCCATCATATTGACAAGTATTGTCCATACTCAAAGGGAGTGGTTATACAAACCAGGGAGTGAGAGTTTTTAGAGACATCTTAGAATTCTGCCTACCACTGTTTCCTTAATGATTGATGAGTTGAGTGTCTTTTCATGTATTTATAGCCATTCTTATTATCTTCTTTGGTTAAATGGTGAAATTTTTTACAAATATTTAACCATTTTATTGAGTTGTTTCTCTACTTATTGAATTATAAAAGGTCTTTATATATTCTGAATACATATACTTTATCAGGTTTATGATTTGCAGATATTTCCTCCCAGTCTGTAGTTTATCTTTTCAATTTCTTAATAATGTCTTTTGAAGACATAATAATGTCTTTTGACTTTTAATTTTGATGAGGTCCAGTTTATCATATTTTTTATAAATCATATTTTGAGTGTCATATTTAAGAAATCTTTGCCTGATTGAAGTCAAGAAGATTTTCTCTTAGGTGTCTCTTCTCGAATTTTGTAGTTTTGCTCTTAATTTTAACTCTGTGATCCATTTTGAGTTCATTTTAAGAGTATAAGTACCTAAGTTTGTCTGCTTATTTGTTTAGGCATATATATACACACACACACATATATACCTGTAACTCAGGTTCCTAATCAGTTGACTTTGAGTTAATCAAATAGGAAATTATCCTTTATATATACATATACATATATATATATAAAATTATTGTGGATATATATATATGTATATATATACATATATATATATAATTATCCTGGATATATATATCCAGTTGTTTCAGAAACATTTCTTTAAAAGACTATCTTTTCTGTTTGAATTATCTTGATACTTTCATTGAAAATCAGTTGTCCATATGCATAAGGGTTCCTTTCTGAACTCTCTCCTATTCCATGGATATATGTATCTATCTTATGTCGTTACAGCATTGTTTCGATTTCTGTAGGTTTAAAGTGAGTTTTGAAATTAGGTGTTGTAAGTCCTACAACTTTGTCCTTTTTAAAAATTGCTCTAGCTATTCTAGCTCATTTGCATTTTCATATAAATTTTAGAATCAACTTGTTAGTTTCTATGAAAAAAGTCTGTTGCAATTTTGATAAAAATTCCACTGAGATCAATTTGAGCAAAATTCCTGTCTTAACAATATTGAATCTTCCAAACCATGAGCAAGGCATATCATTTCATTTATTTAAATTATCTTTAATAAACTCTAAGCAATGTTTTGTAGTTCTCAGTGTGCATACAAGTATTGTAATTCTTTGGCAAATTTATATATGTGTTAGTCATTCAGTCATGTTCAAGTCTTTGCAGCCCTATCAACTGTGGCCTGCCAGACTCTTCTGTCCATGGGATTCTCTAGGCAAGAATACTGGAGTGGGTTGCCATTCCCTTCTCCCGGGGATCTTCCCAACCTGGGGACTGAACCCTGGTCTCCTGCATTGCAAGCCAATTCTTTATTATCTGAGTCACCAGGGAAGCCCTTTGAACCAATATTTTTGATGACTGTTGTGAATGGAATTGTTTTCCTAATTTAATCTTCCAATATTTCATAATATATGAATTTGATCTTTTATCCTGAAACTTTGCTTGACTTGTGTATTATTTCTAAAATTGTTTTGTGGGCTTCCCTGGTAGCTCAGCTTGGTAAAGAATCCACCTGCAATGCGGGAGACCCCAGTTTGATTTGTGGGTTGGGAAGATCCCCTGGAGAAGTGATACACTACCCACTCCAGTATTCTTTGGCTTGACTGGTGGTTCAGCTGGTAAAGAATCCACCTGCAATGTGGGAGACCTGGGTTCGATTCCTGGGTTGGGAAGATCCCCTGGAGAAGGGAAAGGCTGCCCACTCCAATATTCTGGCCTGGAGAATTCCATGGACTGTTTAGTCCATGGGGTCACCAAGAGTCACACACAACTGAACGACTTTCACTTCACTTAGGATATTTTATTTATAGAATCATATCATCTATGAATAAAGACAGTTTTAATCATTCCTTTTTAATTTAAGTGGTTTTAATATCTTTTTCATACCATGTTGCACTAGCTAGAACCTTCACCACAATATTGAAGAAAGAGCCTCATAAGGAGAAAACTTGGGAAAAAAAAAGGAGAAAACTTGGTAATTTGGGGGATAGCTTGAAAATAAAACAGAAACAGTTTGTTATTGTCCATTTCTCAGATGTAAATGTCTCTTCTGAATAGTTATTCTAAAAGCCATTTTTTTGTCTAAAACCCTTCTTCTTTTGATTTCTTACCTAAGAATTGTGATAAATCTGTTTTTTAAATAAACAATTAAATATGTATGAATTAGTGGGATGGTAGAGAGATCCTTTTAAGTCTTTGCCAAGATCCAGTGATTCCCAATCCATGGAGATCATTATCGTCTTTTGTCTATGCTATTACCAAATCTTTTAGGCATGTTTTGGTGTACTATCACAACTTATACTCAAATACCACATGTTTTTCTTTCAAACGTTTTCTCTTTTCCCAAAGAAGAAATGTAAGGTGCATTGTCCTGATAGTCAGAAGACCTGGAATCTAATTGCTAGTTACCTGTTTGATTTTTGGCAAATCACTGACCTTCTCTGAACTTATAATTTTCATTCATTTGTGTAGTAAGGTGATTAGGTCTTATTTTATAAGCTTAAATACTATTCTGTGTTATAATATTTTATGGTTATGAGCACACACTACTTTATGCATCTGAAGCAAGAAAAATAAAATTAACTGTACTTTAAATAATTTTTAAAAATTAGCTTTGTTTTCTAAATGCATTAGGGGATTGAAAAGACTCCATACAATCACAAAAGACACTTGTGTTAAAAATTTTTCTTGAATAGCATGGCCATCAAATAGGCAAGACTTAGGAATTAACATTAGGCTTTCTGAGACATTTCGTCGTCTGAAGCTTACACATCTCTCATTTCCATTAAAATATACTGCAAGTTATGTTTTTGCACACACATTCAGGGAAGTCACTGCAGGTATTTGGCTTACTTTTTTGTGTATACGGCATTAGCACTGTGGAATTTTGTTTTAACTTTATTGTGTTTGACCTAACATTTTGGGCCATCAGAAATGTAGAATTTTATTTTAATTGTATTGTGCCTGGCATAAACTAACCTTGTAATTAAATGTGTAATAACACATGCCATAAAGTTTTCTGCTAGCCTACCATTTATTTATTATTGTTATACTAAATACACTGTCACAATAATGATAAATTTGAATATGGTACATTATTGCATTTCAACTTGATTCAAATTGACCTTTCAACTGACCATAGCATGCTCTCTCCTTTAAGACTACAGTTATTAGACCTTAAAGTATTGCGGATGATCTTTTTCATTTTTATGGGGGTGGGGAGGCAGGGGGGCAAAGCTCAGTATAGCAGCATCAGCTTACAGTGTTTAGCAGTAGCTCAGCTCTTTCAAACCTCTTTTTTTCAAGAGATGCTAAAAGGGTGTTCAAAAAAGATGAAAGCTACATGATTAAAATGAAGCATGCTATAATGTTTAACTGGCAGTTTATGCTACATAGTCTATATACTCTGGTCTAATCATCTTGTATTGTGTCTGACTAGTTTATAGTGGTTGAAAGTTTCTTGGCCAGAAAGGACCTTGTAAAATTAGTTCTTATTAGAAAAAGCATGGATGGCTGCAAAATTTGGAGACAGGCTGATTTTAGTCCTGCCAAACGACATAAATAAATAATCAGGAAGTTTTTTGTCTAATTTGAAGGGGAAAAAAAATCAAGTGGTGTTTGTGTGTAGCGTTTTCTAACAGATAGAAATCCCATCAAACTAACATTTTAATTCTTTTTATAGATTTACCCCTGAATCCTTGTTTTAAGAAATTCTGATGTGTGCGTGTGTGTGTACTTCCAAATTTAAAGATAACATATAACTGATAAAATGAGCACTTGAATACCTTGGGATATCCAAATTAAGTAAGGATATAAGATGATAGTCCTGGGTACCAGGACTCAAAATTTGAAGTCATGTTACCTTATAAGCCAGAGACAAAAAGCTTAACTATTTTTTTTTTTAATCTGATGGTTGGATAGTTTTTTTGGGGGGAGTGGTTTGGGGTGGATTTTTTGCAGTTTTAGTTACCTTTCTTTAAATTAGTAAGACCTGTGATCTCCATCTCCTAAAGGGGAACTCATATACAGTCATCTCTAAGTATCTGTGGGTTCTTGATATCAAGACCCCATGGGTACTAAAAATCTCCGGATGCTCAGTTCTCTTATATAAAATGTCCTAGTACAGTTAACCCTCTGTATCAGCAGGTTCTGCATCAGATATGGAAGGCTATGGTTATTTTATTTGTTGCTAGTCACATAGTGTGAAGAATTTACATCAGAATAGCATTTTGGTGTTGGCTTATATGTAAGTTTTGTTTTTTTTTAAACTTCTCTCTTCTTAGGTAGCAGCAGAGCAGCAGTTTTTTGCTTTCATTTTTTGAAATTCAGCATTTGCTATTTTGTTCACTTGCCAGTTGTTAAGATTGCCCCCTACAGCCTGAGAGTTTTTTATAGGTTAAAGGGCAAAATACTAAAGTAACTAATAATGCTGTTTTGGTGAAAGAAACAGGTCAGTTTTCTTAGGGTTCTCTAAATTCCAAGAGTAATGGAAATAAAAGCAAAAATAAACAAATGGGGCCTAATTAAACTTAAAAGCTTTTGCACAATGAAGGAAACTATAAGCAGGGTGAAAAGACAGCCTTCAGAATGGGAGAAAAGAATAGCAAACGAAGCAACTGACAAAGAATTAATCTCAAAAATATACAAGCACCTCATGCAGCTTAATACCAGAAAAATAAACGACCCAATCAAAAATGGGCCAAAGAACTAAACAAACATTTCACCAAAGAAGACATACAGATGGCTAACAAACACATGAAAAGATGCTCAACGTCACTCATTATCAGAGAAATGCAAATCAAAACCACAGTGAGGTACCATTACACGCCAGTTAGGATGGCTGCTATCCAAAAGGCTACAAACAATAAATGCTGGACAGAGTGTGGAGAAAAGGGAACCCTCTTACACTGTTGGTGGGAATGCAAACTAGTACAGCCACTATGGAGAACAGTGTGGAGATTCCTTAAAAAACTGGAAAGAGAACTGCCATATGACCTAGCAATCCCACTCCTGGGCATACACACCGAGGAAACCAGATCTGAAAGAGACACGTGCACGCCAATGTTCATCGCAGCACTGTTTATAATAGCCAGGACATGGAAGCAACCTAGATGTCCACCGGCAGATGAATGGATAAAAAAGTTGTGGTGTGGTACATATACACAATGGACTATTGCTCAGCTATTAAAAAGAACACATTTGAGTCAGTTCTAATGAGGTAGATGAAACTGAGCCTATTATACAGAGTGAAGTAAGTCAGAAAGAAAAACACCAATACAGTATATTAACACATATTATAGAATTTAGAAAGATGGTAATGTTGACCCTATATACGAGATAGCAAAAGAGACAGATATAAAGAACAGACTTTTGGACTCTGTGGGAGAAGACGAGGGTGGGATGATTTGAGAGAATAGCATTGAAACATGTATATTACATATGTGAAATAGACGACCAGTGCAAGTTCAGTGCATGAAGTAGGGCACTCAAAGCCTGTGTACTGGGGTGGGGAGGGAGGTAGGAAGGGGCTTTGGGACCGGGGACACATGTACAGCCATGGCTGATTCATATCAATTTATGGCAAAAACCACCACAATACTGTAATTAACCTCCAATTAAAATAAGTAAATAAATTTTTTACCCTAAGATCGAAACCATGCCTGATCATTCCTGTGAAATTTTATTTTGACAGTACTGTTGGGTTAACTCCACAGTTACAGTTTTGCTAGGTATGATTTCTTACATCTTTTATCGGAGTAATGTTGAAGCTGTTAGCTCAAGGGGCTTGTGAAAGGAATCTAGAAATAATTATTAGAGAGAAGCAGATTGTTTTATTCTTGGGATCTTAGGTAAAAATGCTCCTTCTAGTGAGAGAGCCACGACACTGTCACCTCTGATCTTAAGATAAACAAATACACAAATCTTCCAAGATATTTTATTTATAAGTAGCTTTGATCTCAGTTTTCAGCTGAGGATGTGTAGTTTTCCTTTGCCAAACTCTGCTAAAACAGGCAAAATTTTCGTTGACCTATAAATTACAACCATGTGTTACTTCCAATTAATCTTTATAAGCTAGTGAAAGGAAATGTAGTGGATTTTATAGCTTGACAGTTTTAAAAACAAATTATCTTCAAGTAGATCCACTTTTGAAATTAGGGAAGCCACATGTAATCTCAAAACTATACATTTTAGTGGCACCTGCTGAGTATCAGGTGTTTATAACTTGGCCATAAAAATTCATTCCAACCTAAAATCTGAAGTCTCAACTCAGCAGGAGTCTTAAAACAGAATTTGGCTAAAATGATTTATTTTTTGTTCTGAAATCTGAGCGGTGGAGAAGTAGAAGGCTTAAGATTGTGGGCATGGTTTTATGGGAAAATCTTGAAACACAGATAGGACATTTGTACGTGCTATGGCCCAGTACCCCTGTCAACTGAAGGAAGAGTGAGAAAGGGACAGAGATGGGAACAGGGTTGGCATGGGAGGTCTTGACCAGTAGTGAAAATCGCTGCTTCATCACGAGCTTGTTGGACGGATGCATGTTTGATTCAGGAATATGGCATATGCCCGTATTCTATGCTTGTCAGGTTGGCAGGCGGTAACGGCCACGCTGGTTTCTGTCCGTGTCTTATCTTGGGTTCTGCTTCAATCACCCTATGTCTTGTTGGCGTGAGGAGGATTCCCTATAGCACAGTTAGGCCTTTGGAGCCTAGGAAATAATTTTGGAGAGATGAGCAGGTTTCATTTAAAGAAGTTGTCATTAGTTTTGTCTTGGTCACTTCAGAATCATTGTAAGTAGACTAAAGTCCTCTTAAGCACAGTTTATCTTCGGGGTTCCATTTTCATTTCGGTCATCACCTCTGGTTTATTAGCATCTTGTCACCAGTCCTTGGCCCACCATCATGCCCTGGGAGACGAGATTTTCCTTTTCCTTTTCTTCCCTGGTCTAATCCCCAATCCTTCCCTCCAACGCCCCCGGCCTTTCCTTTGCCTCCTCACCCAGTGAAGTGGCAGCAGGAAGTCTGGTCACTAAATAATTACTAAGGTGTTACACAGAGATCTATAGCATCTCTCAAGTGGCCGTGCAAGAATGAGGAGTGTAAGGAATCCCAAAGACATTTTTATGGGAGGGAAGTTCATATCCTCAGGGAGACGTGGGGAGTAAAACAGTTTGAAAACATAGCTTATGGACACCATGTGAGCTCTGAGGTGATCCTAAGCTATGCAGTCCTCGGGAACAGTTGAATGAGTAGGATTACTTCCTCAACCATCCAGGAACACGGGAGGAAACTGGGTTAAAGGTGAGGGCACTCAAGCCTACCAGCTTAGAGCTACAAGTGTCCTCGTACATCCCTGGTTGTGGACTGTGTGTGGCCCTGTTTTCATTTAACCTCTGTGTCTGTAACTGGAGCAGTCTCAGATACCTACAAGCAATTATGGCATTTCAGTAGGTTACCTGGTGTGAAGCTCTCTGGACCAGGCCTTTCCATGTGGCAACCTGCTGACTTTTATTTCACAGCCCTGCGGCAGGTCAGCTTTTGACATCTCAAGGGTGGTTTCACAGAGCGTGCATTTTAATGTGATAAGCATGTGTGTTTTTTCCTGAAGTGTTTGCACTTATGTATTAACATGGCTATTTTATAAATTGGACTGACATTTCCATTGTTTCCTCCTTGTATTATCTTGCTTTGTTGCATGCTTTAATAGTTTTTATAAAGTTTATTGCCCCCTGCTGCTCAATATCTTCGTATGCTGTGTGTTGTTCTTTACATCCTGCTGGGGTGCAGTTTAATGAATTATTTTTCAATGAGAATGATATGATTTTTACAGCCTGCCCACAGAGATAAGCGATTTTAATGTAGTATTTGTTTGATTCTGTGCCCTTGCCCATTTTTTTTTTTCTTTAGCCCATACATGTCACCAATACTAGCATCTGAGTGTCAGAAGGCTTTGGCTGTCCAAGTTGGATGCTGTGCATGTAATGGCCTCTTTTATTGCATATTTAATTCTTTATCTTCTGCAATCTTCTCTCTGGACCTCTATCTTTCATTCCATTTCAAACAGTTTGGCTTTTATGCCAACATCTGTACATTTGCTTTGCATTGAAATTCCAAGAAAAGCATCTTTGCTGCTGGTAGTCTCTCTTGCTCTGTAATTGAATCCACACATTTCTAGGATGTGTGATGTGGGGCAATTTAGCAACTTTAGGTTTTTGTCAAACTAGAGCTTCTTTGAAACTCTAGAAACGAGTTAGGGTTTATTTTGTGAGCACTTTTCCCACTTTCTTCTCTTCACATCATCCCCAGTCTTACACAGCAATTCTTTTTCCCTAATCTGGTTGAATTATAAGAGGTTCTTATTTCTATTTCCAGAAATGTAGTTAACATTTAAGAAACCACCATTCCTAGGTCTCATTCCTTTCAGTTTAGTCTGTTCCCACATATGCTTTCTCTGTATACATCACTATCATCCCTTAACCCCCACCCACCCACGTACACCATATTCCTGTTAGGATTCAATTAATTAATGTAGGCATTCATGACAAGGGTTGTCTCAAGTCTGGAATGCTCAGTGAAAAAGTTTAAAAGTCTCAACATTGAGGGGACACCTTGATATTGACTATGCGAAGTCTTGTCTGCGGTTTAAAAACAAAGTTTACCGGATATATCAGTTAGAATATGTTTGACAACAAATAATAGAGTATGCAACCTATGGTGAGTTAAACAATAGCATGATTTAATTGTCACACTCTAAGAGGCGGTCTGTGGTAGGAAGCCCCAGACACTGCAGTGGCTCCCCATGGTTAGACAGGACTTCAATTGTATTCTTCTTCTTTGCCATCCTCGGTGCATTGACTTTTTCATTCAAGTCTTGTCAAGTTATAGTGGGAAATGGTTGTTGCAGCTCCAAACATTGGTCCGTATACAAGATGTTTCAAGATAGTGTGAGGAAGTGTGAAGCGTTTTCCAGAAGCTTCCAGGAAAGTTCTCTCTGTGTCTTATTGGGCAGACCAGGGTCACAGCCCTAAACTTAGGGTGAACACATATGTGGGAGAACTGGCTTCAAACCCATTATTACTCACTTCCTGGAAATGGGTACACTGCCTTTCCAAGGGCATCGGACTTTTCTTTGCAAAGAAGAGGGCACAGAACAACAAACTTGGTTCCTTTTGAGTGGGCAGTGTGTATGTTTGCTTAACCAGGGATTGGACATCATTGAATTTAAAAAGGACAAATACAGAGTCTGTGCACAATTGCACTCTAATTCTCTGTTTTCAATAGTGAATGTGGTGTGCCTTACTTCATTTTAGATTCATCAGGTTCCATTTGTAAAAATTATTCTATATCCTTATTTGCAGCCAGTTTACTAGTAGGCAGATTGCTATTTCAACAGTGACATCCGTATTTTGACATTTTGAGACTATGACAACAGCTGTGGTATAACCAGTGCTATGCTTTGGACTGAGTTTCATTTGCTGCAATACCCGCCCAGAAAACTGTAATCCCTGTGAAAGCAGGGGCCGTCTCTTCTGGTTCCTAGTCATTTCCTTAATGCCATCGGAGTCCCTGGAGTGTAGTGGATGGTCAGTCAGTATGTACTTACTGAGTAAATGGACCTCAGACATACGGGAATGACATTTTGAACTCATGTCACTTGCTCTTAACAATAAAATGCTATATGCGAGGATGAAACTTAACATTTGAATCAAATAATAGAGCATTTTTTATTCATCAGTTTATATATCCTCATGTAATTAAAAGGATTTAGTTGCACCTAGTTTCATAAAATGCTTTTCGTAAGTCAATAAGCAGCTCCCTTCTGCTTCCCTGGACCTGCTGTAAGAGCAGCCCATCGCCCAGCTAATGTCATTGTGAAACCCTGAAGACGAGAAAGAAGGCACAGGTTTAGTGTTACTGGTGTGTGACACTGCAGGGTCAAGTGTTGGCCTACCTCCCACTCCGCCTGGATATGGAAGTGGAAGGGGAGAGTGCCAAGAACAGATAGGGTAGTGGTCAATAGTGAAGGCAGTGGAGAGGGACTGCACGCAAGCTCTGGTATGCCTCCTCCTCTCCTTTCCTCCTCACTTGGCCAGGTAGCTAAGGGACATGTAATGGAAAGGGATGTAGGAAAGGAATATGTCCTCAAATGCTTACATTTTCCCAAAGGGAGCACAAATAATAAATAATTTACTCTAAAATAAAATGCATCAAACTGAAAATAAATATAAACTTTCCTTGAGCCTATGCAAAGGTCTCTTCTAAACTCAGCTTTTTATAATGAAATTTGCCCTAAAAGATATGAACCAACTGAGAGAGGCAAGGAGATGAATCCAGTTTCAAGAGCATAAACATTGAATTGCCATTTGTACTGATTTTCAGATGCAATTTAAAAATTAATCCAGAATGTTCAGGTCATGAGTATTATGAAAGCTTTTTATTGTAATCCTAGACAAAACTTTATTATGCCATAAAGAAGTCAGGAGTCTTTAGTGAAAATTGTAGTTGACAGGAAAATAAAGTCGATTCCACTTAAAGCTAAAAGGTATACTAGGTCAAGAGATCCTTATATGTATCTTTTACTTTAGAGTGCATTTACAGCTCATGAAAGGAAGTAGATTGATATTCTAGAAGTTAACTTCCTTCCCTTGTGTTCACAAAGCCTGAGTTAGCCAGGTGGAAGGATATGGAATTAAGCTTTTATTACTCTGCCTGGGAGCATATGAGCTTGTGTAACTAGCCCAAGGATGAATGTGTAGTTTCCAGAGACAAGCCGACCTCTTCTGAGACCACACACTTCTCACCCTTATATTTTTCTCATCTCAGCTGAGCACTTAAATACAAGTATCTCAAATGATATTGTTTCTTGGAATCTCATTTCATTCGTCACTAGCCACACTGTTGCTGGAAATTAATCATGATCATCATTATGTATTTATAGAAAGACTATGGTATACATGACAGATATTACAGCCCAGGCGGTTAAGAATCTGCCTGCAATGAGAGAGACCTGGGTTTGATCCCTGGGTCAGGAAGATCCTCTGAAGAAAGAAATGGCAAACCACTCCAGTATTCTTGCCTTGAGAATTCCTTGGACAGAGGAACCTGGCAGGCTACAGTCCATGGGGTTACAAAAGAGTTGGACACAACTGAGCGACTAACACTTTCATGTGGTGTACATAGAAATGTTAATTCAGTGTTAGGGGCATTTCAGCTATAATCTTTACCCTCTCAGAAATCAGGATCTATAAGAAAGATTTATAAACATCAGGTTTTCAGTTTATAAAACCAGCGCATTCCTTCCCAGGAAAAAAAAAAAAAATGAAATGTAAATGGGTTATTATTGGATGTAAGATTCCTAGCTGCATTCACAGGGCCTGAAACTCATGATAGAACCCAGTGATGAAAGTAACCACAGTCATGCCCTGTAGGTCCTGGGAGCAGGTTTCCTGTGGCAGGATCTTGAGGCAAGAGGATCATCATCATCACCTCACAGAGGGACCTTCTGTGTCCCTGTCTTGAGTCATTAGCTCTTCAATCCAAGAGCATTGGAAGCTGAAGAAACCAAAACCAGCGTAAAACCTCCCAGGAGTATTTTTTTGAGAAGGGAGATTAGAAACGTTTTTCGTAATATGAAATTCGGGGACTGTCTGTGGCTTTTCTTTCTTTAGGCTATGTCTTTAGTATTATGATTTGTAAGATTTCTTTTGATTAATTGCTGATTGGTGGAGATTTTTAAGGTGGGTCAGTGGTAAGGAATCCACTTGCCAGTATGGGAGCCGCAGGAGACATGGGTTCAATCCCTGGGTCATGGAAGGTCCCCTGGATGAGGAAAGGGCAGCCCACTCCAGTGTTCTTACCCACATGATCCCATGGATGGAGGAGCTACAGTACATGGAGTTGCAGAGAGTCTGACACAACTGAGCATGCATGCATGTGTTACATTACAGGGCTTGGATTTTTTTTTTTTAAGTTAAAAATACAACTTTACTGTACTTCCTATTCTGTTTATATTGTTAAGTGACCGGTTTTATCCAGGCATGAAAACAGAGGGATAGAACCTTAAATACAGACTAGTCTAGAAGAGACAATTATAATGAAATACTTTTCATGATAGAATTGCTTTAATTACTTACTGAAGGTGGATATGTATAATCATCTTCCGAGACTCAGCTGACTACATACTGTACTTAATAAATGAACTAGTTGACAAATGCTCTAACAACCATGATTGTATCAGTCTGTGAGGTTTTTGCTTATTTGTAGATTTCTCTCGTATTCAAGTTCTAAGTAATGACTTCGTCATCGAAGAGGTTTGCAAACATCCTTATAATTGCTCCTGCCCACCCTATCCCCAGCCTTTTGGGTTTTGGGTTTATTTGGATCTTTCCAATAAACATAGTATTCTGATCAGACACTTCTTTTTTCTGGCTTCTGAGAGTGAACTGAGTTATGCACGAATCATTTTGTGCACTATGAGTCACTTGCTGTTAGACTCATTTTTGGTAAAATCATATTTGTCCTTTTCCCTTTCTGATGGGAATAGGAGCTTACTATGTTGGCCTCCCGCTCAAAGGGAGCGAATGCTTGTGGCATAACTGGAGGGAATCACTTTATATCCTTTTGTACAGTCTCTGGGTAGACTCGTTGAAGGACAGAAGATTTTTCTCCAGCAGGAGACAGACGTTTCCCCCTTGATACAGAAATGTCACACTCCAGGTGCTTTGACACATCGCTGACTGCTGGAGAGCATGGAACCAGTGTTTACTGCTGGTTCTTGGGTGTTAAACAGCCCTCCACTGCTTTTATTGTACCATTAATTGCACTTAATGCAGCTGCATTTCCAGTACGCTTGGCTAGGCTCTGAAAATTAAGTAGAGGGTACTTTGTTATAAAATCCACTGTAATGAGCTCTGGTGGGACAGGGTCTGTTAAGTTTGAAATTACCTCAGGCCATTTCTAAAGGACTTCTTAAAATATTTCACATCTATAAAAGTTTGTAACTAGATAAATAGCCGTGGAGAATGTTCTACCAGGCAGGGGGAAATCCACACTTCTCCTCAGTGCATCTTTGATAAAGTATGAATGTTTTGAATATTTGAAAGCGGTGTTTGTTTTCCTAATTTTTCTCTGCGTCTCATATTCACTAAATTCTAACTTTCAGACTGTCATTATGTCAGCTCAGCTTTGGCTGTTTTGCACCATGGTTTATATATACAAACCTTTTTCTTTTCTGTTTTTTAGGTTGTTTTTTAATCCAAATCATACACTGAACTAGAATAAATATAGGACCCCCCTCTGGGTGTACATAAATTGGTTCAAGAAGGGATCACACCTCCAAGAACAAAAGTACTGAAGAGACAGCTGTAACTATTAGCCAATTAGTTTAATGTTACAACTACCAACCAGGGCCTGAAACAGGTTCCTGGTACTCAGCTAATAGATGCTGAAAATGACTTTAATTCCCCCAGTATTCTTGGGCTATGTGACTGACCGCTATAGTGCTTTGCGGCTAATAAAATTTCAGATTGACTAATTTACCAGGTAGCTTTACCAAAACATCCAAGTAATCCGTACATACTCATTAGAGACAGGTCCGGAACATATTCCCTTAGGACTGATTTGAAAAACCTCCCTGGGATCAGCCTCACTGAGCTTTAGATGCACTGGCACAAATCAGGTGGAGGATCTTCTATGGTTTAATGCAGCAATTTATCTGAGTTTTGTAGTTAAAGTTTGAGCATGAGGTAATTAGAGCCCTCCAAGCTTGAAATTCATGAACCTTATTCCCCCTTTAATAGACTCTATACAAGCTCGCCAAGTTCACTGTTTGACTGATATATATGGAAGTTTTGTCAAAAGCTGCTGGTCAAAATGTAGTCTTAAAACATTCAGAATCGGTTTTCTTCTATTTTGAGCTCTTACATGTGTAAACAGAGACAGTTGCCACGTGTTATTACCAAGGGTCAGCAGCAGTTTATTGTGCCCTTTGGAAATAGTCCTCGGTCAATAATCAGATACATGAAGCCGTGCAGCACCACACCTGCTGTCCAGATGAGTCTAGCCACAAACATGATGTGGCCAGTCAGGAACAGAAAACAGAGGGGATGGGATGATGTGGGTCTGGTGGGTTTCTTCTACTGTTCATCCCTCTTGGGAAATAACCTTTCTGCAGCTACCATTGTTAGAGTGGGCAGCATTAAACTATCCATACCTCTGCATTAGGTAGTCTTAAATTAATCAAAGTATTCAATACCTACCATGTATATATTTTTAGCAGGTGAGAATATAAGTATAGATTTATGAATATCAACACATCAGTTCAGTTCAGTCAGTCCAGTCCCTCAGTTGTGTCCAACTCTTTGCGACCCCATGAATCGCAGCACTCCAGGCCTCCCTGTCCATCACCAACTCCCAGAGTCTACTCAAACCCATGCCCATAGAGTCGGTGATGCTCATCCCCTGTTGTCCCCTTCTCCCCCTGCCCTCAGTCCTTCCCAGCACTAGGGTCTTTTCCAATGAGTCAACTCTTCCCATGAGGTGGCCAAAGTACTGGAGTTTCAGCTTCAACATCAGTCCTTCCAATGAATACCCAGGACTGATTTCCTTTAGGATGAACTGGTTGGATCTCCTTGCAGTCCAAGGGACTCTCAAGAGTCTTCTCCAACACCACAGTTCAAAAGCATCAGTTCTTCAGTGCTCAGCTTTCTTCACCATCCAACTCTCACATCGATACATGACCACTGGAAGAACCATAGCCTTGACTAGACGGACCTTTGTTGGCAAAGTATTGTCTCTGCTTTTAAATATGTTATCCAGGTTGGTCATAACTTTCCTTCCAAGGAGTAAGTGTCTTTTAATTTCATGGCTGCAATCACCATCTGCAGTGATTTTGGAGCCCCCAAAATAGTCTGACACTGTTTCCACTGTTTCCCCATCTATTTCCCATGAAGTGATGGGACCAGATGCCTTGATCTTAGTTTTCTGAATGTTGAGTTTTAAGCCAACTTTTTCACTTTCCTCCTTCACTTTCATCAAGAGGCTTTTTAGTTCCTCTTCACTTTCTGCCATAAGGGTGGTGTCGTCTGCATGTTTGAGGTTATTTCTCCCGGCAATCTTGATTCCAGCTTGTGCTTCTTCCAGCCCAGTGTTTCTCATGATGTACTCTGCACTAAGTTAAATAAGCAGGGTAACAATATACAGCCTTGACGTACTCCTTTCCCTATTTGGAAACAGTCTGTTGTTCCATGTCCAGTTCTAACTGTTGCTTCCTGACCTGCATACAGGTTTCTCAAGAGACAAGTCAGATGGTCTGGTGTTCCCATCTCTTTCAGAATTTTTCACAGTTTATTGTGATCCACACAGTCAAAGGCTTTGGCATAGACAATAAAGGAAAAATAGATGTTTTTCTGGACCTCTCTTGCTTTTTCTGTGATCCAGCGGATGTTGGCAATTTGATCTCTTATATCAACACATACACACCTGCTTATAGACAGGCACATGTATGAACGTACCCAGTGCAAAGACACCATGCTACCTTTCTCCCTTGACACTCAGAAAAGACTGGTATGCTAAAAACTCACAATATAAAATCACAGATCAGCTATAGTCTTAAGGATTTTCGTATATCCAAAAATATTTTCTCTCTGATAACCATTTGTATCAGTCTTATTGTCAACAAGCCCATGATGTTGGTTGACTCTAAAAAATCTGTAGGGGTTTTTCCTTTTGTTTTGTTTTCTTCATTTGCATAGGATTCCTAAAATACACATCTGTGAAGAAGGAGAGGGGAACTAACATTTATTTTATTTATTTTTTTTGAGGAGAACTAACATTTAATGGACACTTCATTTGTATCAAATACTGCACCAGTCACTTTGCATATATTATCTCATTTAATCCCTAAACAACCTGCTGTGGTGTGAGTGGTGATATCCATTCATCTTCGTGGTAATGGTATTTGTCTGACATTTTTTAACTGGCTCAAGGTCACACACAACCTAGGAAATATCAGAAAAGTCCTAATTGTAGAATGTCATCTTAGTGACTTCCTTTAATTTTTCTCATCAAAAGCATTTTGTCAGCACTCATTTCTATTTTGCTACAGAGAGATATTTAAAAATCCAGATTGCATTAATATTTATGTGTCCCTTACTCTTTGCTAGGTAGGCACTAGAAAGTTATTCCAAACATTGGTATTTAGCCCTTACTACAACTTTTTGGACAAGGAGTTATAAACTCACTATAGATGAGGAAACCAAGATCTAGAAACCAAGACTAAGTCTCTTGTTCATCAGCTGGTAAATGACAGAGTTGAGATGAGAAATAAAGGTTTCTGTCTCCAAGAATTATGCCCTTCATAGTAAGCAATAGCTGCCTCCCATTTTTTAAAGTACTCCTGAACACTCAGAGACTAAGATAGAAAAACGTTGAGTGCTACAAAGGACAGAGCTAGACCTTGGTGTAGATCTAACTGAAAGAAGTTCTCTCTAAAAAACTGAAGTCATCAACTTCTGAAGGCAGCATGTAGAGTTCATTGCTCTCACACTCAACTATGGTTCCAATTATGAAGGGAAAAAAATGAGGTGGCAGCAGTGCTGCAAATAAATGTGAGTGAAATTGGACCAAGAAAATAAAGGTGCCCGGAGTCCCAATCAAATTCCAGAAGCCCCAGAGTGAGCTGCCTTTGCCAGAAACAGAAGAGAAAAGCTAATAAGAGGAGCAAGTTGAGGGAGCCAAGGGGAGCACTTAGTATTTTCTTCTGAGTGCTGAGGATGCAGTTTGTTTAAACAGTATTTTTGAAATTCCAGAGGGGGGAAAAATTGTCTTTCTCTCTTGCCACGTAGAAAATTCCACCTCACTGAAGCTGAAGCCACTGTGTCTGTAAGAAATATTTCTTGGGAAGCAGGGTTTTTTTTGTTCTGTCCTACACACAGCTGTTCTTGGCTTCTTTTCTTCATTGGCTTAATCAATATTCATTAAATAAAGCAAGAGGAATATGAGGTTCTTCTTTCCCTTTTCACTTGCTTGTTCCAACAAATAAAAGGCATTTTTGTTTTCTCTGATTAGTTAATATTCCTTTAGTTCACACCTGAGTATATTAATGATCTGTTGCAATACTTGCCTATGGGTATTTGACAGACCTTGGCTGCAAGGGAGAAGTACTTATTGCTTTTGTGATCCAAGAATTGCAGGGACTCCAAAAGCAATTCCAGGTAACTCCTCTATGTGCAACATTTTCAAAGCTTTTGCATTGGCAGGAGATACAAGGACAAGAGACTGGGAACCGATTGGAATAGGAGAGAGCTTTATTACTGAGACATGAAGTGGGGGACAGTACTGGAGTGTGAGGTGAGGTGAGGGGAATGCCTCAACACAGCGTCATACAAAAGAGGGGTCTTATACTTTTTATAGCATGTGTGTAAACCCATGTATGTGGAGTTATCTGTTTTCATGAAATTGACAGGAAAGGCCTGGATCTTAGGAAAGAGTGTGCAATGTCCCTAAATACACAGTGGAGTAAACTAAGAGAGAATGAGACTGCTCTGAAATAATGAGCCTGTACTCCCAGCAGAATGAAGACCCTTCACAGGAGGAGAGAATGGATGGAGGCCGTGATGGCTTGATCTTAGATGTGCTTGGCAGCTTTTCTTGTAGAAATACAAGATACTCCTGAGCTTGGGTTGTAGATCATTATGTTGTCTGACCAGCATCCAGGAGAACTTGTTCCAAAGTTGAAATCCCTATTGACTGGATGGGTCTCCACACCTTGGAACATCATTTTTATAGATTCAGATTGTAATAAAATATTGAATGAAAAAATATGATGCACACTGTTCAGCTTTAACTAAACTCTGCACAGTGGTGTGCCTTCTTTTGAGGATTGTCCATCTTTCTGTCTCGTGGCTGTGGCTTGCTTCTTTATCTCAGGGTAGAAACATCCTCAAGTCACAAAAAGAAATCTCTTTCCCGTGGGTGTTTCCTACTTCTCTTCCTTGCCAAGATTTCCTCCCTTATTCTCCTTCCTTTCACTTCCAAATTTCTAGCAAAGGAATTTAAAGTATAGAACTCGGGGTTTTCACCTCTCATCACTCTTCAGTTGACGGCAGCATCCCCACCTCAGTGCTGTCTTGTGATATCTGATGTACCCGATGAGTCTCTCCTTCAGATGTTCTGGTCTTGCTCTTTGTAGAACACCGCCACCTCTTTATCTCCCCGCTGCCCCTCTGGGCGTTCATTCTAGGATTCTATGCTTCTCCCCTTCCTGTCCATAAAGGCAGGTGTTGCCCACACTGGGCCCCCGCCCTCCCTCATCCTGCCCCACCCCAGCTTCTGTGCCCACCTGTACGACTTGCCGCCAAGTCTTCATCTCTGCCACACCTGAGCCCAGAGCCTTGAGTCTACTGGACACCTCATCTCAATGGGCCTGCCCTAAAGACACCTCCAGTTCAGGGTCTCGTGTTCCAGTATGTCCCAGCACAGGGAGTGAGTGAAGCATCTATACTGTTTGCCAACCCAAACAACTGGAATTCATGCCTGACTCTTCTTTTCCCCTATATAGCCAGTCATAGTGCTCTGTCAATCCTACCTCCTAAGTACCTTCAGAACCCAACTCCTCTCTAATCTTTCTATCTTATTTACTAGGGTTAGCTCATCTTCTTCTCTTCCCTGAGCTGTGTGTGTGCTCAGTCATGTCCAGCTCTTTGTGACCCCATGGACTGTAGCCCACCAGTCTCCTCTGTCCATGGGATTCCCCAGGTAAGAATACTGGAGTGAGTTGCCACTCCCTCCTCCAGGGGATCTTCCTGACCCAGGGATCGAACCTGCTTTTCTTGTGTCTCCTGCATTGAAAAGCAAGTTCTTTACCACTAGCGCCACCTGGGAAACCCTATCTCTTGCCTCAACTGTGAAATAGCCAGTCTATTCATCTTCTCTCCAAACACAGTTCTACCCCATGCCCCTCTGCCCTGTTGATGTAACACATACTTGTGTTCAACTCCTCCCTCTCTAGGACTCTTTGAATGAATCCCAGTTACTCTGTGTGAACTAGAAACTCCTCTGCAGTGCTCATGAGGTCACCTGTGACTTAGCCTGTCGAGGTGTCCTGAAATTTCCCTCCATTCAGGTGTCGAGAACTCACCTGCCCTGCTGGCTTTATGCCATTGTGTCTGCTCTTCTGGCTAACTCCACCACTAACCCCTGATTTGTTTGCCTGGAGCATTTCTACTCATTTCTAGCCGAAACACTCTCTTCTCTTTTACCTCTTTGACTTTCACTGGAGTGAGATGCCCCCCTTTCCTGACACCCTCCAAATAAACCATTATTTTGCTACACTTGCTGTTTTCCTTTCCCCACTCTCTCAGTTCCTGGAGGATGTTGGCTCTCTGCCCTTTCCTGAACCCAAGAAGCTCCTCCCATCTCAGGGCCTTTCCACTCTCTTGCTTTCACCTGTATATCACATTACCCCTTCACCTTATTGGTATCTCTCCTCAGAGAGATCTTTGGAGAGGTCTTCCCTGATTTTCCTTTATTATACAGAAATACCTATTGCTTCTTGTCCCCGCCCCGTTTTCTTCATGCCGTTCACCGTGTTGAGATGTGTGTGCATTATTGTTGTCGCTTTTGTTGACTTCCCCACTGGAATGTCAGCTCCATGAAGGCCTATTTGTCTGCTTTGTTCACTCTTCTAGGACCTAGCACTAAAAGAGGACCCGGCACTTAGTAGGCCATCAGTGGATATTTAGATGAGCAACTGTATTCTTTTCAACCAGCATAATACTAGGCAGTATTAGTAAATACTAGGTATTTACTCTCAAACAGTCAGCAAAGATTTATTAAAAAGAATAAGCATGGAGTAAGCATTTGAACATGATTAAATAAATTCCCATGCCCGAACCTGCTAAGAAGAGACCAGAGGCTTCCTGGAAAACAGAAGCAAGACAGCTGGAAGACAAACAAAAATGACTGGCTAGTGGCAAAGTCCGTTCTCATCAGAATGCTGGTTCAGTTATTCAGTTCAGATTTTTGGCAAGTGATGCAGATTCTTTTTCAGAAAACGTTGATTGATTGCACAGTTGTACCCACTTCATTTGCAAACCTTCATTATCTCTTTTTCCTTTCCTCCCTCTGTCTGCATTTAGAAGGGGAGGAGCAGTGTATAATTCCACAAAGCAATTTTTGTGAATAAACCAACTAACTGGCTGCTGCTTTCAGACTCAGAGTTCCACACAGAATACAAGTGTCTGCTTTAGCTGTGTGTTCTCTGACTGAGTCTCCTTGCGTTCATTCATTTGGGTGTTCATTTGATTACTTACTCATTCAAGGAATCATTTGCTCAGTCCCACTAAGTGTCAGGCTGGTACAGGCTGTATATGGGTGCCTGGATCTTGTCTAAAGCAAGAATTCTTGACATGAGGTCTATGGATGGGTGTCAGTGGCTCTCTGGAATTTTTATAATTGTATACACAAAAGCTTTGTGTTTAAATATTGTCTTAGGAAGACAGTTTGCTTAAACATGTCTGTTATTCAAAGAAAGAAACATGTTAAGAACCTCTGGCAAAGAGAGGGTTGAGCTAAGTCATGGATCTAAATAATAGGTCTTCAAATTAGGTTTTTTCCCTCTTTGACATGTTTCATGGTGGTGATGAGTGCGAAAGCATGTGCTTGTGTGTGTTCTTAATTTTAGGCCTGACGATCTTATCAGCTTGTTTACTAATCTCTAAACTCCAAATTGTGTTCATTTTTCTTATTTAGTTTCTAACTCTGTGTAAATCATAGCCTCTGTAGGTCCCCATGAGGCAGATGGCAGTGGTGATGAAAACCTTGATCTAACATAAGCAAGACCTAGTTTCCACTCAGTAACCATTGATAATTGTGTGGGCTTTTGTTTGTATGTAATCAGAGAAGATGGTGGGTTTGTAAGAGGTGATTTTGGTTTCCAGTGTTGGTAGCTCTGTACGTTTACCTAATCAAGTTATGTTGGAAGCGTTCAGCGTCTTAAAATGAATGCCAATTACTGCTAGAATAGTACATGAGTGAATCTTCAAGAGAAAATTCAGTGGGCAGTTGCTGACACTCAGTGAATTGCTGGCTCTTTGCCCAAGTATGTGTGAAATGTTTGTACTGGTTTGAGGCCCTGATTGCACTTGGCTCCCAGGGTTTGTGGTGACACTGTAGATTTTATATCACGCTGCAGGAAAGACAGAAACTAGGTAAAGCATATTGAGGAACAGATAGTTCTAATAGTTTAGTAAATAATTCCTAAGAAATAGGCATCTTTAAGAAAAATAGTGTTTCTGTATAAATTGGGATATACATGGTGATCTAGAAAAGTCATCTTTGCTTTGACTAGGCCTCACTTTTCATGACAAGGAGGAAGAGCTGACACGTGCTTAGCACCTCTCATGGGCTAGAACTCTAGACTGTTCATTTATTCACAAATATATATAATGCACCTTCTGTGTTCTGGGCCCTAATCTAACTGTTGGGGTTTCAGCAGTGCACAAAACGATTCCTCCAGCTTAGGAAGGGAACAGTGTGAGTGGAGAAGAAAGCGTGTTAAAAGTATTAGTTGCTCAGTCATGTCCAACTCTTTGCGACTCCGTGGACTGTAGCCCACCAGGCTCCTCTGTCCATGGGATTCTCCAGGCAAAAATACTGGAGTGGGTTGCCATTCTATTCTCCAGGGGATCTTCCTGACCCAAGGATCAAAGCTGCATCTCCTGCACTGCAGGAGGTTTCTTTACCGACTGAGCCACGGGGGAAGTCCTTAATGGAGAAGAGAGACAACATGCAAATAAGTTCTAGGAGGAAAATAAAAGCAGAGCAGGGGGTGTCACGTGTCCTCACAGCAGCTCCCCTTGACAGAATGAGACATTGAGGTCCCCAGAGCCTAATTTGTCCATGACCACCCAGCTAATAGAGATAAATGGAGGGTTTTAAACTCAGTCGGCCTGACTCCAGAACCCAACTCCTTTCCTCTGTGTGCAGCCATTTCCCAATCATGTGAGTCCTTCCGTTGAACTCAGGCAAGCAGAGGGCAGAGAGCATCTTGGGGAGGAGTCTGATGGCCTCAGTAAGAGAGCTGTGGCAGGAAGACCCCCTTCAGAGCTCTGAGGTGACGGGACAGTCCCTTTGGTAACCGATTGCCTCACACAGTGCCCGCTTGACGGCTGTGGTGTCGGCATGCACTTCAGGAACTTTGACGCCAGCAGGGCAAGTGGTCGAGTGGTCAAGTTTGGGTTTTCAGGCAGAGCAGAGTGGACCTCGATCCTCCTGGATGGAATTGTGTGACTGTTACGCTGTAGTGTTAAGCCCCAGGAAGTTGTGGTAAAAGTGTGGCGCCCAGATATGCACGTGTCTTTAGGAGTGTGACAGTCCACTGGGATTGCAGCTTGAGAAGAAGCTGGCTGGAGCCGGCCAGACGGTGAGCCTGGAACCTTGCACGCGTAGCTAGGCTAAGGTGAGGTTGTCCTGGCCTCCATGTCCAGCCGGTGGATCCCAGGGTCTTGACTGTTACAGATCACTGTCTTCGTGACCTCACTCTCCACACACAGTTCCGGCATGCCCCTATGCTGAAGCCACCGCTCTCCCCACCCCAATCCAGAGTTGAGAGTCACACATTCATTGGATTTTATTTATTTGCTTATGTCTAAGTCTTCTCACTAGACTCTGGTCACCTGGAGGGTCAGGATGGCGCTTTCATTTTTATATCCACTGACATGGTACCCAGCTACAAGTAGAGACTCAACACAAACTTCACATGGAGGCTTTTAGCTTTCTTCTGCTGACATAGTAAGAAAGTATTCAGAAATGGAAATGGGAACCTGGCTTATATCGCTAGATCCCAGGTCTATGAGGTTAATATCGTCCATATTTTAAATGTTTACTAAATTTTTCATAAATAAATGCATTACCATGGTTTGAAATGGTTGAGCTCTGGAAATTAATCAGTGACTTTTTCAGTAACAGGTGCTGTTATAATTGTAGCATTATGTCCTTTGGGTCAACAGCCCACTATTTCATGGAACTATTTATTCTTGACTGTTCTTTTGTCAGGAAGTCTCTAAACACACCACTAAGCATTGATGGGGTCCAAGAGTGAGCTAGCAAATGAGAGAATGTGAATATGAATATATGAGTGGATGAACAGGAGAGAGAGGAGGGGAAAGGGCCAGAGACACTGCCTTCTTTCTATCTCAGAGACACCAGTTACTTCCTGCAGAGCCAGTTTTTCCTAGCCCCCATGTCATATTAGTGGCCTTGGAAAGCCTGCAGGATGGATGGAGCATTTGAATGGAAGTAATAGGGTTGTGCTTGACTTCCATCAGCATTTGTAGCAGATGTTACAGTTGTCATAACGTGAAGCTTTGGAATCAGACTTGGGGGGAAAAAAATCCAGATAACAGATATGAACTTTTTCCTTTTACTGCTGAGTGTAGGTGGGGATAGTGGTAAAGAACCCACCTGCCAATGCAGGAGATGCAAGAGATGCGGTTGCAATCCCTGGGTCGGGAAGATCCCCTGGAGGAGGAAATGGCAACCCACTTCACTATTCTTGCCTGGAGAATTCCATGGACAGAGGAGCCTGGCAGCTATAATCCATGGAGTTGCGAAGAGTCAGACGCGACTGAAGTGACCTAGCATGCACACATGCTGACTGACACCATACCAATTCAATGATAATCTCGAGTCCCTTCCTACTGGGCAAAGTCATGCCACTAACCGTCTGTGTATCATTGAGGTCAGAAGGGGTGACAGTCTCACAGTGGCACTCAACTGAAAGCCTTTTAAAACATTTTGCAAAATAAAAGTATAATAATCCTTTTTTTTCAGCCCCTACTCAGGGAGCATACCAAACCTAACCCCCATTAAAAATTTCAACTTCTCAAAAACAGTTTTCGCATATTATTGGGGGAGGTCATTTCTATCAATTAAAGGACAAGTATCCACCTTAGTGTAGTTTGTGCTGCTTTCAGATCCCAAATTAGATGTGTCCTCTCTAATTTTCCCTTTGAAAGCTGTGGTCAGCGAGTACTCGGTCCTTCATGACTTAATGGAGTAGGTGATTTGTAAAAGAAGGTTATCATAGAAAGAAGAGAAACAAGAACAACAGTAACAATAAGAAAAGAGGCGGCTCAGAAGCAGAGCTTCAGAGGGTATTCGGGCAGAGCACATTCCCACCTCAGGCACGTGTTCAGGCTTGGAGCCTGGGCTGGTGTCTGCGATGCCCACTCCCTGTGGCCCCCTGGACCCTTCTATCACACAGGACTGCCTCACTCAATGGACTCTCTGTTGGTCATCTCTGTGTTCTCAGGGCCCAGCAACGTGCCTGCCTCATAGTGAGGCTCAGTAAGTGTTTGCTGCTGTAGCCCTGAAGCCAGAAGGAATTAGTTGATAACTTTTGCTGAGCTCACTTTAGATAAAAATCAGAACCCTCTGCCACTCAGAGGTTCTCCTGTTCTATAGTTTCTGTTTTTTTCTGATCTCAAGTCACTTAATAACTGCCTCACTCTTCAAATTTTTCCAAACTGAGACGGAGTGCAATTGATGATACCCTGTATCTCTGCTAGAAATCCAAAGACAAAAATTAGTCATAATCTAATTTTTTTTTATTTTGTAAATACAAAGAGGAAATTCTCATTTTCTTCACTGTATAAAGGGAATTAAATAGTTTAAACTCTGCATCCAAAGCAAGCCCTGCAGCATCACTTTGTTAAAGCCAAAAAATACATTCAGAAAAGGCTTGGAGTTGTGGTTGGATTTCAAGTCTTGTAAAAGTGACTGTTTTTTGTACACGTTGTTATGAGAATGTTTAAGAAAGTTAAAGTGAAATGATTGTTACCTACCATTGTTAGAGAGTCCTGTTTGAATTTGCAACAATTAATTTGCTGAATCAAGAAATAAAGCATACCCTCATCTATTCTTTCAATCCTGCCTTTATACCTCCATGCATCTCTTGAGGAGTCCCCTGAGGTACCCCACTCCCCAACCTTCAGTCTAGGTTGTGGCTCATGCCTGTATTTTCCTGGGGTTTCTGTCCTCAGAGATGTTGACTGTCAGCTCTTTATCACCCCGTCCAGTGCCGTTGCTCCAAACAGCAGCTTACCCCATTGCCTGAAGAATGTCCTTGTCAAGTGGAAGTTTGGTTCCTCTCAAAAAGTGTGTTGATCAGCTTCTATGTAACCCATGTAAGGTACCTATAATAACTCCTGTAGTAACTTCCAGATTGTCAGAGAACAACTATTTTCCTCTTTCCCTGCATATGATGAAGGAATACCTGCTTTGATAACTCTCATTTCCTTCAAAGGAAAAGCAAGGCAAGTGGGCAAAATGACTCTTTAAAATGGAAACTTAGTACTGAAAAGAAGTCCCTGTAATTTGTACAAGAAACATTTTTAAGACATAAAAGTATTACTTGGGTGCCATTTCACTTTTAGACAGTTTACCATTTTGATGAAGAAAAGTTTCGTAAAGAAAGTGTTCAAAAATATGTGAATATTGTTTGAGTTCTTCAGAAGATAGGAAGTGCCTGATAAACACATCCTTGTTTAAAGAGATCATTGAGTGTTTTGGGTAATTCCCCTTAGTTTGTACTAGTTGTAGCCATACAGATAGGCTTTTTTTTGATAAAAGCAGACATGATTCCTTCTTCTCAAATCCAGCCATTCATTTGTAAATATTAATACTCTCACAGTCCTATCACCCTTAACGCTTTTCCTGAATATATTCAATGCATCTTTAGATTGTGGGAGAAATTTAAATGTGTTGCATCAAAGAATTTTTGAATCAGCATGAGACTTCTTAGAGTTTCAGTTATTTTAATAGATTAAATACCTCTTTTGTCTAAATTGGTAATATAATGTGTTAATATGTTTGACATATGAATTATAAAAATGTATTTTTAGAACATTCTAGATATGAATTTTAAAATAAACCCATACTACACTGTTTTTGAATATGGGAGGTTTTCTTTATTATTATTTAATGTTAACCAACCATTCAAATGCCAGATCAACAATACCTGTCCCTATTTCTTTTCTCTGGTTCTCAGTTATCCTGTGTTTTAAGGGGCAAAAAATTTATCTTGGTGAAAGTACATTGAAAAAGTGTTGTTCTTTGTTTTCAGACATTCACTTCATGTAGTGTGTGGAAACTCCCCACACCAGACTTTTGACAACCGTTTCGATTTTAGTACTGCTGTTTGGGCATCTTCTCCATCCCAACCTGAAATTCCACTAGTGTTTAGGGCATGCACAAACAGTGAGGAATTTAGTGTTGAAAGGGTACAAACTGTGAATTTGGGCAGTAGGTGGAGCGGTAAGAATAAGTGTCAGAATGAAGACTTGTTCCCATAGTCAATAAAAGCATATCAATGTTTATTTTTATAGGGAGACACAGATACACATATACACTGTATACTTCAGAAACTTCTTAGACTTCTGAGAAAACCCTCCCTGGCTTCATCTGCCCTACAGTGAGGGAGGCTAATTGACATTCTTCAAGGGAAATCTCTTTTCTTCTCTTTGGTAGTCATGGGAAGACTCATTAAGCATTCTGTACTCTTTTCTTTCCCAGATTCTGGCTTTGCTTATCCCAAGTGCTAAAGCCCCGGGAGTGATGTCCAGGATTTCCTTTAGTCCTCTCTTCCCCCAAGCTCAGTGTAGGAACAGAGTCTTGCCCCTTACACAACAGATTCCGAGGGTACCCACCGAGCTTGCCTTCTCACTTGGTGAGTGACTCCACTCTTAAAATACCACCTGCAGAACGTTAAGGCTACATTCACCCATCCTGCCGCTCCCATCCCCCCGTGGAGGGAGAGCTGGATGAGAAAATAGCTCAAAAATGGTCTTCCCTATCTGCTAATGACAACGTTTCCCAAATCAAACAATTTCTTGGCAACCCTGCCTCTCAGTGTCATCTGCATCTTCACTTTTGAGTGTCTTTTTCAAGGGAGCCCTGAAATAACTTGCCCCTTTCTCTCTCCAGGTCTGTGGTTTACCTTCCCGTTGTGAGCTCTGCAGGGAGAGGCCGGGGCAGCTCCAGCTGCTCTGGAAATGGGGGCGGGGAGGGCTGGGAGGAAAAGGGCAGCGCGGGACACGGGCAAGAATGGCTCATGACTTTTCCGTCGTTCATTATGTGTGTCCACTGAGCTGTCCTGCTTCTGTTTTCTAATGGGTTCTTCAATGGCAAGCTGACCTTTTGTCTGAATAGGTCAAACTCCCACTGAGCGATAATCCTCAGCCTTCCTGGCGTTTGTGCATCCCTGAAGGTGACGGGCGCTGGTTAGGAATATGACTGGGAGTGTGTGGTGTATTTCCCCAAAGAGGGATTGTCTTTTATTGCACTTAATTAATTCTCAAAGACTACCTCACAAGGTTATGTGGAAGAGTCTAGGTTATTTTTTGCTGACACCGTTGAGGGACAAAACGAATTTTTCAGATACATGCTTCAGATTGGGGTTTTCTTCTTTCTTTTTCTTTTTTTTTTTTTTTTTTTGATCTTCCATTTTTTAATGAGAGAAAGGCCAAATGTGAAATCCTAATGATTCATCATATCATTTTATATTTCTGAGACAATCAGAATTTCTTCAATTTTTAAAAATCTTTCTCCCTATATATCACTTCCATTTAAAGTCTCTTAAAACTCTAGGTGTTTTATTTCTCACCCTTGAAAAATGTGAGATGATCATGTTTTCTTGATCATGTTATGCTGGGCCTAGGCTTGTTTCAAATTGCTTAAAATTTTCTGATGGAATGTTTATGAGGTTTTATAACACTAGTTACCCTACAGTAGCCAGCAAGTTTCAGCATCACGTAGGTACTCCATAATTTCTGAATTGAATTTGAATTACCGTGGCTTGTTTTGTTTTTTTTTTTCCTTTTACCAGTTTATATAATCTGGTACAATTCCCATCACTGTCAGTGACTGAGATATAGTCCTCACAAATATAGGATTACATGTTCCATTTATTTAGCAATGTGCTATGCATTTTTTGGTTGATTTAGTATTCTTTACATTTCAAAGCATTGTCTTTTAATTGAACAAACGAATGAAGTGTCTGCAGATTAAACATTAACCTGTATAGCAATACCAAGTATGCAGTATGTGGGGGCTACCAAATCGTTTTAGAAGCTGTCAACTTCCAAAACACAGCAGTCTGAGAGAATTTCAGTAATAAACAATGTATTACTTTTCTGAAAATGATGACCTTCATTGAGGAAGTGCCTCTTTAGTTTTTCTTTAGGCATAAATGATACTCCAGAAACACAATGAGATTAACATAGAGGAACAAAATAACTGTGCTTGCATTGTTCCTGAGTTATCAGATTATTATCTCAGTACTCAAAATCTCAAATGTGGTGGGATGAAAAGTACAAGATAAAAAGTACACATTTAACATCTATTCAGTCACCAATAATGCTTCGAGTCAGAGCTGGGCTTCTACCTGGGGCATAATGGGTTCCTGTTTAACATATTTATGTTGGTTGTAAAATTAGGAACTGTCATTACAGCCCCACATCACCTGCATAAGTGCAAAACATATAAATCAAGAGAAGTTCCAGTGTCATAAAAATGCCATTGAAGGGAAAAGCATGAAACCGCTTACAAGATTCTTGTGTGTTACGCTCGCATGTACTAGAATGCACACTCGGGTTTCCATAGAGGATCTGAAGAACAAAGGAAAATAACTATGCAGGTGTAGGACTCGTGGACAGAAGACCTGATGAAGGCATGTGGGATCCCCAGACTGACTAATAAGCTTTTAAAATAAAATTCCTAATTATTTAAGCATTTGCACCACTTACCTAAAGAACAGCTGAGCCTTAAGTTGAGGAAAGGCAAGAAAAGAATGACCATCAATGGCCAGGCTGAAATAATCCCTGCAGGAACCCGGTATAGTTCCTACACTATAGTTCATGCTTCAAGAAGGCAGTTGTTATTGGAGCATACTCCTTGGACCTTCTAGTGAATGAACAAGTTCCTTTCATTTCCTGTGATGTTTCAAGGTCCTCAGTAGATTGGTGGCTGTTACTCTGCTGCCCACCCTCTTAATCCAGTTTTTTGGAGAATAGCGTATGTTCTCTGAGATCAGTCCATTTTTTCTGTGAGTTACAGGGGTTTATTTTGAACCTCATAATTGGAAGTCCTGAAATGCCCCCAAATTTTAAACTATTAATAAAGAGCTTTCTGAATCCCAATTACTGCCTCAATAACAGAGTGGACACTTTTGAAGTTTTTCAACACCCCCTCTGCCTCCCCAAAGCTCCCCTCCCCCCAACAATCTTTAAAAAAAAAAGAGAGAGAACTGCAGATTTTATTCATGTGGGATCATTCACACCAAGCTACCATAATGTGCAATTAACACTCTAGAAACTGAAAACAGTATTCAGCAAGACAGCTGCATTATCAAAAATGCCAAAGGAGTTTTGAAGGGAGTAATGTGCATGTTAGAATAGGAAATTAATCAGAAATGCACACATATCCAGTAATACTGTCTTAAGTACATCTTAATATTAAAATTTTAAAAAATCTTATGTCTATACTTATAGTAATGATTAATCTTAGAGTAGAAAATTGAGTTTTTCTATTTTAAGATTATTAGTTGTGTGTTTTGCTTCTGAAGCAAATGAAGAAATTAGAATAGCGATCTCTAAAGTCCCTTCCAACTGGAATATTCCTTGATAATAATCACTCTTCAGTTATATTTTATAAGTTTTCCCATTGGAAAAAAAATGCCTTTTTTATTTCCTCTTGCAAGTAATAATGATACTTACCACTCATATTAGTTTCAAAGTGCCTTTCAGACATGGCAGACATTAGCTCACAGTTGCAGGGGAAACTGCTTACTTTTGCACAGCTCAATAATCCTAAGTACATTTATATTATAATCCCGATGCAGGTATGGATTTAACTAACTGACTTAGTAATAGTTGAGACACAACAGAATTATCCAAGCAGCATTTTGCTGGTATTGTTTTGTCAACTAGCTGAAAGTGTTTGGAGAAGAAAGAAAGTAGGGGGTTTAATTTTATTTTCAATTCATGGTGTCTAGATTTGAGGGAATTGAGGTTTGTCATACAATTTTTAAGAAAAGCAGGAAGAGGGAAGGGATGTATTTGTTTGAAATATGGAAAAGTTATGAATATTTTCTTTCATAAATTGCTGGAAAGCAACATAGATTTTTATGTTTGAGGACTTTTTAAAACTGGAAAAATAGCTAGAACAGATTTAAAAGCAAATCATGACCCCGTGCAAAAAAAAAAAAAAGAAATAGTGAAACCATGACCCTCAATTCTGGATCCCCCAAATATCATGCAGTAACCCCTTCTGGTAGGGATTGGGAAGCTCTCTGGGTGTATGTGCCTGCAGACAACACATGTAGGGTATGCCTGGAACAGAAAGACTGATTACACCTTAGCAGAAGGACAGAAGCATTCCGATAAGGAAGCAGTCACTGAGCTGTGAGGTACAGGCTAAACAGGCTTCCACCTGGCCTTCCTGCAGATCCTGTAGGAATAGTTACACGTGAATGTTCAGTAAATATGAAATCCAGCCATCCTGAGACACTTAAGACTAGTGCAAACAGTCACTAATGAGAATCTCCTAGCCAACATGTTGTGCTTATTAAATTATGATAAAGTTATTGCATTAGAACATTTAAAAAAATCCTGTTTGCTTTTTTCCTGGCCTAGAGGATATTAAATGTTCAGGTTTCTCTGGGAGGAAAAGGAAATATGTATTTGCTTTAAAAATAACAATACCTAAATTTTAAGAAAAGCAGCTTACTAATTAATTTTTTTTAAATGTGAACATTCCTCTGTTTTTTGCTCCAGGATAGGGAAAACAGTCCAAAAAGAAAAAATTAAATTTGATTTTAATGTTTGTAGAAGTTGATATTCTGAGATGAAAATTCAGCCTCCACTCTGATTTGCTCAGGCAGCTGAGAACCAGGGTTAAAACTGACTTGTGGTTCTCCCAGGTCTTAGAGCTATAGTAGCTCTCTAGTGATACAATTAAAGAGAAATGAAGCTGAAGGTGTGAATCGGAGCCCCAACTTAATTTCTTTCTTTCTTTTCTTTTCTTTTTTCCTTTTTTCTTTAAGTTATAGGTGCACAACGAAGGAGAAGCCCCAGTGCACTGGCCATTGAAGTATTTGAAGCACATTTGGGAAGTCACATTTTACAGGTACCTTTAAGTGAAAAAAGCTTGCTTACATTTTGCTAAGAAAAATCCACATGTTTGGTCTTTTTATGAAAATGCCTTTTATTGCAGCTATGTGTATGACTGTTGCTGTTATATCTTGGAATTATGAAATTTTTATGAATTTTATTTTTTTCTTTTTAGAAAGCCATCCCTTGAGAGAATATTAATGAGAAAGGGAGGGCAAGTATTATTTGTGCTATAGTAATTGAGATGAACGGCACTATTGAGTTGATGCACATGTATAGTAGCTGGCTGTTCCCAGAATGATTGTGTGTGCTGCATTTGTAAGTGAACATATGTGTGTGTCTTTGGAGCTGTATTTTGTTTTTGGAAGAGCAAAGTTTTGTTGTGAAAGTATGTGACATTTTTGTGTGTTGCCAAACTTCAGTTGTTCTTTGCTTGAGTTTGTATTCATAAGTGCTTCCCATCCTAATGTTAGCTTTCCCAAAGTACTGACTTTGTCAGGATGAGATGTTAAAGTATGGTTTTAAGTAAAAGGAGACAGATATTAATAATTTGATCTTTCCAGTGACTTTTGTGAAAAATATAAGGGTGACTAGGTGTGGACATGTAATTATTTAGTCTTGGAAAAAATTTAGCCCAAACTTAGCACCTCACTTACTCAGAACTTTTTCTGTTAAGATTTTGCAAGTCATTAACTTGACACATCATTCTACATTGTTTCTGTTTCCAGGATAAGTGTTGCCATGGCCAAAGCTTTTTTTTTTTTTTTTTTTTTTTGCATATGTAAGATTCATTTTTAACATGGAATTGAAGAAACAGACATATTTGGGGTGTTTGGGCATCTTACTGGAAAAAGATGGTTGCTTTCCTTAGATAAGATTTGGGGTAAAAACAAAGCTAACCTACAAACTCCTCTCCATTCAGAGTAATTTTTTTAAAAAGCGGTCTCTATGGTGCTCTCATTTTCTAGATAGCCGAAGTGGTACTGAATCTAGCATATAATTTCTGAAAATATATACCCTAGAAAAACTGCTTTCATTAGATTGTCCATGGTCAAACCCCAGTGACTCTCCGAAATGGTTCCTTGGCTGACAGCTTCAGTGTCATTGAGACAGTTGTTCAAACGACAAATTCCTGCGTCTCTCCTGGACCTAGTAAATCAGGGTCTTCAGGGTGAAATCCAGGAATTTGTTACTTTTAACAACCATTTGAGATAATTTTGATGCTTTATTAGATCTGAGATGTCACTATTCACCTTTGTAAATTTAAGGCCTGAAAGGTCCGTATTTATTTTTATTTATTTTGATCTTTCTCATTTCTCCACTAATATATGTTAACATCTCATAGAACTATGTTTCTTGAATTACGCCTTAGGAAATGCTATCCTATTGTGCACATAAAATTTTGAATTACTTTTGTAGTAGTTAAGTTTCAGGGATACAGGAAGGATATTTCTTTCTAGACCTTTGCGTTTTTATTTCTCTCTTCTCTGTACATTTTTGTCCAGAATCTCCATTATAAGTTTTGTATGAGTGATACCATATATACCACTGCCCCTCTGTATGTGAGGGGAGTTGGTTCCAAGACCCCTGTGGACAGAAAAATCTGCGGTTGCTCAAGTTTCTTATATAAAATGACATGGTATTTGTATATAACCTATGCGTGTCCTCTTCTATACTTGAAATTGTCTCTAAATTATTTACAGTACCTAATACAGTGCAAATGCTGTGTAAGTCATTGGTGGCATGTGGCAAGTGTATGTTTTTCTTTGTGGAACTTTCTGGATTTTTTCCAATATTTTTGATCTGTGGTTGATTGAATCTGTGAATATAGAGGGCCAACTGTACATTGTTAGATTCTGAAGTGATCCAGGATAACTCCTATTTATATTCTGAAGCTGTCAGTGTGTAAGACTTTGTCAATGAGAGAAATGATTCCATTGGTATCCTGTTATCCTCTAAATTCTCTCTGGAAATCTTGTGTTCAGTGTTTTGTAGGGAGGGGGACTTAGGTACTGCAAGAATTTAAATCTAATTTAAAACAAAAAACTTAAGAGTGTAAATGTAAGCTCAGTGAGAGTAGTATAGAAATAAAGGGTGACTGTCCCCAGTGCCAGTTCAACATTGGACTCCATTAAGGGAGTGGAGGATCTAGATGAGATTGCTGAACTCTTCTGTTCTTTGGTTTGGTCACACCTGACTTAAACAGCACTCTTGAAGGGGGCATAGACAGCTGGATGTCATTTGGAGTGGAATAACTAGATGAGTGCATGAACTGGAAATTGTGTTACATGAGATGTGACAAAGGGCATGGTGAAGTTAAGTGTGGGAAATACATGGCATAAAAGGGACATTAATATCCTTTCTTATCTATTTGAAGGCCTCATTCCAAAAGAAGGGGAAAAAAAGGAGGATTAGACACATTCTGTGTGTCTTCAGAGTGTAAAAAAAAGAGAAAGCGGTGAAAGTTGAATAGAAAAAGAAATTGCCTCGATATAACAAAACTTGCAAATAAAGCTGTCTGCATTTCCAACACACTCAAAACCTTTAGCCTTACAAGTATAGACGGCTTTGTAGAGATGCTTTCAAAAAATTCAGGCATCCAAGTGTGGTTGCACTAGACAGTCTTGAAATTGTCATAGAAACTAGAAACTCCTATCGTTAGATTCTAAAACCAAAGGTTATGGAGGGGAAGAATTGTGTATGCTTCTCAAAATGATATGATAAAATTGCAGATAGGAATGGATTGGGAAGTAGTAGTAACAAGAAGGGCTTCCTCTAGGCTCTCTGGTTAGCTGTCATCTCTCCCAGCAGGATAACTCTTGAACCCATAGATCTGTGTACCACATTGAAGGTTTCTCAGTAGTCTGCTCAGGTAACCTGGTTTCCTTATTTTTACTTTAGGAGGTTCCATAGTTGAATCTGGTTGATTCATAGGGCCTGGGATAAATTCTTTCTTCCTTCTCCCCTACCCTTCTTTTGTTTGCAAATTTCAGGGAGGGGGGGGGTGAATAAACAAACCTGTCTGGTCAATAAGGTTGGCATAGTCTCTAGCATCATAGTTTACCATCATTACCAAAAAAGAAAAAGGGCAAATACTTAGTAACAACATAATTTGCTGTAGTAGGCACATGGCTGCTCTCCTTAACTAGCTTGCAATCATTTGGTTAAAAAACCAGGAGATTCCATAAAGTGAGAAGCATCACACTGGTCATGTATTTTACTAGTGGCCTGTGAAAGAGCGGGGCTGTGAATTTGCCACGAAGCATCAGAGAAGACCACTCAAAGTTGTTGATGGATGAATAGGAGTTTACTAGCCAAAGACAACCAACGAACATTGCAGGCAAAGAAATGTAGGACATGAAGTATGGAGGCAAGTCATAACAGATCTTGTCTGGGGACTGTTCAGATGTTTAATTTGATGGCTATTTCACATATACAGAGGAGCACATAAGAGATAACGGTGGAGAACTTACAAACCATGTTGCACAAGCCCAGTAAGCCAAGCCAGGATTGTGTAATTAGCAATGAGCCTGTGGAGAAGGCTTTCACACAAGATAGTGACAAGATAAACCTTTGCTCTGTTCCTGGTGTTACTATTAAAATACAGTCTAGGAAGCCTTTGTGTTATGAGAGGCTGTTATAAAGAGACAATTTAGAAAACTATTAAAACAGTCTAATATCCAAATGAAGATCTTATCTGAGATAGAACCTCTATGAATAGAGACACGGGTATGGCACATGGTATGAATTAGAGATGAAAAGCTAGGGTATGTTAAGAGTGATCAGTGATCACAGGTCTTCTAGTCTGATAAAAGGATCTTAGTGATACTCTTGCCTAAGAGAAGCTGAAAGGGATATCTCATTACATAGCCAAATCTATAAGAGGTAAGAAGTTGGAAACCTGAGTGTGATCTTCTAGAGAAAGATCAAGGTAAAGGCTAAAAATAGAGTTGGGCATTACTGATTTGTGCAGGTGAATGGTAGTTCAGATCAAGCAGTAAGTTGCAGACTAATGGAGATGATATGGAACAAGGAGGGAAAAGGGCTGAGGAGAGGCAACCCCATACATGTCATTACTTTAAGATGCAAATAGAAAATGAGAAAGGAGTAGACAAAGATAAGAGTAAAGAACCTGCCTGCCAATGCAGAAGACACAGGTCCAATCCTTGGGTCAGGAAGATCCCATGGAGGAGGGCATGGCAACCCACTCCAGCTTTCTTGCCTGGAGAATCCCATGGACAGAGGATCCTGGTGGGCTACGGTCCATGGGATCACAAAGATTCAACCATGACTGAAGCGACTTAACATACAAGGAAGAAATATCAAGGTGACTGAGGATATAAATCCTTCAGGAGGACAAATATTGAAGAGGTGTCATAGGTTTCGTCAGTTAAAGCAGTTGCAGTAAAATTTTAGGTTCAGAAGACAAACCTAAAAAGTGATAGAAGGTAGAAGCATTGGATGTTTGTGGTAAAGTCTGGTTTGGAGATGAGAGATAGTGTTATGGGACAATTTTGTATTAATGTTGTTAAGAGAATATTTATATTTCTGAGATTTATGGGGTCAAGCATTGGTCGATGATATGCTCTTTAGCAATCAACTTTAAAAAAATCAATATCAAGTGGTCATGTCTGCATTAGGAAAGGATAGGCTTCCTTTATTTTTAATGGCTATATGTCATTCTTTACTATGGATGTATCATAATTTATTTAACCTTTTTTTTTTCCATTGAGTATTTTGATTACAAGTTTGCATTTCTAATTCAAATACCAAGTAAAGTATGTTTTCATGAGAAAAGGCCTAAGCCAGGTTGATTTTAGCTTAAATTTACTGAATTTTTGGTATGTATTAAGATCTATGTATTATGCTAACTACTCTTCTTATATCATCAATTCATACAATATGTATCTGTGATTCAGGTACTCTGCATATATTACAATTGAGTAAACTAAGATTTCTTAGAAAGCTCACATAACAATTACCTGACTAAAACTCACATAGCTAGTTAAGTGAGAGTTGAATTTGAACCCAGGATGTTAGCACTAGATTATAAATACTTGCCAAGAAATGATGAGGACATTTTAAAAGACAGGTTTTGAAAGGCAAGACTTTATATTTGTAGTGAACAGAGTTAGGGAACTGATGGAAATTGCAAGGTAAAATAGAGATCAGTTCTAAGCACCCAAACTGGGGCTCAGGAAATACTTCGGAATCCCCTGCACCAGGTGCCAAGCCTCGCTGGCCCCCATACTAACCTCAGTGGTGTTTTGTGGAAAGTGCACTAAGGCCTTCTTAATTTTTGGTCCACCTATTCTACGTACTGCACTGTATCTGTTTGCCATATGCGGTCTAGGTTTGTCCTAGCTTTTCTTCCAAGGAGCAAGCATTTTTTGATTTCATGGTTGTGGTCACCATCCACAGTAATTTTCGAGCCCAAGAAGATAAAACCTGCCACTGTTTCCATTTCTTTCCCATCTGTTTGCCATGAAGTGATGTGACTAGATGCCATGATCTTAGTTTTTTTTAACTAAGCCAGCTTTTTCACTCTTCTCTTTCACCGTCATCAAGAGGCTCTTTAGTTTCTGTAAAGGTACATCATATTAGCCATATATTCTCTTAAGAAAATTTAGGAAGTTTTATAGATCCATTAAAATATGACTTCTTTCCTACTGAGAGGGGCAAAATAAATATAATGGTGATTCTATCAATATAAAAATCAACTGTTGCAAAGTTATTTTTCAATGTAATGATCTAATACTGGTATATACAGGCATGGCCATGGTCCGGGCTTCATACTGTGCAGTTCTGGGGCCACCATTTGTATCATTTATACTGTGACCCCTATTGTAGCCTCAGTGAACTTATAGCTGTTTCAGGTATGAATTTCAGCACAGGGGCATCTTCTGCAGGAGAGGAGAGACAATCAAGCGGTGTCAGCCTCGCTGCTGCACAACTGTGAGGTGGAGGCGTTGGACCTGAGTCAAGGTGTTTTAGCTGACTTTATTCTTCTGTGACTCATTGATCAGAGGAGGAGTTGGAGGCAAGGGGTCAAATTGAGAATTGTGCTATTTGTGACAGGTGAAGTAAAAATCCCAGGCTTCCCTGGTGACACTAGTGATAAAGAACCCACCTGCCGGTGTAGGAGACGCAAGAAACATGGGTTCAATCCATGGGTCAGGAAGATCCCCTAGAGGAGGAAATGGCAACCCACTCCAGTATTCTTGCTGCAGAATTCCACGGACAGAGGAGCCTGGCAGGCTACAGTCCGTGGGACCGCAGAGAGTTGGACACGACTGAGCGACTGAGCACACACAAGAAAAATCCAAGAACTTTGAGCCATTATGTGAGATCTTTTCCTGAATGTAGTATTTGTGCCTCAGCCCTGATTTGGTTCATGCTTTAAAAGTTCTCTTTAGGTGTTATTGTTCTCACTTCATGATTCCTTAAGATGAATAAAGTATAAGTGGAATTTACTTTTACTTACCCAGTTTAGAGACCAGATGGAATATTCATATTTTACTTTATCAAAGTTAACGGAAGAGAAAATGGTAACAGCATCCTTGTAACTCGTAAAATTAACTAGGGGAATGACTTTCCCTTAGGTGCCAGATTTATGAATGGAGTTCTTTAATTATTTGCATGCCCTTAGCAGAAGGGTTTGAGGGTTTCTTTTTTTCATTCTGTAAATAAATCTTATAAAATTGTTATATGAAATTGTAGTATTGTTTTTGCATACCCCATAGTATTGCTGCTTTACTTACCTCACAGGTGTCAAAACAAAGCAATCAAATCAGACTTTGTATGTGGAAGATTTTTTTAGGGTTTATGTTTGTATTTGTCGTGAATACATTATGGTGAACTACAGAAGGGTGCCTGTTAAGTTACTGACATTGAGTAATACATATCACTACTAATAACTTACTTATAAAGTAATCGAAGAATGGTTTTTATCCATAACTAGTTTTGGATATTATAGTAAATGAAACTTTCTGAGTTGGATGAATATGCTCATAAATATCCACATGTTTGTATATAAATGATATAGAACTGCATTTATTTTAAATGAAGTCTTGGGAGAATAAAAATATTTTATAAGAAATTCCCTAAAGGGAGATAGTGGCGGAAGTGTGGCACCAAGGTGTTAGTTTTGAACTTGTCTATGTTGCATGTACCCTTCTATAGCTAAGTCATTAACCTTGCATTATTTCTGGGTATTAAGAAATGTTTGAATTATAAGGCATTCAAACCCCAAACTAAAACAGAATCTCTTGAGCAGACACTTTGAGGGAAACCGAGAGAATCACCAAGAACATTCCAATATTATAACACCTGAGAGTCTCTGCCTGGGAGTGAATCGGAAAAGGCTGGGCAAAGGAGTTACATGACCTCTTGTCTTCCTCAGCATCACTAAGGAAATAATTGTTCTTGAAAGAATTATTTTTTGGTAGAACAACTCTCTTATAGAAGACATAGATGGTGGTCATCACCTTAGCAGACCAGTATAACTAAAGTGTGTCTTTTCTTATAATGGATGGAGAACAGGGATCTCAAATGTTGCTGTTTTTCTGTTTGATAGGCTAAGTTATCAGAGATTTGCATGTGTAAAATGGATGACACTACAGACTTCAGTGAAATGTCAGATTTCAATCCTGTGGTTTTTCTTTCTCTTAATACCTTCAACCATGGATTAGACAGTAGAAGTAAAAGAGCCTAGGTTTAAAAGAGAATGCTGTGGATCAGATTTAGAACAAAATAATGTTAGAATTTATGTTTAAATTCCTATGCTTCCATTTTTAATCATAGTTTGAAGATAGTTTAAGGAATCATGGACCTGGATCATGGTCGGTCTACATACTGTTTTGGTCCTGCAGAATTCTTTTTAAGATAAATGAGGAAAGTATAGGTTCTTTATCAGAAATATTTTAAAATTTGTGGTCAGTGTAATAAGGGAAACAAAATATCTTGTGACATTTTATTTTTCTGTTAGCATTTAGGTATTTCTGGTGACAGCACAGGAGAAGGCACTGGCACCCCACTCCAGTACTCCTGCCTGGAAAATCCCATGGATGGAGGAGCCTGGTGGGCTGCAGTCCAATGGGGTCGCTAAGAGGCAGACACGACTGAGCGACTTCACTTTCACTTCTCACTTCATGCATTGGAGAAGGAAATGGCAACACACTCCAGTGTTCTTGCCTGGAGAATCCCAGGGACAGGGGAGCCTGGTGGGCTGCCGTCTATGGGGTCGCACAGAGCCGGACATGACTGAAGCAACTTAGCAGCAGCAGTGACAGCACCGCTTCGGTGTCTTGAGAACCACTCAATTGTAGAAGACTAGGAAGATGCTTTAGAGAAATTAGATTATAGGCAAAAGAGCTACTTACAGTCATGTTGGGGTGGGGCTGGAGAATGCAACATCTATTATTGGCATCTTGCTGCATTGGATCCAGCAAGAGACAATAAAAGATTGACTAGTACATTCAAATATCTGGACAGAGAAAAGTGAGTAATACCTAAAACAGCTCAAGAACTGACTAATGCAAACATAAGAATTATTACTTAAGATGTTGCCTGGCCAAGTCAACATCACATTTTACATTTAATAGCAATGTTTTCAAAAGACTTTTGTGAGAGAAAATGATACATTAAGTGTACTTTCTATTTTATTGATGAATTGGAATTTAACCCTTATTATTTTATTGGAACTTGTAAGTATTAAAGAAATGATCATCTCTAGGAAAGGTTCATCTTCTTACTCCTTATGGCCCTTGATGGCAAAGTGGTATCCTGCTTGACATCAGTACTAAAATAAAATAATATTCAACTGATAGAGGCATTCTCTAGCTATAAAACAGGAAAGAGAAAAAGGTGAGTGACCCTGCAGTTTCCCTATGATCCAGAATAGTAAGAAAATGTAAAACTAAATATAGAAAAAGAGAAAGTTAGTGAATATATTTGCATATGCAAATTAGCTTAATTGATACTGCTTGCCTCTACAGGGATTTTTCATTACAAACTGGAGTGCTACATTGTTCAGCTCATATTGAGTAATTTAGTAACTAATGAGACCAGTTTGCACTAATTTGCATATGATAAATGAGCTTAATTGCAGTAAATAACTTGGAGGCATAATTACTTAATTTTCCTGTGTTGCACGGCTTTTAAGTTCACGTATGAACAACTCAAGATAATTTTGCATATTTAAATTAGTTGCTTTTAAATTTTCTTGGACCAGAAAAAAAAGGAACACACCTTATCAATTGAGCTGTAAAACAATTGTATGTAAGGTTTAGTGTATTTTTATTTAAAAAGAAAGGAGAGAGGCATAGATTTGTTGTTCTCCTCTCCCATATCCTTACCTCAGATAAGATATCAGCATTGATATTAGGAAAATGTTTTTCATGTTGGAAGTTAATTCACAACTTCTGTTAGTAACTGACCTGGATGAAGATTGGAATGTATATATGAGTGAATCATAAGTTTTAAAGTAGGATTTATTACACAGATGTGTTTTGCCCCTTATTTAATTTGGCAAGCTAATATCTGAGGAGTCAATTGGCTCTGCTGCCTTACTGTCTACTAAGTTGCTGAGCTTTGATGACACAGCATCACTCTGAACTTAGCATGTATTTTCTATCTCAATTAACATTTCATCCTTATGAAATTGGTTTCATTGGAAAATCTCAGTGTGGTTTGGCCAAAATTATCTCACTGATCTTCACATGAACTCAAGAGTATATGTTTTATCAAATCTCCATTTTCAAAATTGAAAAACTGAAGCACAGAGGGTGACTGCTAAATCATGACTATGTTGCCTTAGAATTTCACTTTGTGAGAAAAAAGTATGTTATTATTCAAAATTAACTTCATAAGTCATATAAAATCATATTCACAATTGAGTATGAGAAAATATTTTGTGGTTGTGAAAGTTTAAAAGCTGTCATTTAGAAAGTCATTGCTGCTTTAATTCATTGTATGAAAAGCAGAAGGAGGTGTTAGGGTTATTTACTTGCCACAGTCTGGAAAAATAACTCCTGAAATTTTTCTTGAAAAGGCTCAAATTCCATTAAATTTGGTATAAGCATCCTACATCCTTCAGAGACAGACCAAAACAAGTACTAATAATAGTATATCCCAAGTGTAAAGTTTGAATCCTTCATGTCATAGGTGCTCAAGAAGTAACTGATGAGTAAATGAATGAACAAATAAACTCTTACTGAATTGCAGTAAGTCACATTGCAGTAAGTCACATTGAAGTCACATTGAACTGAAGAACTAGAGCCCCCTTTCAGCTCTGTGTTCCAGCCCTGGTTTTTTGTTTTTTTTTATTTTAATTGGAGGCTAATTACTTTACAATATTGTAGTGGTTTTTGCCATACATTGACATGAATCAGTCATGGGTGTACATGTGTCCCCCATCCTACCCTCCCTCCCACCTCCCTCCCCATCCCATCCCTCAGGGTCATCCCAGTGCACCAGCCCTGAGCATGTTCGATGCATGCAGCCCTCATGCATCGAACCTGGACTGGCGATCTATTTTGCTTATGATAGTACATATGTTTCAGTGCTATTCTCTGGGATCATCCCACCCTCGCCTTCTCCCACAGAGTCCAAAAGTCTGTTTGTTCTTTACATCCGCGTCTCTTTTGCTGTCTCGCATATAGGGTCATCGTTACCATCTTTCTAAATTCCATATATATGCATTAATATGCTGTATTGGTGTTTTTCTTTCTGACTTACTTCGCTCTGTATAATAGACTCCAGTTTCATCCACCTCATTAGAACTGATTCAAATGCATTATTTGTAATAGTCCAGTCCTGTTTTTAATTCATGTTTTCTAGGTATGTGGCAGAGTAAGGCAGATTCTTTTCGTGCGTGCACTTTGGCATCCAACCATTTTGAGCTCACATCCCGATGTGCTAACCTACTAACTGTGAGCCCCTTGCTAAGACAGCCTCTTGCTCTCTCTAAGCCTCAGTTTCTTCATCTTTTAAAAAAGAGAAAATAGTAAAATGTCTCCTGATAGCCATGTTGTGAGGATTGAAGGAGATAGTGTAGTTAAACATGTTTAGTACAAAACCTGGCATGTAGAAGGTGTTTAGTAAACATCTGCTGGTATTTCTGTCTGTATATTGTGTAGTCCAGAAAAATGCCAAGTTTTTAAAGAAAAATGTTCATGCTTATCAGGAGTATTACCACACAGGAATATGGGAGTGTTATCAATAAAAATCCTCTTAGATTTAAAGCAAGATAAATAAATCTCATTGAACACAATCTAAGTAACTGTTTACATAAATGATATTTATATTTACTGTGTTTCCCAGGTGGTGCAGTGGAGTGGGTTGCCATTTCCCCCTTCAGGGTATCTTCCTGACTCAGGGATTGAACCCACGGCTCCTGCATCTCCTGCGTTGACAGGAGGATTCTTTACCACTGAACCACCCGACTGCTACTAGTACTGATTATAAATGGGGACTTTCTCATCACACAATTGATTATCTCAAGTAGCCAGAATCTAGGAAACGAGACAATAAGTTCAAAAATACTAAACTGAAGCTTCAGATTAGTAAATATTTACCGAGTACCTAGTTTGATCAGAGCAGAGAAAATACCAAGATACAAAGGTGAGTCATGGTTTTGCCTCTCAGCATTCCCACTGTGGACAGAGAAGACCAAAAACAAAACAGACAAACGTGATTCAGTGTAACGTAGACTAGTGGCTTTGAATCCCTGCCCTTAGTTATGTGGACTTGGGCAATTTAAACTCTGTAACTCTTAGTTTCCTCCAACCTAAATGGAGATGGTAGCAGTCCTTTCCTCAGAGATGGCTGTGAGAATTATAGATACTCACACAGTGCCTGGCACATGGTAAGTGTTCTGCAAAAGTTGGCCATGGGTGACAGGCTGCACCCTGGAAGTTACCCAGCTTGGGGCTAATCAGTGAGCACATCCTGTGGCTACAAACTTAAAATCACACAGCTCACCCACCGTGTTACACACACAGCTTTTAAGTTTGATCTTCACATGCATCTCTGCAGGGAGGGGGTAGTTGAGTGTCCTGTCCTCACACCTACATTCTCCTAGTATGGTCACACAGGGTAAGACTAGGGGAAGGGCGGAAAATAGGGCAATGATATCATTGTGGCTGAGCAGTTTTTGTTTGGGACCTGCTGATAGGAAGATTGTTTGCAAAGTGTGGAAACATATCTTTATTCTTTCTCTGGCACTAAGGGTGGCCAAATTATTTGGAGATTAAAGCAGAACAGAAAGATAATTATACTTTCAATTTTTAAAAGTGTTTAGAGGTCTTAGAAAATCTTAGGGTTATGTGTCAAATAGGAATATGAATAATTACATGATGATAAAGATATTTGCAAATCTGGGCCAGATTCTTTTTCTTTTGGCTTTAGAATAGTCCTTGGTGGTAGTAAATATTATATTCTTGTTACCAGCATCAGTTAGGAATGACATAGAATAGGGTGACACCAGCTGATTATCATTTATTGGGAACCCTCAGTCAGGATGGCTAGGTTTGCTTTCTCATCTGAATCTCCAGAACTTCATAAGTCTTTTGGATTTGAAGAAGGTTTGGGGATGGGAGTTCTGTAGGTAATGTGCTTTGTTTTCCAAACTGAGCTGATGGCAGATGTCTGTGAATATCCGGGAACAGTTGTTCAATCGGGAAGTTGTGTCTGACTCTTTGTGACCCCATAAACAGCAATACTCCCTGTCCTTGACCATCTCCCAGAGTTTGCTCAAACTCATGTCCATTGAGTCAGTGATACCTTCCAACCTTATCATCCTCTGTTACCCCGCTGCTCCTGCCCTGAATCTTTCCCAGCATTGGGGCCTTTAACAGTAGTATTCAACAAAATACACTTGGAGAAATTCAGGCTTAGAAGAATCAAATCGAAACTACTTTAAGATATTTTAAACATCTCTAAGAGCTAAATTGAACACATAATTGAACCGTGTTTACATGATAATATCAGATCTATAATCTGCTTCAGTAGCTTTTTTTTCCAGAGAATTTTATTTTATTATTTTAACCCATTTTATGTTGGATTATATAGTTGACTTACAATACTGTGTTAGTTTTAGGTATACACCCATTATTTTTCAGAATTTTTCCCATTTAGGTTGTTGTAAAGTACTGAGTAGAGTTCCCTGTGCTATACAGTAGATCCTTGTTGGGTCTACTAACTTTTTTAAAACAAAGATTATTACAAAAGAATCCCCTGTATATAGTTGTCCTTTGTGTATGTGCATGCACATATGCAAACGTGTGTGGTCAAGTTTTAAAAATTGTTTTGTTTTTTACTTTACAATATAAAAATAGAAATAAAGAATATGTGGAAAGGTCAAAAAATGTAGGCAAGCAAAATCAAGAAAATAAAAGTCAAGTATTTCTCCATCCTCTGAAGTTCTGTTTTATTTGATTATCTCTAAATCACCCAAAATGGGATTTGATCCTTGTCTCCCGAAAGCAATTTTGGAAGGAATAGCTGATGTTGAGAGAAACTATATGGCAATCATGGCTGACACATGTTCATAAATGGTTTTCTTCTTCTGAGCCTGGTATGGTTGGTATTATAACTATTGAAGACCCCAGGAACCAAGAGCTGTAGGCAACGGTGATAAGATGGCACTATCAGGGTCCTGCTAAGGGGTCCAGGGATAACCACCAGGTTCCATCCTCCCTCAGCTGCAGGCATGGGCCTATGAGCTAGCCTAGGAGCTGGGTCACATGTCCCCTGATCACCAAGATTCCAGCTGTTTTTATTAACATTCCATAGCACCTTATAAGGGCTTCCCAGGCGGCTACTGGTAAAGAACCCACCTGCCAATGCAAGAGACAAAAGAGACCTGGGTTCAATCCCAAGGTCAGGAAGACTTCCCGGAGAAGGAAATGGCAACCCACTCCAGTATTCTAGCCTGGAGAATTCCATGGACAGAGGAGCCTGGTGGGCTACAGTCCATAGGGTTGTAAAAGGGTCGGACAAGACTGAGCAACTAAACAACCTCAGCACCTTGTAAATATCACTTCCCAGACACTTGCCAACTCAGGATCTAATGATTTAGGACTGCTGCTGCTGCTAAGTCACTTCAGTCATGTCTGACTCTGTGCAACCCCATAGATGGCAGCCCACCAAGCCCCCCCATCCCTGGGATTCTACAGGCAAGAACACTGGAGTGGGTTGCCATTGCCTTCTCCAATGTGTGATAGTGAAAAGTGAAAGTGAAGACGCTCAGTCGTGTCTGACTCTTAGCGACCCCATGGACCGCAGCCCACCAGGCTCCTCCGTCCATGGGATTTTCCAGGCAAGAGTACTGGAGTGGGGTGCCATTGCCTTCTCCAGATTTAGGACTGAATGGTAAGGAATTCAGGTGGCAGTGTTATTTTGTGATAGCAGAATAGAACTCTGCCTGAGGAAAGAAAAAGTCATACCATTTGTTTTATCTCTGTTGGGAAAAATAAACACTAGGGTAAATTAGTTGAAAATATTATAAACATTTGTTATTCTGATTGAATAAAATGTGTAACTGATGGTTGAATTGCCCACAAAGAAGAGCCTAGTCAAATGCCCATGAGACCAGATAACTGCTACAGGAATTGTCAGGTCAAAGCAGCTGTTTCCCTCATTTCCAAAGATATAAAAAGTGCAGGTGACCCTTTAGGCCATCAGAAAGATACTTTCTGAAATAATCCACTCTCATACTTCATTTTAAGGTGATGCAATGTTTTAGTAAATTTAGTCTGGTATAGAGATTAGACCAAGGGTAGAATTGACCTAAAGAAACAGAAAATTCTTTTTTTGTAAGTGGCAAGCCTGCGAGTTCTACATAAATACAAAGGCAAGTGATAATATCAGTGACTATTTTAATTGCATCTTTAATCCATAAGGATAGTTCAATGACATTTTAAATTATACTTTTAGAATTGTAGTCACATAGGAGATAAAACTCAGTAACTATTTAATAATGCATACTGAGATCAACTGTATCCTCTCTTGAGATCACATTTAGGTGGACTGAATGTAAAAGTCCAATCAATCCAGAATTTAGACAGCATTTAATCTTCTGGAAGGCATTGTTGAGTCTTTCTAAAGTACCCAGGCTTGGTTCCTTGAGTTGGTACCAGTTTTCTCTGCTGAATGATTAGTTTCATTACATTCTCAGCTAAGCTGTATTATTTTTTACATGGAATTAGATTGTTGTAGACCAAACTATTCTCTGTACTAGAAGATTACTGATCCATTTGGGGAATTTATGCTGCAGGTTGGTTACTAATTGATAGTTATTTAACCTAACTTTCCTTGAAGATGACAGTATAGTTAGGTTGTGTTTAGTGGGGAAAATTTTCAGGCTGAAATAAAGCAATCCCTTTCAAGGACATATATTGTACTGAAATTGGCAGGATACCTCAGTCGCTACTGCTCTTTGTATCATCACTGGTAAGTATCTAAAGGATTCTATTTGAATAATGGAATTTCTGTATAGAGAAGACTCATTCCGCTAAGAACATGTGAAAGTAAGGAACTTCCGGATTCTCTAAAATTGAAAGATTACAATTGTATATAAGCAGAAAGTCATCTGATCTCAGTTCCCAGGACACAGATTTAAAATACAGAACTATGCAAAAGTTTGGGAAATAATAGTATTATATTAGCACACATTTGTTGAGACAGTCTATATCAGGCGCTCACTGAGTGAGCTACTTACAATGCATAACCTCAATTGATCCCCTCACTTATCTTTTGGATTCGATACTGTTGTTATTTCCATTTTAAGGATGGAACTGAAGTTCAGAGTGGGAAAGTGACTTGATGAGTAGCTAGTAGCTGTTAGTAGCTGGCACAGCTGGGATTGGAACCCAGAAATGGAAATGGGAAAGAGAGAGAGAAAAGTGGAAATGGGAAAGAGAGAGAGAAAGGAATTATAAGGGAAATATTAGGTATTAAATTGCTTTACAGTTGAAATTTTTGAAGTGACATACTTTAAGCTATGGTTTGAATGGAAACTAGAGGATATGCACTTTAGTTTAATAAAGAAATATTTGCCCTGAGCAGAAGACAACATTTTAAAGCTTGTCATTTCATTGCTGGGAAAGTATTTGAGGAAAATGACATGGCTTAGCCCTGGTTGCTGACCATTTTGTTGTCTCCTGCTGAGACTTGCCATTTCCATAGCCAGTGGGCTGTATTGAGTCAGACAGAAGCGATAGGTCATTAACAGAAATGGAGACTTGGGGCAGCCTACAAAGGCTGAAAGAGAGGGAAAATCATTTTAGACCACATCAACAAATCTGTGTCTAATAGCATCTCATGCAACTACGTTTAGAGAGGTTAGCCTGATTTTCAGGGAAACTTAAGAAGCTTTAAAAAGCACAAAATGATTTTTTTCCCAAAGAGTGCCATGTTTAACATGAAAATATGAGTGAGAGGGGATGCTCTAACTTCTTTCAACATGCTCTGTTTCCTTTTTGTCACACTCATTGAAAATAACTATTTAAAACTCATTTACTTAACAGAAAATACAGATTTTATTTTTCTACTGATATCTGCATTAACCTTGAGATCTGTAACTTACAGCATTAATATAAATAGACATTAGATTATTTCTATTGATGAATATCTTAATTATGTATGTTTTCTCAATCCTTGGCGATTCTTTTGGATTATTGAAATTAGGATGGGGGCAGGTTTTGCCACTGATATGATATTATTTTTGGTATTGGTGAGGTTATTCATCTTAGAAAATATGTACAACTAGCCTCTGAAATGCAGAAGGCAATGGCAACCCACTCCAGTACTCTTGCCTGGAAAATCCCATGGACAGAGGAACCTGGTGGGCTGCAGTCCATGGGGTCTCGAAGAGTCAGACATGACTGAGCGACTTCACTTTCACTTTTCACTTTTCACTTTTATGCATTGGAGAAGGAAATGGCAACCCACTCCAGTGTTCTTGCCTGGAGAATCCCAGGGACCGGGGAGCCTGGTGGACTGCCATCTGTCAGTTCAGTTCAGGTCAGTTCAGTCACTCAGTCATGTCAACTCTTGGCGACCCCATGAATTGCAGCACGCCAGGCCTCCTTGTCCATCACCAACTACCAGAGTTTACTCAAACCCATGTCCGTCAAGTTGGTGATGCCATCCAGGCATCTCATCCTCTGTCATCCCCTTCTCCTCCTGCCCCCAACCCCTCCCAGCATCAGGGCTTTTTCCCATGAGTCAACTCTTCACATGACGTGGCCAAAGTACCGGAGTTTCAGCTTCAGCATCAGTCCTTCCAGTGAACACCCAGGACTGATCTCCTTTAGGATGGACTGGTTGGATCTCCTTGCAGTCCAAGGGACTCTCAAGAGTCTTCTCCAACACCACAGTTCAAAAATATCATTTTTTCAGCACTCAGCTTCCTTTATAGTCCAACTCTCACATCCATACATGACTACTTGAAAAACCATAGCCTTGACCAGATGGACCTTTGTTGGCAAAGTAATGTCTCTGATTTTTAATATGCTATCTAGGTTGGTCATCACTTTCCTTCCAAGGTGTAAGCGTCTTTTAATTTCATGGCTGCAGTCACCATCTGCAGTGATTTTGGAGCCCAAAAAAATAAAGTCTGACACTGTTTCCACTGTCTCCCCATCTATTTCCCATGAAGTGATGGGACCAGATGCCATGATCTTAGTTTTCTGAATGTTAAGCTTTAAGCCAACTTTTTCACTCTTCCCTTTCACTTTCATCAGGAGGCTTTTTAGTTCACCTTCACTTTCTGCCATAAGGGTGGTGTCATCTGCATATCTGAGGTTATTGATATTTCTCCCAAAATCTTGATTCCAGCTTGTACTTCTTCCAGCCCAGCGTTTCTCATGATGTACTCTGCATATAAGTTAAATGAGCAGGGTGACAATATACAGCCTTGACGTACTCCTTTCCCGATTTGGAAACAGTCTGTTGTTCCATGTCCAGTTCTAACTGTTGCTTCCTGACCTGCATACAGGTTTCTCAAGAGGCAGGTCAGGTGGTCTAGTATTCCCATCTCTTTCAGAATTTTCCACAGTTTATTGTCATCCACACAGTTGAAGGCTTTGACATAGTCAATAAAACAGAAATAGATGTTTTTCTGGAACTCTCTTGCTTTTTCAATGATCCAGCAGATGTTGGCAATTTGATCTCTGGTTCCTCTGCCTTTTCTAAAACCAGCTTGAACATCTGGAAGTTCATGGTTCACGTATTGCTGAAGCCTGGCTTGGATAATTTTGAGCATTGCTTTACTAGCGTGTGAGATGAGTGCAATTGTGCAGTAGTTTGAGCATTCTTTGGGATTGCCTTTCTTAGGGATTGGAATGAAAACTGACCTTTTCCATCCAGTCCTGTGGCCACTGCTGAGTTTTCCAAATTTGCTGGCATATTGAGTGTAGCACTTTCACAGCATCATCTTTCAGGATTTGAAATAGCTCAACTGGAATTCCATCACCTCCACTAGCTTTGTTGTTGGTGATGCTTTCTAAGGCCCACTTGACTTTACATTCCAGGATGTCTGGCTCTAGGTGAATGATCACACCATTGTGATTATCTGGCTCATGAAGATCTTTTTTGTACAGTTCTTCTGTGTATTCTTGCCACCTCTTCTTGATATCTTTTGTTTCTGTTAGGTCCATACCATTTCTGTCCTTTATCGAACCTATATTTGTGTGAAATGTTCCCTTGATATCTCTAATTTACTTGAAGAGATCTCTACTCTTTCCCATTCTGTTGTTTTCCTCTATTTCTTTGCATTGATTGCTGAGGAAGGCTTTCTTATCTCTCCTGGCTATTCTTTGGAACTCTGCATTCAAATGGGAATATCTTTCCTTTTTTCCTTTGCTTTTCGCTTCTCTTCTTTTCACAGCTATTTGTAAGGCCTCCTCAGACAACAATTTTGCCTTTTTGCATTTCTTTTCCATGGGGATGGTCTTGATCCCTGTCTCCTGTACAATGTCACGAACCTCCATCCATAGTTCATCAGGCTCTCTGTCTATCAGATCTAGTCCCTTAAATCTATTTCTCACTTCCACTGTATAGTCATAAGGGATTTGATTTAAGTCATACCTGAATGGTCTAGTAGTTTTCCCTACTTTCTTCAGTCAACTTAGCAGCAGCAGCAGCAACAGCCTCTGAAATGTAGACCAGTTTAGCAGTGGCTGGGAGATTGCCAGAAGAAAGATCAATGACCTCAGATATGCAGGTGACACCACCCTTGTGGCAGAAAATGAAGAACTAAAAAGCCTCTTGATGAAAGTGAAGGAGGAGAGTGAAAAAGTTGGCTTAAAACTCAACATTCAGAAAACGAAAATCATGGCATCTGGTCCCATCATTTCATGGCACATAGATGGGGAAACAATGTAAACAGTGAGAGACTTTATTTTCTTGGGCTCTATAATCACTGCAGATGGTGACTGCAGCCGTGAAATTAAACGACACTTGCTCCTTGGGAGAAAAACTATGACCAACCTAGATAGCATACGAAAAAGCAGAGACATTACTTTGCCAACAAAGGTCCATCTAGTTAAAGCTGTAGTTCTTCCAGTAGTCATGTATGGATATGAGAGTTGGACTATAAAGAAATCTTAGCACCAGAGAACTGATGCTTTTGAACTGTGGTGTTGGAGAAGGTTCTTGAGAGTCCCTTGGACTGCAAGGAGATCCAATCAGTCCATCCTAAAGAAAATCAATCCTGAATATTCATGGGAAGGACTGATGTTGAAGCTGAAATTCCAATACTTTGGCCACCTGATGTGAAGAACTGACTCATTTGAAAGGACCTTGATGCTGGGAAAGATTGAAGGTGGAAGGAGAAGGGGATGACAGAGGATGAGATGATTGGATGGCATCACCAACCTGATGGATGTGAGTTTGAGTAAGCTCCAGGAGTTCGTGATAGATAGGGAAGCCTGGCATGCTGTAGTCCATGGGGTCAAAGGGAGTTGGACATGACTGAGCAACTGAACTTAGCAGGAGCAGGAAAAATATAGACCCTGACTACTGACATTAAACAAGTATTCATTGACAGCTTGCTATAATAAAGCATACCAAATACAGATTGAGTGAATATTTAGACATTGTTCCTTTCCTCAAAGAATTTCCAGTGAATTCTGTATCCTCATCTGGAATGATGGGACTTCTCAGAGGCACTGGTGGTAAAGAACCCGCCTACCAATGCAGGAGGTTTAAGAGAGACAGGTTCAATTCCTAGATTGGGAAGAACCCCTGGAGGAGGGCGTGGTAATCCACTCTGGTATTCTCGCCTGGAGAATCCCTGGACTGAGGAGCTTGGCAGGCTATAGTCCATGGGGTTGCAAAGAGTCCTACATGACTGAAGGGACTAAGCATAGAAACACTGGAATGACAGGTGCAGGTCCAGAGGCAGGTTCCTAAATTCCAATGATTGTGTTTACAATTGAGTAAAGCTTAGGAAATGCAGTACTCTTTTCAGGACCAGCTATCATTTATATACTTAAAAATCCCCCCATTTAGATATATATGAACATTCCCATGTGTGCTTTTAGGGAAAAACATTCCAAAATAATTGCATATATGTTTTGTGTCTCATGCTAGATCATAAGCAACTCAAAAATGAGGATGATGTCTTGTTCATCTTTGTGTCTTATGCTGTATTATGCTCTGAATAGGTACTTGATGCATTTGTAGAAGGACTGAAATTCGTATAAAGAATGCATGTAACTTCTAACAGATTGATCATTAATTGACTCTCATTTTGGGGCAGTGTTATTAAGAAGTCAATGATAGTAATACTAAGTGACTCCAAGCGGTATTCTTATCACTTGTAGACATTTACACGCTGGGCTTCTAGTAGGGTTAATGCATTATGTTACACCAAGTCCCTGTGCACCAATGTGAGAATGTCCTTCTCAGCCACGAGGTCATTAAAGAAAACACAGTACCATCATAATGTCATTTTCCCCTTAATTTTCTGATTATTTACATTTGGTTTGACCCTAATTATGAATACCTTTAATTGCTTTATCACAGTGATGATTAACTGTGCCCAAGTCAAACCTCTCTGAAAGAGAGGACGATTCCTTCTAAAAATTTGTGCATGACTACACTTAGGAAGAATATTAAACAAAGAAATAGAGGTGTTTCAACTTCATGAAGGCTGGTCAGCTTTTCTACATTCCTAAAATATGCAGGGATGATTTTTTTTCCTGGGTTTTTCAGAACCAGGAAAATTTAATCTTCTGTTTTCCCCCCAAATATGTTATAATCCTCTGCTTTATTTACATGAATCGTTCTTCCAGAAGACAATATTAGAAATAAAATACATGCCAGCTGTCTTCTAGTGTGTTAAAGAAAAAAAACTAAAAAGCAAAGTAAACTTTGAGATCTGCATACTATCACTGACGGAGTAAATGGCTGTGTTTGTCTTTGTTGTTTTACACTTACATGTGTAAAACAGCAATGATTGAGATTTTTAATATTTTATAAATTAGATTTGAAACACCAAATGCAGTTTATTTCTTGCTGAAATGCTTGGTAGCAATCAGGTTCAGTTTAAGCAATGTGCAGTAGTTGATAAAAGTGACTCACTTCCATTTTTAAATGAAAGCACCAACCTTAGGATACTCAAAGAATTAAAACTTGGAGATCATGTATTTTAATTCTGTGTTTTGATTCAATTTTTATAAAATGGACAGACTTTGAGACTTTAATTTATTTTCAGATCAAATTATTTAAAGCACACAGTATTATTTTAAAGTTTCTGTGTCTTTTAAAACAATCTCATGGCACAAAAGTATAGAAGTGTTAGTTGCTCAGTTGTGACTCTTTGCGACCCTGTGGACTATAGCCCACCAGGCTCCTCTCTCCGTGGGATTTTCCAGGCAAGAGTACTGGGGTGGATTGCCATTACCTTCTCCAGGGGATCTTCCTGACCCAGGGATCAGACCTGGGTTTCCTGCATTGCAGGCAGAGTCATGGCATGGTATTTATTTAAATCTTACATTTTATGTTCCTCACAAAAATATCAGGTGTGCATTTTATGTTGACATCTATTGCCTAGCAATATGATGGAATTAATATCTGTCAAACAAAGCTCATTTCTCCTGGTTCTTTCTCAGTGAGACATGGGCCACGCCCTGGAGATGAGGATGGAGATTCTGTTCATCACTTGCTAAGGAGTAGGTTTGGCCTGAGGAGAAAGAAGGGTCTTTGCTTTGGGAAAGCTGGCACAGAAGACAGGAGGACATGTCATTGTCAATTTATTACCAAGCTATTCTTTCTCCCTGGAGGAAGGCTTTAACATTTTTAATCTATGATGATTCACACTTGGGAAGGATCTCTTTTTCTCATTTTGTTACTCCCACCTGAAAGGAAACGTTTTGCTGGGGGTTCATTTGCAAAGGAGCAAGAGAGGAGAGGTGATGTGGAAATGAAGACCTTCCCTTGCCTTTTTTGGGGTAGGTGCCTGTGACACACAGCTGTTCCCGAGCTGTGGGGGAAGTCGCCACAGAATCAGAAACACTCACGCAAATGTGTCTGCCGTTGTGCATTTTCTTTTCACGCTAATTGCCTCTGTTGGAAACTTGATGCCTGCAAGTGTAAGCTCACCTGTACCTGTTTTAGACACTGCGCCCCATGCTTCTAATCACTGGAGGTTAAAATTAAGCATTGAAGAAATAGCGCTGATACTTTTTCCAATTTCCCTTGGTAGGCACTGGTACAAAAGCTGACAAAACAGGTAAATTTCCTGGTGTGCTGCGGTGTAAGGTGATTATCTGGCTTATTGTTTTCAAACACACTGAAGTCTAGGAAGTGCCAGTGAGCACAACAGGGCGGGAGCAGACTGACCCCCAGCCGAGGAACAATCAGGTCGAGCAGAACCTTCAGCTGTGGGGCCAGGAAAGAAAAGCTGACACCCAGATGCCAGTGCTTTGGCAATCTTATCCGGAGTTGCACATATGGATCCTGCATCTGCTCGGGTTACGCCAGCAGTCGGCAGCCAAGTTGACACAGCTTCCGTGGCAAGAGCAGGCAGAGGCGCAGCTATACGTCTGGGTCTCTCTGCTGAGACACCTGTCAGAGGCCATGATGCCGGCCTTATGATAGCTAATTTTCAGAGGATCAGTGTGGCTCTTTGAGTGATAGATTTTAAGAGCCTCACTAGGTCATTTCTGAATGGCCATCTTCGGAGGAATGTGGTGGGGGGTGAGGCAGGTGCACGTAGGTAAGTGTATATGCACAAGGAGCATATATACAAATGTGCTTTGGTGGAGTGGGGGGCCCAATATACTAGTGCTCAAGGAAAAGTAAACCAAAGATTTTGGGCAATGTCTTAAATCAGTGCATGGTGAATACACTCTTGATGTATATATTCTATCATAGGAATTTGGTTAATCTAGTAGTGACCGTAACCAATTTATTTCCTCTTTTAGGTGAAAAAAGAGAGAGGCTTAGTCCATAAAATTTGAGTATCTTCCTTTCAATAAGCACATGGCTTATTTCATCATAATTGCCCCAATAGGAAGCTGAGTGACTGAACATAAACAATTCATATTATCATCTCTTTCCTTCCCCCAGAATCCTTCTTAAAAAGAGAGAGAAACAGGTTTATCTCTTCTTATTATCTCAAGGCAGTATCTTGAACAGGGATAACCCATGGGCAAGTGTTTGCTCTGGGGGCCAATTTATATATCTACTTGCAATTCCAAACATTTTTTATGTAACATTCTATCTTTACTGAAATCATCAATTCGTGGTGGGTAACTGGTTAGGTGAAAGAGAAAAGAATGATTTGTTCTTTATTTTTCTCTATATTGGGAACTTATTTATCAGCAGTTTTGGTGACATTTGTTAAATTTCATTGTTTATTTTATTAAAATTACTTTCCAGTTGAGTTGTGAAAACATTGACTAAGCTTTAAACAAAGCCTGTAGAAGTTCACAGGCTTTGGAAAACAATGCATAACAGTAACTGACATAATGGAATCACTTGGATATTGGCACCTACTGTTCATAACAATGTATTCTAACTTCTCTTTAACAACTAGATGATCTAGTGAGGAAAGTGTGCACTCTTAGCTTTCACGGCATTCTAGATCATTCTTAAATGTGTGTTATCGGTCTGGGTCTTGGCTGTGGTCACATCTGTAGCGTTCCTGTTGGTCCAGTGTGTGCTGCCAGGGTTGATTTAGCCTGGCCCCTTGATCTTAACTTGTAAGCGTTTATGTTGAGGAGAAACCAACAAGGACCTGGACTTCAAATGGTTTGCCTCTCAAGTTAGGAAACGGGCCATGGCCTCATAATTTTTAACTTGCTGTAACTCAGAGTTTCACACATATTTATATACTTTCCCTGCCCAGAATTTAGTCTATGAATAATAGTAATCATCAGGTGAATAATGGTAATTTTTAGCTATCTCACCAGCTAATGCCCTAGAATATCCTGTCCCTGCGGAGAATACCTATCCTAGCATCCACAAAGTAGCCCGCTATTGGGGCTGAGAGTTTAGGTTAGTACTTGGCCCAAGTAAAGCAAAATACATTCTCTCCTCCAAATTTACCCTTAATGCTGGCAAAATTCAGAGGTCTGGAGTTGACCCAAGGAGAACCTCTGCACTCCTGTCCATTCACAGTATTAGATTATCCATTTTCTGGCCTAAATGATTGGTAATGGTGGGGAGATTCCCCCAGGCTATCACACATACCATGTATATCAAGAGGCCAGCAAACTAAGTCCAACTCAGGCATCCAGATGTAGAAGTGTAATTGTCTGCACTTACCCTTAAGTCCACAGAGAGGGAAGGACAAGAGGGGAAGAGCTAAGGGAAGAGATGATGCCAGGTGGCCCCCCAAACTTCCCAGAGTAAAGGATTGGTGTGGTGGTAGGTTCCACATCACAAGTGTCTCTCAATGAAATAACAATTTGTTCATCACTCATCTTCATGCTAATCCATCATGTGGGCATTTATGTAATTATTTTTTAAGTGCTAGACCCTGCAATTAGAGACTGCAAATACCAAGGAAGTAATTATGGTCCTTGTTCTTGTGAACTTTTCTAGTCAGACTAAGGAAGTAAACATAGAAATAAAGTCATGGAAAACTCAGAGTAAAGGAAACCTTGAAGGATAAGATTGAGTTCTCCACTGAGAATCAGAGAAGATGCCACAGACAGTGGGATCCTTGAGCAGGGCTTGATGGGTAAGTGTGGTTCCACCAAGTAGAAAAGGATAGAAAGACACCCCAGGTGGGGAAAAATGGCATGACCAGAAGCTCAGGGCTTTGCAAAGATGTAAGAGGTAGTTCTGGGGGGGATACAGCCTGAGGACTATTAGAAGAGTTAGTGTTGGCATTCTACTCTTTTTTTTCCTTTATTTTTATTTTATTTTAATTGGAGTGTAGTTGATTTACAGTGTTGTTTTAGTTTCAGATGTGCAGCAGAATGAATCAGTTATACATATACATGGGCTTCACAGGTGATGCCTGCCAATGTAGGAGACCAAGAGACGAGGGTTCAATCCCTGGGTCGGGAAGATTCCCTGGAATAAGATATGGCAACCTGCTCCAGTATTCTTGCCTGGAAAAGTCCATGGACAGAGGAGCCTAGAGGACTACAGTCTTTGGGGCCCACAAAAAAGTCAGACACGACTGAGCGACTGAACCAGTACACACATATTCATACCCATGTACCTTACATATACATATGCACACTCCTTTCTAGATTCTTTTCCCATATAGGCCATTACAGAGTATTGAGTAGACTTTCCTGTGCTATACAGTAAGTCCTTATTAGTTATGTATTTTATATATAGTAATCTATATATAATGTATATATATATAGTATATATAGTAATATAGTGTGTATATCTCAATTCCAAGCTTCTATTTCCCCCTCCCTCTTGTAAGCAGGGGTAGTTTGCTTTGTATATCTCTAATTTTATTTCTGTTTTGTAGATAAGCTCATTTGTACCCCTTTTTTCTTTTTTAGATTCCACATATAAGCAATGTCATATGATATATATCTTTCTCTGACTTATTTCACTTACCATGATAATCTATAGGTCTATCCATATTGCTGCAAATGGAATTATTTTGTTCTTTTCACGACTGAGTAATATTCCATTGTATATATGTACCACATCTTCTTTATCCATTCCTCTGTTGGTGGACATTTAAGTTGCTTCCATGTCTTGGCTGTTGTAAACAGTGCTGCAGTGAACATTCAGGTGCATGTATTTTTTCGAAAAAAAAACACTTATTGAATGCTTGTTTTGTGCTAGTCAAGAGCTGGGTCCTGGGGATGTTGAGTAAGACATCTCCCTCCTTCAAGGAACTTACGCATAAGGGAGAAGGGCATTCAGATAGTGACTTCAGCACGGCGGGTAAAAGAGGGACAGGTGGGAAGTCTAGATCGAAGGTCAGGGTGAAATCAAATGCCAGTGCTTAGGGGTTGACTTTACCCTGAAGGCAGCGGAGAGCCATGAAAAAAATTAAATCTGAAGGCTTAGTTGGGATCTCCCTGGGAGTAAATAGGAGAGGAAAAAGAGCCTGCAGGCAGGGGGAACAACCAACAGCAGTCAGGACAGTCTCAGGCAAAGGTGATAAACATGAACTGGGAGGTGATGGTGAGATTACAGTAGAGACAGAGTTGGTAGATATTTCAGGGGGAAAAAAATCATCTTATTACACTTTACAGACTGGGAAACTAAAGTTTAGGAAAGTTAAATAATCCTTTCTAACATAGGAATAGCAAGTGATAGAGCTCAAGTTTGAACCCAGAGAACCTGTTAGGGAGACTGCTCTGTGTAGTACTTACGAGGAGATCTCACTTTTTTTTAAATTTTTTAAAATTAATTCGTTTTAATTGGAGGATAATTGCTTCACAATATTGTGATGGTTTTTGCCATACATCAACATGAATTGGCCACAGGTATACATGTGTCCCCCCAATCCTGAACCCTGCCTCCCACCTCCCTCCTGAGATCTCAGACAGATTTTCATCATATCTATTTCACAGGGTGCTGTGAGAATTAAACAATATAATCCACAACACTCCCTTTGTGCAATGTCTGGCAAATAGTAAGGGCTTCAAATCTGGTGCCTTTATTACTGTTTTTATCATCATCATTCTTGGAGCTCACCTTTATGGTATACATCACCCCTGCTTATGCAGTAGACCTTTACGCTTCACAGAGATAATGAAAGGAACAATCCTGCAAAAGACACTGTAGAGTATTCTGTCCTTAGAAAGGCAGTTGTCTTAGTCAAGATATAGAACACACTCTTGGCGAGACTGTATAAGGAGGTAAAGAATGATAACACTTTAAAACAAAGTGAGGGATCATTGTTAATTCATTTGAAATATAAAAATATTAGTCATCTGGAGCAAATGTCATGAAACATTCTACCATAGGTACTTTATTTTAGAAATTATGCATATACTTTTAGTAATGACCAAGTCACTTCTCTCAAGAAACCTTTGAAACCAGCTTGACCACAGGACAGGTAGAACCTGTCATGAGAATGCAATAGGGGTAATTCCCTGGCCTTCCTTGTCACCCTCAAAATCTGTGCATTATTAGAAAAGGAACTTCATATTAAATTCTAAGTTCACCCTCAAAAGTGAAAGAACTGAACTCCTCAGATCTGTTCTTCCTTCATCTTGTCGTTTATGGAATGGCACTGCCGCAGCCCTTGAATCGGGTAGGGCTGCAGTGATTTTAGCAGGGGCTGCCGCAATCTTAATTTTATGGAATACATTTTAGTATGACATTAAGAGGAAGCAAAGAGGTTAACTTTATCATTTTTCTTCATCCCAGGAAAAAAAAAACAAGCTTTATATTTGTTTTGCATTTCATTTTAGAGCTAAGACATGATTCGCTGGCTCCTGTTTATAAAATATAACAATTTTTCTCCTTTTTGTAACCCAAACACATAATTTTTAAGTGAGGCATGTTGTTTCCTCTCTTTATGTGTGTTCATACTAAGTGCTGGTATAATTCCATTATGTTTTGACTTGAACATTAAATATTACCTTGAATATACACTTCCCAGCAGTCGTGTTCTGATAGTGACATATTGTACTGTTTGAAGGGTGTCATATGGTCATCTGTCAGCCGAATGTTGTTGCATGGAAAGAATTTTATTCTTCAGATGTCATCTAGACTGCCTCATGTTAAAAAAGAGAAATAAAGCTGAATTTTCAGAGTCTGGATAGAGTAAATTAGAGATGGGTAAAACTGACCCAACATAGGTGGAAAGGGATTCATCCATTCAGATTACGGTTGCTCAGTAATAAAGATGAATAATTATTATACTTTGAGTAATTTCAATTAGGTGTGATTGTATTTTATGGCAGAAAAACACAAGCTTCCTTTCAGGACTTTGGGCACCTAGTTTTCCTTGTCTTTTGCCATGTGGACAAAGATGCAAAGAAGATTCCTGGCAGTATTATGGTAGAAAGAGTGCCACCTCCCTGCAGACAGCAATTGGAGAAAAAATGTAGGAGACTATGGCTTACTATATCAGAGATTAGAGTGATAGAGAAAAGAAGAATACATTCTTGCTTCAGAATAATTTAGCAGTCAATATTTCTATCAGCAATATTTCTTTCAACAGGAATTAAGATGCTGGCCCTTATCCAAAGACACCTCATTCCCCTATTACATTATAGATCTTGTCCAGCTGTGACTGCATCTGTAGAGAGATGAGGGCAGGTCTAATAGCCAATTTGTAGGGTGTTCTGCACCAAGTATGTAGACGATGGATGCCCCCCTCTAAATGCATTTTCTTTAGCTTTAATCTTTGCCTGGTATATACCTGGAACTTTGTGCTGTTATGTTCTTGCCTTTAAAATGTGGAGAAAAGTATGCATCTGTGTTTGTATGTTCCATTGCATTTTTAGGATCTAGAATCTATACTTAAACTAAGAATAGAAGGGTGACACCCATTTGTTTTTCTTATTTTGTTATTGCATGTCATTCCTGAACTCTCTCGAAATGAAAATAATTGCATGCCCCCCATCTTTTGCAATTTAATTTACAAAATGCAGCTCTGTCCCTTAAAGTGATTTAAAAAGACACACCGTATAGCCTGCACTTTCTTTCACATATGTGTACATTGGAACAATTACCGATTTTGTTCTTCAGAAGTCCCTACCATTTACATTATGTATTCCTTTGAGCTACTTGATGTCCATGAAAGTAAAAGTAAAGGGGATACTAAGGCACAGATGTCTGAAACACCATCATACCAAAGCAAGTGATCAAATATTAAGAGACAAGAGTAGGTATTTAAACAGAGAGAAAACAGAAGTCCATGATCTTTGGTCCATGTCTTAATTAACTACCAACATTGTTAACTTTAATTTTCATTCAGGTTCATTCTGTCTCAAAAGCTCTTCTAATTTTTGATTGTGAGAGAAGAGAGTGAGAAGTAGAGAGAGAAAGAGACAGAAAAAGAGAGGTGATCTTTTCTTTCCAGGGCTGAGAAGACATAGCGTTGACATTTTTATGGTCATATATTTTAAAAAAAGCACAAAGTGAGGCCAATGGTAATAACCTTGCAGTTAATCCTATGGGATGCCATGTTATTTTTCTTGGCTCTTCCAGAACTTCAGAGAAATGTTCACCCTTGGTGTATTGATGGCAGTAGAAGGTCTTGGATCAAACTCCCAGATATACTTTATCCCAAACATACCACAATTTAAAAGTGACTAATTGAATTTCAAATGAAAAAGACAATAGCTGTATTGATAAAGATGATCCTTTTATTGAATAAAAATAGTTCCTAATAAATCAGCATCTAAAACATTTCTAGAGCTTCATTTTCAGATTAAGATTAACATTTTCAGTTTAAAGAAAGTAGTTAATTAATTTTTTTTTAATTTTTAAAATTTTTTTAGCCACATGGCTTATAGGAACTTGGTCCCACAATCAGTGCTTGTGGAGTCTGAACCACTGGTCTACCAGGGAATTCCCAAGGAAACAAGTTAAATTAACTACAATTCTTATGAGATTGTATATTTTTTGAGAAAGTTAGTTTGACTAACAGATTATCTTAATAGTTTAAGGACAAATAGGTGATGATGCCTTTGCCATAGTCTATACAGAAGTAAAAAGCAGCTCATTTTTCCTGCTCTGAGAATTATCTATGGATTGTAGCATGCACATATTAAGAAAATATAAACTAAAAGAGAAAGGAAGGAATTACTATTTACTGAGCATTTGTTAGGTGCTGTATATGAGTCAGAGAAGGCAATGGCACCCCACTCCAGTTCTCCTGCCTGGAAAATCCCATGGACGGAGGAGCCTGGTGGGCTGTAGTCCATGGGGTCGCTAAGAGTCGGACACGACTGAGCGATTTCCCTGTCACTTTTCACTTTCATGCATTGGAGAAGGAAATGGCAACCCATTCCAGTGTTCTTGCCTGGAGAATCCCAGGGACGGAGGAGCCTGGTGGGCTACCGTCTATGGGGTCGCACAGAGTCGGACACGACTGAAGCAACTTAGCAGTAGCAGTATAACTGAGTATTTAATGTTCACAACCTCTCAGTGAAATAACTGTTAGCATTCCCATTTTATAGATAAGAGAAAAAAGGATCAAGGTCACCTGATGAAGAAGATAGGGTCTCTCTGATGCTGGTGACTATGCTTTTTATGTTTTTTAACACAAATTTTAGTATAATAAGCAATGCAGTAATAGCTTAAGAAGTAGTGAAGCTCGGAATTGAACTAGGAATTTATCAGCCCGAGACATGTATCAGTATCTTTTTTTTTTTAATAGTAGAACACTATTTTGTGTTCTTTGATGACTATTTCCAGGTTTCCAAAAGGTCTAGAAGCCTGGAAAACCCCTAGAAGCTGACTGATGAAATTGTGTTATAGTGTGCACTTTCCATAGTGTCTATTAAAACAAAGACAGATTTTGCCTTTTACCATTCATGTTATCCTGTTTAACCCCGAGCTCTGCCCATTGAATCTTGCCTTCCCCCACTCCATGTTTTCCCTTCCTTTCCTATTCCATGTCTTCTCGGTTCATGAAATGGGTACTTTACATCTGGAGATTAACAGCAGAGAGCGAGCCTATCAGTCTTGTGGCCCTGACTGTGGATTGTGACTTGCTAATAAGCAGGAAATCATATTTGCTGGGGTGAACTCTTAGATGTAAATTCATTCCCTTAAATCCTTCTTTGTGATATCAAGAAATTTTCCTTTCTCTGGAACATATTTTTCAAGGTAAATATGTTTATTTTAAAAGTGATTTTTGTACTAAATAGTATGACAGCATTTTGTATGTTGAGATAAGTGATGAGTGGGAAAGTAATGGGTAATGTCTGTCAGTTAGCAGCTTATTAATAAGGTGTTTCTATATCAAGATGTTTTACTTCATGTGCATGTTATTTATTGGTCATTTTCCATAAGACATCAAAATAGTATCTCTTAAGCTGGGATCACCCTATTTATTGATAGTTTAAAAAAAATAGCAAGGAGGTCCTTATGAAGATAGTCAATTAAAGGAATAAGGAGGTGGCTACAAAGACAGATACTACTAATTTGCATTTCTATGGGGGGCATACATTAATTAGCCAGAGGATAGACATTGTCCACAGCTATGCATCACATCTTTCAAGTTCTGTTGGACTGTTTGTTACATCTTGGAACTTCAGTGCTTCCAGGTCTTTCCACTTCAGCTAGCTGCTATCAGTTACATGGTATGTAGCTATATACTCTTCCTTCACAGTTGCAAAAAAAAAAAAAATGGGAGGGGAGTGTAGAAAACTTTACTCATGTAACACACTGAAATATTGTTAATTTTCAGGGTTGCCACTGAATTATTAAAGATTTCTGTGTTACATGTGGCAAAAGAAGGGCCCCTTGCCTGTGTGTTAACTCTGGCAGGGTCCCTGCGGTTGTTGGCCTAGTCATGATATATCACACTGGAAGCATTTCAGCACTCTCGGGGGACCTCTGGTCCTACCTTAAGGTCAAGAGTTAACTACTTGTATTTTAGCTGTGTACTGCTATCAATACCGCTCCTATGGAAACCTCACTTGACGTCATTTTTGAATCTTTGAGACTGTAGTCAAGCTTCAGTAAAAGTCAATAAGAACATTAGACTGTTGGCTATATTATTACTTGCCACTTCCTGCCAGCAATCTACCAATTCATTAGCAGAGAGTTTTGAAACTCTTGCTTGATTATTTATGCAGTCAATAGCAAGGCTTGTCTGCATTCATAATTGTTTGATTTTATGGCCTCTTCTTTAAACAAACATTGTCTATGGTAATGTGATGCCCTGATGGATGGGAAAGGTTTTGTCTGTGAATATCATTTAGATAATTAAAAATGACAGATGAAATCGCCCGCTGTCTTGACCTGTACTTTGTTCCCTCAGTGATGCTGAAGAGATGCTGATTGCTGTCAATCAAAACCCATTGGAGGTTTGTAAATTCTGGCTGCTGTGAACTCTGACCCCCACTGTTGATCTGAAATAGATAATAACCTTGAAATTCTATTAGAATTTAAAAACAGTTTTACTAGAGGGGCACAGTATATATTTCTTTTCCTCTAGAACACAGTTACTTAATGTCACTCTTTGCAGTATCCAGAATTAAAGTACAATTTTGGTGAAGCTTAATATAACAAATCAGAGGAAAGATCTTCTGCTATAATTCCAAACTTTTGATTAAGATTCCTATTTTTTGACTAGGAGAGGACAAAAGCTTAAGCTTTTGCTACTTTCTGGTTGTTAATGGTTAGATTTTTTTTGCTCATTTTTACTAGTCCTGTTGTTGAATGAATTATTTTCATGCCTGTATATCTTCATTTATGCTATTTTTCATATTTATCTTATGAATCTTTTAAGTTGCTGCTTTTCCCAAGCCAAAGAAAATAACACAACTAGAATTTTGAAGACAGTAGAGATCCAAAGACCAGTGTTTATGCTCAAAGTTCTCAGTAAACATCTTCAAAACCTTAGGTCAAGAGATCAGGCTGATAAATGCATTTGCCTTGCAAATTGTTCTTTATCATTACCCAGACACTTAAAATATATTCAGAGGTCCCACTGGTACTTAAAATATGCATGCAAGTAGATGGTGATGGGATGGAGGAAGAGATCGCCTTCATTTCTCAGTGTAGGAACCATCAAACTAGTTGAAAGCAAAAAAATTACTAGCAAATTCTGCAGGCTTGAAAATGATAAGAAATTAGGCTTTCACAGTGTTTAATACACTGGTCATGGCAAACATGTAGAACAGCGGCAGCAGTGCCATGAGAGAATTGCAAATAGCAGAGATCTCTTAAAAGGTAATTGAAAGAGTGTTGGTTTTTCTACCAAAGAAACTTCTTTAGCGTTTTGTGAATTTGTGAAAGGTCATATCAAGAGTTGTTATCACTGTTTTGCATTTTGTAATCAGCAGATACTTTAATATTAGTTATGTCAGTGCCTTAGTGACAATGGAAAATAAATATTATCATTCATATTTGGCAGTAGGTGAAAATATCAGAAGCATAATTCTTATCTTCATTTTGAGGGCATTTATCCAGAATCAACTATTAGCTATCTAAGAATAATACGATTTTACAATTAAAGTTTTGTTGTTTTATTTTTCTTTATCTCGGTAAATAAATTCTTCGTATACATTACCGCTCAGGATAAGTTTATTATTACCTGATAAAAGCCAGTTAATATGAAGTGAAAGTCTCTCAGTTGTGTCTGACTCTTTACCACTCCATGGACTACAGCCTGCTAGACTCCTCTGTCCATGGAATTCTGCAGGCCGGAATACTGGAGTGGGTAGCCGTTCCCTTCTGCAGGGATCTCTCCAACCCAGGGATCAAACCCAGGTCTCTCACATTGCAGGCAGATTCTTTACTATCTGAGCCACCAGGGAAGCCCAAAAGCCAGTTAATATAGTAAATATAAATGTGAATATATATAAAGATATATATATATTCACATATATATGTCTAAAACCTGTCCTTAAAATCTTAGCCAAATTCCACCTTTTCAGTAATGTCTTCCTTGTTCTCTCCAGCCCCCTGGGATGGCCTAGTCCCCTGAAATTTGTCATTTATTATATATTGCTTTATTAGTATTTTCATATATTCATTCACTCAGTCATTCTTTTTTTATTCATTAGTGAGCATTAATTAAAGACCATTTAGGTATCAGGCACTTTTCATAGCACTAATTATTCTGTGTTTTCATCCTATCTCCCCAGATAAATTATAAGCAAAGGACTTGAAGACCCAGTGTCACCTTCATAGACTAGGTGCCTTCTTCTGTATGACTTTCTTTGTCTCTCTTGAATGACTTTACCCTTGCAAGTTCTCAGGAAGCATTTGATTAACCTTTGACATGGCTTTGTTTCACTTGGGTGTTGTAAGAATGAAGAGTCAGAAAGGGATAGTGAAGAGCCTGTGAACTTTATTGAGACACCGAGCTTGCAAATTACATTTTACCTAAATTAGCAGGCTCTGTGGCAGCATCTATAATGAAGGCTGAATCTTGGTTCCTTTAGATCATAAATATTACAACCATAGCTGAATCAAGAAGAAGATAGCTCAAGTGCCATCCTGAATTCTCCCTTCCTTGTGCTTTTGACATAGCTTTATTTGATTTAATGGTGAAAGTCCACTCTGTTTCTCTTGACTCTGAATAGGGCTAAGAATTATATGTGTGAGATTTTGGTTCAAGGAAAATATCTTAATTAGTTTACTCTAACCTTATATATGAAAAAATTCTCTTTTAGCTCCTAGGTTCAATTAAGTTTTTCATGATAGAGCTATTATTTGCTTCAGGTTTAATTTATACCCCCTTTGCTAATATTTTAAGTCTGTTTCATCAGAAGAGAAAACCATTTAAGTTCTCATACTTGAAGTCAACCTATTTCTTTTGTTCTTTGTGCTATCACATTCATGAATCACGCATAATCTCCTAAATACCAAATTTCTTGCAAAGCAAATTGTGTACATATTCTAACTTTTTTGGATTTTTTATGACATGTAAAACTCAATTGAAAGAATTTCAGCTGAACTTGTTTCTTCATGTTCACTATAAATTGAGTGTATGCATATAAGACATCTGTCTATAAAACCTGCCCCTAGTTTGACAGTGTACACAAATGCTTTATTTATGGGAATTTAAAAACATTTAAACATGTCCAATTATCAGTTATTCCATGGTAACCTTATTTATAGGCTTAAGACTTTCCTTCTGTCAAATGATGTGGACACAAATATCAAATGGTGATGTTACAACAACTTTTCACACTGTAAGGGAAGCATATCAAATTTACAGGGAATGATGAGCTTGCATTAAGAGGAAAGTGATTTCTTGCCTTTTAAAAATCAGTTGTAACACTGACATCTAAGAGAGCAATTTTTGCCAAATTCATGCTAGTTACAGATCTAGAACTTGCTGCTGACCTAGTTTTTCTGTGTCGTATCTCCTAAAAGAGAATCTTATAATTGGAGCTCTCAGAAAGATTGAGCTTCGGCTAATATTTGTTACTATGCTTAGTCGCTCAGTCACACCTGACTCTTCATGACTCTTTGGAGTAGAGCCCGCCACGCTCCTCTGTCCATGACATTTTTCAGGCAAGAATACTTGGAATGGGTTGCCATTTCCTTCTCCAGAGAACCTTCCCAACCCAGGGATTGAACCCATGTCTCCCATGTCTCCTGTATTGCAGGTGGATTCTTTACTCACCGAACTATTGGGGAAGCTGTAAATACTAGGCACTTTCAAACTGACATTATTTGAAATGTAATAATGTAATTGTCCCAAGTCCCTCAGTTACCTAGCAGCGGAGCTGGAGTTCTATCTTTAATTTTCTGAATCTAAATCCCAGGTTCTTTATGCTACAACAGTCTGCTTCCAGACAGCTTCATCATATCAGCATTTTATTCTAATTGGGTTCTTGTATGAGGTTAATAATAGTGATTGTTATTGTTGCAAGCAGTTGCCATTGGATTATGTGTATCAAGTTCTATATGGTTTCCTTATCTTATTTCAGTTGGTTCTCCCAAGAAATGTAGGAGACGTGTATTATCATCTACATTTTGGGAATGAGAAAACTGATGTTTAGAGATAGGTTCATTCAAAGTACCGAGGGATCCAGCCAGAAAACAGACTCAGCTATGCCACTGTCCAAAACGTGAGCTCTTGTTCATCACACTCGGAGCCCTAGCTTGCATGTGGCAGAGCGGCCTCTTGATCAGATGCCTTTGATATCGGCTCTAAGAGTGTTCAGTTCTGCACACATCAAAAATAGACACAAGGGTCCTCCGGTGATTTAACTGAATTTAATCCATTTGGGGGGTAATTTTTGTTTGGCTTCATTTTACTAAGTTCAGCCAAACTGATTTATATGAAGCCTCCAATTATCTTTTCAGTATGCCCATGCCAGAAATTTTGTTAGGGAAATGTTCTTTTCATTATTCCCTCTCAGGGAGGGATGATGAAGAAAAATCAAGCAACGTGACAGCTGTGTCTCAGAGAGAGGTTTTCTCCTACCTGCTTATCCAGTTGTTCTGAGGATGGCAGTTCACAGTGCTCAGAAAGAGTCTAATATCCAAAGAGTAATAATTGTAAAGAAAGTTACATGAGGCAAAGAGCCCCAGTCAAAACCACACTGCCCAATCCCCCCCAGCTACTGGAAAGATAATTACTGAACCTTTGTTCATGTCAAGTAAATGAATTTTGAATCCTCTGTATATTTAATTATCCAAGACTGAACCTTTGTTATTTTCCTTTAAAAGAAAAAGAAAAGTCACCCAGGTACCCCTCTTGGTGCATTTTGGGCGCTAATTACTTCCCCAAATCTCAGCACTGTTTTAACTTGCTGTTAGTAATGTGCTGAGTGGTATTTGGGTTTATTAGCATGCTTTTATAAGAGCTTGCTCTTAACAGAAATGTTTATTTTGCTAGTCTACTTCTATGTTAATGTTGTTTTTGTTTGTCTCTCAATGTATTCTGGTTTTAAACAAGTACAGATTTTTAAAGATGTGTGATATGAATCTTAAAGTATAAATCTATAAAATATTGAAAGTACTTTGCCCATGAATAGGGCCCATCTATTCTTTGAAAATGGTATTTTTATGGCTTCACCCAAGATATTAATAGACTGGTCATTTTGAAGAGACTCAGAAAGTTTAAAATACCAAAATTTATTTAAAACACATTAACTCAAAAAAAATAAATAAAGCATAAACTCTACATGTGAGTACAAAGTGATTTTTTTTTATTCTGTTGGGCTCCCAAGGTTATATTTTGCTGCAATATGAAAATTAATTGTGACAATGAAGGCCATGATGACAAACCTTTTACTCTGTCCCACTGTGACAATTAGCTCCCAGTTGTTAAACTATTCGTTTATTAGAACATTTAGTTGAAGCTGTCTTTACTCGTAACTGAAAATGGATTATTATTGAGGTGGGTTATGGACCTAAAGAACATGCTTCGTGGTGTTTTATTGATTGAGGATGACCATATATTTCAAGATAATACTGTTGGGTCACCTCTGACAGGTTTGAGGAACGTAGTTGCAAAAGATGTTCAACAAGTGCCTTTCCTCCAAACTCTGTCATACACTTGGTTTTCTTTAGTGAGAACAAACTTTTAAAATAAGTGTATTGTTCGTGAAGCGAGTCTGACATACAGGCAGCTTGATCAAAGCAATCGTTTTTTCCTTAGGAACATGGAGCGCTTGCCTCTTCTAGGAGAACAAGGTAAGGCCGACGTCCCTGAAAGTATGCAGGCTGTTTCCTAAAGAGCAACAAGGAGAATGGGGAAAAAGCCTCCATTAAACTTTCAAAAAGACATATGTTTCAAACAGACTTGCTCAGCACTTACTCTCTCTGTAAAGAGTGCAGGGGCTCTGTGCTTGTCTGCGCCTGGAGATGGAAAATCACCACAGGCCACAAGGAAGAAGACATCACAAAGACACCCAAGAAATGCACTAAGCCCTTCCTGCAACACTCCACCGAACTCCTGATTTGTTAGCGTTGAAGCTTAGGTGTCCCTCCGCTGCCCCTTGCCCTTTATCCCACTGAAATAAGCCATTGCCTTTCCTTTCTAAATAGTTATTTTGATTAAAAAAAATTTTCTTAACTCACTAGCCTAAGGTCCAGAGGATTTCTTAGTATTTAAATCTATGTTCAAGACAGTGTCAGGGGTAGTTAAAGGCCTGTCTTCTAGACTTAGATTCTCTTTATTCAGTAGCAAGTTCAACTATTAGCTGCATGATCTTCTGCAGTTGCTCCAGTTCTTTATGCCTCAGTTTCCTCAGCTGAAAAATGGAAACCTAGCTAATACTTATCAGAAAGAACTTAGAATAATAGTAGACACACTCTCTGCATGCTAGCTGCTATTACTTTTTTTTTTACCCCAAGTAATAATTTTGGTTACTTTTTGAAGGCTTATAAGCAAAAAAGTATATTTACTGTTTCTGATCATTGAGTTTGTTATTTATAGTCTTCACCTTTTAGCATTTTATAAGAGTTTTTAAATATTTTTAAAGATAGCTCTTAAAGTCCATTTTAGACCAAATGTCTTTTAAAATTTATCATACATACTTATCATTAAAAGGAATTAGACAAATACTCACACCTAAGCTCTCAGAAACTCTAGAAATAATATTTGAATTCCAAGAAAAGAAAATGTCTTGAGGGACATAATAACAAATGTGCACCTGCAAGTGTGGAAATCTTACTCACACCTTATCCCCATGGAAAATTCAAGGCAAGTTCGAACTTGTTGTGGCTATAAAGAAAAAAAACATTTTCTGACCCTATATGGGTTTATTTTAAATCTGTATCTCACAGCATTAAGAAAAGGCTATGGAACTGTTTTGCCAGAAAAATTAATGGACCTAATTAACAAAAATCTAAACAGCTCTGGAAAGAATGTAGACCAGAACTTAGATAAACAACATAGCCACAGACATTCTTAATTCAACTAGAGCAAAGTTTAACTCTGTAGATCTCTTACCTATTTTAGACAGTTTGCATTCAGTGGCATTTGAAAACACTTTTTTAATTAGAGGGGATGAATGGTGTCTGTGTTTGTGTGTGTGTGTGTGTGGCTGTGTATGTTTTCAAAAAGAAAAAAAAAATTGTCATAATAGGCGTTTTATTTATTTCTATCTAAGATTTCAGTTTCATCAAATTTGACCTGGATTAGGATCCAACTTATATATTTTTCATACTTCCTCTTAGGAGGCTTTTCTTTTCACTTGGAAAGGGATTCATAAGTGGAAAGAAGTAGCCTCATTAGATTTCATACACATTAGATGGTGCAGAATGCAAAGTTATAACGGGTCTTTTGTAATTTGTTAGTGAGTTAGCATACGAGGCTGCTTTCAAGATGTTAGAAAATTATCTTTTGGAAATGATTTACCTTTTCAGAGCTTTATGAGAAACAGCCCTGCAATATGCTTTTAGAGATTTGTTGATTTAATTGCAGAAACCTGGCAAGTCTGAAAATCGGATTTTTACCTTCAAGCATTGATATACAGAGGCCCTGCAGAGAGCAGGGTGCGGGGTGTTTGTTGTCCTGGCCCCTTCACGTTGCTAACACAGGTTTCAGGAACCCAACACAGCGCTTCCAGGAAGCACTGCACACAGCTGCCTTATTCTCAGGAAACTGGACCTTCAGTTATTCATTTGGGAAGTGTTAAATAGAGGAAATTATAGTTTGGTGGGTCCTTTTTTTATATAACAGTTTTATTATTTATTTGAAGAATTTATTCGATACACAGTCTTTTTTAAATTTGCTTTATAATTTTATTTATATATTTTATTTTTGGCTGTGCTGGGTCTTTGTTGCTGAGCTGGTTTTTCTCTAGCTGCAGCAAGCAGGGGCTACTCACTAGTTTCAGTGTGTGGGCTTTTCACTGCGGGGCTACTCTCCTTGAAGAGCACAGGCTGTAGGGTGCTTGAGCTTCAGTAGTTGCATCATGTGGGCCCAATAATTGCAGCTCCTGGACTCTGGAGCGCCAGCTCAGTAGTTGTGGCACATGGGCTTAGTTGCTTGGCAGCATGTGGGATCTTCCCAGATCAGGGAATGAACCAGTGTCTCCTGCATTGGCAGACAGATTCTTTACCACTGAGCCACCAGGGAAGCCCTGGCTATTTTATTTTTTATTTACTTATTTGTGATTGCGCTGGGCCTTCTGTTGCTGCATGCAGACTTGCTAGGACTGCTAGGACTGCTCTTCATAGAGACTTCTCACTGCAGTGGCTTCTGTTATTGGGGCTCAAGGCCTCTAGAACATGAGGGCTCAGTAGTTGTGGTTCTCAGGCTTAGTTGCTCTGAGGCATGTGGAATCTTCCCAGACCAGGGATCCTGTCCTGGACCTGTGTTTCCTGCCTTGGCAGGTGGATTCATATTTGCTGTATCACCAGGGACATCCTGAGTCCTTTCCTTGAATCTTCTGAGAGTGTATTAGGAAACATTTAGTTGGTTGTGTCATGCGACCATCAGTATGGACTCCGGACTCAGATTCTGCTCTGGTCCAGGCTCTGCTACAGGCTTATGAGACGTTTCGGTCCTCACTGTAAACGGAGGATAACAGTAGAGCTAGTGGTGAGAGGAGGGTGGTATTTTGAAGGCTTTAAATGAACTATATATGAAGCACCACTCAATCAGAACTAGTTCCTTTAAAATTTATCTATTTAGTCTGTTACTGTTACATGTTTCTGTATAGTAACAATACTAAAACAACAACAATGACAAAACCTTTCAGCAGTACCAGCTGATACCACCACATGGAATTTTGAAAAGTATCCAACTGCCCAACCCTGTGTCCAAAGACCATCATTGCTGCAAATCTGTGGTGGAAATACTCACCCTAGCTGTGTAGCGTAGAGACCCAAGGATGGCAGCAATATAAGAAACAACAGTATCCCAGGTTGAAAACTGTGAGCTTTATTTTCCTAGGTTACCTTTCTTTTTTCTCCAACTTGTGGCCCGGAAAAGTCCACCAAAGATCAAGGTGTATCCCTACAAACATATCCATCTGGAAAAGCCATGGCTGGTCTGATGTCCACTGAGTCATGCAATCCATTACACAGGACGCATTCTAGTCAGAAATTCCTTGGAGTGCCTAACAAGCATCTCATGATAACTGAGTTCATTTCTGCATCTCTGATTATTGAAGTTCCTTTCAGAACCAATACATACTCAATTTACTGGTGTCTTTGTGCCTCAAGCCCTTCACTGCTTCTTCTTTTCTTCAAACTGTCATCAATAAATTGGCACTTTTCTCCTCAGTATCAAACTGAGACTTTAAGTAATGTGGTAATGTAACCACCAGAGCTTGGGTTAAAGGAAGTGCTCTTCAGATTGGTAAAATCTCTAGTAGTTTTTGGAGGTGCTTCTCTAAAGCAGATGAGTTAGATGGGATGAAAAGCACCCTGAGACCCCCACTTTCCCCTGAGCCAGCTCTGGACTCAGCTAGCAGGGCTACAGAGTCACCACTGGTCTCCCCCGAGGGGCCGAGAAAGCCTACCCATCCTTCCCTGATCACAGTCCTTCCCTGGCTTCAGGTCCAGGAGGAGGCAAACTTAAGATCCACCAATATGGACTCTTCCCTGGCTTTCACCAACTTACCACCCTCAGGAGCCACAGCCAGTTTTCCGCAACTCTACCATTGTCCTGTTATTCTTCTATTTACTTATTCATGTATTCTCTCAGGGAATAGCATGTGTCTTCTGTGGGCCCATGCGCTGCCTGCAGAGGCCATCAGCTCTGGCCCAGAGCCCCGGGACTCCATCACTGCAGAGAAGCACCGTTTTGTGACAGGGGCGACCAAGTCGTTTTCATGTGCTAGTGTGTGGGCCGATCAGGTTCCAGCAAATGATATGAAGGAGGAAGTCCCAGCTCTCACAGTGTGGAGGAGGGCTGGAGAATAGGGCGTCTGGGCCTCTGTAGGAGAGCACATTTGGAGTGTATGGGGAGATTTGGCACTGGCTGAGGCTTAAGAATTTCTAGATCAAAGAGGAACCGCAGAAGAGATCTGTGAACAATAGAAAGTCACCAGACAAAACCTTCAATCCCAGATTTCATTTTTATCAGCATTGCATTTGCCTACAATTGCAGCATTAAAAAAAAAAAAAAATGTTTCCAAAGACACAAAGCTTTGAAATATTGAAGAGAAATAAATGAACCAGAACTTAGAAAGTTGGCTTGCTCACAGGGAAATTGTAGGGTTTTTTCCCTCATTTCAAATTAATGTAAAGGCATTTCTCCAAGTACAATGGAAAGCTTATTTGTTTGTTTTTATAAGTAGGCATAAAAAAATAGGAGCCTAAGAAATGTGGACCTCACTGTTTGAGGCTTAGCGGGAGGTTTGTGATTTTTTTTTTTATAACTTAGGCCTAGGAAAAATGCAGTAGTACAATACATCACTGATACAACAATCTGATAGATTTATAAAATGTTTAGTGAATGTATTCTGCTTAGAGCAGCAGGAACACCTGCTTCTATTATTCCATCACTGATAAAATGGTAAATAGCTTATGTCAGTCATGCAACTTGCATAAAGCCAGATAGTTTACTTGTGGGGTTGGTCATTTGTGTGGAATTATATGTGGTTTGTGTTCAATCTCCTCATTAAATGACTCAGTAAAATTATAGGGTCATAAATGGACAGTGGCACCATTTTAATCTTTGTGCATTTTATCTTTTCTATCCACTCCCTACTCTTGATTGCACTTTCCAGTATAAACTAGAAGATGGACCTTCAAGGATTAGCTATTATTGTGTCCACAGGTAATGGTGGGCATCCATGTGGTCAGTCTAATGTCATTTCTTTATTTTATTTTTTTAACCAGAGGAGTTTGACTTCTCTCCTGATCAGTAAGAACTGTAATTTAAAATCTGACAATCCTATATCCTCCCACAAACCAATTTAATTTAAGCAGTAACCGCCAATATTTAAGAAGAAAACATGCAACTATATTCAAATGTCATAAAGTTAATGCTATACAATGACAGTAATCATGGTGTTCAATGTTTCTTCACTAACCTGGGAAGTAGGGACAGGTGACTAAAGGAAATGGAAGAGTACTTTTTTTTTCCTAACTGAAAACACCCTACTATTCTGGCTGAAAGTGAAAGTGTTAGTCACTCAGTCATGTCCGACTCTTTGTGACCCCATGGACTGTAACCCGCCAAGCTACTCTGTCCTTGGAAGTCTCCAGGCAAGAATACTGGAGTGGGCTGCCATTTCTTTCTCCAAGGGATCTTCCCAACCCCGGGTTCAAATCCCCACTGCAGGCAGATTCTTTACCATCTGAGCTTTCAAGAAAACCCCTGAATTCTATCTGAAGGTACTGAAGGTTCCTGCCACCCTGTCAAAGTAGCACCTGCCTTTTCATAGTCTCCTTGGACTGAGTAATTCAAACCAAGTCCTCCATAGAGGCATGAAGTTCTTGTTGGTATACCATAAGGGGCAGTCATTCTGCTTTTTTCAAGAGACTATGTAGGAAAAAAATAATTTAATGTTGAGTCACTATCCTTTTACTTTCTTGGTCTGTGGGCATTGAATGAACTAGAATTTTGCTGATGGACTTGAGCAGGACCTCCAGGCAGAATTTACCCTTGTTAAGATAGAATTCTGTAGTGGGTACTGCCTTTTTTCCTTGTCCTTTATTTTTAGGTCCTACAGCTAACATCTGTTTTATTTTAGATCAGTAACCTCAAATATTCTTCATCTATTCTTAACTAATAATAAAGTGGTTCATAATGGTTATTTTCACATTCACTGAGATGCTTGCCTTTTAAAATTGATGATTGTATTTTTGCACCTTTGGCTTTCAGATTCTTGAGTATTCATTAGAGGCTACCTTGTCCAGATATCCACATTTGACAGTGATGAAAAAGGTTGTATAAGGGGGACTTTATGAAAATGACATAGGAGTTTATGGAAAATGATAGACTGTACCCTCTGGAATGAGAATTATGTATACTTAGTTTCACTCAATAGAATCAGGCATTAAATGTATTCAGCAGGTTGTGATACCCAGTTTCTTCTCCCTGAAAGATGAGTAATGTGATAAGGGAATTTTCCTGACCTGGTCCAGTCTTTGTCTGTCTGTCCAATGTTGCTCCCATTTTCCCATGTCTGTGTTGTAATGCCTGGATCTATCCTTGGGGCCTGTTTACTAAATCCAGAGAATTCTTAGTGTCTGCTTTTGCATCTGTGCAACCCTTGGTCTTGATCAGTCGATTTTCACAGAAGGCTTTGCTTCTGGTATGCTCTGCACAGTGTTGGCTGCCTGCTTTCCTCTTTTCTGGGAATGGCTGTGAACGTCTGTCTGCGTGTTGCTGCAGCTCTCTGTCCCAAGCATCTGGATGATCTGGGCCTGTAAACTTTGTCAGCTGCATCCTTTCTGCACTGTCAGCATTTGGCACCAGTGTGGCATGGGGGAGGTGTTTTGAGCCTTTAGGCAGAAAGAGGCCATTTCTGGACAAAGTAAGAGTTGAAAGTGAAACTCCTATGGGGCAGAGCCATGACGCTTTTGACGAAGGATGTTTTCCTCCCTTCTCTCATCTCAGAAGTAATTCGTAAGTGTGTAATTCAAAAGTGTTTAATACTCCTAAGCACTGAATAATAAATAATAAAGAAATGTAAATCAGATGAACATGAATGAACCAATGAAGCTGACTGCTGTTTAATACAGTAGTGGAGTTTGACCAGACCAGGTCTTCACTATACAAAGTTTCCATGAGATGACTCCAAGTCTCTTCTATAAACTCCAGCTTTTAGATGAGCCTGACTTATCCACATTCTTTTATGGGCATTTTCCTTTGTCCTAGGAAAGCACTGACAGAGTCTATAGCAAATCCCATTTTTAACAATCTCACAGCATTTATAGGAGCATGACTAAAATTCATCACATATTTCTTTTTCTAGAGCAACAGGTGATTTGGATTAGTGTATTGAAAAGTCATTTGCCACCACCATTCCAGTGCTCTGTTTGACAGTCTTCTCTTGGATGAATAGCCTTTAATTCAGTCTGTTAATTAGGGTACCTTGCACTGATGTTACTGTTTAAGAGAGCTGTCTATGAAAAGGTTCCTTCATATAAAGTTACTCATTCATCCACGCGTAAGAAGAATAAAAAAGGCATGTCTTTGTTTGAATCCAAGTAGGTACCTCTGTCTTTATTTTATTGCATTAGCCCACTCTCCTGACCCCCTTTCCCCACAAAAGAATTCTAATGTAACAGATCTAGTAGTCTTCATTGCAATACTTTTTACCTAGGTAACATAAAAGAGATAAAGAGTGTCTTTCAGAAGTGTACTGTCTTAAACTGAAATATATAAAATAAAGTAGATGTCTTCAGTGTCCTGATGAAAATAGACACTCCAAATTAAGTCCCTGGAAGGTATACTTAGCAGAGTCTATTGCTTATCTGTTCATGGTCAGCCTGAAACTGATAGTTGGAGAATACTGAGCTCTGTCCTGCCCACATCTTCCCTAAACACAGTGGTCACCAAATAAGAGTGTGTTTGGGATAGAGGAGAGTATAAAAGTGAGGGAGAAAGAAGAAAGTAATACAAGAACTGGGGAAAAAGAGATAAATTTCAAGAGCAAAATATTTCCCTCCTTTGCTAGTAAGCTCTGTGAGAGTCAAGAATCTGTTGGCTACGGAGGTTGCAGGCCTCAGTGTCTGTGACTCTGGATGAAGCTGGCTTGTGCTTCACACACCTCCTGGGTGTGTGGCAGAAGAATGCCAGGAAGAAGGGGCAGTGCGTTATTCTGGACCAGCTGGTTTCCTCCAGCCCTTCTTTTGGGTCTTCCCTCATTCTAAAGAGCATAATCGAAGGGTGGCTCTTCATTTAGTCAGATCTCTTAGGTAGCAAAGTGTTACTCAAAGCTACATTTAAGAATGCAAGATCATCACTATCGCATGAAGCTAACAGATTGCTTGTCCTGATAGTTTGCCCCTATGCTCACATTGGGGGTCAGGAAGTGAGGGGAGAATGGGGCCAAGTACACTGATTTTAACCAACCACTCCGTTTATCTAATCCGGAATCACAGTTATGAATACCTTCAGAGACTGTGCTTAGAGGGACAGACCCTTCTAATGACTTGTTAGCTTAACAGTAAACCATTGAAGCTACTAATTTGCCTGTAAACACGCTGTCCCACTGGAATTGCCCTACACAGTGCAGTTCAAAGGGCCTAATAATTGCCCTGTTCTTTTATATGGAACTGTTTCAACCCCTGCTGAGACCCAGAAGATTAAGAATGTGAATGAAAATAAAGCTTCATTCCCTGTAAACTTGGCTCAAGACCTATAAATGATCTGTGATCGCTAATTGAACTCTTTTATTTCCCCATCACTGAAGTTCATGGTTTTCTTTTCTCCATTCCACTAGATGCTCTGTGTAACAGTCTAGAGGCAGTGTTATCTTTTATAACTTCCCCACAGAACTTAGAAGGCCCTTGCAAAGACTCACTGAATATTCTTCTAGACTGTAGAGCATCTAGGAAAGTTATTTCTTCCATTTACCCTGGACCTAGCTACTTTCTGATCCATATAGTCATTGGTAATAAGTTAGCCAGCTCCTGAGAGAAAAAGTGTAAAGTCATTCCTTTTGAACCGGCATTTATTCCAAAACACATCCTTTATTCATTTATTCCAAAACACATCCTTTGATCTTCAGGTCTAAATGAAAGCAACTCTTCTGTGGCACCTTTGGATAAATTTCTCCAAATTTTTAGTATTATGTTGAGTCATATGATTTAGCTAGAGAAGGCAATGGCAACCCACTTCAGTACTCTTGCCTGGAGAATCCCATGGACGGAGGAGCCTGGTAGGCTGCAGTCAGTCCATGGGGTTGCTAAGAGTCGGGCACAACTGAGCGACTTCACCTTCACTTTTCACTTTCATGCACTGGAGAAGGAAATGGCAACCCACTCCAGTATTCTTACCTGGAGAAAGGGACAGGGGAGCCTGGTGGGCTGCCGTCTCTGGGGTCATACAGAGTCGGACACGATTGAAATGACTTAGCAGCAGCAGCATATGATTTTTAGCAATTTTATATCAAAAATATTGAAGTATCAGCAATGGCATATGGTTCAATATAATAGAAATGAAGACTGACTGATTCCTAGTTTAAATGTCTTACATTTGTGGAAGTACAAACTAATACATTACTTCCTTGGTGGCTCAGTGGTAAAGAATCTGCCTGCAATGCAGGAAATCTGGGTTAGATCTCTGGGTTTTGAAAATCCCCTGGAGAAGGTAATGGCAACCCACTCCAGTATTCTTGCCTGAAGAATTCCATGGACAGAAGTGCCTGGCAGGCTATAGTCCACGGGGTCTCAAAGAGTTGGACACGACTGAGTGACTAACACACTAAACTAATAAATTACCTCTACCTCTTACTTGCTTCTTAAAATTTTCAGTGCCTCTATTTTTCTCTGCTTTCTATAATCTCTACTCTTCCCTTTCTTTCTCTCTTCAACTTCTATTTGGAATGAATATGATTGCTAAACAGATATCCCCTAAACAGATATCCCTAGAGGCTGTGGCCATTCCCCTCCCATCTAATGTGAGGAAGAAATTGAGCTAACCACAGAGGAACACTTAACTGCTTTTTTTGTTTGTCCAGGAAACACCCAAGAAGCACAGATAGTATTGGTAAGATGCTTCTCAGCTGCAGTGAATCTTTCACCTGGGTGGCTAAAATGAAAAAGAAAAGCAAAAGTAAAACCTGAAAACCAAATAAGTTCTGACTTAGTAAAATAAATGAATTTTGTAACATTGCTTCCTTGAGTAAGTTGATATGTAAGCAGGCAGAAGATAAATTCCAGTGTGGAAGTTACTAGAATACTATTCCTTATATCATTCTTCATTTATCACTGTAGAAGCGTAATTCTTAATATACTTTTAAAATTGCTAATCCTAAGATGTTATAAATGTACATGACTTCTTTCAGGCAAGAGACTATAAAGATAAGTGTTCTTTCCCAAATTTTACCCCAATTTGTCAGTGCTAAATTGTCCTCATTTGTGAAAATAAATGATTAAAACTTGACTGATTATCTGGAGTTCTCTCTCCAAGTCTTCACAGCCATTCATTTAACTTTCCCTACAAGAGCTGTGCTCTTCCCAATCAGGTTGCTCTTGGTTAAGGCATGGTCCAGGCTGAATATTTCATCACTGCAACCAACTGGTTACAGATTGCCCCTGACTCAACCTTGTCCTAACCTGTGTTTGCTCTCATGCCATATACATGGAAAAGGGAGTATGTAACTCTGCCCCTTTTTGTCTGTTCTTTCTGGGATACAGCCAAGCATCCTTTCATAATCAAATACTTGTATATCCGCAGGCCATTGGCCACCATCCAAATATTTATTGGTCATTGAACACCTTGCATGAGGTAATTTTCAATTATCTTATTAAACCAGAACAGGGATCTAGTGATGTTTCCTTTGATTATAAGTGTAGCCCATGTTCTTATTACTGTTAATAGCAGGCCTTGTGGGATGCCAGTGGTTTTCTGGGCACTGTCCCATAGGAAATGCTGTCCTGGGTGCTTTGTGAAGGAAGGCACCAGGAATAAAAAAGCTGAGGATAAGACCCCACTCAGTCTTGTTTATTTCAGAGAAGGCCTGCAATGGAGAATTGCATGTGCAGTATGGTGGTGGTGTTTTATGGAATGACAAAGCTTTTGAGGTTTCTATAGTGTAGCCTTTGGTAGGAAGGTGGAGAATGTAGACTGTTTTGATGGAAAATGACTATCAGTTATGTCTTTGATATACAGCTTCATCTTTTGACACAAATGCTTAAGCAATAGCAAAGCTATTAGACCAGGGGATGTTGAGAAGTGTAATATATTCCCCCAGGGTGTCTAAATTCTCCCCACTGATAACATCATTTAAATATTTCCTGTTTTTAAAGTAAATACGTCAGTTACCTTATACATGGAGTAATTTCAAGAATAGGGTCCATACTGTTAGCTACAGGTGATTTTTCTTTGAGTAAAAAAAGATTAGGTTATCCTGAGTTTGTGGGGAGAGGAGTTGAGGAGCCTCATTTAGTGATGCTGAGATGGTTCAGAAGGATAGTAGCCAATATGAGAAGCAACAATATAGATTAAATATTTTAGTGCCCATAATGGGAATTTATCACAGAAGACTCTAGTGGCCTTAACAGAAAACAAAAAAGGGCAATACAACAAAAAAGCCAATTGATCCTGTGTGAGCTATGGCTGGTATTATATATGTTAAAAGAGGTATTTTAGAGTAAAGCAATTATATAGTTTATTTCTTCCTAATTTATGATTTTTTCATTACTTCATTTCCATCATTTTAAAAGATAACAAGTCATTTAGCTCTCTCTCTAAATCTCATTTTTCCTTAAAGCACTACCTAAACAGGAGAACTGGTAGATAATATAATTAAATATTTCTTCAAACTATGTCTCTTGTAAAGTGGGAAGCAAGTTTATTCAGATCATCAGCTTAATTTGAAAGTGGAAAGAAAAAGTGCAAAAAGTTTAGTGTGATACATTCAAAAGCTATGATTTCATCAGAGTCTGTCTCTGAGCCATTATGCTTTACTCCAATTGATCTCTACAGAAAGGAGTAAGAAGACAGACTTTCAGAGCCTACTAGAATGGCATTGCGTCGCCTCATACCCTAAGTGAATTTTACCAGAAAGCCTAGCAATAGAGGGTCTGTCACATTGGGCACATGAAGTATTTTGCAGGATGTTGCTGTGCTAAATGAAAGAATGCCTCAAGTTCTAAGTGACTGGGGTATGTTACTGCCCATTTTATAGCTCAAATATTGACAGTCCCAAGTTGAGGTGCTATATTAAAAAAAAAAAATCACTGCAAATGAAATCAATTTGTAAATATTTATAAACTTATTTCATTAATCCTATTCTGGTCTAGTGTCATGACCAGCTGCATAAGTCCATGGAATTAAAAATAAATAAAAGAAACTCTTGAAGGAGTCTGCCTGTGGTACTAAACTTTACCAACTGGGACCAAGCTCATGAAGCTTTTCTGCTCATAGTTAAGTTGTGGTGACAGTTAAAGCTTCCTGAGGCTTAGATTGGATGAAGTATATTTGACTTATTTAAACTTGTGATGGTATTCTTCAGTTTAGACATCATTTATCCATCTTTTTCCATCTGTCACTGTATTTTGGGTTCTTTTTTCTCACACTCAGATGATTGCTACCCACTTCTTATTGTCTCCTGTCTTTCTGCCTTCAGATGGTGGATGATTTTAATCCATCCTATACATGGTCTTTGGATTAATAGCTAGTATGTGCTCAGTATTTTTATCAATCTCTTGGTTTAAACAACAGAAAAATCATTGCTCCCCATTTTAGTCCACACTTCTTTGCAGATGTTCAAGACATCTTTCAGTCACAAGGATTAGTCCAAACCTACCTGCTGGCTCAGGTTGGTTTTCTCACTGTTCCCTATCTTGTGGATTTCAATGATGCACCTCAGAGCCTAGATTTAGAATCAGTCCTTCTTAGTGCTTCAGGTTATTACTCTCTGTTAGCTAGAGTTCATCCTTGAGCCAAAATCAAGTTGCCATCTAGATTCAAGCCCAGCCTTTCTCAATCAGAGTGATTTTGCCTTCCCAGGAAACATTTTTGTTGGTCGCAGAGTAGGCACTTGCTACAGGCATTTAGTCAGTAGAAACCAGGAATGCTGCTGTAATGCACAGGACAGCTCTCAAAATAAAATAAATTTTCTAGCTCAAAATGTCAACAATGCCAAGGTAGGGAAACTCTGTAGCCCTATTGCTAACTTAAACTTGTCTAATCTCAGACCAGCTCTTTGAATACAGTTACCTGCTGCTGCTTGACAGGTATTGCTTTTCCCCTCCCTTCTTTGTCTTTGTTTCTATTTTCTGTTTGGAGTATCTTCCCAACCATCTGCAAGTGGTTTTAACCTAGTGAAATTCTGCACATTCTTTCAAGCTCAGCTAAATGCTATCTACTTCAAAACAAAGACTTCCCAACTATTCCATTCAATGGAGTTTAGTTTTTTCTTGTCTGATATTTTTATGGCAAAACCAATTTGTAGGGTGCTTCTATCTGTGTCTTCTTTTCCATTCTAGATGTTTAAATGTTGTGTAGCTCAATATACAATATAAAGTCAAGAAACATGGCACCCAAGGGCCTTTGACTCCGTCTGTAGAGTTTTGCCTATCTTTAATCTAGCAGAATCGTAACTTAACATTGCTTTTTTTCTCATCAAACATTATGCTTTTTTTTCATACTGCTGCAGTCTCTAAAATTATTTTAATAACTATATAATAATCAAGTTGATGTGTTCTAATCTTGCTTTTAAGTTAACTGGATTTTATTTCTTGATAAAATAAGTAATACAAAAATTACATATCTTTGGTATATAGCTTTTTTACCCTTCATCTGAAATATTCCCTTTGAACCATCCCAAGGAATGGTCCAAATGGCCTGGCATGTTTTTATTGCTAGTGGTATATATTGCCAAAATTATTCCGAAGTGATTTCTAGTCTAAATTATCAGTGACAATATTTAAGGAAACCAAATACTCGAATGAGTCAGAAAACTGAAGTTCAACTAACATTCTGCTCCTTGCTAATATGATCTTAGGCAAACTACTTAATCTTTTTGATCATGTTTTCTTACCTGTGTAAGGGGGATAATAAATCTGAATCATAGGGCCATGAACATTAAATCAGATAATGTCTTTGGAAGTAACTTTTGTAAATCATAAAATTACCAATGTCTGTTCAATAAATATTTATGTAAAGATTTCTATATGCCAAGTTCTGTACTAAGAAGACAGAGCCGTGGCTTCAAGGAATTCTCAATATAGTGCCATAGTCATCAAAATGTTAATATTTTATGTACAAAATCGAGTAGAATTTATTCCTTTTATCATGACGAATAAAGCTAGTGGAGGTGATAGAATTCCAGTTGAGCTATTTCAAATCCTAAAAGATGATGCTGTGAAAGTGCTGCACTCAATATGCCAGCAAATTTGAAAAACTCAGCAGTGGCCACAGGACTGGAAGAGGTCAGTTTTCTTTCTAATCCCAAGGAAAGGCAGTGCCAAAGAATGCTCAAACTACCACACAATTGCCACTCATCTCACATGCTAGTAAAGTAATGCTCAAAATTCTCCAAGCTTCAGCAATATGTGAACTGTGAATTTCCAGATGTTCAAGCTGGTTTTAGAAAAGGCAGAGGAACCAGAGATCAAATTGCCAACATCTGCTGGATCATCAAAAAAGCAAGAGAGTTCCAGAAAAACATCTATTTCTGCTTTATTGACTATGCCAAAGCCTTTGACTATGTGGATCACAATAAACTGTGGAAAATTCTTAAAGAGATGGGAATACCAGACCACCTGACCTGCCTCTTGAGAAATATGATGCAGGTCAGGAAGCAACAGTTAGAACTGGACATGGAACAACAGACTGGTCCAAATAGGAAAAGGAGTACGTCAAGGCTGTATATTGTCACCCTGCTTATTTAACTTATATGCAGAGTACATCATGAGAAAATTTGGGCTGGAAGAAGCAGAAGCTGGAATCAAGATTGCTGGGAGAAATATCAATAACCTCAGATATGCAGATGACACCACCGTTATGGCAGAAAGTGAAGAATAATTAAAGAGCCTTTTGATGAAAATGAAAGAGGAGAATGAAAAAGTTGGCTTAAAGCTTAACATTCAGAAAACTAAGATCATGGTATCCATTTCCATCACTTCAAGGCAAATAGATGGGGAAACAATGGCTGACTTTATTCTTCTGGGCTCCAAAATTGCTGCAGATGGTGACTGCAGCTATGAAATTAAAAGATGCTTACTCCTTGGAAGGAAAATTATGACCAACCTAGACAGCATATTAAAAGGCAGAGACATTACTTTGTCAACAGAGGTTCATCTAGTCAAGGCTATGGTTTTTCCAGTGGTCATGTATGGATGTGAGAGTTGGACTATAAAGAAGACTGAGTGCCAAAGAATTGATGCTTTTGAGCTGTGGTGTGGGAGAAGAGTCTTGAAAGTCCCTTGGACTGCAAGGAGATCCAACCAGTCCATCCTAAAGGACATCAGTTCTGGGCATTCATTGGAAGGACTGATGCTGAAGCTGAAAGTCCAATACTCTGGCCACCTGATGCGAAGAGCTGACTCATTTGAAAGGACCCTGATGCTGGGAAAGATTGAGGGCAGGAGCAGGGACGACAGAGGATGAGGTGGTTGGATGTCATCACCGACTCAGTGGTTGTGAGTTTGGGTGGACTCCGGTAGTTGGTGATGGACAGGGAGGCCTGGCGTGCTGTGGTTCATGAGGTCGCAAAGAGTTGGACACGATGAGTGACTGAACTGAACTGAACTATTCTTTAAAGTATGAGGAATTGAAAATAGAAGGAGTGCATGTAATAGGAAATACAAGTATGGAAGCCCAGCAGTTTATTAAGATCATTGTTAGATTTCTTTTGATCCCATGTGGTCAGTTTATTCTCTCTAGCTTATATCAAAACTGTATTTCCTTGCTGGAATATATTCTTAGTGGATTTTTTTTTCTCTCTCTCTCATAGTTATGATAGCACTTTCCTTACTGCTATACTCCGATGTGAATTTTTGTTCTTTTTTTCTGGGAAAAGTCAAAGGATTTGTTTTTTAAAGTTCCATTTGCTACCAATATCATTTCTCTATCCTTTTGTGCGCCCCAGGCCTCTAGAAGCTGCATGTGGGCACAACCCTACTTGTGGTGGTTTTGTGACTCTTTCATCAAGACTGCTTTGTTTTGGAGTAACTGAGAGTATTTAGGAACTCCAGCATCCTTAGATCTATCTTTTGGAAATAGATATTGATTTTCCTGCCTTTGACTGTTAAGGCCTAGAATAAGTCCTTTAAACTCCTCATCTCGTAGCCTGCTGGGCAGCAAAGGCAGAGGATGGGGAAGTAACCACAGTAACATACTTCAGGAATGACAGTATGCTGTCACTTCTGACAGGTGCTGGTGTGAGCAGAGTGCAAGACTGGTCTAAGGACTTGAAAACACAAAAACATATTGTTCCTGGGCAGGAGCAGTTTATGGAGATGAAGATGGTAAAAAAGGTTACCAATGTCTATGTGCCCCCAGAAAAGACTTTAGACTGTTACACTGCAAAGTGTCCTTTCTGCCTAAATTCTCCTCTCAGCTACTTGATTGATTTCACCCTATCTAGGATCTTAAAGATTTTAGAGAAAAATTCCCTTCTTTCTGCAAAGCCCATCACATTCCAACTTCTTCCCTCTTATTGCTGTTAAAACACACCTGTAATTACTCATTCTTTTCATATTAAGTCTTAAATGAAAATCAGCCTTCCTCTTTTGAGGGGTTTATTTTTCTTTCCTTCATCTTTTTTCTTTCTCAGAATCAAGTGAAACAGATTATGAAACAGGTTATGTCTAGGGACATAACTCTAGAGACCCAGGCTAGTGGATAGTGCAATATTTCCAGGCATTTTACTTAGGTGTGCAAATGAAAAGAAAGCAAGTTTACAGACTGCAAGTAGATAGGAAGGAGTAGAGACATTATGTTGAAGTACCTCTCACAATTTGCTTCACTCTAATAAAAAATATTTGTAGTCTTTTCCCTACTCTGAATTAGCAAAAAATGAAGAAACAGAAGTTAAATTGGTGGACAGAAGTAGAAAATTCGTTAACCTCTTGTCTTTTCTTAACTTAGTGTTTCAGATATGAAATTAAATCACAGGGTATCCCTAAGAGGTATAATGAAGGATATCAACCTTATTTTATAAACCTGGAGCATCAATTAGTAGCTCCTTTCAGTTGTGTCATAACTAAGTCAATGACAAAAGAAATACAATTCAACCTCTGATTGAAACCAAGCATTTCTGCTTCAGCATTCCTAACTATCTTTTGCCCATTGCTGACAGTTTTTACTTCAAATCTAAAAAACAACTGAGATGTTCATCTACTTCTACATTATGGAGGTTCCTTTTATATTTTCTTTTGAGAATTAAATTCTTGATCTCTGATGTGTTGCCCTGAAACAAATACTGTATTTGAAATGTTACCTTTTCAGAGAGGAATACTTAGAGTGAAGGGAGGGTTATTTAGGGGTGATGGGGTTAGATATCCTGGTGGTGGGAGGCAGGGCAATTTGATGGTGATTCTGTCTCCTCCTTAGGAATTACTGGTTTACAGAAATGGATTAAGGCAGTGCTAAATTGCCTTTAGGGCTTAAAGGTTGTGGAGTCTAAGGTAAGAATAGATAAGAAATTTAAATGGTAGAATTCCCTCCTTCCTTCTCCCACCCCCCAATCCCTAAAGTATACCAAAGGAAACTTTTCCTTAACGAAATATGAATCCAGTTCTCTCATTTTTCCCGAAACATATCAAATGTCCAAATTTCATCAGCAAACCTTTCTTGCAGCCAGGGTTCACTTCTGCCTGCACAGATGTTGTTCCTTCCGTACATGGACTACCTCTGTGCCGAGCCTTAGAGTTGGAGTTAAAGCATTTCAGCCTTCCTCCATATAATCCCGTCACGTTTATCTCTAATCTTTATCTCTAAATAGAAGCTTTCTCATTCTCTGTTAACTCTGTTGAGGAGATTCCATTCCTATCAGGTAGATTATTCTACAGACAAAATTTGGGGAGGAGGAGGGGTCTCACGCTGGCCTCACTGAAAAACCCATGAACTGTGCAGGAAGTAAACCCACCTAGAAAAAGGAAAAAAAAAAGAAAACCTCTTAGAAATCATTTTTAGCCGGTATTTACCTTTCTTCCCTCCTGTTGTCTCTGGGTCGCACCTTTTCTAGCCTTTCAGCTTAACTACATCTTTGCCTCTGAGCAAATCTTTTATTTACTTTTTGTCCTCTCAAATCTTCTTTCCATCCAAATGTTATACTACTCTCTTCCAAGTTCACCTCAAAGCCCATTTTGCCCTCAAGGAGATTGTTCTGATATTTTTAATCCTACAATGTATTAAACACTGTTCCATTCTTTTCTCAGTAGTGTTCTGTATGTAAGTCACCCTGCATGTAAGTCACAAGCACATATGTAGACACCACAGTCCATTTGAGACACAGAGTAGGTCTCTTAGAGCATCCCGTTGAGTAATTGGTATAACATGCTCCTTGCTTTCACTGTGATTTCTCCATCGCACAGCTCTCTTATTTTCTGTCCAAGATAATTATGGTCCTACAGGTAACCATCTCTCAGACTGCATCTTTGTGCCTATAACTCTCCCTGCTTCCTATTCAGACCATTCATTTCTCACCTTGACAATATGTGTCCTTTACGTCCAGTAAGATGATGCTTCAACTTGATCTTCTCTAGAATGTTTTCCTTGACTAATCCTATCTCTTTCCAAAATAATTTTGAGTCTGGTTTCCTTCACCACTTACTGTCGCTGTGTATAATATAGACTCACATGGACTGTTATGCTTACTTTTGTATTGTGCAATGGCCAAGTTTGTTTCCACACTCACATTTCATAAAGCTCCTAGGATGTCTTTGTTTTCAGCTACACAGGACCCCTGTGCAGCAAACCCTTGCTTTCTTTGTGTTTTAAAGTCAATTTTTGCACACATCAAGCATGTACTAAGTACTTATGAACCAACTCCATCTGCACAGGTAGGAAGCAACAGAAGATGGCTTAAGCTTCAACATGCACAATATGAATTGAACATAAGGGATAAATTCCCTGATAATAAACTTGATTGAAGGTGAAAAAAAGCTATTGAAAAACAACAAGGACTCTATTCCATGGAGATCTCTAAAGGGGAAAAAAATAATTTGTCTTAGATGGAGTCAGGGCACTAGACTAGAAGGTGTACTAAGATTTTATCTAGCTCCAGGATTTTATTAAAATCCTCATTGATAACATTACTTTCATAATGTGTTTCTGGGAAGAGGATTCTGGTATTATTTTTTCTGTTAAAAAAATAGTAAATAAAAATAAATTGAGACAGCTTTAAATTATTTTTAGAATTAAATACAGACTTTCAGTAATTAATACTTGGAGGGAACTACGTTTCTGTGATATATTTGTCAAGTGCTACTGAGTACATTTTGTTTTGTTTGCATGCCTTCTTCAAAAAATCCAGGGGGGAAAACAAAAGATTATTTTTCCTGCCTAGCAAATGACAGTGTTTCTGCTAGAGATAGGTATTTACTATTTTTATTCCATCACAAAAGTTAAGTTTCTCATTTTGTAGAAATCAGAGAAGCTGGAAAATAAATTCAATACTTCTTTCCAGAACTTAACACTTTCTAGTTGCAGATGTTAGTATTTGCGCCTACTTGCATATTTCTTCTGAGCTTTATTATTTTTTCCCCTTCTAATTCATTTATTCTGGGTTGTTGTAACACGGTTTCCAATTACAGAAAAGAGGTTTCTGGGGAGAGAAAAAAAAAAGTTTTTAACTGCCAAAGTGATGGTATTTTGGCTTTGCTTTTCTAAATAGCTTTTATTCTTATGTGATTCCTATTAGAGAAATAGTGCTAAAAGTTGGTACTTCATACTTTCAGGCAAGTGTATGCAAGATGATGTAATTAAAAACCTTTTTCAGGTTAATTGTTAGAGATTTTACAGATGAAAATTTAGAGTGTGAATCTGTGTTATCTCAGACCATGGAACATTGCCACTGAGAGAGAGAAATGTTAAATGCATATTCCTGGAAAATTCTCAAAAATTACTTATTTTTGAAATAATAGTTTTGAATCGATAGCCATTAAAAACTCTATTGTAAGAGAAATCGTCATTTACAGGTAATGACATGATGTGGGCTAAAATATAACTGCAGTGTGATCACAGCCTCATCCAATGTGGGCCCTTCCCTCCTTCGGATTCCATGGTGATACTGCATCACCCAGAGCGTGCCTTTCCAACACTGATTAGTTTCTAAGTGTGGAAAGGGGTTATTAGCAGGTCCAAAATGAAATATCCTATTGAAACATTTGAAGGAGGATATGTTGGATTTATATTGAGTCTTTCCAGTTATCCAGAGGAACAGGTGCACCGTGTTTTTTCTCTTGAACGTTGTTGCCCCGTTAGACGTTCTCTCTCACCTCTGCAGCCCCATCAGGTCATTGATGCTCGTGCCCTTTAAAATATCATCTGCCTTTTGGATGACAAAGTCTGTAAATTATAAGCCAGCCTTGTTAGTGTGAATGACTTTCTCTAAAAAATAAAAAACAAAGAGATTCGCCTGAAGTAAAAGAGAGCAGGAAAAGAAAGAAATATAGCTAACTCTCTTATTTAGTTAACACAAGTTGTCTTTGCAAGAAATCAGTACTATTTTTAAACTTTTATTGACAGAGGACTTCTGTGCCTTGCATAGTATATTTTCCTTCTTCTTCAAGGGTTTCAGTTCCCTTGAAGTGTATTTCAGTTCCACAGTATATTTTCCTTGATGTATATTTCAGGGAAATATACAGTATTTTTCAGTACTACACAGTACTATACAGTAATACACAATAATACACAGTATATTTTCCTTGAATATATTTCAGTTCCACAGTATATTTTCCTTGAAGTATATTTCAGGAAAATATACAGTATTTTTCAGTACTACACAGTACTATCTATTAATGCACAATAATACGCAGTATATTTACCTTGAAGTATATATTTCAGTTCCACAGTATATTTTCCTTCTTCTTCAAGTGTTTCATTTCCCTTGGAATTACACACAAATATACACAAACACCTGAATGTTGCTAAAAGTTTGTAAAGACATAGATTATTAAATATCAGAATATTAATCAAAGTGATGCAGGATGTGATTTTAGAACTCACTTCTAATCACACATACAAATTAGTTCCAGAGGAACCAAGGAAGCTTGATATTAACCTAACGCTTTACTGTTTATGTCCTCCGCAAGCACCTCCCCACCTAATGCCCTTCCTAATCTTGCTGCTAGGGTCCCACGAAGCCTATAAAGTAACTGATGCGTGCCCCGCTCTTGGCCTGAATCAGCCAGGGAGAGACCTGATGGGCAGTGAGTCGAGCAAGCAAGAAGAGGCAGGACCACAGGCTGAGCAGCTTCTCATCTTGAATTCCTGCTTCAGGAAGAATCCAGACTTGCCCTGAAGAATGATAATTAGTAAACATCAGGGAAGCCTCCCAGGCTTGTATGCTTCTGGTAGTGGGCACTGTGTTCACAGCTAGTCCAGAGAATTTCCCCAGAGAGATTTTCTGAGACACTGAAAATAAACTGTTTATTTTTTAAGGGACAGTCAAGGCAGTCAAATATTTTTTTACAAACATTTCCACGGACTCTTTGCTTCCCTGTCCCTGCATTCCTTTCTATAAAAATATTTGTATTTTACTCTTGATGACTTTTAAGAGAATATGTTAATGTAGCTGAGGATTTTTTTTTTTTTCTTCTCTATTTTGGATGGCCTCAGGTTTTTATGTTTTTGGGGTTTTTTTTTTTTTTGGTGGGGGATAGTGTGCTGCAGATGGGAAAGAAATACTTAGGGAAAATCCTTTTGGAGTTAAAATACTTTAATTTGAATATTTCCATGATCATTGATCTTCCACACAGGGTTTCATTTATCACTTTAGACAGGCCTGCTCTTGCTTCTGTTTCTTAATATGTTACCAGAGGCTTGTCCTACTATATGTGAATCAATTATTTTAGCATACCCTCTCTTTTGTTCATCTATCATCAATTATTTTACCACCACCTACTATGTGCCTGGTGCTATGGATTATAAAGCATAAGATTAAAGCTCTCCACCCACATGGTACTTACAGTCTAGCTGGGAGAACAAATCATATATGAATACATACAAGATAATTAATAATGCAGTATTATATTAAACACCAGCTTAAATTGATATTTTAAGGTACTACATTGTACATTATGGGAATTGTGGTGAAGCTCTTAAAATGTGGTGGTGATTTAGTCGCTAAATTGTGTCCAACTCTTGGGATCCCATGGACTGTAGCCTGCCAGGCTCCTCTGTCCATGGGATTCTTCAGGCAAGAATACTGGAGCGGGTTGCCATCTCCTTCTCAGAGGATCTTCTCGATCCAGGAATTGAACCCGGGTCTCCTACATTGCAGGCAGATGATATACCAACTGAGCTATGATGGAAGCCCTAAAAATCAGCTCTTAAAATCTGATGATGACCAAAAAAGTCTTCAAAAAGAAAGAAATTAATGTGACTAGTTCAGCAAGGAAAAGCATCTAGGCCGAGCCTTATGACTAAGAATAATATGATTTAAAAAAAACGGTGGTAAAGGATAGCACCAGGAAAGGGGATGGCAAGAATAATTTTTTTAAAATCAACCTACTTTTTTCATTGTATACCTAAAAATTATGTATATTTTAAAAAGAGGCATGCCTTAGTATTTCAAAACCATAAAAGCTGTGACTTTTGTCAGTTGATAGAGAAGACCACAGGAGGTAGACTTTTTGAAAGAAACTATGAGATATTTTTGGAAAAGTTAAATCTTTACTGTATTGATCGGGAGTTGTTTCTTTAAAAGAAATATTTTAAAGCTTCTGGTGAAAAATTCTTGTTTAATGACCATGAATGAGACAAGAAGAAAAGATAATCTTTTAAGATAGGAAAATAAGAAGATAAATTTATTTTTAGAGGGAAATCTCCCACTTTCTGGATAATTACAGTGTTTTTCTCTGATAAGGAGCTTGACTATAACAATTTCCAGGCCTTATGATAATCCGGTTTGTCTTATTTTAATGATGAGAAAAAGAAGTAAGATGAACTGGCTCCTGAAATGGTGAGAAACCGAGTGGGAGAAAACTTTCAAAAAATAGATGGAGGGACCGTAGGAGTACTGCTGCCCAAGTGTACCTATAGAGAGTGGGGATATACAAGTGTTTGAGAGTGGTTTGCATGGAAAACATACTTTCAAGTTACTTTTTTTGAACAGTGGAAGCTTAACTTAAAAATGCAAGGTATTTGTCAACATTATCTGAAACGCTGGACTGGAGGCAAATGTTCCAGCATATTTGTTTTCTTACAATTAAAGCTAAGCTGACATGTTGAAAAGACGGTCTTCAAAGATATTCAGAGGCTGCTAAATTTTTGTCAATAATTAGCCTTCACTTTGTTTTGTAGACAGGGAAGTCATAAAATATATATATATATATATATTTTTCCTCTTCACATTTGCCAAGTAAGGATTTTCACTTTTAAATTTCCTCATCCTGTTGTTTGCATTTAAGCATTTCAAACAGACTCTTCACCCTCAGCCACCATGTGTAGTATTGCATTTATGCATTCAACTTCTTACTCAAGTGATGCTATTTTTTTCTGCCTCAGCCTGACAGCCACTAATAATAACACATGAGGACAGTCAGACAAAATGAAGACAAATGCTGCTTGTCGCAGCAGAATCATAATGTCTCCAGACTCAGTAAAGACAGTCTAACTGTATGTGGATGCTCTTTATAGCTTATTTAGACCTGTGGTTTTTCCCTGTGGTTTTTTTTTTTTTTTAAAGCACAAACATTGTGCAGAAATACATTAAGGCAACATATGGGCCTGTTAGTTAGCCAAAACAATGTGGAACCATGGAGAATAGAGAAGGCAAAGCACAGATGGATACTGTAAAAAATTCATGAGTGGCATAACAGATCTAAAAGGTAAATTTTAGTCAAAATTCAAGTGGAACGCATAGGAAATACTTAAGAATTTGGCTTTATGAGGTTTCTCAAATCACACAAGATGAAACATTGTGAATATTCCACAGATTTGTTTATGTCATAATGTGAAAAATCAGAGCTCATCATTCAACAGTAATTATGTCTATAAAGATTCATGCCATCAGAAATAGATTGCTGATAAACAATAATGCTTTGCTTCTATTTGATGTAAACGCTGCCGTATTAAATATCCATATTATTTCCAGCTCAATATTAGAAAGTGTCAGTCACTGTGACAAGTCAGACAAGAGGAGCTCATTGAGCCGTCCTCTGTGTAGCCAAGTGCTGTCGAATAACCAGGTTTTCAGGCTATATTACTTTGTTGTTAAAATTGAGTTCTAGACAGTAAATTGGCAAATCATTTTGCCTCTCTCACATTTGGTTCTTTTAACCAAAACTGAAACCTCAAGGAGACATGGGATTCTTATATGTACATAATCCAGACACACCTTGAATTTTGCAGAACACTTGTCTTTTGAAGTTGTCTTCACTGGAGCTTGTCACTGTTGTCTTGTCTTAGGAAGAAAAATATGTCCTAATTTCTGAGGCCAGCCCAATAAAGGTATGATTCAGGATCTCACTATAGCCAATCTCATTCATATATTTTCCTTAAGAGCAATCCTTGAGCAAAATAATTCTGCCTAGTGAAATAACTAGTTTGGTCCCTGCATTTCCAGTGGAGTGAAATTTAGAGAAAAGCAGAAAAGGTTCTATAGATGCAGTCATAGAGACATTTCCCATTTAGAATTTTTCAGATGTCTGTGATGCCAAGAAGAATTCAGATGTGTTTTGTCATTTTGTTGCCAGAAAGGTGATGTGTATAGTAACCTATCCTTTGTATAAAGGTTTAAGTGATAATTCAAAATGATTACTTTAGAATCTTAAACACATTGATAGGAAGTTGAATGGACTTACTTTTTAACAGTGAATTTGCTAGTGTAGAGTTAGAGGGTCCTATTATCCCTTGAAAGGATGCTGATACATTATTTAAACAACTAGAAAAGTGTTTGATACTAAGGAGAAGATAATTAGATTGAAAGTAGACATTATAGACAGAAAGTAAATGGGATCACTTACCAAACTGGACTGGTATCTTACTTCTGATTTTTTTGTTCTATAAGTAGCATAACACAGGACAGGTTTTGTAGCTGGCTCTTCATTCTTGGCACTAACACCACTATTGAGACCTTGAGACACAAATTGAACTTTCTGATAGTTGTCCTAATAGCTCTTTCAGGCGGGTTTGGGTGTCCTTAGTGAATTAAAGTTTGCATTAGTGAACCCACTGAGCAGCAGCCAAGACTAATTCTCAGCTCTGTATGACATTTCACACATTGTCAGTTCTTAGTAAGTGTTATAGGATAACGTTTTGAAATCCTCATCTGAGAGTTGATGGGGAAATATCAAATAATATATATGAGGTTTGCCAACTACATTGAGCCCAGTTCAAAAGTATGTCGTAGGGGATAGGTAACGATGGCAGGGTTGTTCCTCCTTTAAATAGAAGATAGATTTACTTCTAGAGTTGGTAAGTCTGAGAAAGAAGTCAGAGAAGGAAATATATAGAGACAGAGAAAGAAGAAAGGGTAAAAGGGAGTTGCCATCAGTAGAGGGGTAGATGAGGGAAGGACTGGGAGGTTGAGATTAGCAGATGCAAACTATTATTTGCATAAATAATAAACAACAAGGTCCTACTGTATAGCACAGGGAACTGTCTTCAATATTCTATGATAAGCTGTAATAGAAAATAATATGAAAAAGAATATGTGTGACTGACTGAGTCACTTTTCTGTACAGCAGAAATGAACACAACATAGTAAATCAATTATATGTCAATAAATTTTTTTTAAAAGTAAAAGGATAACATTGTATATATAAAGAGATAGAGCATAATTATCTTCCTTTTTTACTGATTATACCCACTTTCCCTATGGAGATTCTAAGAAAAGTATGAAAAATGTCAGGTATATTAGAAGTATATGTATATGTGTACTATACACCCCCACACACACTTTTTTTATGCTTGTATTTTCTTATAAAATGCAGGCTTCTTTAGGCCAGAATTACTTTTATTCCTCACTATATTCTTAGCATCTAGAAGTATACTTGCTACAAAGTAAACACTCAGTATTTGTTGAATGAATTTCTAAAAAGACATTTTTCTATATGCTTCTACCATCATATAAGGAATTATAGATTTGTTGATCTCTCTTTAAAGCTGCTAGTTTGGTTAATAGTCAACTAAGATGGCTGTGGAGCAGCACATTTTAATTCAGAGAGGTGCCATCTAGGTGGGTAAAGAGAAATAAAATAAGGAACTTTAAAAATTCAGTGGAATGGATCTGTGTTCTTTCCTGTGATAGAAGAACCCATAATGGTCAGATCATTTGGTATATAGCACATGTTTAGTATATAGCACATGTCTGGATGGGGGAGCTTTCAGCAAGAAACATTTGGTACAGGCATCTCTGACACTGTTCTAAGAGAATGAAGAGTAGTCCGTGACTTTCCTTTCGCTGTAGGGTAAAGAATTCGATTCACTGGACACTAAAGACAGGTGAGACTTTTGCACTGACAGTTTGGTGGGCAATCTGGGTTGCTTGAAGCAGTCAGTTTTATTTCCAGATCTAGGTAACCAGAGACCAAGAAGGGCATAAGGGGTTTATTGATGACCAAGACACTTTGAATTGATTCTCCCTGCTGACTAGTTTTTTTGCCTTTTTATGGGATTCAAATTATTTAATTTAATTTTATTTAATTTATGCACTATTACTGGATTCGCTCCAGGGAGATGTGAGAGGTAATTGGTTTCAATTGACATTGTCTTCCAAACACAACACTTTTGCTCCCAAAATAAAAATCTTGTTGAAAGTCACCAAAAACAGAATTTACAACAGGAAATTGCACGTTTTTATTCCAATCTTACCTTGACCAATGTCAGAGTAGCATGCTTGAGAAGTTAATATACATATTAATATCTTCTTTATTCATTATTCCTTGCATAGTATATATTTATTATACATGGTATTTTAAAAGAAATACTGAAAAGTTTAATTTAGTTTAATTTAGCAGACATATTTTGAGCACCTATTATATGCCAGGCACTGAGAGATTCAGTGGAAAAAAGTAAAGTTCTTCAAGTATCTTTTAGTCAAGGGAGAAAAACAGACTTTAAACAAGTAATTATAGACATAATGGATGTTAAAAGAAGAGTGCTATAGAAGTTTATAGCAAATAATTTAACATAGATCTAAATCAAGTCAAAAGAGCTTGACAGGAATAAGGATGTTATGGTGTAGAGACAGGGGATGATTTGTAAAGAAACCAACACATCTTTATGTCCCTCAACTCAAGAGAAATTTTAAGAAATATAATTGGCTGATTTGAAACAGGGAGTGGGAAAGAAGGCTCCATGGATAATGCCTTACTTGGATAATTAAGTCAATGAGAGAGGGAATATGTGACAAAGAAGAGGTGTGAGAAGTAGGTGGGTAGGAATTATGAATTTTGTTTGGGTCATGTTGAGTTTGAGGTATCCGAGGCATCGAGTAGGAGAAAGCAATTGAACACTGGAGCCTGGAGCTCACAAAGAAGATTGGTTAAGACATACAGGTGTGGGAAACACCTTCCTAGAAATATAACTGACACAACTCAAAGCATGGGTGAGGTTGAGGGATGCTACACAAGAAGAGAAGAGAGATGACTTCAGAAGAGTGCTAATACTTAAAGGCCAAGTGGGACAAGACTTAGAAGTAATAGAGATGCAGGAAGAAAACCAGGAGAGAATGTTAGTGCCAAAGAAGCCTAGAGAAAGAGTGTTTCAAGAAAATAAGAAGATAAACAGTGTCACATGCTGTGGACAATCAAATAGGATTCAGTTCAGTTTAGTCACTCAGTCGTGTCCGACTCTTTGCGATCCCATGAACTGCAACATGCCGGGCCTCCCTGTCCATCACCAACTCCCGGAGCTTACTCAAACTCATGTCCATCAACTCGGTGATGCCATCTAGCCATCTCATCTTCTGTCGCCCCCTTCTCCTCCTGCCCCCAATCCCTCCCAGCATCAGGGTCTTTTCCAATGAGTCAACTTTTCACGTGAGGTGGCCAAAGTATTGGAGTTTCAGCTTTAGCATCAGTCCTTCCAATGAGCACCCAGGACTGATCTCCTTTATGATGGACTGTTTGGATCTCCTTGCAGTCCAAGGGACTTTCAAGAGTCTTCTCCAACACCATAGTTCAAAAGCATCCATTTTTCGGCACTCAGCTTTCTTCACAGTCCAACTCTCACATCCATACATGACCACTGGAAAAACCATAGCCTTGACTAGATGGACCTTTGTTGGCAAAGGAATGTGTCTGCTTTTTAATATGCTATCTAGGTTGGTCATCACTTTTCCTTCCAAGGAGTTAGCGTCTTTTAATTTATGGCTGCAGTCACCATCTGCAGTGATTTTGGAGCCCCCAAAAATAAAGTCTGACACTGTTTCCACTGTCTCCCCATCTATTTCCCATGAAGTGATGGGACCAGATGCCATGATCTTAGTTTTCTGCATGTTGAGCTTTAAGCCAACTTTTTGATTAGGCCGCTACTATTAGGTCTTGAGGTTTCTCTGTTAGCAAAACCTCTGTTACACAATCAAGAGGGTTATGGTGAGAACCCTGTGAAAACACTTTTCAGTTCAGTTCAGTCACTCAGTCGTTTCCAACTCTTTGCGACCCCATGAATTGCAGCACGCCAGGCCTCCCTGTCCATCAGCAACTCCCGGGGTTTACTCAAACTCAAGTTCATCGAGTTGGTGATGGCATCCAGCCATCTCATCCTCTGTTGTCCCCTTCTCCTCCTGCCCCCAATCCTTCCCAGCATCAAGGTCTTTTCCAGTGAGTCAACTCTTCGCATGAGGTGGCCAAAGGATTGGAGTTTCAGCTTCAGCATCAGTCCTTCCAATGAACACCCAGGACTGATCTCCTTTAGGATGGACTGGTTGGAGTGAAAAACATACAAGAAGTATCAGAATCGGCTGAAGGGGGCCAATAGGAGATAAGAGAGTGAAGAACACTTGTCACCCTAAAAGTTTGTATTTAAATGAAAGTGCAAGGTAGTGTTCTACCTAGAGGAGGATATGAAATTGAAAAGAGATGTTTTATATGTCCAGGAGTTGATTGATTAGTTAGGTATTCTGTTGCCTACAATCAAATTCAGCTAACTAACAGTAGTTTTCTTAAATAACCTTTATTATTTATTTCATATGTTGAGAAGACTGGAGATGGATGGGCCCAGGGTTGCTGCAATGGATCAAAAATATGTTCAAGCCAGGTTCTCACTGTGTTTTCACTCTGTTTTCTCTTGGATTTTTGTCCTTGTACTCAACACCTAAATGACAATGGACATTGCTGGCTTCTTCAGTATTATATTACCCACTCAAAGCAAGAATATGAAGTATGATCATTGCTCACTGTCCTTTTATAAGGGAATAAAATTCTTTCCAGACTTTTCTATACTGTTACTCCATCAGACTTCTCTTTGAGGCTTGTTGGCTATAACAGAGTTATTTGCCCATTCTAAATGAACCATTAGTAAAGGAGAATGTGGTTACTGAGCATAATTTAGATCAGGAGTTCTCAAAGGGTGGTCTCTAGACCACGAGCATCTCTTGGGAGCTTATTAAAGAGATACAAATTCTTAGACTCCATCTTAGTGATACTGACTAAGGAGCCTAGCAGTCTATTTCAAACAATTCTTCTAGGAAAATCTGGTACATTTTCAAATTTGAGAACCTTTTGTTCAGGCTTACTAAGTCATTCTCTGGTTCTGGGGAGGGACTCATGTTCCATGACCTTACTGCTTCCCTTAGGAAGAATGGAGCAAGGATATGGGTGGACACAGAAAAGTATCTGCCATCCTTGACTTTCAACATTAAGAGAATGAGCAAAGGAAGAGAGAGGATGAAAATATGAGCGGAGAAAATTGAGAAGGAAGTTGAAAGTGAAGACATTCTTGGACTCCGGTGGAGAAAATGACCTTCCATGAAAGGATCCCCCTCCATATAAAGAGAGCTTGAAGAAAAGGATGGACGCAGAAGCAGATAGGCAGGTGATAGGAGAGGTAGCATTCTCCTTATGTTGGAGATAGAAGTGCTTTGAATAGAAGGGCAGTCATTTCTCTCTCTGCTGAGAGAGAGGAGCAGGTATGGTGGAAGTAAGACCTGAAAGAGCAGAGAAGGTTTAAAATGCTTGTAGAGAAAGAGAGGCCTTACTCATTGGAATCTATTGGAGTGTATATTAGGTCATAAACCTGCTCGAGGTCAGTACACCTGAGTTTGTAGTGGGATGATCTGCCTTGTTGTGTGTTATACGACAAGTGGATATAGGCTTAGGGCTCAGAGATAGTTTGATTCCTTCCTCTAGGGTTGTGATATTGCCAGTGGGTGTTACAGAAGGTCATGGATGAGGATAGGATATTGTTAAGAGAGAAGCTGAAGTGATAAATCTAGCAGTTCATGCTGAGAAGGAGGGTACTTGAGGATGAGGAGCACTGGAGGGTTGGTCCATGGACCCAAAGTCATGCTGCCGCTGTGCTGCTGCCGCTAAATCACTTCAGTCGTGTCCGACTCCATGAGACCCCGTAGACAACAGCCCACCAGGCTCCTCCATCCCTGGGATTCTCTAGGCAAGAATACTGGAGTGGGTTGCCATTTCCTTCTCCAATGCATGCATGCATGCTAAGTCGCCTCAGTCATGTCCGAGTCTGTGCGACGCCATGGACAGCACCCCACCAGGCTCCTCTGTCCACAGGATTCTCCAGGCAAGAATACTGGAGTGGGCTGCCATTTCCTTCTCCAGAAGTCATGATGGGATTCTTATTCATTTGGTAAGAGCCATATTAAAGAATAGGTCAAGCTGTATCCACATTCTGAATGAAGAAAATTAATTATATTATGACCTCTTCTCTTTTTATCATGAGAAGTTGGAGACTGGTCACATTTACTGAGAGTTATGGCAGATTTTTCCTTATCACTAAGTTGTAGGACAGACATGATGTAGGAAAATAAGCCAGAGGCTTTAATTTGACTTACCTTGACTGCTTTTTGACCTGTTCTATTTTTCTTTACCAATGGACAACAATTTTTGCAGGCATGAGTTTAATAGGCCTTGCACAAATCTTGGTAAGTCTTATCTATAATACAAGGTGAGAGACTGCTTTTATCCGCTGGGTGTATCATTTCCTTTGCCTAACAGAGAGATAGTTATAATTTCCTAATGCCTTTTGTAACTTGCAAGATATTAATATCTTATATTTTTATGGAATAACCTCCTTAGAGCTAAGGAAGAGTCATTGTTTAGGAAGATGGTTTTCTTTTTCTTTAACTGAGTGCAGAGTAGCTACTGTGCGTCCCATCTGTGGCCACATCAAACCCTGAGCCTGTTTCTCTCTGCCACTTAACATTTTCTTCTCTGGATGATCCTAAAAGAGTACACGCCACACATCAGAAACACAAATGATCAGACACACATGTTTCCTGCTAAAACCTCTTGGAGTAAATTCCATAACCAGGGAGGTGTTACTTCTATGTCATGTTTTGGAGCATCCACTGTTGATTTTTTTTGCACTCCCCACAGCATCCAGTGCCGGAGCCTTGCCCGCTCTGTGAATGTGACTAAGGGAGAGTCAGCTGCCAGGCTGTAGAAACTCATGATGTGAGTGGAGCACAATGAGACTCTGTTTCTGTGGGACTTCGAATCTACTTCCAAGAGACAAGAGCCAAGTACTTTGAAAGTCAACAAAATTGTTGGGATATAAGTTTCATAAAAACAGAGATTTGGCTGACTGCTATATTCCCAGTGCTCCCAGAACAAGACCTGGCACATATTGGCACTTCATAAATATTTGTTGAATAGATAGTGACTCTTTGAAGATCAGCGGTCTTCTGTAAATTCTGGTGTCTTAAAGAAATAGGTCTTATTTCTCGGTACTTAATGTTAGTGAGGACTCAGTGGTAAAGAATCTGCCTACCAATGCAGGAGACTCGAGTTTGACTCCTGGGTCGGGAAGATCCCCTGGAGAAGAGAATGGCTACCCACTCTAATATTCTTGCCTGGAGAATCCCATGGACAGAGGAGCCTGGTGGGCTACAGTCCAAAAGGTCCAAAGAGTCAGACACAGCTGAGAAACCAAGCATGCACTATGTTAGTGAAGGAGACCACCATAGGGAATGGAAAAAACAGCACATTTACATATTACATTTATAGCAACTATTTATAGCAACTGTGATTATTCAAATTTATCATTAGTTGAGGCAATTCTGCACCAATGTGATTTGTGTCTATCTACATGTTGTTGAGAATAATTATACAAAACATACGTGGTAGACCTCTTGCAGTGACAGTTTGGGCATTTTATTCTAGTGGTGTGTTACATTTAAGTTTCATTGAATAATAAGATGGAGAATCTGTGGGCTCAGCTCCAAGGCATGATAACTTGGATTCCACTTCAAGTCTACTAGAGAGGCTTTCATACTGTGAGAGATGGCCCTTCTGGGGGCACTATAGAGGCAGGACCATGAGCTGATCAAGTGCATGGATGTTGAAGTTAGATAGACCTTGTTTTGGTTCCCACATTCCCCACTTGCTAGTCGTATGACCATAGACACATTTTTTAACTTTTCTAAATTTTAGTAATCCTTCATCTGTGAAACAAGGATATTAATAATATCATCTATCTCATAGGATTATTGGGATTGAATGAGATATTACATGCAAGATGCTTAGAACAGTGCCTGGCACATGCTAAGTACTTACTTGCTAAACATTCGCTGTTATTATCAGCTATAGTTATTAATTTATGAATTATGCCTATGAATTTGTTTATAGATTATATAAATCCATAGAGATTCGCTGTTGCTAAATTCAAATAAAGTTGTGGAAATTGCAAGGTTGTTAACATGTAACGTTAATGTTCATTATAGAGTAAAACATGAATATCTAACTTCTTCCAGCAACTTGTTTAATCTAGTTGCTTAGGAAATGCTATCTTATGAAAATGACACATTTGCATTTTGGGTGTGTGTGTACAAGTATTTAGTGACATTGACCATTAAGGCTAATTCTTAGACTAATGGTGGATTTCTCACCATTCATAAACATAAATCATGCTATCAATATGAAGAAAAGGCATTTTTTAAAAAATCCCCTGGGCCTTCTCATTGACATAGATGACCAGTCTTCTTTTTCAGGCTTTATAATTTTCTTCAGTATTTTTATTTATTAAGTTCAGTCAACTGTCACCCAGGAATTCATACCTCTCCAATACAGTACAGTCAGCTCTGTAGGTTGCTTTTTCTATGTTTTCGTAGGGACACCAGCAAGGCTAGAGACTATTTGGAGAAAGGAAACCAAGATGATAAGAAACTTGGCAGTCGTGTTCTTTGATGAATGTTGTAGAAACTGCAGATACTTGAGCTAAAGAGGAAAAAAACTTGATTTGCTAGGAATATGAAAGTTATTCCCAAATATTTGTAAAGATATCATGCAGAAAAGGACAAAAACGGCATCTTTGTATTCACAGAGGAAAGATGAAAAATAAATAGGTAGATGTTAAACAGTGTCCAGTTGTGGTAAGCATTAATCAAATGAAACAGCATCTGTACATACCTCATGATGTTCTCAGGCACTGCTCAGCTAACTCTCCTTCCCAATGTATAACATAACTGGCCAAGAGTAGAGTCAAAATCTACCTTTTATAACTTCAGATTCAGGTTGTTGTTGTTTAATCCTGTGATATCTCTTTGATCTTCATGAAGTTCAATTCAGTGGGTTAGAGACTTGCAATGTTGAGACCAAGTCCAGGGATCCAGTTTTCTATAAGGCGAATTAGTTTTGTTTAATTCTATAAAAATACCTGACACCCTGTCTTTAGCCATCTAGCCTTCAGTTGATGCTTTTGATTTAAATAGAAGACAGACTGTGTATGGAACTCTCACCATTAATGGGAAAAAAAGCCATTTCAAAGATACATCCTTTTGACCATGGGTCAATGATATTATCTTTATATGAGAACAATGGTATATTAATTTGAGAGTAAGTTTTTTCAAGTGTCCCAGTAGTGCCTTATGAATGAATATCCTCTGATCTCTGCCTACGAGCATAATCAATGAGAATGTTGAAAAGAATGAACTTAAATAAATAGAACTAAAAAGATGCATTTTGAAAGTTTGGTTCTGATGATGATTTGTGCCACCCAGCTATCCCCTACTCCAGGGAATTTGTTCTTGCAAATTCTTTCTCCATGTTTCTGTGCAAAAGATTGTGAAGCTAAAATTTCTTCCCCTTTGTAGACGCCCTTCAGGTCTGAACCAAGACCCTGAGGGCACAGTGAAGCCCAGGATTCCTCGCAAGGCAGTGGCTCATCTGGGCAACTTGGTGTGGGTGTGAACCCTTCATCATTTAGATATAGGGGAGTGTTGTGGATGTCATTTTCGGAGCTGTTGGTTTAGAAAACTGCAGTATAATCTGGGTGGGTATCCTGAAGACCCAACACGTAAATTTTCCAAAGAAATGAGGCTTTATCAAGATAGTAAACCCAGAGGCCCTTACCATTGCTCTTACAAGCTACCTGAGCAACTCAGCATGGAACTTCAATGATTCCAGACTGAAAACCGACCCTGGCTCTTGCTTGTTTTCTTTTTTCCTCCCTCCTTCCTTCTCTCCCTCCTTTATTCCTTCCTTTCATTGAAAGAAAAAAGCAAACTATTTCCTAGGAGTGAAGAATAAACTGGTAAGTTATACTTCTGCAATATGCAGATGGTCACACAGGATACTTCTTGAGTCCTTGGGTCATAATTCATGTAATCTCTCGTCTAGGATTTGTTGAGATTTTTCAGAGCCCTGGAGCCCCGAGCAGAGCCCACGTTATAGCATGAATCCAACAGTATTCTTCCTTCTCCCCTCTCCCACTGCACCCCCACTCCTGAGGGGTGTCTGCTCTGTGATAGGACAACCCTTCCTAGCCTAGTGGATTGAAAGCGCTGATTCTCTGACCCTTTGAGATCATTCCAGAGAAATCAGGCCACAGAACTGGCACCAGATTTCCTCAGACACTGAGGTGAACGCTCAGGGAAGGCTGTAGATTTACATTTGATATCCACATCCATCTTCTCCCTGCCAATTAAATTATTAATTTACCCACATGCCTTCTTATTTAATGAGAGGAGTGGTGGCCTTTATCTGTGCATGTGTGCAAACAAAACATCACAGCAGGGGCTCCTGAACTGCCCAGGCAAGCTGAGGGGTTAAGCAGTCGGATGTAACTGTCTTGGTACTGTTGTGTCATTTACAAAAGTCTGGCTGGCTGTTGGCATCATAAACATGGAAGGACACAGGCTCCAAAGCACTTCCCTACACAGGCATCCAGAGATGAAAGCTCCTTTTACCAATACAAGGGAAAGATACATAAGAGGGGCAAATAATAGCATTTAAAAATGCACATGGGAAATGCAAAATTCAGGTATGATTGCTTTCCCGGGTTCCATTAGAGTGGTGCTATTTTCTGAGATGGTGTAGTATTGGTTGATTACTTTTCCATGATTGAGATAATAAATACATCAACATGATTTTTGAATCTGTTACTATAGATGTTCTACCACATCTGTCTTTTCCAGCTTTCCAGAGCAATCCATTGCTCAGTTCAGTTCAGTCGCTCAGTCATGTCCGACTCTTTGCGACCCCATGAATCGCAGCACGCCAGGCCTCCCTGTCCATCACAAACTCCCAGAGTTCACTCAAACTCATGCCCATCGAGTTGGTGATACCATCCAGCCATCTCATCCTCTGTCGCCCCCTTCTCCTCCTGCCCCCAATCCCTCCCAGCATCAGGGTCTTTTCCAATGAGTCAACTCTTCTCATGAGGTGGCCAAAGTATTAAGAGTTTCAGCTTCAGCATCAGTCCTTCCAATGAGCACCCCGGACTGATCCCCTTTAGGATGGACTGGTTGGATCTCCTTGCAGTCCAAGGGATTCTCAAGAGTCTTCTCCAACACCACAGTTCAAAAGCATCAATTTTTCGGTGCTCAGCTTTCTTCACAGTCCAACTCTCACATCCATACATGACCACTGGAAAAACCATAGCCTTGACCAGACGGACCTTTGTTGGCAAAGTAATGTCTCTGCTTTTTAATATGCTATCTAGGTTAGTCATCAAATGTTAACTTTTTCTAGTCTCTAGTCCCCCTAAATACCAATGTCCAGCTATAGTTTGACTAAAGACAAAATAGCGAAAAACCCCACATATATCTGCATAAATGCTTATTATAAGAGTTATTTAAGCATAATTTTTCACATATCAGTTTTTGTTTATTTAAGAGGTATTAAATGTATGTGGCCTTTGTCCATGGATTTGAATGTTGGACTTGCTTCCTACACTAGAGCAATATGATCCTTATATCCTGATTCTTTTCAGGTTTATGACTCTGACACAAGACAAATTCCACTTTAGTGATTACAAAGGATTTTAGATTATTATTTTAAAGATTTGTTATCACTTGCCTTTGTTTAATTAATGTCAAAATCATCTTTGGGGAGCTAAAGTTCACATTTTTATGACAAGTGCCATTGATGTTCCCATTCATTAAAATTAAACACAAACTTTAAGGTTGAGCTGAACAGAGTCAATTTTGGTGAACCTCTATGACACCTTAGAAGCTGTCTATAACTCACAGGTTATGAACCTGCTCATCTCTCTGAGCCCCCACCCTGAAACCCCACCTTTTTTGTTGTTCCAATGAAAAAAAAATAAAATTTTCAGAGTTGTTACATAATCTAGCCTTCCCTCTTTTAAAAATGGGGTTCAATTCCTGGGTTAGGAAGATCCCCTGGAGTAGGAAGTGGCAACCCACTCCAGTATTCTTGCCTGAAAAATCCCATAGACAGAGGAGCCTAGTGGGCTACAGTCCATCGAGTTGCAAAGACTCATGTGACTGAGCATCCCACCTAAATAGTTGATGTGCGTACGTGCTAAGTTGCTTCAGTCATGTCCGCGTCTGTGCGACCCTATGAACTGTAGCCCTCTAGGCTGCTCTGTACATGGGGATTCTCCAGCCAGGAATACTGGAGTGGGTTGCCATGCCCTCCTCCAGGGGAACTTCCCAACACAGGGATTGAACCCACCGTGTCTCTTGTGTCTCCTGCATTGGCAGGTGGGTTCTTTACCACTAACCCCATCTGGGAAGCCTTAAATAGTTTATATATGGGCTTCCCTGGTAGCTCAGCTGGTAAAGAATCTGCCTGCAATGCAGGAGACCCCAGTTCAATTCCTGGGTTGGGGAGATGCCCTGGAGAAGGGATAGGCTACCCACTCCAGTATTCTTGGGCTTCCCTGGTGGTTCAGATGGTAAAGAATCTACCTGGAATGTGGGGGACCTGGGTTCGATCCCTGGGTTGGGAAGATCCTCTGGAGAAGGGCATGGCAACCCATGCAAGTGTTCTTGCCTGGAGAATCCCCATGCACAGAGGAGCCTGGCGGGCAACAGTCCATGGGGTTGCAAAGAGTCAGACATAACTGAGTGACTAAGCACAGCCCAAATATTTATAAAGAAGAAAAAACAAAACAAAATTGCAGAACTTCCACTCCCCTTCAGTAGGGGAAAAGGGACAGTTCAGTTCAGTCACTCAGTCGTGTCCAACTCCTGGTGACCCCATGGACTGCAGCATGCCAGGTCTCCCTGTCCATCACCAACTCCTGGAGTTCACTCAAACTCATGTCCATTGAGTCGGTGATGTCATCCAACCATCTCATCCTCTGTCATCCCCTTCTCCTCCCACCTTCAATCTTTCCCAGCAGCAGGGTCTTTTCTAATGAGTCAGCTCTTCCATCACGTGGCCGAAGTATTGGAGTTTGAGCTTCAACATCAGTCCTTCCAATGAACACCCGGGACTGATCTCCTTTAGGATGGACTGGTTGGATCTCTTTGCAGTCCAAGGGACTCTCAAGAGTCTTCTCCAACATCACAGTTCAAAAGCATCATTTCTTCGGTGCTCAGCTTTCTGAAAGGGGACAATCTTTCAATAAAACTATGCTTTCTAGTAAAAGGGGAAAATCTATACAGACCTTTTAAGAAATACTTTCCTTTGGGAAAAAAATTTGGTTCCCCTTTAATACAATTTTTCTGTACATTTGATTTGTACTTCTATGTAAATGATGTTAAATTTACATCTATTTATACAATTTGTGAACACTTATTAGTTAATTTTGCTTGCATTTCATTAAGAATATCTGGTCTTAATCAGTTTATATTTTCATAGGATAAGTATGGAAATCTCATATCAATTCATTTATAAATACACGAAATGGCAATATCTGCTGCTAAGTCACTTCAGTTGTGTCCGACTCTGTGCGACCCAATACACGGCAGCCCACCAGGCTCCCCCGTCCCTGGGATTCTCAAGGCAAGAACACTGGAGTGGGTTGCCATTTCCTTCTCCAGTGCAATGTCTAGGAACAGTGACTGTAAATCCTTGACTAGGTTTGGAATAAACCTTTCCTAAGCCTCAGTATAGTTTATTAAAAGTACTGTGTTGGCTCCAGTTTGAATGGCAGCCTAATTTTTCTCATTCTGTTTCAAAGGGGCCCTCTGGTGGACAGCTCTCCATGATCTCTTGAACACACACATATTTATATATGATTTATAGACTATAGCTGATGTAACCCAAAAGCCATTTGTGATTGAAGCTCTATCTTTGCAAATTGAATGCATTACTGAAACCTGTTTTGTCATCATTTTTTCACATTTAATGAACGTGCAATTGTCTAAAAATAAAATGATCATCCTTAAAGTTTACTGTAAATCACTGTACATCAGCGTATTCCCACACATGAGATAATCGTACTAAATTAACATTCATTACCAATAATTTTAGTAATGAATTATTCAGCTGATATGCAATTATCACACACATTTCTAAAGCAATTACTTTATTACATAGGTACTCCATGTCATTGATTTTACTTGTCTGTATTGCATATGTAAATGTAAGAAACCTCTGCATTTACCACACTTCAAATGCAGAGGGTTCTTTCATGTTTGTTCAATGTCATGGAGTTGTAAAGATATGTATCTAGCATTACCTACATTTTAACAAGCTTGCTATGTCATAAAATTGCTGTGATAAAATCAGGAAAAATAATAAAAACAAATTAAAAAAACCTAAAACTAGACCATGAAGTTATAGGAATGGGATATTTTTCTGGGTAGTGTATCTCAGTGAGCTCATATTATTATTAATTATATTTTAAAAGTCCTTATTAGTTAAGAAAATGGTAAAAATTGACTTCAGCTTATAATTCTGTGTGCATTTAGCCGTAGATCTAATATAGCATATGGAAACTGCAAAGCATAAGGAAACAAGCATGATCTTTGAAATTAGACTGAGTTCAAATCCTGCCTCTGTGACCCTGAATTATTTAGGCATGAACTCAGAGTGTCATGGTAAGGATTAATATATGAAGTACCTAGTGCAGCATCCAGATAATTGTGAACCATGGTGCTGAAATGTTCTGTGAACATTTAGAGGCAACTACTAGATTTCTTTGGGCAGCTGTGTGTTGATTTGTTAACAAGTAGCAGCTCAGTAGAGCCCTATATTGTTGGACTTCATTTAGATGTAGCAAAATCAATATGTGTATATGTATATGTACATACGTGTGCAGGTATGCTCAGCTACTCAGTCATGCCTGACTCTGTGACCACACTCCTCTGTCCGTGGGATTCTCCAGGCCAGAATGCTAGAGCAGGTTGTTATTTCCATCTCCAGAGGTTCTTCCCGACCCAGGGATCGAACCCAGGCCTCCTGCTTGGGAGATAGATTCTTTACCACTGAGCCACCTGGGAATCAGTATAATGAAATAGAAATAATGAATAGTATGATAATAGTTTTAGGCAATATTGTAACTTTCAGACTTTAGAGTTAGGCCCAGTTCTAAGTCAAAGCCTGAAATTAGCCTATCTAAAAGGATCCACAAGTTTTTATTTAATGCAGGCATATCTTTAAAAAATAATGTTCAAAATGAAAAACAGTTGTTTTGGAACAGTTTAGCAAAATACAGTAATCAAATGTCCATGGTTAAGAATGTAATGAAAATGAAGAATGGCATGATCTGAGAATGTATTGTGAGGTCACCCCTCACTTGTTTTGTCTCCGTTAGATTATTCACCCATTAAAATTCACATCATACTGAGTTACTTCTTCCTTTTGAACATGGTTTAAGAAAATGCTATATATAACTTTGCAGTAGTTTATATATTTTTCTCAGAAATGTAAACAAGTACCCAGAATATAATATGAGTTGAATGAATTTTATTTGAATGAATAGAAGAACAAATGGTTCATTCATTCTCTTAGCAGCTGACTTTAAAATAGTCTTCAGTAAATGATGAAACAAGCCAGATTCTCACTTGAGAGGAAAGCGTTGTCAATAGAGAGCCATTGACTCAGGTCATTTGGTTACTTTTTTTTTTTTCAATCTCTATACATTGAAGCAATCAATGTTTTAAAGGCCAAAACAATTTTGGAAAATGGACTCACCTACAGATTGAAATGTTTAATTCAATGATCTAATATTTCAGGCTTCTTCAAAAGTTATGCGTCCAATATGAACAGAAATTGGTTAATTCTTAACGTATTAAAAACACAATAATTTATCTACTACTCTGCTGGCTGCTCTCAGGAATAAAATGAAGAGTAAGACTCATACAAATTACTGTGGATAATGGTTTGGGCCAGACCATTGTTGGGTTGGTGTCAGCCGGGGGGCTTCATGGAAGTTATAGATCTGTGATGACATTAGAAGTTTTAAGCATTAGGAATTTAGATGGGCACATTATATTTACAGATGGTTATGCTTATGCAGTCTACAAAATATGTGTCCCCTATGAAACCCATCAATCATAACCCATTAGCTATCGTCCATGAATCAGATGGCAAACTCTGCTGCTGCTGCTACTGTTGCTAAGTCGCTTCAGTCGTGTCCGACTCTGTGCAACCCCATAGATGGCAGCCCACCAGGCTCCTCCGTCCCTGGGATTCTCCAGGCAAGAACACTGGAGTGGGTTGCCATTTCCTTCTCCAGTGCATGAAAGTGAAAAGTGAAAGTGAAATCGTTCAGTCATGTTCAACTCTTAGTGACCCCGTGGACTGCAGCCTACCAGGCTCCTCCGTCCATGGGATTTTCCAGGCAAGAGTATTGGAGTGGGGTGCCATTCCCTTCTCCGGGCAAACTCTGCTCTGTGTATCAAAGGGCAGAATCTGGTCAGACAAGATTTGGTAAAAATTTGATGAGCTTGGTTAACATTAGATTGTTTGGGACATTTTTATAAATTTCAAAAATTTAATAACTATCCTATAAAAATAATGTTACTGTCATTTTAGTTTTCTATTCCAAGATGTTCTGAAATCATCCTGTACATAAAACCCAAATTAAGAATTTAAGATTTTATGAAGCCCTATCTTTGATACTTCTCTTTAAGAAGAGACATTAATTTTTCATACATTTTAATCATTTCATACCTAAATATATTAAATACAATCATACAATTCTAGATTTTATATCACATAGAATGCTTGAATTATTTCAACACCCTTTGGGTTAAGGTTATCAGATTTTGTCTAATATAGTGCCCATATTCTTCTAACTTTTAGACGGTGGCTTAGGCCCTGGGCGAACATAAGTTAGGTTTCTTTACCAAGGGTTAAAGTGAAAGTGAAAGTGAAGTCGCTCAGTCGTGTCCGACTCTTTGCGACCTCATGGACTGTAGTCTATCAGGCTTTTCCGTCCATGGGATACTCCAGGCAATAGTACTGGAGTGGGTTGCCATTTCCTTCTCCATTTACCAAGGGTAGAGGTAGGTAAATTGACATGATTTAAGAGGAATGTGAGTGATTTTCTTAGCAAACCTGCTAAAACTTACCTCCCCCAGTATGTCCTGTCCCTTTCAATGTATATGATGTTATTGTTGCCAGTGTTTACAGCATTATAGTTACTTGTGCCACTACCATCTTCATCATCATGATACATTTTCATTAACAATTTATATAGAACAAACCCTAATCCCCCACTTCTCTGTATACAAAGCAGTGTCCCCGGGGCCTCACAGCTGTTGCAAGATGTCCTCAGGAGAGGCCACCACGTCTGAGGCTCCTGTACAATGATTGCACAATAGCAACGACCGGGCTCGCGAGAGGAGGAAAGTACATTTGTCAGGACCAAACACCCCATGGCTCATTTCTCTGCAGCTACACAAATGTCAGTATGCCTGGGGTTGAGTCTTCTTAGGACATGGGAGGATGGAAAGGAAGCATGAAGAACGGGTGATTTAGAGAGATGACGCCTTTCTTGTGCATGTGGAGTACCATCATGCTAACAAGACCTGTACTGTCTACTCGATGCCTGCAACTGTTACCTCCCTAATAGGACAAACTGAAGTACATGTGAGCTTCAGTAAGATCTTTAATAGATGTGTGGGAACTGAAAAAAAATCCATAATAGCTAGGTGAAGAGATTGAGGGTTAAACGTGGCTTACTTCAGGATACCTTTACGCTTACCTTTTGCAGTTAAATCTTGGACACGGGAACTGCTTATTTGAGTGATTGTGGCATGTGTACATCAACGTGATGGATCACAGAAACATTCACGGAGAACACAAAAAGCCCCTCCCTGAAATTCTGCCCAAACCTATTGTCTTCATGTTCTTTCATTATGCTTACGATCCTGGAAGAGAAACTGCTGTTTTTATAAAACAGTGTTTCAAATGCTGCCTACCCTTCTGTATCCATGTTCCGGAAAGGTCAGTGCATATATTCAAATTTCCTCCTGAATATCCTAGCATTGTTGCATATTTTCATCCAATTTACAGCCTATTTTGTCATTGTAAACAATTAATTTTCCTGAATAAATATGTATATTTGATCCAGATGCCCTTGAGGCTCCTAGGCAGGATTCAGATGCATACATAGAAACTGTTCTACTCACTCGCTACTAGTTAGAATCTGAGAAACCAAGGATACTGGCTTTTTAATTAGGGAAAAGAAGTACTCTTCCTTATTGACATTCTAGCTGCTGTGCCCTGAGTTTCTAGTCTGATAGTTTCATTTTGAGACTACCTCTGGTCGCACACTGCCCTTACAGACTTGCTTCCTTGGGGGCTTTCCGAAGGCCTGTATAAATCATCCAGTGAAGAGGAACACATTGCGGAGTAACAGCCTCCAGTGAGGACCACCGCTATGAGCAAGAAGACCACAGTCCCTAGGGAACACAAAAGAGGCCCTGGACTTCAATGGCTGATTGTTTGTTGTTGCTGATTTTGTTTATTTCTAGAATTCAAAGCTGTATCAGAATATCTGATCAGTTTTTGTTTTGTCTTCTAATTGGTGACAATTGATCTCACCAATAATCTAAGCAGGGACTTGGTTTTAAAACTTAATAGCACAGTGATCACGAATTTGGATCCTAGAACAGAATAGAATCAGTTTTTCCAAGGTTGCTGCTTGGAGAGGAGAAAACAGTGCTGAGAAGTTGCCTGATATATCTGTGGGCATAGAGAATGTCAGGTTGAGAAAGATATGACCTATAATTGAAACCCTTGGTCCCTAAGCTTTTATCCACTTAGTTTTCTATCATTTGGATTCTACAGTACCATATTCACGGAATCCAATGGAATGTGCCTAATAGAGTGGCCTTTAATCTTCTCAAAAGATTGGTATAGAGAGGGAGAGCTCCTTACTGTACTGGGGTAAATAGTCCTTCCTTTTGAAAGGACCAACCACTTTGGGATGCAGTTGGGTTGAAGAATGGAAGAGAAAGTAACATAATTTGACTTTGACCTTAACTATTCAGTGATTCAAATTTTATACACATACAGCCACACAGCTAAAGTGAAATTGAACATTGTGCCCCATTTCATTCATGGAACTGGGGAAAGTAAAGGCCCTAGCTAGAGGCTTGCATGTCACAGTTGGGGACAGAGCAGGGAAGACCATGTATTCAGGGACAAGGAGAATTTGCAAGACCTTGGCCAGAATCTTCACACATTTCATGTTGCCTGTTTCTCTCTCCTTATTTCCCAGTCTATTTCCAGCAGTGTCTTTCAGAGTTGTTTTTAAAGTGCGCGACATCCGAATTTGCCAGTAATTTTATAATGAAGATGTGAAGAGGGTGGGGGAGAATTAAGCTAGAAGGCACTGAAGTGCTGAAAACACACTGTAGCACATTTGGGAAATAATATGTGTATGTCAGTCAAATGAAGTTAGAAATTGCCTTGATATTTTAAAAAACATAACTGATAATGTGATTTCATGTGAAATTTCTTGATGGCTACTGAGCATAAAAAACATAAATGATAATGTGATTTCATGTGAAATTCCTGATGGTTGCTGAGCATAAGAAAGGCGACATGCACTGCAGTGAGACAGATCATGCTCTCATCCCATTTTATTGTTTAGTAAAACAAAGCTATACATGTAAGCAATTTTTCTATAGTTAAGAGAAAGAAGACTGTAAAAGTGGCAAGAAAAATCTAACAGAAGGAGAGGCTATTGCTGGGGCATACCTTTCCTGGTAGGGTGCAGGAAGCAGAGGAGGAAAAAAAAAATGCATCTTAGCAAGATTTCCAATCGTTAACAGTAATATTTTGCAGTGGAGGCTGAATTGCAAGGCTGTACCAGGGACAAGAGGAGGACTGCAGAGTTATAGAAAAGTTGCTCAGAAAAGGAAACAGAGTCTTCTGCATGATGATGGGACATTTGCCAATCTGGATTCTTGTGTTATTAATGATGCAGTGGGAGCAATGACTTCACCAGCCTTGGGGACAGGCTTTCAGAATCTGTGTTCAAATTACTAAGTTATCTTGCCTCTAACTTGTACTATTAAAAGCATGGTATAATCTTTTACCATCAGTCTTACCTTTAAGACAAAGTACAAACAAAAACAAAGCCAAAAAGATATTTACACAATTTATAAAAATGTTCCACATTGATTGAGAGATGACAAAGCCAAATGATTGCACTGGTCACACCTAAAGTAAATAACTTTGTTGTCGCTTCTGTTTTGGCACCTCCAACAAGCAATGTTGTGGACTGTCAGTAACATTCCTACATGATTAAGATTCTTGATGAATTTCTTCTCTATAACGTAAATCTATGGTCCCAAGTTTGGAAAAGTGCAAAATATGCAGAAATTCAATGTTTGCAGTTGTTCAGATTCCAAATTCAACTTGAATTAAGAAAGCAATAAATAATATCATCTTAGCAAAGTAGCACCTTTTCTTCAAAGAAATCAAAACTTCACAAAGCAGGTTTTTCTAATATATTTGAACTATAGCCTCTGTGAAGTAAAAAAGGGTATATGTATACAGTATTCTATGTGGTGGATAAGAAAACTACTATAGAAAGAGACTAAAATTGTACCTGCATAAGCTACAGGAAGAAAGGGAACCTTCACTTTTGTGTGTATTGAGATATTGAACACTCCATTCAGTGGCAAAATATGTGGTTTGTCTAGATAAACAGTTGCATGAGTGGTTATACCTCAAAATTCATTGTGGTTAACACAGAGGAATAAAAGGCCTGAGTCCCACTTTCCTGGGCTGAGATAGCGTTCTCTTCACCCTGGTTGTGACATGGGACATACGGTGACTGAGGGACGTCAGGGTCCATTTTCTACTTGGAACCTGGACCATCATCTCCATGTTCTATCTATGAGGCTTCAGGAGGAAATAATAATGGAAAATGAGATTTCTAATTAAAAAAAAAACAAATCTCTAATATTCCTTCAGATAGTAAAGTGAAGTGAAGTGAAGTCACTCAGTCATGTCCGACTCTTTGCGACCCCGTGGACTATAGCCCACCAGGCTTCTCCGTCCATGGGATTCTCCAGGCAAGAATACTGGAGTGGATTACCATTTCCTTCTCCAAGGGATCTTCCCCACCCAGGGATCGAACCCAGGTCTTCCGCATTGCAGGCAGACGCTTTAACTTCTGAGCCACCAGGGAAACCCAAATCATACCACTAAAAAAAAAAAAAAAAAACTAAAAATCTGCAAGATTTCCAAACAGTGATAGGAGGCAAGAGCTATCCAGTTAAATTTGGAAGTTAAATTTGCTAGTTGCTTGGGAGAGGTCAGAAATCAGCCCAAGTGAAAAATGTCCTTGGTTTGGTCAATAGTTGGGAAAGAAGATAAAAACAGAATGCTTAATTTAATGTTGTAATTAAGAATTCCTATGCTGAAAGCTGTTCTCACAGTTGAACTCCTCATTCAGGCTCATGAGGCCTGCCATTCATGGAGGCACTAAAGGCCTTGGACAGAGAGATCTGTGCACTGCACCCTCAGCTAGGTTTGGTTATGCGAAGGAATGCTCCAAAGATGGCAGTAAAGACCATGATGGGAGGAAGAGCCGCTGAATATTAGAGCTAGATGGAAGCTTTGAAGTTGCCCAGCACCTGGTGTTAACAAATAAGATGCCCAAGAAGGCATCTGCCCCTGATTCAGAACCCTCGTCCCTGGACCTTTCTCAGTGATGCTCAGAAGATGCTAAGATGGAGGGGCTCCTCTGGGCCCACTCAGGCTGGTCCCACAGGTCCAGGATGGGAAAGGTGCAATGAATTCTATTGGGCATCTCACTGCACCCTTTCCAGAGAGCACTGCTTTCAGTGGGGTTCCATATCATAGGAGGTGCTGGCTAAGTGTGATTCAGAGTGATGCTAATGATTTACTTGATATCAATTCTTTTATAACTTTAATTAGCTTCATGTATTTACTTGATATCAATTCTTTTATAACTTTAATTAGCTTCATGTATTTGTTATTATGATAGTGATAGTTGCTCAGTCATGTCCAACTCTTTGCGACCCCATGGATTATATCCCACCAGTCTCCTCTGTCCATGGGATTTTCCAGTCAAGAATACTGGAACAGGTTGCCATTCCCTTCTCCAGGGGATATTCCTGAACCAGGAATGGAACCTGGGTCTCCTGCATTGCAGACAGATTCTTTACTGTCTGAGTCTTCAGAGAATTATTTGTTATAATGCCAACTTTTATTATTATGGTTTGAAAAATGAGTTCCCACCCCCCGAAGTGATAGGAGATATAGAAACTATATCTGAGAAGTACAAATAGTTGTTTCTCTTACATTTGTGGTATTTTTGTTAAGGGTCCCACAGAAGTACTAAATTAGCAAGTCATATAAACCCTATGGACTGAGGTCTTTGTCAGTCAAATTTATACCATTGACCCAAAATAGATATATCTTAGCTCAGATTCTGTAACTGTTCTTTGCATCAGAAGATTGTGGAATTATGCTGAATAGTTGTTCATTTACTTAATTTCTGTTTCACTCCTGGCACTGTTAATCCCTTAAGAGTGAGTTAGAAAAAAATACATGGTTATGTGGATATTTTTCTGTATACTTTCTATTGTACAGATAAACATTAGCCTTGTTAAATATATTGCCTTTCCTATATGAATTTCCTAATGTGAAATTTCATGGTTCATTTTCTGCAACATTCTGTAACCAGCCAAATTTTGTAGCCAGTATTTAATATACACTCAAAATGTCAAAATGGTAGCTATAATAGAAAAGAAGGGCATATAATCTTATCATTTCAGGGAACATCTCAGATTATCTAACATTTCTTTCCAAGGCAAGACCTTTTCTGATTTATTGTCTTATACCAAATATTGTGTGTGTGTGTGTGTGTGTGTATACTTACTTTGCTGTCTCTAGAGTTTTTATAAGTCTAGAATTATTCCAGACTCCAGCCTTTCTGACACTTTTATTTTAGTTCCATGCCATTTTTTATAACCTACCCTGTATCTTCTTGCTCATTTTATATATCCCTATAATATCTATATTAATAAGCCTACTTCCATCTCGGTTGTTTTCATTTGTTTAGATTTTTTTCTCTCCTTTACTTCATGTGGATCATGATATCAGTACTTTCTCTTTTACAATCTTCTAGTTACCTGGAGAAATATTCCATTTTAGAATCTCTCATTATGAAACGTCTCTGGTGGTCCAGTGGTTTAAGACTCCTGCTTCCAGCACAGGGAGTATGGGTTCGATCCTTGTTTAGGGAACTAAGATCCCACAGCCACAGGTTGCAGCCAAAAAAAGAAAATTAGAAAAGAAAAAGAATTTCTGGTCTTGGGATTATGCTTATGTGTTCATTCCATATTTTGAATCTGTGCACCTAAAACTCAAAGCGTGTAACTAAGGATACTTAGCCTTCCCATTCTTCAGAATAATGACCACAACATAATGTTACAGCTCTTTCTCAGAGCCCTTGCCCATCTCATCACTGTTCTTCCCTCATTTTTGTCCAGAAGAAAGCAAGCAGGAGGTGAAAACATGCACAAGTCATGTGAACAGTTGACAGACAAAATGGGGCATAAACCTGAAAAGAAGAATGCTTGAGGGAACATGAAACCATCTTCAAGTGTTTGAAGGACTGACTTGAGGGGAAAAGGTAGCTTTAACCTGTGTACTCAGAAGAATTAGAATTAAGACCAGTAACTGAAGTGACTTTACTGTCTGTGCAAGGCAGCTCAGTCTAAACTGGCTGAATATGGGATGACCAGCCTCAGGACCATCACATTGCTGGGCATGTCCAGTGACTATCGGGTCAGCACGTGGCAGGCTAGGCACAGATGCGGTTCATGTGTTGGCCTGGATACCTGTGATCCCTTCAACCCTGAGATCATATGATTTTTATGCTTAAAGTTGTTCAAGAGATTTAAGGTAACTATGAAAATCAGCACACATCTATACACATTTCTTCCTTTTCCTTCTAAAAGCTGAAATTGCCTAGAAGGCAGAAGTTTATCAGATACTCTCTTTTTAGCTGAGTAATACTCCCAGCAGATTGACCAACACTTGAGGTTCCTGCATCACCCTGTTATCATCCTGCTGCCCCACTGGATAATCTACTGTAAGAAATCATCCTTATCTCTCATCTATAATCTTTCCCCACAGTGTGTGTGCATGCTCAGTTGCTCTTCTTACCTAACCTAGATACTCTCCATTGTGCTCTATCTTCTAGATAATTTTTTTCCTTGAGAATTGTTTACATTTTTGTTTGTTCTAAACTCCTTCTTAATTTGCTCTTTGTATTTCATTTGATCAGTGCATCCCCTCTGTCATCATTCTGCATGCATGAGCCACATCCTACTGAGTCTTGGTCTAACTGTGACATCCTGCTCACTTCTATGTGATAAAATGCATTTTTATTCTTCTTGTTAGTGCTAGTATTTCAGGTTTATTTGTTTATTGACTATACTCATTAGTATATGTACTCCTAAAGCCATAGGTATTGGGTGCAAAACTTCTGTTCTCATGTCATCCTTGCCAACCATCCTGTCTTTTGTAATCCTCTCTCATTAGGGTATTTTCCCTGGGCTCAGCCCAGCTCTGCCACATGCCTCCAATTTCCCCTTTAAACACTCCTGATCTGTCAAGCATAAACTCCCTGTTCTTTATAAGTTTCTTCATCTTGAGCCAGAAAATCAAATTATAACCCTGTTATACAGTTTTTGAAATATACTTTTAATTAAATAGAATCTGCTGGCACTTCTCCCAATCAGCTTTCTTATATCAGGCCATTACTTTGAAGATGCAGATATTCCACCAGTACCTCCAGTTTTGGACCCAGAGCTTTAGAATTCCTACAGGCAATTGAAGCACTTTCTGTAGCTCTCATTTATTCTCATTTCAGTCAACAGTAGTTGTTAAGAGTTTGCAGATGCAATAGTATATCCTCCTGAAAAACAAGGAACCTCTTGTTTAGCTATTGAATCACCAACCAATCAGCCAGTAAAGAGTGACCACTGTACTTACCAGCCTTCTTTTTCTGGGAGCTGCACCCAGGAGCTCTCCCTGGGCCTGTGCCTCCTCTTTGGGTCCAGAATGCTACACTTTCTTTAGAAAATCTGAGTTCACCTGTAATGGGCAGTGCTACTTATGGATTTTCTGGCTTTAGTGGAATCTAGTTTTCTCTTCTCCTTTTCCTAGAGATTGCTTTAGTTCTCTAATCTTCTGATACTCCATTTGATTCAGCATCAACCCCACTGCAATCTTTTTCTTCCTGTTTGTATCTTGGATTATTTTTTTCATCTTCTCTAGGAATGCTTCATCCTTTCTAATAAGCTAGAGGATACATAGATATTCCTCAGAATCTTTCACTTTCCTCACTAGATATTTTTATCTCATTCTTCCCTCAGAAAAGATGGAGAAAACTTGCTACCAATCTTAGCAGAAAATTTTTGATTCAGTTCAACAGTTTCTATTAAATCATCTTTGGCTTTTTAAAAAATTGAGTCATCCTAATCTATTGCCTAATTTTTTGTAGGCTGTGTTTTTTCAAAATCTATATGATGTTTCTTGTCGTTTTTTATGACTTTAGTTATTGAGGATAAAATATATAGGTTTACTCATGTATGATCTGATGAATGCTGAAAAATGTGAAGGAAATTAATATGTTCCGTGCTACCCGATGTTTTCTAATACTAGGTTTACTTGAAGTAAAATCTGTTTTAGCCTCATGGTAAGCTCATTAATGCAACTATATTTGCATGTAGCCATTCATTGTACAATACATCTTTACAAATATTTATCAGATGCCAATATGCACCAGATGCTTTTCTGGATGTTGGGACATACTTCTGAACAAGGCAGGCATCTCTGTCCAAAGGAGGTCACAATCTATTGAAAGAGAAGTAAAGTTATAATATGCTGAGATTGATGTAGACTTATTGTAAGTAGACTTGTAGTATGCTGAGTGCTGTCATCTGGGCACATATAAAGAATTGTGAGGGTTCAAAGGATCATCTTAGTTTGATGGTAGAGATTTGAGGGGGAGTGGTCTTTGTAGAGAAGGGTACTTTTAATCTAAATTCTTATGGAGACTTAGGATCTCACATAAGCAAGAGAATTCTACAGAAAAGAAATTGCTATCTCTGCACAAAAGCACTGAAACACAAAAGAAAGGGTGCTTGCTGTGAGAGCTGTTAAGTTGTATAGCTTGGCTAGAATCTAAATTGTGTGTGTGTGTGTGTGTGTGTGTGTGTGTGTTTGTGTAGGATGTAGAGAGAAGAGTATTGACTAGCATGAGGTGACATTAGATTTCATGTGGCATGCTAAGATATTTGAACATTCTGTTCTATACAATAATTTTTTGCCATTTAGAAATGCAACTATAATATTAAGGGTTGCTTGGAGTAGGGCAACCAAAGTAAAGGCAGTGAAAATGGAGAAGGGATGGATTCAAAGGACATTTGGGATGTAGGAAAGACTGAATTTGAAAACTGAATAGATAACGTGTGTGGTAGAGGAGACAGGCTGACTCTGTGTGTATTGCCAGAAGCTTGGGCAGATGGTGGTAAAACAATACAATTGAATCACATAGAAGATGGTATCATTTAGGGAGAAGCAGGGAATATGATTAATTCAGTTAGGGAGATAAAGAGTTTTAAATGTTGTAGGACATTTAGATATAGATAGACCTGATGTATGAGGCTTAAAGATAAAGATTTGGAGACCATCTGGTTGTGTGTAGGTCATAGTAAGTCACGGGTTTGGGTAAAATCATCCAAGAACATGTAAAGCTTGAAGACAGGGGAATCAAAGACCCAGAACCCTAGGGAATTTCATAACTTAAGAGGAAACTGATTTTTTTCTTTTTAGGATAAAGACAAAGAATAGAATAGGAATCTTGAAGACTGTAGTGAAGACTTAGACTGCCAGTTAGAAAAGAAGTTCTTGAAGTGCCTGTAAAAACTTTGCTTAGAACAAAAGTGGTGCTGAAAGTCCTCTGAAGTTTTGATAGCATGCATTTTGTGTCTCACTTTATGCAGTGGACTCTTCTTCTTGATACACGGTGCTGCAGTTGCTTGTATCAACCTAATTATGCTCCTGACTACCTTTGTCCCTGGTTGGCCAAAATCACTTTAAGGAGGGATTTCACTAACACTTAAATTTTGATGACCTACAGTCATAAGGAAGATCATCTCTCTGCCATCATCTGGATCCTTGAAAATGTCAAAGAGCCCTGAGACAAGGAGCAAACACAGCTGAAAACTGTTTTCCCACCTCCAAACCTCGGCACAGATGTGGCTGCAAAATAGCAGCATCTAAGCATCTCTCTTGGCCTGGCCAGCACAGCCTCAGAGTGAGCAGCCCAGATCTGTCAACACCAGTCCAAGGGATGGGCAAAATGACCTGATTAGAAAGAGGAGGTCTTGACATTTATGGCCTATGGAATCAGCAGTGGAGATGAAAAGCCCTGGGAGGAAGAGAGTAGGAGAATGGACATTTTTTTTTAAAGAAAGAATTTGGGGGTACTTATGCAGGGTTAACTACCCCAGTGCTGCCCAGGCCTGAAAGAACAGGTAGAAAGGCTAGTGTCTGCAGTGTGTGTGTGTGTGTGTGTGTGTGGTGTGGTGTGTGTGTATTAGTTGCTCAGTCGTGTCTGACTCTTTGTGACCCCATGTACTATAGCACACCAGGCTCCTGTGTCCATGAAATTCTCCAGGCAAGAATATTGCAGTGAATAGCCATTCCCTTCTCCAGGGAATCTTCCCGATCCAGGGATTGAACCCAGATCTCCCATATTGCAGGCAGATGCTCTACCATCTGAGCCACCAAGAAGCCCACTGTCTGCAGTATATCCACACAAAAGTTGTGTTCCAGTCAAACTTTATCTATAAAAAACAAACAGAAGGGCTGTTTGGCCCCCGTGGTATAGTTAACTGACTCCTATACTAAGATATAGGTTATTCCACCTACCCAGAATAACCATATATATGTATGACTGCATATGCATACATGTATGTATGTATGACTTTGACAGGCAGGAGAAGGGGACGACAGAGGATGAGATGGCTGGATGGCATCACTGATTCAATGGACATGAGTTTGAGTAAACTCCAGGAGTCAGTGATGAACAGGGAGACCTAGCATGCTGCAGTCCATGGGGTCACAAAGAGTCGGACACAGCTGAATGACTGAACTGAACTGAATTGATGTATGTCCACACAGAAAGGACTGCAGAAGATCTGGACAGGGTGCAGATTCATGCCAAGAATAAGACTGAATCTTAAGATGACTGAGTAGGCTCAGTCCCACATGTCCTCCCCAACTCCATCTCTACACCCTTCACTCTCACCCCTGTTCATTTAGGCAGTCTTCTGGGTAGGCAGAATAACCTATATCTTAGTCAAGAGTCAGCTGACTGTACCACAGGGGCCAAATCCAGCCCTTCTGTCTGATTTTTATAAATAAAGTCTTATTAGAACATAGCCATGCTCATTCACTTGTGTGTTGTCTTATTTTCACATAAAATGTCAGAATTGAGTAGTTGTAACAGGAAACCTATAGTCTACAGAGACTGAAATATTTATGCTCTGGCCCTTTATAGAAAAAGTTTGCTGACCCCTGTCTTCGTATGAAGACACTTGAGCTTGAAAAACAGCTGTGCCTAAATTCATTTTATGTGGTTGAACCGCTCTATAGCATAAACACAAGACTCAGACACACACAGGAAACTGAGAATTAAATGGCTAAAAAAAGTGCATTCTAACTCTGAATTATATATTTTTAAATGTTGCATAGACTTTGTTTGGATTACCCTCTTTTTTTCCCAGGCTTCATCTTAATCTTCCCAAGTGAAATCTGTCCTTTGCTTCATGTTGTCTTGTAACCATATTTCAATAGCACTTAATCAGTGATAAAACTGCTTTGATTTATTCCCAGCTGTGGATATTATTGTTGAAATCTGTGTAAGTGTTTCGACGTGTTATGATTGGAGCAATAGCATTTAGGAGTCCAGAGGCAAGTCAGAAAATTAACAACTGAGTCTTCTGATGCCTAAATTAACTGCACAGACAGCGCTGAGTACAATGAGAAAGTTCTGTAGAACTTACTCGGCAGTATGTAAAGTGTTGAAATGGCTCACCCATTAAAAGTATTATATCATAAGGACAAGTTCTCATTGCATATACTCTCCAAAGGCAGTGCCAGCATTTCATTTACAGGACAGCTGGCTGCTCTTTTCTTTGGGGACAATTTTCTTCATGCAACATATAGATTGTTGATGCTCTAGCATCTAACGTTACATTTCCCTATTCTGCAGGAAGACTGGGCCCCGGTATGTGCCTTGTGTGCCTTATGATGGGCTTCGCTGATGTATTTAAAGTCATCTTATGGGAACAAAAGGAAACAGTCTATGTTCATTTCAGAAAACTTAGACTAGAGAATACACAAAGAAGAAGCATTGGGACCCATAATCTAGCAACTAGCAGTATCAGTCATTTATAGTTTTCCAAACAGTTTTTTTTAAATTCCTGCATGAATTGTAAAATGAGACAGAAAAAAAATGTCTGGGTCTAGATATGTTTAGCATGATTACCTTCCCAGTGTTCCCATTCAATTTCTGGCACTTTATTTCTTCATGTAAACCTTCCATAAGTGCTATTTTTATTTCAAGATTGTTTGTAGTTTGAGATGTACTATGCATTAGAATTGGCCATCATATGAAATCATTTGCTCTTTTGCTAAATCTGAATTTATGTAAATTTGAGAGATTTTCAGTACATATTTTAATTGTTATTGATTGATTTTACTCAGTGCTCTCCATCCATTGTTCACAAGGATGATGGCATTATTGATCATCACGATTGCAAGGTGTTTATTGGACTTGAGATTTTTTAATATATAAATATGATGTTCTGTTTTCATAAAACAGTTATCCTTTGATGTCCTTAGAAACTCTGTAGCTGTCATAAACCTTTGTTAGTTGAAATAATGATCTTTGATCACTTTTTAGCAGCTGAAAATGATCACATTCTTAGATTGGTTAATATTACTCTTTTGCTGTGGATCAAAACTTATTTATCTCCCTAACTGAACTATGAATCCCTTGAGAGTCAAGACTATATTTTGTCTCAGAATTTCTAGTACCTTACCCAGAATTCAGTATCTGGCACACAAAAAACTACATGGTTGATAAATATTTGCAGAATAAAGGGGAAATTTCTTGCCCCAAATCATCTATAAGTATAATGTCAGAACACATGTCCTCGCTTGCCCTGTAGGTTCTCTTATTTTTCTTTTTAATACTTGATGTAGTAGAGTGAGTGGTTAAGAAGGCAAGCTCTAAAAAGAAAAAAGAGAAAAAGAAGGCAGGCTCTTTGTTCAAAGGCCCAGTAAAGTTGATATCTGAGCTTCTTTCGTTTCTTAGCCACGTGACATTGGCCAAGTCTGTGGACCTCGGTTCCATTACTTGTAAAATAGTGACGCAATAGAAACTGCTGCATGGGATTTTTGAGAATGAAATGAGATGCCTTGCCCATTCTTAGTTCTTAGCAAATGTTAGCTCATCCCCTTCACCGCTCACCTTCATCATTTTTATACCTTAAAGTTAGCTGTTTTATAACAAGCTTTTCTTTTTAAGTTAAAAAAAAAAGTTTTAGTATGGATAATAAACATTAAAAATAGGTATCTGCCACAAACATGTGATTCTTTATTATGATTTATTTTAGATTCTTTTTAAGGTTGTTTTTTAATTGGAGGAAAATTGTTTTACAATGTTGTGCTAGTTTCCGCCATACAACAGTGCAAATCGGCCGTAAGTTATCGATCATTTCACTTTTTAATTGTAGACTTACAATCACTTGAATGGAATAGTTTACATGGACCTGCTATTCTTGTGCCTTTTCTTATACTCATTTTATAGAGAGACAAATTCTGAAATAATGTAAGTCTTCTTCAGGCTGGGCTTCCCTGGTGGCTTAGACGATAAAGAATCTGCCTGCAATGCAGGAGACCTGGGTTCGATCCCTGGGTTGGGGAGATCCCCTAGAGAAGGGAATGGCAACCCACTACAGTATTCTTACCTGCAGAATCCATGGACAGCAGAGCTTGGCGGGCTACCGCCCATGGGGTCACAGAGTCGGACATAACTGAGCGACTAAGCACGCACGTACACAAACCTTCTTCAGGCTACTCAGAATTTTGAACAGGAAAAAATAGAAATTCCAGAACAAGGTTCTCTAACCCTTGTGTAAAACCTTCCCTTCCTCTCTAAACCCGGTGCCAAAGTAGCTATGCAAGTATCATTTACATCCCCAGGCAGGGCTTGGGCTTCTAAGTCAGGCACTGTGTTTTGCTGAAGTCTGCTAACAGCCTGTGCATTAAATTCATAATGAGATTAAAATCTACTGTTCTTAGAAAAAGAAGAGTTGAGAATGTGTTGCAAAAGCCCTTTTGTCTCATCATATTAATGTTGATGCCCTCTTATCCCAGAAACTTGGCTGAAGCTGGAGCCAAAATCTATATTGGTTTAATTTTAAGTGGCCTTGTGAACAAGTGAGTACAGACACGGAAGGAACTGAAAGGTACTTAGAGCACTCAGACTCCTGGACCTGGACTCTCAGGTGGGGCTGGGCCCACATGCTTAACATTTCTGTGAAGGAGGAGCTGGATGTTGAGACCTTTGCCACTTTCTTTCATTGTAATCACAGAGGCAGATGGGATTCATTAATGAGCATAATAGGATTAGATATCAGAAAAAATCCCAAATTTTCTAATCTAATGTGAAAAGAACTTCTCAAGAAGTAGACAAAGGCATTTCTTCTGCAGTCTTTGAAGAAAGAGTATGAAGTGACTGTTTTATAAGATAAATCAAGTCTGAATATTCAGCCTGATGATCTGCTAGACCAATGGTAGCAATCACCTTTATTCCTATTCAGCTTTAAACTCTTTTTTTTCTTTTTATTTTACCTGGGTAAGCATATTCCTTATTATTGAAAGGAAAAAAAAAAAAAAACAATGGTACTGCAGAGTGACTTTCTCCCCTGCTATAGGACACCAGCTAAATGCAATGAGCATCAGTAACAGTGGCTGCTGACTCACAGACATGCGCGTGGACTGGGTTCATTTTGAATGAGCCAGGCAGGTTCCAAGCTCAAAAGCAGCCTCGCTCAGGTGTGCCTGCCTCGCCAGGCCCCTGCTGCTCCGGAAGGTGAAGAGTGCTTGATCTCTTCCAGGCTGGTCTCAGCCAGGGGTCTATTGTTAAGACCTGCCTGAAAGCTGGCAAAATGACATTCCCCGGTGTGATTGAGTTTTAATGTAAGATTACAACCATAGATCAAAGTGAGGAGGACATTTGGGCAGGGGCTCTTAAGAATTTTAGAGCCAGAGCATAAAGAAGATAATTATACTGTGTGATTTAGGGTTGATTCTGCATGTGTCACTCATGAGCAAGGCTTGTCCTCTAGCTGATAAAGGGCTTCACTTTCCCCCACCCCCCACCAATGTCCCCTGTTATTTAGCATCTAGAAGACCTTTTGAGGACTGTGATTAAAGAAACCAAAACTGTTCTAAAAATGGCTTTTCCTGATAATGGAGATCAGCTTTTTATACAAAAAAAGCATATTCTGGATTTGTTATCCATGAATTTTGGAACAAAAGAAAAAGAGAAAAAAAATGGGGCCAGCAAGCTGATAGAGTCAAAGTCCTTTTGTTCTGACTTTGCCATCCAGATTTTATGATAATTCAACCCCAGCTGGGCTTAAGTTTGCCTTTGCATTGTTGACCTATTTTTTTCAAAGTGCTACAAGAGCAGAATCAATTTTCTTACCTGAAGACCTATTTGGAAATTCCTCTTCAACTTTAGAGTTTTGGAGAAGTTCAGTTCTCCTGATGATCTGATATGCTTACTTTATTAACTGATGATTTTTCTGCAGTTCTGAAAGTATATCCTTTTTGTCATGGCTACCAGGGACCAAGTCCCATGCTTAGTTATGATTACTTGTTTTACCCTGTTTCTAGAAAATGCACCTTTTTTATTTATTTTTATTTTTTTGTAACTTTCTGACTTTTTACACACTTTTAGTAACAGGACCATTGTTCTATATTTTCTGTACCAAGGAATGTATGCTGCATGAAACCTTTTTAATGGAATTTGTTTTTGAACTTTAACCATATTTTGTCTTATAAGGAATATATGATTTTTTTTCTTAATATTGGAAATATGGGCAAGCAAAAGGAGAAAAAATGAAAATGATCCTTAATTTCACCAATCAGGGAATAATGTGCCTTTAACATTGTGGTTACCTAACCTGTGGGTCTCCCATACAAAGAGGATCATGAAGAGGCTCCACCCATAATCCAGCCTCCTAAGGCATCAGAGAGTGTAAAACATGCTGCATGCTTAGAACAATACCGGGGTAAGATAAATGTCTGATGGTGTTATCAACTGTTGTGGGGTGTTTTGTTTCAGACCTTTATCCCTAGGCATGTATCAAACCACTTTTATAAATAAATATGAGCATATATTCAGTGGAATCATGATTTTGGAGAGCTGCAAGGGGGATCTCAGGGTTTATCCAGTGTAGTTTCTTCACAGGACATCAGCTTAGGAGTTCTTTTCAGCTGTCCTTTTCCAGGATCCTAACCTGGGACTTACTGAGGCAGAAACTTGAAGAATAGATGGATATACTGGGAGCAGAAGCAAGGTGATTTTAGTAGGTGTGCTTCTGGCGAGACATGTCAAACTGTAGCCAAGTCTCCTTTGCCAGGTGCAGAAGGGAAGTATCCTGGAGGCCAAGTAGAGCCTCAAGGCCACACAGTGTTCACTTAGGGCCGAAGCAGAGCCCAGATCTCGGCACTGCTCCTCAGCAGTGTTTCTGTCGTGTGGAGGGCCACCAGGCACCTTTAAAGAGAAGCTTTTTGTGTAAATTTCTCAGCCTAGTAATTTGTTATATCCAGGCAGTTGCTACAAATAGTATTGTGTTTTAAGATAGACCAGAATGTTTGCGAGCAATTCACTGAGGTTACCAGCTATGCAGTTGTGGAAAGTAAAAGCAAAACAAAGAAACACTTGCCTCCATCCATTTATTCATTCACTGTGAAGCATGATAGCGTTCACACAGTAGTCCCCTCTTATCCGTAGCTTCCCTTTCCATGATTTCAGCTACCTGTGGTCAACCATGGTCCAAAAGTATTAAATAGGTAATTCGCAAAAGAAATAAATCATAAGTTCTAAATGGCACACAGTTCTGAGTAGCTTGATGAAACCTCACACTGTCCCATTCCATCCTGCCTGGGATCCCCAAGCATCAACATAGTCTGCTCCTTACATCCAACCATCAACATTGTCATGGCTCCATGATCCAGGATCACCAGAAGCATATAGTCCTCCTTCTGTATATTTCAGAAGCTCAGTAGTAGCCTAACCTTATATCATAGTACCTTTGTCATTCACCTCACTTCACCTCCTCACTTTACCTCATCCCACATCATCGCAAGAATGGTGAGTGTAGTGCAATAAGATATTTTTAAAGAGGCACCACACTTGCATAACTTTATTCCAGTATGTTTTTATAATTGTTCTATTTGTTGTTAAGTTATTATTATTGTTGTTAATCTGCTACTGTGATTAGTTTATAAACTGAATTTTATCATAGGTATGTATATATAGGAAGGAACATAGTATATATAGGGTTACATACTTGGATTTCAGGTTATAGGGTTGCAAGTCTTGGGTTTAAGGCACTTACTGAGGGTCTTGGAACTCTCACAGATAAGGGGAATCTACTGTATTTCACTAATTCAGTCTGACCTTCATTCATGAGTTATAATTAGTAAAGTTTTACTGCATTTCAACTCCTAAGTTGAGATGGTTTGGACAGAGGGTAGAAGAGAAATTTAGTTATGAACTTAAAACTTTTGAGGGCAGCTTGCAATGAAACTCTCTCCATTGCTTGAGGTGGTATTCTGTTGCAGATGGTTTATATCTGAGAACAAGCAGTGGTGTATCATGTTTCCTATCATTCCAGGAAGTTCAGTTCACCTATAAATATATAAAATATCATGTGCTGTAAGTTGACCTGTGTTTGAGAAATAACTAGAAGAAAAAGCCAAGTGCTTATAGGCTGCACAAACTAAGCCTGTGATGGGGTGATTTGTAATGTCTCTAAACATTACAGGAATATCTACAGTCTTGTATGACACTGCCCTTGCCATTGCACATGACTGATTCTATAAGAATCTACATGTAGGTGTTTAGATGTTTTACCATGTCTGCCTGACATAAACTAATGATGTAGACTGCTAACCGTGGTGACATGATTAAACAGGATGTTAATTAGTGGCTCCTCTAAGAGTCTTGATCCTTCCTTTTAACAGCCTTTGTTGTGCATGTATGAAAGTTAAAGAGACAGAAATGGTTGTTCCCTGTATGGCATCTGTTAATAGCAATGGGAACTCAAGGAAAAAAAAAAAGCATTTAAGCCACCGAGTAAGACATATCAGGTCCATCTTCTTGTCCTGGGAGTTGTCCAAAACCATGTCTTTGTGGAAAGGAATATGGCAATTTTCCTATGAGCTGTAATCATTTGTACTATTACTTAGTTGTCATGTATTGATGATCTCATTTCAATCAAACATATCTCATTCTGTAAGCTTTTGATGGGAGGAATTTTTGGAAGGGTTTAGGAAGGTTAAATCTGTGAGACATGGCTTCCATCTGGAATGCATTAGCTACAAAGATTTATTAGTCAGAGTGCCTCTGCATAATGTTCCATGGAAAGCGGGTCCTGCATCTAATTTCCAGCATGATGTCTATATGAGGAGTGATCTTTGAAATATCATAGGTGACAATCAAGTTTGTTATAAAAATAGTAAATGCCCAGGATTTTCATGGCGGCTATTTTAAATCCCTCATGAGAGCTGCTAAGCAGGTAGTTGATTTGTTGACAAATGATAAAACTCAAGGAATAGCAACATGCATGAAATTTTAAAAGAGGATGGCCCTTTTTTAGCAGAAAAAGACTCTTAGAACAATCGGGACCATTTAATGTTTTCATTTACCTTTTCTCTGAGCAAGAGAACATTAGAAAAATAATAAGACCAGTACTCAAACTACATGTAGAAGGGCATCCTCTTTCTGATTAAAATTGTTCTTTAGAACTAGTTGTGTTGATCAGTAAGTGAAGCAGGGGAAGCTTTGTAATATCTCATAAAATACACAGCCTGAGACTATACTGGTCTGTGCTGTGATGTGATTGGTTCCAATTAGAGATGATGAAGGTGCTAGAATTTCCAATTCTACTGATCTCTGTGTGGGAGGAAGGCAGAGCTGATATACAGCTTAGGCTTACCTGGGCTACTGTACCCTTTGAAGACAGCAAACATAAACACAGAAATGGGGGTAAAGTTTGAATTTAGGTTGCAGAAACAGTGATCAGATGGAAGCCAGAAGCTTCTGCTTCCTGCTGAAAAGGCAGCTTGAGCTCTGGGGAAAGTTTTTCTCCTCCTCACTTTCCTTGTTCTCAGTGGCCAGCATTAAGGTAACGTGAGAGCAGGTCCAGTTCCACAAAAGCTTTTTATACCATCAGGAGGCAATTATGGCCTAAGAGACCTTCCCTGGCTGCATCATGTCTTCCTGAAAATGCAGGGCAAAGGATTAATGCCAGGTGAAGGACGAGTCAGCATCCAAATATTTATCTCTGAATTTAGGTCACTCCACAATGCCCAGTTGTGTCATTCCCTCTCAACGTAGGAAAAAGTGTTCTGTATCCTGGATACAAGTTCAGTACAAAATTGTTCTCCAAGGATTACAAGGGAAATGCTGAAGCTCAGCAATTTTCTTTGCCCCTTGCATCGGGCTGCTGTGCCATCGGGTGGGCTTGTGCCAGACAGCAGAATGGAGAGTGAAGTAGTGCTGGCTACAAAACTCCTGTGAGAGAAAGGAGCCTTTACCACCAGACCTCAAAGAGCAGGGCCTGAACTTTTCACCTTCTCGGTGGACATTTGCAAGGTCCTCAGCTTGAAAGTGTTTCTCTTCTGCAATCCACTGTGCATGCTAGGAAGGCCACAGCTGGGCCAGTGCCTCCCCTCTGGCACCCGATGAAGACACATTCCCACTCATCCACTTGCAGTCATAATCTTTGTTAACTTGGATGCATTTAAGGACATTAATTTCTTCTTTTCTCCCATGAGGTGTTAGCAGAAAATCCCACTCATTTTTCCTTGCCAGCAATATGATACATGGTCTCCACACATCCATATCCCAGACATACCCCTAATCCCAATGGTGCAGTCTCCAATACCCTCAGAGCAGTCTGGTTGTCATCACAGAGGAGTGCAGCTTACCTTCTGGGCTTGCCTTATAAGATCTGTGGGAGAGTGCCTTGTCTCCTCTCCCCAGCTGATGCTGCCTTTACTAAGGGAGAATAGCGCCTAGGCCACTCTGTTATACACCTGTTGTTGCAGGTACCTTGCGTTAATTAAGGACGTCTCTGGTGGCTCAGACAGTGAAGAATCTACCAGCAATGTAGGAGACTTGGGTTCAACCCCTGGGTCGGGAAGATCCCCTGGAGAAGGAAATGGCTACCACTCCAGTATTCTTGCCTGGAAAATTGCATGGACAGAGGAGCCTGGCGGGCTGTAGCCCATGGGGTGGCGAAGAGTCAGACGCAACTGAGCAAATAATACTTTCACTTTTTCTGTGTTAATTCAAGTTTCACTGTATACAGACTATTCACAAGATAGCCTTGTGTCTTTGGAAATGATTTAATGTGAACTAAACAAAACCGTAATAGAAACCACGATCAGTCCCCAAAGACATTTGGCATATGGTTGGAAATACTTTCAATGACACAACTACTGTGGAGAAATTAATCCAAGAATTCTGAATGTTATTCTGAGATCGGCCCAGACCTGCCCAGTTGTCCAGATCGTTCTTTGATGACTTTGTGTGAATCCTAGCATCCACTTCCCCCAAAAGTAATAATTTGTTTTCATTCATTATTCATTTACCTTGAGGCAGATAAAGTTCTAGACAACTTTCACATTTGCTAAAGAAAAACTCTTTTTGATTCAAGTAGTACTTTTTAAAGCTTCAGAGCCTTAGAATTAAATTCACTGCTTAATGTAGACTTGAATGCAGAGACATATCCTGAAGGAAATACCAAACATATTTGGTATGAGGAGAAATACTCAGTTTTTCTTTCATGTCACAGTCTAAGCTGTTATCAATATTTTGCATCACTTTAAATTTTCTGCATTTTTAAATTAATTTTTATTAGAATATACTTGATTTGATCACTGAGGAAGGCCTTCTTATCTCTCCTTGCTATTCTTTGGAACTCTGCGTTCAAATCAATACATCTTTCCTTTTCTGCTTTGCCTTTAGCTCCTCTTCTTTTCTGAGCTATTTGTAAGGCCTCTCCAGACAACCATTTTGCCTTTTTGCATTTCTTTTTCTTGGGGATGGTCTTGATCACTGCCTCCTGTACAGTGTCACAAACCTCCGTCCATAGTTCTTCAGGAACTCTGTCTATCAGATCTAATTCCTTGAATCTATTTGTCACTTCCACGATTTAGGTCATGCCTGAATGGTCTAGTTTTCTAGACCCTACCTTCTTCAATTTAAGTCTGAATTTGGCACTAAGGAGTTCATGATCTGAGCCATAGTCATCTCCTGGTCTTGTTTTTGCTGACTGTATAGAGCGTCTCCATCTTTGGTTGCAAAGAATATAATCAGTCTAATTTTTATATGGACCATCTGGTGAAGTCCATGTGTGGAGTCTTCTCTTGTGTTGTTGGAAGAGGGTGTTTGCTGTGGCCAGTGCATTCTCTTGGCAAAACTCTGTTAGCCTTTGCCCTGCTTGAATTTGTATTCCAAGGCGAAATTTGCTGGTTACTCCAGGTATCTCTTGACTTCCTAATTTTGCATTCCAGTCTCCCATAATGAAAAGGACATCTTTTTTTAGTGTTAGTTCTAGAAGGTCTTGTAGGTCTTCATATAACCATTCAACGTCAGCTTTTTCTGCATTACTGGTTGGGGCATAGACTTGGATTACTGTGATATTGAATGGTTTGCCTTGGAAACGAACAGAGATCATTCTGTCATTTTTGAGATTGCATTCAAGAACTGCATTTTGGACTCTTTAGTTGACTATGATGGCTGCTCCATTTCTTCTAAGGGATTCTTGCCCACAGTAGTAGATGTAATGGTCATCTGAGTTAAATTCACCCATTCCAGTCCATTTTAGTTCACTGATTCCTAAAATGTCAATGTTCACTCTTGCCATCTCCTCTTTGACCACTTCCAATTTGCCTTGATTCATAGACCTAACATTCCAAGTTCCTATGCAATATTGTTCTTTATAGCACTGGACTTTACTTCCATCACCAGTCACATCCACAACTGGGTGTTGTTTTTGCTATGACCAAACTAGACAGCATATTAAAAAGCAGAGACATTGCATTGCCAACAAAGGTCCATCTAGTCAAAGCTATGGTTTTTTCAGTAGTAATGTATGGATGTGAGAGTTGAACTATAAAGCAAGCTGAGTGAGTGCCAAAGAATTGTTGGTTTTGAACTGTGGTGCTGAAGAAGACTCTTGAGAATCTCTTGGACTGCAAGGAGATCCAACCGCTCCATCCTAAAGGAAATCAGTCCTGAATATTCATTGGAAAGACTGATGCTGAAGCTGGAATTCCAATACTTTGGCTACCTGATGCGAAGAACTGTCTCATTGGAAAAGACTCTGATGCTGGGAAAGATTGAAGGCGGGAGGATGAGATGGTTGGATGGTATCACTGACTCAATGGATGTTAGTTTGAGTAAGCTCTGTGAGTTGGTGATGGATAGAGAAGCCTGGTACTGCAGTTCATGGGGTTGGAAAATGTTGGACACGACTGAGTGACTGAACTGATAGTTGATTTACAGTACTGTGATAGTTCCTACGTAGAGCAAAGTGAATCAGTTATATATATACATATATCCATTCTTTCTAAGATTCTTTTCCCACGTAGGTCATTACAGAGTATTGGGTAGAGTTCCCTGTTTTATACAACAGGTTCTTATTATTTATCTATCTTATATATATGTGTGTGTGCACTCAGTCATGTCCAACTCTTTGCAACCCAATGGACTGTAGCCCACCAGGCTCCTCTGTCCATTGAATTTTCCAGGCAAGAATATTGAAGTAGGTTGCCATTTCCTTCTCCAGGGGATCTTATATATAGTAGTGCGTATATGTGAATCCGAATCTCCCAATTTATCACTCCCCAGCTTCCCTCTTGGTAACTGTAAGTTTGTTTTCTGTATCTATGATTCTATTTCTCTTTTGTAAATAGGTTCATTTGTACCATTTTTTTTCAATTCCATGTATAAGCAATATCATATATTCATCTTTCTCTTTCTGACTTACTCCACTTAGGGTGACAATCTCTGGGTCCACCCATGTCACTCAAATGGCAGCACTTGCTTCTTTTTTATGGCTGAGTAGTATTCCATTGTGCATATGTGCCACCTATTTATTCATTCTTCTGTCAGTGGACAGTTAGACTGCTTCCATGTCCTGGCTGTTGTAAATAGTGCTGCAGAGCAATGCACTTTGGGGTGCATGCATCACTTTGAGAGCTTACAGTGAATGGTGTTGGATTTGTAATCCCTGAAGAAGATTTAGCTTCGGGACCAGAGCCCAGGCTTGACCACTCAGGGCTCTTGTGTGGCAGAAGTTTTATTACAGTAAAAAGGAACAGAGAAAGTGTCTGACACAGACATCAGACGGGGGCGGAGACTGCCCCCCTCACTAGTGTTGGCGAGGGAGTTATATACTTTTTAAATTAGTTATTGCAATAAATCAAAAGAATGTCTCAAGGTTGTAAAGATCTTACTAGACCCACTCCCATAATTTACATTGTAAGATAACAGCATTAGCCGGAAGGTTTTCGGAAGGAGAAACTGTCCACAAGCAGCATGCATTGTTGTTATATAATCCTTAGTACAGAGTTTAAACTGAGTTGTTTGTTGTATAATCAGTTCCTTGCTTAAAGAAAAAAAAAAAAAACACACCCATTTTATGTAATGAAGACTAAGGAATGTAGAGGAGAAGAAAAAAAGCTTGTCCTTTTCTTCTCTTTGAGAACCCCAGACCCCTATCTCCACTTCAAGAGCCCCAGGCCCCTTCTCCTCCTCGGGGACCCTGGACTTCTTATCAGCCTGCCTAGGAATTGACTCTCTCATTTCCAAATTATAGTTTTCTCCAGATGTATGCCCAGGAGTGAGATTCCTGGATCATATGGTAGCTCTATTTTTAGTTTTTTGAGGAACCTCTGTACTGTTCTCCATAGTAGCTATAACACTTTATATTCCCACAACAGTGAAGGAGGGCTCCCTAAATTGTCCGTATTTTGATAGTAATTAGTAAAGATTTATATCTCCCATCCATGTCTGAGATTCAGAACTTTTAGAAGTCACACAGAGAAGAAAAACTATAAAATTCTGTGAGTAAAGTTCTATGAGTAAAGGTTAATTTTATTAAATCTAGCAAAAATTATTTCCATTGCAATTAAATTCTTAGAAAAAGAATCATAACACTAATGTGTTGTCATGTCTGAAACAGAAGTTTAACAGCTTTGAAATGAGATTTGATATAAAAACCAGTTGCAATCATCTTCTCAACCCTTTTCCAGTGTAAAATTTTATCTGCATGCTCTGTGATGTATGAAAGAAATCTATCAGTTAGTTCACTCAATTCAATCATGATCAGTATTTAAGTGGAAAAAACTTAACTTGGCTGTTTGATTCAGTTGACAAGTTATATATGGTTTCTTATGTAGGCATAGGATTAGAAAACTGTGAAATATTATACAGGTGTGAGATGTTACTGTTGATTTGCATAACCTATGGGAAGTCTGCAGTTTTAGTTGCTTTAGTATCATTATCCTGTAGACTTCCAGTGAAGATCATCAAGGGCATGACTACATGTGCAATTAAATTCAGTGTCATCTCAAATTCAAGACCTGGTTTGAATCTAAAGATTCATCTAGATGTGCAATCTGAGGTAAATCAGTTAATCTCTGATTCATCTGAAAAATGGGAATCGTTTTATCTCATAGTGTTGCTAAGAAGATCAAAGGATTGTTTTGTAGTGACAAGACACAAAGGTTAATTATTTCTGTTCCGTAAACTTGATCCACTACTCTTATGGCAGCATACCTTAAAGGAAAACGTTATACCACCTTCACCTCAACACCGTTTATTCCATGATCACCTCCATCCTTCCTCTACTTGGGTCAGGCTCCTTCCCATTTGTGTGAGTGCCCAAGAACCCTCCTTCATCCACATATAGATCTTTTCTTTTTTCAATTTTACCACACTGTGTGGCAAGTGGGATCTCAGTACCCTGACCAGGGATCAAACCCAGAGTCTTAACCACTGGATGGCGAGGAAAGTCCCAACACATAGAATTCTTCATTGCAGTATTCTGTTCACTCTCTGTCATGCTTGCTAGGCTATAGACTCTTTAAGGTTAGAGATATTTCTGCCTGGCATCCAGCATAGTGCCCGGTACCCGGTACCCAGTAGTCATTCAGTAATTACAGGCTGAATGAGTGAATGAACATATGGAAAACTATGCATGAGGTGAATGGTAGATCCTTCTTGCAAGGATTTCACAGTAGTGCCAAAGATGTGGCCTTCTACACATTGACTAGAAGGCTTTTTACAAGTGTACTTGCATGTGATGCATATAGCTCTGTTATGAGCATACTGTTTTGTATTTTTTTATTAGTGACACTGGCAATAGCAATAAAGGTGACTTTACAATGACCTAAGTCTAAATGGTCCCTTTGTACTATCATACTGGAATACAACTTTGGAATTTCTAGATTTTTAACCCTCACTTCTCTCTGGGCAGAGTGAGTTACATACTGTATACCCCTACAAGGCAGCTCTTATTTCCCGGGTCAAGGTAGTCTGACTTTAAATTACAACATAATAAAAAATTGATGACACATAAAATTGGGCTTTCCAAGTGACTCAGTGGTAAAGAATCCACCTGCCAAGCAGGAGACATGGGTTTGATCCCTGGGTTGGGAAGATCCCCTGGAGAAGGAAATGGCAACCTATTCCAGTATTCTTGCCTGGGAAATCCCATGGATAGAGTAACTTGGTGGGCTACAGTCTGTGGGGTCACAAAAGAGTCAGACATGACTTAGTGACTAAACAACAACAACAAAAATAAAATCAGCATGGTTAGTAACACTAAAACAAGAAATATAGCTGTTTCTTTCTCTCTGTTGTATCTTGCACTATTTCCTAAGTGTGGTAACTAGGCAACTCCATGTTATAAAAGTAAATGTTTGTTTTCTGCACCTGGAGTATGCAATTATTCCCCCCAAACCATCACTCTTCTTCAAGATGTATGTACCTAAACTTTCTTGGAATTCTAAACTTTCCTCCAATATCCTAGATTTTTATAAGCTCTTAATCAGATAGTCTTCTGGTCTTAAGCCCCCCTTTAGGAAATTCAGTGTTGAGTTGGTCAAAAGACATAAATGCTCCTCTGATTTTGAATGCTTTAAAGGGTTTGGACAGTTCAGCTGAGAAGACTGTTTCAATGTCATATAAATTTATTTCTGTCAATCCTTTCTGTACCTACTCTGCCTATTTCAATAGCATAGTTTTATCCCGATGTTCTTAATTTTTAAAAATCTTTCCATTTGCAGCATTCTACAGGAATGTGATTGTCAGATAATAACAGCTAACACCCATGTAGTCAGTATGGGTCAACATCTTAGAAGATGTTCATAAAAGGTGTTATAAGTTCTAAGGGAAAAATCACACCCTGATGAGCCTTAGGGAAGATTTCATGTAGGAAGTGACATTGGTTAGGATATACACTCCCTGTGTGACTTTTACCCTTAAGCAGAACCATCGTCATTTTTACATTAACTGACAAACAGGTTCCAGTGAAAAGTCTGAGCTTGTGGTGAGCGTCCGGTAATGAGGTGAGGGTTGTAGGAAATTGCCTCGAGCGGCCTCTAAGAGGATCACAGCTCAGGGCAGGCTTAGGTTAGAGCCCCGATTCGTATCCTGCTCTGCCATTGCCTCTTGGGGCACACCAACAGACCTGGTTCACCCTCAGTTTCATTATCTGTAAAATGGGGACAACAGCAGTTTCAAGTTCATGGGGTGACTGAGACAAGAGTAATTTCAGTGGAACCCCGGGAGTCGTGAATTCATCCTAAAACTTGCAAAGGAAAAGGCTGCTGATAAGGAATCACTTCCTGCCCTTCTGTCACAAATAATGGTGACTTTTTTTGGCTTATTTTTAGCTCAGTGCCGAGCACTGGTAAACTGGAGACAGTCATGACAGGAAATTAGTTCACATAAGGATGTGTTGGAGAAGTCGAGCGCACTGGAGAAGCCCAGCTCCGGTGCCTCCTCTCCTCCTCATAGCTAGCTGGGCAAGGCACCTGGGGGAAGTCACGCTGCCATTCTGTTCCGACTGCATTTCCTCTCCTGCGCATGAGGTTCTGGACCAGATGATCCCCATGGCCCTATGGTCGTCCCTAGTGCTGCCTGCTGGTCTCTGGTTGTCTTCTCCTGTGCACGAGGAGAATTTAACTCTCTGCCCCCTTGTGATTGCGTGGGACCAAAAACTGGTTCCAGCCAACGGGCTGTGAGTGGAAATGAGCTGTCTTGCTGAGGATGGCACATCTAGTCACAAGGCCCTCTGAGGTTCTCCTCTCTTCCACGTCACAGTGGCGGCTGCCCGGCAGCCTGGGCCCTAGGAAGACCCCTGTGAAGCAGAGTCCTCAGTGCCCCACGGTGGATGTGAGCATGAGTGACAAATAAGCTCCCCTTTTTAAACCACCCATAAAGTGGGGCTGGTTGTCACTGCATCATAAGCCACCCATCCTGAGTTGTCACAGAGACTGTCTAGCACAGGACTGTAGAGAAGGCAGTAGGAACTCATGTCTGATCATCGTGGTCCCGAATGTAGCTACGGATTTGCGTCCTGGCTCCACACCCGACTAGCAGTGTGATCTTGTGCCAGTTGCTTCTCCTTCTCTGAATTTCCATTTCTTCGTATGTGAAATGGGGATAATGCTATTGACTATCTTACTGAACTAATGTAAAGATTCAGGAGATTTTGCATATAACACATTGTAGAAAACGGCAGAGAGTAGGATAATTCTTATTATTCTACTTTTAACACTGTGAGCCAATGGTTTCATCATCTTTCTGTATTTTCTGTTGTGGCCATTGAGGCAAAGTGAGTTTAGAAGAAATATACCAATGGATAGTAGCTTAGAGAGTAAAAGGACCTATACCTTCACCCTCTTAAGACCAGCAGCTTCTGATGGGAATTGGAGGTTTGAAACCATTCGTGTGAGATCATTACATTTTAGTCAGCCCATTCCAAAGACAGGAGTCAAATCCATTAAGCAAATCTGAAGTAATCCTCTCATAAGTAGCCATCGTCCAAATCGTGATATTTTTCTACAAATACCTCTTTGGGAAAAGAGATTATGTATGTTTCACCTTGGATCTTGCAAATTTGTGTCACACTTTGTGTCTTTAAAGCTTTCCAACAAACATTAAATTGATTATACAGTAAAGGCAATAGCTCATTTGGAATATTTACCAGAAAACCCCCATAGAATGAGCATAATGAGAAAAATAATGAAGCAGTAATTATAATTCTCAAGGCTAATAATTTTAATAATAATTTATACTTAAACAGCTCTATACATAAGGAGATTTCAAAGGTTTATAAATATTAAGTAAGTTCTGCATGGCTTACAGTTCCTAAAACAATGCCTTGAACCTAACATTCCTGAAACATTCACTCATCATCAGTGTTACTCATCTTATTTTACAAGTGGATAAACTAAGGCAGAGAAAATACGCCTGGAATCACATAACCCTTGGCCTAGTACCTGTACATCTAATCAACACAATTCAAATTCCATCCTGGAACAATCTATGTCCCTGTCTATAGGGGAGTTCCATTGTATTACTGTAACTGCTATCGCTGGTTCATGTGATATGACCATGGACTTGATTTAGGGTCATGGTCTCTATGTGAAAACAATTAGAACTGAGATGATAGGTGTTTGCAGGATGTGGTCTGTCCTCAGTGGATGTGTAAGAAGAGTTTCATGTTGGATCCTTGGCATGATACATCCAAAAGTTTTGCTCAAGCCGGAAGTTCACTGCCAATCATGCCCACCTCCTCAAGAGGTGACCCAGAACCCATCAAAAGCTGCAGTTCCTGCTCACAGTTTGTGTAAGCCTTTTTTTTTTTTCCTTCTCCTGTTCCATTGTGCTCATTCACACATGATATCCAAAAACAGTTAAGTAAAATGAGGGATATTATATCTGTCACACATGAGAAAACTGCAGTTATGGATTCACTTATTGCATTCATTGCTTTCTGGACTCTGGAGTCCCCTGGGCATTGCCACAAATCTACATGGTAGCCCCCCGTTTCATATTCTGTGTGAGACTCTCTAGTGAGGCCAGCGTGTATATAAAAGGTTCATGATTATTGTTGTTAATTTTTTTCACTTTTATAGCTCAAATGAATCAGCCTTAACTCATGGTAACAGTAAGGGCCGCTCTGGCCAAGTACATTACTGTAATCTATTGTTGAAATAGCTTGCTCCCGGCGACATGGTGAGTGTCGGAGGTCCTGCCTTCTGAATTAATACCAAAGCATAGGCAACAGAGCCGACACGTAACAGAGGCCCAGAAGCCACTGTTTCCCTATGATGCTTTCTGGGAGATCCACCCCTCCTAATTTTTCCATATTCAGTTTAAGACAGGCCTCTGACTCCCGTGGGCTTGCATAATGACGAAGATGAAGCAGTCATTTGTTCCCGTAAGTGCACATTGTCCCCGGATGCAGCTGGATACAACTTGTGCTGTCTACCCTCACTGGCCATGCGTGCCGATGGCTCTTTGATTTATGGTCTCAGGGCTCTGCTTGGAGAAGAGCTGGGAGCTATTTGCACCTTCCTGTGTGTGATGCCAAGTGAAAAGCTTTTGTTCAGAGAACTGCTGGCCCCTGGGATGTCCAGGGCAGGGCTTATCTGACAGCTTCTGGACCCCCACCTCTGACCTGTGAGGCCTGGTATATAGTAAGCACTCAACTAACATTAGCTGTTATTATTATCATTATCTATTTTGTCATCATTATCTTCATGCTGCTTTTACTATTCTCCTGTTCACTATGGAAACCGCAAACAGGGCTCTTGCTTGGATGTATTTAATGTGTGTATGTGCTGCCTTTAATCACCCATCATTAAACTCTCCAAAGGTTCTTTTCACTTGAATGATCAGTAATCAAACAAATTATATATTTATGATATCTATTTGCACTTTTATTTATGAACCCATAGTGTCAGGGACTGTCTAGTTCTAAAACCAAGTTTTCCTTCTTTGCACAGAGTAAACGCTCAATAAATACTGTTGAATGAATAAATAAGTACATGAAACCTTTCATCCTGTCAGCTCAGTAAATTTAACTGTTTCATTTGACCATGCTTAAGAAATCACTAAGTGTCCACTCTGACCATAAGAGTAAACAAGTTTTCAATATGTCTACTGTCTTTAAGAAGTTTACAACAGGTAAGGAGCTAGCTCAGTTCCGTGCTTATAAGTAACTATGGATTGTATATGTATTCAACCAAAGCAGGATTATATATTTATTCAGTTGTTATATCTAGTGCAGTTGTTAGCTTTTGTTGGACACATACTAGGTCCTGGTTTTTAAAGAGCTGTACATTTATTATCTTGTTTAATTCTTACCAAAATGTTTACTCTTATCATTTCTATTTTAAAAATGAAGAAAATGACACTTAGGAAATTTCAAATAAATTGTCTAAGGCCATGTAACCTATTTAAGTAGTAGAGCTGCAGGATGTAATATGCTTAACATGTTTACAATGAATTTTGAAAAGTTCAGTTTTTTTTTTTAACAAAATATGTCTTTGATATTGTATGTATTTGTGTTTTCCTAGTTTCTATTCCATATATATGGAATATGTGAATGTTATCATTATTCAGTTGTATGTGTTCTTAGTTTAGCCTCAGATCATTTGTGAAATCACACAGGGGCAAATAAATACATCATAGACCGTGAAATGCTATTGTGTGTTGTCGACAATAAGTAAAGTAACAGTTTTGAAACAGGAGTATGAGCAGCTGACACATGAGCTTCTCTAGAAGGATGAGTCAGGTACATAGTGGATGGGGAGAGGGATGGAACATAAATGAAAAAGCAGGGTAAGTGTGTTCTGGGGGCTTCTATGGGAGAGATGAGAGACTTGCTGCCCAGAAGTACGTTCCCACTGTGGGTCAGCAGCTAGAGCTCTTTGGAGAAGCAAGAGCTGGGCCATGGCCCCAGCTTCAAAGGTTTGATCGATGATGGAGGCAGTTTTAAAAACTAGGCCCATTTGATCACTAAAGCCAGGGCCATTCCGTGGGAACCTCCAGCCCTTCCTAACTAGAGCCTCACAGTCTAGATTTTCAGAATAGAAAACACTAAAGCCAGTTGAAGATCAGCAAGTTTTATTTAACCTCTTGATAAATCTTCACATAATAGAAGTGGTAGTCATTAATTCAGTTATCAAGTAAATATTATTAGCATTAAATTACTGTTGTTCACCTAGCAACTATACACCTTTAGGGAGGACATGGGGAGGCTGAAGACTTAGTCTTCCTTGAGTGCATTGATAAAAGAAAAGTTAGGCTGAAAGTTTCAGGTATGAAATATATATGTTAACTGAAATTCTCTCTCTCTTTTTTTTTTTTTTACATTTTAAACATATTTATTAATAGTTTTGATGTTTGTGAAGCGATTGATATTTAACTTTGAGGCTGGAATTAACACACATATTCTTCATTACAAGTCTTGTTGATAAGCAGGGAGGAGAGGACTGTTCTGCAATTTAGTTTCCCAGTCTATGTAAGTGGGATCCAGGACACAAGAACGATAATAGCCGCGGTGTGTCTCTGTCCTTTAGTCCAGTCCTGAGTATTTTGAGAACTCAGGCCCTCCTGCCCTTTTTTCAGCCTTCTTCCCAGTAAAAGGAAGGGGCTGGGGAAAGGGAAACAATTCAAACCCTCTTTGTAAGCGTGTGAATGAATTTCAAGAATGCTAAACACCTCAGTCTTCCAGCCTAATTAGAACAAGTAGAAAAGAGGCATTTTCAGGACATTTAAAACTTGCAGCATAATAACCCATCTGGAGAGCGCCACAGTGCATCCCAGTGGTTGGGGCGCCCAGCAGGTCTTCCCGTGGGCTCCCGCTGCGCCGTGTGCCCCGGATCCCCGGCGGCCAGCGGCGTAGGCCGGGGGAGCGACCGGGGCTGGCGGGGTGGGGGTAGGGGGTACAGCCCCGCGCATTACACCGCGGGAGCCAGTGTTGCTTTTCTCTGCAGGCAGCCTCGGAACTGCCTGCATTTTTAACCCGATAAACTGATAAAGGACTAACATGTTTGGAGTCTTCCAAAGACGGAAAGAAAATCACTTTCTTGTTGCAACAGTAAGATTTTGTTACGAAATGCAAAAGTAAAGGTTAAAGCCTGGGAGATAACCGGTAGAATATGAGGCGGGGGGAGGGGAAAGAGGTGGTAGAAATTGTGGATGTCGCGACCCAACTATCTCAATTCGAATCCCGGGTTTCCCATTTGAGCGCCTACACTGCTCCAGGCGCTCGGAATACCGTGCTGAACAAGATTATCTACGTTGTGGCTTTCTTGGGGGGCATTAACATTAGCTCGGTTGCCTTGGTCAAGTTTCTAAACTGTTTTTTCACCTGTAAGGAGTGTCTGATTCATAGAATTATTTTAAAGATCTGAGACATCCTGTATTAAGATGTGAATGACGAACGCGCTGTCCGACACAGTTAGGACTTGGTGTTTGTTCCTCTCTAAATCTGAGCTCACCGGGTGTGAGGGTGGCGCAGAGTGGAGACAGGTGCCACGGTTAAGAGTGATTCTTTGAGCAGTCTTTTAAACAAGCGCTGGACTGTAAGGATACTTAGCTGCTGAGAAGAGATCTGGTAGGTGCCCTGGAAGCAAGCGTTCATAAGCTAGAATATTACGGGAAAGTGAGCCCCGCATAAGCGGGAATCAGCAGAGAACTCTGGAGGGACTTCTAGGGTTTCCCGCTCAGGGTCTCAAGAAGGTGTGATTAGCATTCGCCCCCCCCCCCCCCATAGCTTCCTGGTGAAGTTCTCTTTTATTGGTTATCTTTTTCTAAATGTATCTGTGAATTGAAATAATCCTGGTGCCCATAAAATCGCTATCTGGCTTGCAACTGACCCTCAAAACCAAGACTTAAGTTAGTGTAGGCTTGAACTGACTTCTGGGCATGTGTGTGTGCGTACATAGCAGCCAAATTGCCTAAAACAGAGTTTAAATAAAAGACTCATGGAACTTGAAACTCGGATTCTTCTGCGTTTGAACTTGACACATACCCTATATCAAATACATCTTTCATTTTTTGTATATATATACAGAAGATGTGATTATAAGAGTATGTAAATTGACAAAAGAGCTAACTCTCTCTCTCTTTGGGGGAAAGTAGATAGAAAACTCTCTAGCTTTAATTTGAATTGAGATCCTGCTGGTAATTACTTAAATGTTAAACCACCATACACCGGAGGAGAAAATCATGGGATTCAGTTTTTACTCGAGGTATTATAGAACTCACTTTAGACGTGAAGTCCTAGCTGCTCGACTTGGAGCAACTGACATTCAGAAATGGAAAACGTGAAAACATCTGTGTTTCCAATAGTAGCTGCTTTATTCTTGGCTGAGCAAGATACCTAGAGAGGTAACTGGGTTTTTCACCCCCCGCCCCTGACTATTTTAACCTGGTCTGGGTGGAGCCCCACTTGTCCTTTGCACTGGCCCTGCCTTAGTCAACACAAGCGGTGCGAACATGTGCAGCATGGCTGAGGCCTCAGAATCAATAAGGAGCCTTTAGATGTAAAACTAATGATCTTCTGTGTTTCGCAAAAGTCAAAATCTCTCCAAGTTGCCATTGTTGGCGCCCAGTTTCTCCCCAGAGAATAAGAGAAGGTGTGATAAATTATCATGTTCCACGATGCAAATAAAATGCCCATCAGGAGAGAATTGAGCTACACTCGAGATGGATCATGTGAGTCTTAACCATCTTTATCATTTCAGTCTTAAGCTGAGTGCCCCCTCCACAAACACGGTGCTAACAGTGACTGTCACAGCAGTGGACGCACTGTTTGATCCAGCTCTCCTGCCCTCCAGGGGTTTCAGTGTCCAGTAATGATATCTATCAACATTCCCTCCCAGAAGCGTTTTCAGCAGTTTGGGATGACGTCAAATGCTTTTGAATGTATCTACAAACTGCCATTGAGTGTACATAAAATTTCACCAGACTCTCTGATTTAAAGCCCTAGAGAAGGCCACCAGGCCCGTATGGAAATTAGCTAAGTATAATTTATTCATGAAAGGCAGAAAAGCTGAATTAATAAATACATGAGTATGTAAACTTATAACTGCATAAAGATCTGTAGAAAATATGAAAGCCTTTCTGTGTTCACAGAAACCCTTAAGGTGTGGTCACTTGGTCCTTTATTACAAACAGTTCTGTCTCCTGTTTCAAAAGCCAAAGTGGAAATGAGTAATAAGCAAAAAAAAAAAAGCATATTTAATTTTTGGAGAGTTTCTTTTTTTCTCCTGAAAATATGGACCTGTCTATGGTTGCTGCTCTATGTGCATCAATCTAAGAGAATTATTTTTTTTAAATATTAATGAAAGCATTAATTCCAGAGATTCTGAAAACTGCTCAGCAGGTTTAACGCCTACTCTCTCTGTCTGAACCCAATTCTGAGAGCCCTTTCACAGCGTATTCGCTCACGAGAGGTCATCATTTTATTTTCCCTCATCCTTACCCTCCCTATGAAATCATAATCTGAATAACCTCAGCAGCCCTATCAAGTATTGATTCAGCAGTCCCCTTGCTATACAGCAGGAGTCAGACTGAGATGGACACAGTCACACTACAAAACTGCTTAAAGGGAATCTTGCTTTGTATCAAATACATTCTGGTGAAATGTCTCAGATTAAATTCTGAACCTCCTGGCCACAACTGAGACCCCGTTGGGCTCTGGAAGCCTGAATCTGCAGAGTTGTTGCCTATGATTTGATAAGCAAGCAGTGAAGCTACTATTTCCTATAGTTCTTGTAAGTCATGTGTATATAATTTGATCAGAACATGCCAAGGGAAGTGTGGTATTTCCCCCTGTATTCCTTACTGATGATTTCCTTGTACTATTTAAAAACATTTTCTGAAATTCACTTTTGGAAAACATCAGTCTATTGCAAACTCTGCTGTTAGTCAAGGAATGAGAGGAGAATAATCAAATTTATGGATTTTTTAAAAAAATTTGTCTTAATTGAGAATTATAATAAATACAGGATAAAAGTGAATCATCAGATACTTTTATATCCACAGCCATGATCAGTGGAGAGGAAGTTTAAACAGCAAAAGCACATAGCTTTGAATGCTAATAATCATAGCATTCTTTATAAATATTAACTCATTAAATTCTTGTGGCAGCTTTGTGAAGTAGGTACAATTATATCCATTTCACAGATGAAGAAAGTGAGGCACAAAGGGATATATAGCTCACTAGGGGTCTCACAGCTAGTAGGAAACACTGGAAGTCAGCCCTGATGTTGTGGGTAGTCAGTCAGTGCAAACATGAAGCCCAAATGACTTTCTGACCTCAATGCTTTAAATTGTATTAATGGCATCTAGTTTTTCTAGAATAAGGTTTTCTTTAAAAAGGTTCTTTTTCTTAGCGCAGGTCCTTGAAATGACCTGATAATTTTTGAAGAGTGACTGTTGACTGTGGTGTTTTCATCCCTGCCCTTAAACACTCCCCTGTCATTAATTTAACTGTTTTCTAGTAGACAGACTTGTTAGACTTCTTAACTGACCAATGGAAATATACATGTGAAAATAGGAAGATACGTGTTGTGTTTATTGCAGCATAAAAAAATCACACCAAACTTAGTGATGGAGAGGACTTCCTGTATAGTATAGGGAATTATGAATATAGTCAGTATCATATAATACTAGGTAAAGGAAGAATCTAAAAAAGGAGATATATATATATGAATACATATATATATATATATGAATCACTGTGCTATACACCTGAAACTAATACAATGTTGTAAATCAACTATACATCAATCTAAATTTTTTTAATTAAAAAAAGTTTTAAATTAAAAATAAAAACTTAGTGATTGAAGCAATGACACCATTTATTTTGGCTCATGAATCTGCAATTTAGGCAGCATTTGGCAAGGATAACTTTTCCCTGCTTCACTTGGCATCCTTTGGGCAGGTCAAAGGCTGGAAGCTGGACTCCTCTGAAGATACCTCAACGTGGTTCTGGTGGTTGATACTGCCTATCAGCCAAGTTTTCACCTAGAACTTTAGCTGGAACACCTGCCTGTGATCTTTCCACATGACTGCCTAGCTTCCTTATAGCATGGTATCTGGGTTATAAAGGGCAGGATCCCAAGAGAAAGAGAACCAGTGGAGTAACCAATCTCAGAAGTCGTGTAGTATCACTTCTACCATCTTCTTTAGGTGGTGGCTTGCACAGAGTTCTGCCCAAGTTCAAGGAGGAGCAGCATAGATCTCGTGTCTTGATGGAAGACATCACTTTGTAGGAAGAACATGTGAGATGGATGGACTGGTGTAACCAGCTTTGAAAAACACAGTCTTCCATAAGTTGTTTTATTAGGCATTTAGGACTGTCAACCTCAAAGAAATGTTTTGCTGGAACAAACTCCATTGCTATAACAATAGGAACCTATTGAACCGTAGGATTAACAGAAATAACTGTTCAAAGAATCAAGTTTTGCCAAGAAACCAACTCTCATATCAGATAGAAATACCCCAGGAAGGAAGGAAAAAAACCTTCCAAAGTTAATTCTAGCCTTGTGCCTACTTCACAGTAAAAATCTTTAGAGGTGGGAATTCCCCAAACATATGTAAGATGGTTCATTTAGGCTGATCACATCTTTAGCAGTTGCCAAAGGATCTTATACCAGATGTTAGCATTCTAGGTTTTATCAGAGAGCTATGTTCAACTCTTTTTTTCATTATTTAGTGTAAGAACAATGGAAATGAACTTTTATGAAGTTCATTCCCTACAGATTCAAAGTAAAGTTAACCAAATATACTTTAAGAAAGATGGTATTATTTTAGAGAAATTTTATTTACAGAACATCTAGCCTGAGTACAAGTTGACCTCCAACCTTGAGAAACTTAAAAGCTAACTGAGGATTTGAGAAGTACATTAGAATATTGGTTTCTTTATGTAGAGAGATACTGAAAATCTACCACATGACTTTGAGTGGTTTCTCTAGTTATGTGATAAGTTTGCACTTAGCCAGCTATGCACTGTGCTCCAGTCTTTTTCACAGCAAATCATCATGCATATTCGATAGTTGTTCAGAGTCAATAACAAACTTACGTTTGCTCAGAGCTTTAGGAATTCCAAGATGCTTTCATATCCATTATCAAACTGGATGCTAACAGCAAATCTGTAAGCTGAACATAAGCATTGTCATCTCCATTTTTCACATGGGGACTTGAAAGGCAAATCACCCTAGCTGGAGGCACAGGGCCGTAATCCCATGGCTGGACTTCTTGTCTACCTCTCTTTTGCCAACCTTATGATTTTAAGTGTTGTATCAAACTCTGACCAGTGCATAGGTAGAAAACAAGGCCTCCTTTGTTTTAGGCCACAGCAAACAGAAATCACAGGACGGGGCTCATGATGAGAATGTAACAGGTGTCTGAATGTGGTTCAGAGGAGTAAGCGGTAGGATAGCACTTAAAATCCTGATGCCTCCTTCTTGTCTTGGCTCTGCTGCGCATTGTCACCCCGTGATGTGTGACCTGGAGGAGAAGGGCTTGATATGTGTTTAGATGACTCTCAAGTCTAAACATCTATGATGCCATCTTGGATAAATGAAAAATGAGCGTAGTAGATTACATCCCTAATAAAAAAAGTACGTTGGTAGCAATGAAGTTGTCACGTGATTTTTTTTTTCTGAATAGAGTTAAAAGGAAATTACCAACAGGAAGTTTGAGTGACATTTTAAGTCAGAAACACAGGAGGAGGAGTATGAAGAGTTATTTATTTTATTTATTCAACAGATATTTATTGAGCACTGCTATGTTCTAGTCACAGTCCTTAGAGAAAGGCACAGGAAATTCTCTGTCCTTATGCAGCTTATATTCTACTGGGAGGAGAAAGCACACAATTAAAATATAGTATGGCAAATAATTAAAGTGCTATGGAGGAACAGGGGGAGAAAGTGCTGGGGCCAGAGGTGAGTGCAATGATAAAGTGTTGATGAGAGTGGGTCTCACTGTGAAAGTGGTATTTGAGCAAAGACCTGAGGAAAAGAGGGAGTCAGTCATGCTGACATCTGGGAGAACTGCTGACCAGGAGTGTGGCTGGACAGGTGTGAGCTGGAGGAAGGAAAAGGGATCAGGTCAAAGGGACAAGAGGTTTTGCAGGAGGTTGGGGGGTCTTAGAGGCTTGTGGAGGCTTGTGTATGGAGTTTTTGTTTTTATTCTGAGAGAGCTGAGGAACCATTAAAGACTTTAAGTGGCATGATTTGACTTAGGTTTTAAAAGAATATGTCTAATGTGATATATATGTGTGTATACATGTGTGTATATCTAATTTGTGTATGTGCTCGGTCACTTTAGTGATGTCCAACTCTTTGTGACCCTGTGGACTGTAGCCCACCAGGCTCCTCTGTCCATAGGATTCTCCAGGCAAGAATACTGGCCTGGTTGCCATGCCCTCCTCCAGGGGATCTTCCTGACACAGGGATCGAACCTGAGTCTAATACGTGTGGCTTAAAAACTAAGTTCATGGCATCTGGTCCCATCACTTCAGGCAAATAGATGGTGAAAAAATGAAAACAGTGGCAGATTTTATTTTCTTGGTCTCCAAAATTATTGCATGTGGTGACTGCAGTCATGAAATTAAAAGTCGCTTGCTCCTTGGAAGAAAAGCTATGCCAAACTTGGACAGTGTATTTAAAAGCAGAGACATCACTTTGCTGACAAAGATCGTTATAGTCAAAGCTATGGTTTTTCCAGTAGTCATGTATAGATGCGAGAGGTGGACCATAAAGAAGGCTGAGCACCAAAGAATTGATGCTTTCAAATTGTGGTGCTGGAGAAGACTCTTGAGAGTCCCTTGAACAGTGAGGAGATTAAATCAGTCAATCCTAAAGAAAATCAACCCTAAATATTCATTGATAAAACTCATGCTGAAGCTCCAATACTTTGGTCACCTGATGCAAAGAGCTAATTCACTGGAAAAGACCCTGATGCTGGGAAAGATTGAGGGCAGGAGGAGAAGGGGGCGGCAGACTATGAGATGATGGGATAGCATCACTGACTCATTGGACATGAATTTGAGCAAACTGTGGGATATAGTGAAGGGCAGGGAAGCCTGGTGTGCTGCAGTCCATGGGGTTGCAAAGAGTCAGGCATGACTTAGCAACTGAACAACAATGTGTCTGATATCTCAATAAAGGCATTATTTTTAAAAAGAAATTCCTCCAGCTGTTTTTTTTTTTTTTTTTAATAGAATAGGGTAAAAGTAGGAAGACACGAAAGCTATTGTATTATAATCTTCTAGGCTAGAGATGGTGGTTACCTGGGCCAAGTGGTAGCTATAGAGGTGGCAAAATTCCATATAAGTGAAAGTCGGGCCCATAGGATTTGCTGGCTCATTGGGGAAAGGATAATTATGAGACTTTTGTGCTGAGCAACTGACAGGTGGAGTAGTCTCGTACTCAGAGAAACCTCTAAGAAAGAAGGTGTGGCTATGTGTGTGTATCTAGGATAGGTTGTGGGCTGGATTATATAGGGCAAAAAAAAAAAAAAGAAAGATGAAGGTATTTATCATTAATATGACTGTATTGTTTTACTTTCCAAGAGGATTTTCAAAAGCTTGTAGTAAAATGTACAGATACAATAGAGATGGAAACCATTTAAAAAGAGTAAAAGGCTTAAACTTGACCCAAGAGTGGTGAACCTTTGGGGGAAAATCTGTGTTTGCCTCACCTTTGCAGAGCATTTGCGGTCAAGAATTAAAATATGGAGCAAGGTAGAAGTAAAGAGTATTACAGCATCCTCAAAGGGGGAAATAAAAGTCTCAGGCAGGCTTGCAGGTTTTCGAGAAAGGTCACTTTTTTTTTTTCCCCTACAGGGTGAAAAACTTAGGAATGGGGAGGCTGAATACTGCAAAGGCCAATAGGATACTTAGAAGACCCAGGTGTGAGAAGGGCTGTCCACATTAGTAAGGGGGACTTGGAGGTTGGTTGACTGAAACTAAGAGATTGGAAAGGGAATGATGGCTTTCTGACAGCATCATGACTAAAACATGCATCAGAATCACCTGGTAGGCATTGGAAATGTCCAGATGCATGGCTTCACCTAGACCTTCTGAATCCTAATCTGTTTGAGAAGACTCAATACTCTCAGCGTTTTAAACCACCCTCCCCCCAGATGATTCTGATGCAACTCCTGGTTAAGAAGTGCTGGAGGAAAGAAGTTAATGAATTTAATTAGCTTTTATGTTATGGGAATCACATAACTAGAATGTTTTCTAAAGAAAGAGAGAGAAGTACTAATTAAAAAATAATTTGAGACATTCATTTATTTATTTTAATGAATATTTATTGAATACTTATGAAGTATTATGCATTTAAGTGCTGAAGGCATAAAAATAAAGGAAATTCACAGTTCCTACCTTCAAGTAGCTATTAGTCTATTGAAAGGAACACTTACACTGATAGTCCTATAGGGCAATGTGTCTGTGCCCTGAGTTTTATGGGAACAGGGCTGGAAATTGAAGTATTAAGGAAGGCTTACTGGAAGGGCTGGACTTCCAGGTGATTCAGTGGTAAAGAATCTGTCTACCAGTGTAGGAGTGCAGGAGACGTGGGTTTGTCCCTGGGTCAGGAAAAACCCCTGGAAGAGGAAATGGCAACCCACTCAAGTATTCTTACTGGGAAAATCCCAAGGACAGAGGAGCCTGGTGGGCTGCAGTCCATGGGGTCGCAAAGAGTCAGACACAACTGAGCACACATGTACACACACACATACATACTGGGAGACTGTTCCCTGAGCTGAAAACTAGTCTGGAACAAGAGGTGTGAGATTTAGCCTGTTTTTTTCTGAATAAAGAGCTATTGGAACCATAGCCATTTTTATTCATTTATCTGTTGTCTATGGCTGCACTGAAACTACAATAGCAAATTTAAGCAGTTGTGACCATATGACCCACAAAGAATGATTCATTATAAAAAGTCTGCTAACCCCTATTCTAGAACAAAGGGGAGAAGAGAAGCCATTCTAGAAAGTGGAGATAATGTGACATATGGTATCATCCAAAGAACAGCAAAGAGAAAGATTAAGGCAGAGAGAAGAAGTGGTGTGAAGCTAGAGAGGTTACCAGGGAAGACACCATTGAAGACTGTGTACCCGTCTTAGGGAGCATGGACTTCCACCAGCACAGTGGGAATCAATGAATGGCTCCAAGCAGTAATACTAGGGTTAAATGAATTTGGATGGATTGTTCTGTTTGCTTCATAAAATACAGATTAAAGATTTGAAGGGAGAAAGTCTATAGGAAAGAAAACTGTTATGGGGTTTGAAGGAGTTGTGTAAGAATTAATGAAAGATTAAAATTTGCCCATAAATTTATAAAATGGAATATTACATAATTGCAGTAACGAGGTTTATCTAAATTATACTGATAAGGAAAGAAAATTACAATATATTCAGTAAAAATAATCAAGAAAACTGTGTTATACAAAAAGAAAACATGTAAAGAATACACAGAAAATTTAATTTTTTCCCTGGGGAAATTTACTTATAGGAGACAATCACCTTATATTTTACATATCTGGACTCTTTTTTAAAAAAATAATGAGAATATATTATTTTTATTCAGAAAATAATTAGCATTGTGGAGTGATGAGTAAGGAGAGAAAGGATGAAGGCTAATACCATGACTGAAAACAAGAAAAGAAGGCTGAAGAGAAGGTCATAAATTTGATAATGATTGAGGAAGTTAAAGTAACAAAATTTGCTAATGCGAGAGGTGAGGAGTAGAAAGGAAAATATGTCCAAATTTCTGATTTGAGAGACTATGGTGAATTGTTACATCAATGATTTATTAAAATAAAATGAGATAACCTTTATTAATCATTTACTATGTGCAAGGCCTCGTAGTTAATATATTTTTAGTGTTGAAGCTATCAGCCAGTGAAGGAGGAATTTTTATTGTTTCCATTTTGATGATGAGGAAACAGAATCTTAGAGAGATTAACTAGTTCACCCAAGGTAACGTAACCTGTGAGCTGAGAGCAGGGAATTGAACATGAGTCTGATTGATTCCAAAGTTGATATGCATTCCCACCCCCAGCAGTAAATGAATCTTTTAAGAGAAGTAGAGATGGAAGGATAAAACCAGTTCAGGACATACTGAGTCATCAACATAAAAGTTTTGATCCAACATGATAAGCTTTCACAAAATAAAATAAACAGAAGTGCTCAGATTGAATTTTGGAGAATATTCAGAGTTAGTGGATCTTAATAATCACTAAAGTTTTAAGAATAATGATATTGAATATATAAAAGGCTTTCCCCCTTGTGTTTGGATACTTGATGCATTTATTGATGTGCCAAGTAATAAATATTTAAAAGAATTGGAAGAAAACAAATGTGATGCATTTTTGGAATGGAAAATCATAGACCTGATTTTGTCAGTTTAACGCAGTGACTATTGAGGGCTCACTGTGTGCAAAGCTACACACAGATGCTACACTTTTACCTATTTTAACTTTGTGTGTGTGTAAAATTTGAGTTCAATCTAGGAAGAATAAGACCTGAATGCTTAATTTTCTAAACGTATCTTTGAGCTGATATTAGTTTAAGAAATATCCAGAATCATTTGGTTCCTCTGTTTTCCATTGAACCATTACTGGATGTTTTGTGTGAAGGTTCTTTGTTTGAAGAAGTATTCCTAGTTTAGGAGTGTCTGAGGTGAAGGTAAATCTGTCAGAGGAAATGCAGTGCGCCTTTGAGAAGGGGAAGGAAAACTACATGCCTCCCACAGAGAGGGAAGCAGTTTCTCCCTGTTGTCACTTCACCCTGGCATTCGGCCACCAGAGGGGGCTTGAACTGGAATGAAAATGCCCACTGCCTAGCTGGTTGCTCTGCCCTCCAAACAAGGACCTTAGCCATCCTCACTTTGAGGTGAGAGCGACTAAGTGGTGTACTAGTAGCCATGGATATACTTTCCCCCATGAAAGCTAAGAAGTATCCTAAAAACTTCTAAAAGGTGTAGAAGAATACTGTTAAAACTGACCTGAAAACGCAATAATGGTTTTCCTTAGGGTCGGGTCCCATGTCCACTTTACTTCCTTTTTGATGTTACTAATTTGTATCCAAAAATAGCTATGGGCTTTCAGAAAGAGAAGCCAGATTCTTGAGATTGACCATTCAACATAAAGTTTGTACATTGCATAAAAATGTATTTTTTGACACAGTAAAAAGCATTCCCTTTTTGCTCATTGTAATTCACTTTATAGTGACTTGCTTAATAGCGTAACATATATCATTTATACTGCTCTCCTTCATGCTTTTAAACTGTAATATCCTTTCCTCAATGACTACTTGTCAATTTCACTGATCTAGATTTGATTTCATAAATTAACTAGGCCAATTAAGTAGAGAGTTATCATTAGAATAAGAAGTAGAAGCAAATAAATATTAATCTTCCATCTCTGAATGTCGGTATCCTAACACAACTTCGATTATACTTGAACACTACTTAATGGAAAAAATATACCCCTCCATTGTCAATTCAGTATTACCCAATTTAAACATTTATGAGTATTTCATTCATTTTCTCATTCTGAATCTGTCTTTCTTTGGAGCAGTTATATTTCTATTTTGTCAATATAAAATGTGGGGGGAAATACCAGAACTTCATTATTTAAGGATTCTGATCTTGCCTATTTGCTTGACTTTCTTTCCTGGTCCCTTTGCCTTTGAGGCATTTATTTCAGAGACATGGGAGCCTCTTCACATGTACATACAGTAGTTTGCTTGCCACACATTCTTTGCAGTGGTTTAGTCAGGTTGTCCTCCTCTGCAGACTTCTGGAAACTGCTCAGAGGTGACAATGCTTGACAGAGAATAACATTTTTAAGTGCAGCTTATTTTAAAGAGTGTTTCTTTTTGAAAACTTAGAGCCAGGGATTTCTTCTTTATCTCCCACATAAAGGATTGCTTTTACCTTATTAGCACGAATCTTGCTTTGTCTTCCTTGGAAATGGGAAATTTTGTCACTCTTTACTTAAAAATGTTTCATATACAGTAAAGCAATTATAAAATTACCCTTCAGCCTTTCATTTTCCCCTGCACTCGTTAATGCTAACTTCTTTTTTTTCTAGATCCTATTCACAACCTTTCCTCTTTTGCAGAGGGTGGGAGAGGTTGCTCTTCTTGGAACCTTTTCAGTTTCTCCTCCTTAATTATAGAAACATTGGATTGCTGTGGTAAAGGCACTCCTTTCCAGAATATCTCTGAAAACAGCCCAAGAGGATATAATACAAGGATCCATGGAAAAAATCGACTTGGGATTCCTATATCTCAATGTTAGCTTTGCTCTCATTGTCCATTCATAAACCTGAGTTATGGTGGTGAAATAGGGGTCTCTCTCTCTCTCTCACACACACACTCACGCACAAACACACCCACACACACACAGAGTCACATGAATAGCTTATGGAACATTTTGGACCCACAAGGAAGGATAAATACCAGATTTACATGTTCCTACTTTTGATTAAACATTTTGCATCTAGAAGCTGGCAAATCAGAGCATCTTACTCTCTCCAAGTTCACTTACCCCTTGCAGCCCTTCAAGCCTCAGTAGTTTTACCAAGGTAATAATTTTTCCCTAAGAATTTTAAACAAGACTTTGCCATTGGACATCCTTTGAAATAGTTAGCTTTGCCTCACTATTTTTTGTAACTTGCCAAAAATCACAAATGAAAGGGTCTGTGTCCTCTACTGCCTCTTCTTTGGTGATTATCCTGGAAAATATGCAGAGTCTGATCCAAGTCGAGTGCTCCCCAAACCTTGCTGTTACTTTGAGAATGGTTTTAATGAGGCTTGCAGCTGAGCCAGGCTCTCCTGTTGGACTATTATTTGGGCATGTGGAAGCCCTAGTGATTGATCTGTGTGGGGGAACTGGCAACACTCGCTGCCCTCTGGGTAGAGGCAGAGCCTCCAGCAGGAAAAATTAGGGAAAGAGAAAAAAAGGAGAGGAAATGTTTATCACCCATCTCCTAGCATTTTATGGCCGTGTTATGGTGAACTGGGAGATGGATGTGTATATTCATGGATTTTGCACCACTTTAAGCACTAATAACATTAAATCAACCTTAATACCTCATGCCAAATGCGCTCTAAAAGAGGGAATAATGGGAATTTTTGTTGACTTTAGTAAAGCATCAAAAGTTACACTGGAAACACATAAAATGCTACAATGCAGAGGTCACAATTATGCTAATATCATGATAATATAAAATATTAAGTCACCAAAATGACAGGATTTACAACCAACTATCCCCAGTCCCCAGAAACCTTGAAGATGAGCTCCTGGTAAACACAGCAGCCTGTACTCCCAAGGAGTCTGATTACAGATTTAAATATGTATATGATTAGAACTCCGCCAATCTCCCACCCCTTGAGACAGATGAAGTACAATGTGATTTATATCACACCTGAAATCTATTGTGTTACATGCACTCTGCTTTGCAGAACTGCTACCAGGTCTGATGAATTTTGTGTGTTTAGCAAGTTGCTTGAGGGGAGAATGGGTACTCCTATTAATGAGCTTGGCTAGCCCCATGATCTCATGAACTAAGACTTAAACAGTGATACAGAAGAGCCAAATGTTTGAAAGTGGGATACTGGCAAATGGAAAATGTAGCTCTTGTGTTCCCATCTTGTTCTGATACCTGGTTTTTGTGCAGAGGCCCGGGTTTGAAGTCTTTAGCTTAAGCCTTAATCTTGTGGTCTTCAATTTATCTGAACCCTTTGGCCCCCATCACTTTAAAGTGTCTCCTTTCAGGGAGACCACTTTGTCAGTGGTCCTGGGTATCAGTGAAGGTAGAGCCATCATGGTTATGCAGCTTTCCTGATTGTTGTCTGTTCTGGCCAAAGAATACTGACTTCTATTTGACATAACAGATATCATGACAATATAAGGCAAAGGAAAATTCACATGCAATTCAAGTGTACTGTTATTTTAAAAAGATGCTCTTTAATATTTCTTTATGCTGAAGTCCTAGTTCCAGCTGATTTTGTTATGCCAGCTAAAGTCAGCAGATGTGTGTTCATAAGGGGTACACCTTTCTTTTCAGTGTTAGAGGCATGCATGTTGCCTGAGCTTATCCTTAAAGCTCTGACAAAGGTAAAGAATGTAGATGTTTTACCACCACATATCTCTCTGTCTGTATTATTAAATACATCATATAGTATATATTTGTATATCATTAATGTAGCATCAGTACCATCACAACTATTAATATTGACCCTCTACCAACAGGCCGTGGGCTAGCCTTGCCCCGAACTGGGAGGCTACCAGCTGAGGTCAAAGGCGTGCCCCCCTTAGGTGCTCATTCAGTCCACCTCTTTACCCCTGCACTGTGTCAGATCATTAATACTAATGTTATTGATGACAATAAAATAAAACAAGTTGCCCCCAAAGGAATTCCCATCTGTGTGCTGTTAAGAAGGGCTCTAAAACTATGCTTTTAAAGTGCAGCTTGCAATCCCTAGAGGTTGCAGCAAAGTCCTTATAGGAGTTGGCAGCGTCAAAAGAACCCAGAGACTCTACTTTTCCTCAGTCAATCCCTCCATCTTAGCAAGAGCCAATCAATATTTCTTGATCTCCAATTGTGTGTGAAACTCTGCTTGTGCTTAACCCTTCTGGCAATCCCCTTCTTTGCCAGTTCCCTGTTTCTGGGACAAAAAGAATGTGTTCTTGCTTTTAACAGGATGGAACTTGGGAACACATTTCTTTTCTTCGATTCGTAAACCACTGCTGGGGTTTGAAAGTTTCTGTCACATATATGTACCTGTAGTATGGGAAAGACATGTTCTACATTATCAGAATCATATTTGTTCCTAAATAAATGAAATTGTTTTCCTTTTTTTCTCCAGACTCTTCAGTTGGCTCCCTTCCCAAATGCAACCTTTTGGATAATAAATTCCTTTTGAAAAGAAGCACAAAACCCTTTTGATGTTATAAATAGTAGATGTAGTAGAAGGGAGAGGATCATATGTAATTGCAACACAAAGCCTGCGAGAAGTCCATAGGATAAAGTAGATCTCATTTTCACTCAACGGTTAGTCACATGTTGGGTGTTTATATTGAAAGATATATTTTAATACACATTGCCAGTTTTTCTATTTGCTTCTAATACAGCCTGAGTGATTCACTGATGTACAGATAAACATTTACAACTACAGCTCAACCAGAAATTCACTGAGGATTCTGTGATCTACTGCTATTCTAGGCCTTCAGGCAATCTTCCATAAGGCAAATGATAGTCTAGGATGAGTTCTGAAAAAGCAAAAGGTATTGCTATTCCATGGAATTCCTTTTGAACTTGCAAGGCAATTCATGCTGTCTCCATTCTTCCTTCTCTCTCTCATATTCTCTGTCTGTCCCTCTCTCCCCACATCCCACTCACCCCCTCCTGCTTCCTGCAGACCCCCTCCCTCCCTCCCTCTCAGCGGTCCCTGCATGCATGCAGATAGGCAGTTTAACAACTTCACTTCTGAGGGTGGCCCCTTGTCTTCCCTGCGGTGCCCCTCTTTCCCCCAAGTTCCATGCTCAGTTTTTGGCAGGCATTTTAAAACTCCGGAGGCATAAACCTCACCGTGTCAATGTGTCGGTGAGGCCCCAACACATCAGTAAATGTCACAGAGGTGTCAGCCCTTTCCATCATAACTGCAGTTCATTTCTCTGCATTGACAGTGATGCTTACGCCGGGTAAGGATTAGAATGGGCGTATTTCCAGATCTTAATTACATCAGGCATAAGGATGAGCAGCAGCAGTTTTCTTTGAGGGCGAGGCCGGGAGGAGGGAGCAAGAGAGGGGAGAGTTATGCTGAACTTGGCCATCTAGAGCCTCATGTGCCCCCGTTTATCAAGAGATAATAGGATTAAGCAAAGCTATGGGACTTCTCTGGCTTAATGCTGCCTTCAGCAGGGGTCTAATAAGGATAGATATAATTGGGTAAATGGCAAATAAGAATGAAAAAGTACAGAGTATAAGCACAATGCTTAGGAATAAATAATGACAAATTGGATTTTGTCCAATCTCTGCAGACTTGGTTAAAATCTGGCATCTTGCACTGAACTCTAAGGGGCAACATCTATCTTTCCTCTTGCCCAACTTGCCTCTGTTCATTGCAAATATCAGAAAGTATCCTCTCACATTCAACTGGGGTCTGTCAGTACTGCTCATTTGAAATCAAGTAGGAATGTTAGGGAACATTCAAAGAGGGTTAAAGAAACAGAGTAAATTAAGTGCCTAAAAACAAATGTGACACAAATTAGAGTTGGTTTCTTTGACCCTTATCCATTTACGGAATTTACCCCATTAACAGCTGGAAATTTATTTTCACTTTCTTCACCTCTCTAAGAGGAAAGCAAACATATAACATAGCCCCAAAGGAGTAATTAATTAGATCATTTACTGACATGGATTTGAATAGTTTATTTAAATACAATTCTGTTATTTATTTATTTTACAACGTTGTGTGGGAGGTTGAAACTCCTGTTCTAATTTGCACTTAGCAAGGATCTCTGAAAAAATATCACAGTGAAGGAAATAAACAAAGAATCAGTGATCAAAAGGCCACATTCAGAGATGCATAAAAGAATTTCACCAGGATGAGTGTTTCAGTGATGTAGAAATAAGGGACAGGTTGAGTTAGGGGTGGGGCGAGAGAGATAACAAAACTGCCTGTTTAGTTTGTATTCCCATGGGCACATTTTAACAAATAATAATGAGTTCATTGATAAGATGCTGTATAAAAAAGTAAGAAAGGAAATCATAAAAATAAAGGATGCCAATATAAGTAAGAAAGGTGTAATGAACATGCAGATTTTCACAACAAACTGAAGACTGCTTTTGAAAATAGTGGAAAATTCATGAACTCAGAAGCAAGTTTTTTTTTTTAAATGTACAACCTCTCAAATGATAAAAGTCATCACTTTGTTCCAGAAAAATAGAAGGTCCTTCAAGTATATTTTCAAAAGTTGGAAGTGAAAGTAGAAAATTAGTTCACCAGAGATGAATAGAGTCTACTCTGAAAATATGCAGGGGTTTTTTTATTTTTAAATAATATGATGTTAGGATATATATTCATATTTGATATCTTTAAATAAGTAAATGGCCTTATAAATGCTTGTGCATATCATGTAAGTGTCTTCATTCCATGGATTTTAAGGGAAATCCCTGACTAAACAGCCATAAATATGCCTTTATTGCTCCAACCGCAAAAGAGTCAGACACGACTTAGCAACTAAACAACAACAACATGAGGTTATAACAACTCTGGTTACTTTAAGTGTAGAACTCAGAAAAATTTCTCCCAAGCACTGTTATACCATAGAGAGTTTATGGAGATATTGAGATGGCTTTTCACAAAAGAAGTATATAATAAGTGTACTGTAAAATTAATAATTTCTAAAGACTCCAGGGGCAGCGAACCCTCCCCCTTCCCCTCCCCCAAATTCTCGGTCCCACCTCATTGTTCTCTCGCTACCCTGCCCCGTACCAGTGCCTGTCATTCATCTCCCTTCTCCCCCATCAGAGCAGAATGCCCAGGTACTGCTTCTACTTTTCACCTTTTCTCGATCAACTTTTTCTCATCCATTTTCCTCCCTCTCTTTTCCATTTCTCTTACTTGGACTCAGTTGGAACTAAAAAGTTGCTCTGGGATGAGTTTTAAAAATTTAAATGTGACAATTATATAACTAAATTAAAGCATTTTCATGACTTTACAGATCATTTTGAAAGAAGGTAGTCAAGCTTTCCTTAGTTTTTAAGAAAACAGACACTGCTATTAATAGAGAGAAATGCGTGCTTTGGTTTCTAGGTGTGAAAGGTGGGGAAGGACAGGTGATAGGAGTTTGCCCTAAGGGGATTTGCTGACTTGGTTGTCTTCCTTTTATATTTTAACAAAGGAAAGTTAGTGGATAAATGACCAGTTTGGGCTTCCCTGGTGGTTCAGACAGTGAAGAGTCTGCTTACAATGCAGGAGACCTGGGTTCCATCCCTGGGTTGGGAAGATCCCCTGGAGAAGGAAATGGTAACCGACTCCAGTATTCTTGTCTAGAAAATCTGATGGACAGAGGAGCCTGGTGGGCTACAGTCCATGGGGTCACAAATAGATGTATATGACTGAGCGACAAACACTTTCACTTTCACTAGGCTAAAATAGACGTTCAGCTATGAAAACCGTGTGAGGCTTTGGTATAATTTAGAAACAGCTGAGCAGGAAAACTCTGGGAGTTGGTGATGGACAGGGAGGCCTGGTGTGCTGCAGTCCATGGGGTCGCAAAGAGTCAGACACAACTGAGCAACTGAACTAAACTGAACGGAGCAGAAAAATGACCCCATCAGGAAGTGGCTAGGCTGAGTGTGCGGCCGTCAGCCCTGCGGGGTGCTGGGGCTGTTAGGTGCCTGAATCAGTGTTGGTGGGCTTGTCTTCACCTGTGGGCCTGTTGTTTTCTTTTGTTTGGATAGAAAACCAAGGATAATATTTCACTAGAGCTATATATTTGCAGAGTTATCACCTTATTATCTTAAGCAAAAGAACCACCAAAGGCAGCTGACCTCTCTCACAATATGTGGAGAAACTAGTAATTGAACTGGGACCTGAGTTTTCATTAGCTTCTAAAGACTAAATCAGTGTGATTCAAGCACAACACATGAAATGCCGTCAACACAGCGGACACTTAACCTAATGGTAAACAATGAGGCTCTACACGGCACGGCTCATATCAATGCAAAGAAGGAGAGGAAAACAATAGAATGGGAAAGACGAGAGATCTCTTCAAGAAAATCAGAGATACCAAGGGAACGCTTCATGCAAAGATGGCTTAATAAAGGACAGAAATGGTATGGACCTAACAGAAGCAGGAGATACTACAAAGAGGTGGCAAGAAGAACCATACAAAAAAAGATCTTAATGACCCAGACAACCACAATGGTGTGATCAATCACCTAGAGCCAGAATCCTGGAATGCAAAGTCAAGAGGGTCTTAGGAAGCATCACTACAAACAAAGCTATTGGAGGTGATGGAATTCCAGTTGAGCTATTTCAAATCCCAAATGATGCTGCTGTGAAAGTGTTGCACTCAATATGCCAGCAAATTTGGAAAACTCAGCAGTGGCCACAGGACTGGAAAAGGTCAGTTTTCATTCCAATCCTAAAGAAAGGCAATGCCAAAGCATGTTCCAACTACTGTGTAATTGTACTAATCTCACATGTTAGCAAAGTAATGCTCAAAATTCTCCAAGTGAGGCTTCAAGAATACATGAACTGAGAACTTCCAGATGTTCAAGCTGGATTTAGAAAAGGCAGAGGAACCAGAGATCAAATTGCCAGCATCCGTTGGGTCATTGAAAAAGCAAGAGAGTTCCAGGAAAACATCTACTTCTCCTTTATTGACTGTGTGGATCACAACAAACTGTGGAAAATTCTGAAAGAGATAGGAATACCACATTACCTGCCTCCTGAGAAATCTGTTTACAGGTCAAGAAGCAACAGTTAGAAATGGACATGAAACAATGGACTGGTTCCAAATTGGCAAAGGAGTACGTTAGGCTGTATATTGTCACCCTGCTTATTTAACTTGCATGCAGAGTACATCATGTGAAATGCTGGGCTGGATGAAGCATGAGCTGGCATCAGGATTGCTGGGAAAAGTATCAATAACCTCAGATATGCAGATGACACCACCCTTATGGTAGAAAGCAAACAGGAACTGAAGAGCCTCTTGATGAAATTAAAAGAAAGAGGAGATTGAAAAAGTTGGCTTAAAACTCAACATTCAAAAAATTAAGATCATGAAAAAAAAAAAAATTAAGATCATGGCATCTGTTACCATCACTTCATGGCAAATAGATGGGGAAACAATGAAAACAGTGACAGACTTTTATTTTCTTGGACTCCAAAGTCACTGCAGATGGTGACTGCAGCCATGAAATTAAAAGATGCTTTCTTCTTGAAAGAAAAGCTGTGATCAACCTAGAGAGCATATTAAAAAGCAGAAACATTACTTTGCCAACAAAGGTCCATCTAGTCAAATCTATGGTTTTTCCAGTAGTCATGTGTGGATTTGAGAGTTGGGCCATTAAGAAAGCTGAACACTAAAGAACTGATGCTTTTGAACTGTGATGTTAGAGAAGACTCTTGAGAGTCTCTTGGACAGCAAAGAGGTCAAACCAGTCAATCCCAAAGAAAATCAGTCCTTAATATTCATTGGAAGGACTGATGCTGAAGCTGAAACTCCAATACTTTGGCTACCTGATGCGAAGAACTGATGCCTTGGAAAAGACCCTGATGCTGGGAAAGATTGAAGGCAGGAGGAGAAGGGGATGACAGAGGGTGAGATGATTGGATGGCATCACCAACTCAATGAACATGAGTTTGAGCAAGCTATGGGAGTTGGTGACGGCCAGGGAAGCCTGGCATGCTGCAGTCCATGGGGTCACAAAGAGTCAGACATGACTGAGAGACTGAACTGAACTGAAACAATGAGGGATCATGGCTCAGTTAAACAGTCATGTCCTAGGGGCTTAAGCATCTTCTCCAGAAGAGAGGCAGCCACAGGACTGTGAAACTGCTAAAGGGATCTGCTGGTCTCCTCAGAGGCTTCCCTGTCACCAGGCCACTATAGGAACCAAGTGCCTCTCTTGAACATCTTTCCCTGTCATCAAAATATGCCCCTCTTCTCCATGGAAAGCCAATTATGGCTGACTTCCTCTTGCTTGGTGATAGCTTGCCAGATCATTCCCACCAGAAATACCCTTTTCCACCGCCACTATTAGTTAGTACTTTAAAAAGGTTTTATGTCTCTGCAGCTTTATACGTGTTTTGAATTCCACTTGGTAATCCCATGGTATGTTGTTCATTCATCAGACATTTAGGCAATGCTCACTGGATACCAGGACCTGTTTCTAGACACCAAGAATACTCAACAAGACAGACAGTTCTGCCTTCATGGAACTTGTATCTTGATGAGGGATGTTAGACATTAAATAGAATAAATAAAGGGTTCTGATGGTATGCTGGAAGGCAACACATTCTAGGCAGAAAAATAAAGCAAGGAAGATCTGGATGTGGGGATTATCCCGGGAGGGGCATGGTTGGAGCTGAGAATGGGGAGGGAGGAGGGGAACTGAGTGAGTTGCTGGCGAGCAGTCTCGTCCCAGAGACTAGAGCCTTGGGCCCACGGTTAGCAGTCACTGAATATTTGGTGAACAAGTGATAATCTGTAATCTGTGCTTATCTGGTTCTTTCTCTTCCTCAGGACCATTACCTGAAGAGAGTGGGGGTCCTGGTTCTGTCCTTACCTCACAGAGAGTGTTTTTCAGAATTTGACTCACAGGAAACACCCTTCTTAGTGCTCAGTCATTTCCCGACTCTTTGTGACCCCATGACCTGTAGCCCGCCAGGCTCCTCTGTCCACGGGCTTCTCCAGGCAAGAGTACTGGAGTGGGTTGCCATACCCTCCTCCAGGGGATCTTCCCAACCCAGGGTCCGAACCCAGGTCTCCCACATTGCAGGCAGATTCTTTGTCGTCTGAACTACCAGAGAAGGCACCAGAAAGCACTGGATAATGCAAACGCCTGACCTCAGGATAAAAGTAACCAGCAAGGTTGGATCGAATAACACAGGCATAGTGGTTCCTCACACAAATGCATTTATAAGAATTAATTCCTCACATTTGTGAATGTCTGTGGGGAGATGGCTAATTCTTAGAGGGATTTGGATTTCAGAGGAATCGCCCAGATCCCTTTCAAGTTCTCCCTGGGTCAGAATTCCTGGTCAGTCAACCATCGTTAGTGAAGAGTACATCATTAGTAAAATAGTTGTCAAACTGATGAAAAAGATCCTCATTCCAGAGATCTTTCCTGAGCTGCCAGCCTGGCGTATGCCTGTAATTGAGAGAAATAAATGCAGTTTCGGGGCTATTAAACTATACAGCATGACACAAATCAAAGCAAGAAGGATTGTGACTACACTGGACCTTCCTAGACTTCAGTACATTGCTGCCCTGCTACAACACAGAGGGAGAAAACCCAGTACATCTGGAGCTTGAGGTATCTTTATTAAAAGAAAAAAAAATTATACGGATGAAAACTCCTGATTTCAGTGAAGAGAACAGATTCCTTTACAGGGCTAATAAATAAACTTTTTGGAAAGGTCAATAGATAGAAATGTGCAACCAGAAAATAAAATCCAAACTTCCCCCAGTTCTTTCACTTATAGACCGCATTTTCCTGCTGGGTTAGTGATAAGAATCTCTTATGGATTCCACATGTGCTCAGCCTCATCTTTGTGTAAAATTCTGCAGCATTCCAAATTATCACCAAGAATCCATCTTCCTGAAGACGAGACACCAGGAGCAACGAGATTGGCTAAACAGGAGATGTTTTGAATGAAATGCATAGTTTAATCACATTCTGCTTTCAGAAAACTACTTCATTTAAGTCGGTGCTTGCCTGGGGTAATAATTTATGCTCCACACTTGAGTAATCACCAGGAAGATTGCTCAGAACCCATCCCATTGCAAACATAGCCACCAATATTCATGGCCTAAAGTAAACTTCTGAAAACTTGGGATCTACATCATCTCAGCAAAATTCAGACTTCTAGATTTGTTGCCCACACCTCCCCCTTTCTGATAGGAGAATTTCATTTCTCATGCTTTATATTAACATTTGGAAGTGAGATTTGTTTTCTTTCCTCATGTGGGCTTAGCCACTCAGTCATGTCCAACTCTTTGTGAGCCCATGGACTGTAGCCCACCAGGCTCCTCTGTCCATGGGATTCTCCAGGCAAGAATACTGGAGTGGGTTGTCATTCCCTTCTCCAGGGGATCTTCCCGACCCAGGGATCAAACCCAGGTCTCCTTCACTGCAAACATATTCTTTATCATATGAGCTACAGGGAATTTCCTTCCTTTCCTCATAATGAACATATTTTAAAAGGTAGTGCTTTTGAACATTAAAAATGCTCAATTTTCTGAGTATATTCTGTCTCATGAACATTGAGCCCTACAAAAGGTCAACAGAGATCAGTTATTTATAAATTTGAGCTATATTTACTAAATTTCCTCTGTCTTAGTTCTCTGCTTGCTAGAATTCATCCAAATGCATTAAAGTGCATGTGGGTTTGTGTTTGTTTTCAGCTCTGTCCTTTCATCCCTAAGGAGGGTCGCCTCCTAGGGGTGTTCAGATTGTGTACTGAACACGGCTGCCGTGTCTGAGGAATCAGAGTGCCTGAGTAAGGGAGACCATGTGTATATGAGCAAGGGAGACCATGAGAGCAGCAAGGATGCTTGTGAGTGCAGCCAGAACAGGTGCTTCATCTGGGCTCTGGAAAGCAATGCCTGGCAGAGCAACCGGTCCTCACTGTATGCTTGTCCAAGGTGCATAGCATAGAACAATGTGAACATCTTTTACTTAAGGAAGGAACATGTTTTTCTCATTCTCACGACAGTATATATGGCCTGGCTGCTGCTCTGGTGCAGATCATGTGCAAGTGACAGAGAGAAAGTTTACTGACTGCCCATTGTGAATAGCATTTTCTCATTGTCCCCAAATTGCTACTTTACATACTGTCCCTTGTTCCCAATAGACTCAGCTTCCTCTTGATTTTTCCTCAGCTAATCTCACCCCCTTCGGGCTTCCCAGGTGGTACAGTGTTAAGAATCCATCTGCCAATGCAGGAGGTGCAAGAGACTTGGGTTCAGTCCCTGGGTTGGGAAGATCCCTTGGAGAAGGAAATGGCAACCCACTCCAGTATTCTCACCTGTAAAATTCCATGGACAGAAAAGCCTGGCGGGCTACAGTCCATGGGGTTGCAAAGAGTTGGTCCCGACTGAGCAACTGAGCAATCTCAACCCCAAGGACACCTTCTTTTCTTAGCTACCACTAAGATCTCAGACTGTGTTACGAAATGACCTCTGAATCTGACAGTGTTTCAACAATTAGTCAAACCACTTATTTAACGAGAGGCAGTTCTGGACTAACAGAAAGGAGCTTGAATTTGATTGTGACAGTAGGCTGTATTTCACTAAACCTGGCTAAGCTGCCCTGCCTGTGCTATAATATGAAGGGAAAATAATTGTCTCCCAGGTTTTCAGTTCTGAAACTCTCAAGTAGTCTTGCTTGACTAGAGGTTGAGTTTGCTAGTCAGCTCAGTCGGAGTACATTCTAGCAATCCACATGCTTTTGTCCCGGCATTCTCAGAAGCCCAACAGCGTTTTGACAGACATGACCCCTCCTCTGATGGGCTTCTAGATTCCCATTTTTACAGTATAAGTTTTCCTCACCTAACCTTTAAACTTGCAAGGTTTTAGTTACCTCATCAATCCAGACCAAACTCAGTAGACATTTCACTAAAAAGAATAGAGACAAAGAATATCACTTTCCTGATACTGTTCAGCAATTTTCCAAACCGCTTTGGCCTCCTGTTGGGAGACTTCATGCTTGGTTTGTTTATGCTCTCAGATGAATCCTCTGTGTGTTTTGAGGTGTTTATTCCAGTGGTTAAATTTGAAGAGGTGAAGAAAAGTCAAACTCTCCCCAATATCGCCTAGGAGGAGTCTAAAATAATTGGTACACATTGAAAAATGTCTTACACCTGAGGAAGGAAGAGAAGGTTTCGTTTGTTCGTAGCAGCAGATGTTTCCAGAATTCTGGGCCAGGGAAACTAAAGAAAAAATTTGCTTTTTCTCTAAATATAAGGGTGCTGATTTTTTTCTTAGCATGCATTGCATATATTACTTTGTAATATAATTGCCCACTTAAATTTTTGTTTCATATTTCTTCATTCCCTTAACCAAACCCCAGACATAATAGTTAAAATGAGTAGATCATCTTTCTGAAATTAAACATTTTAATTATGATTATTTGATAAGCATTTCAGACATACTTACTCATATATCACATAAAATCAGAAATAAGTGTGTATATCAATAGCAGTTTAATCCCAAATGGAGGCTTTATTTAAACTGTCGAGAAGTTGATTACAGAAGCTTCGAGATTAGAAATGAGATTTACAAGTGGCTAGAGGGAAATATTTAAATATCTTTGCTAGAGCAAATTACAGTCATTTTTAAAAAGACTTAAAATATGAGTGAACTGAGAATTTCATCTAAGATATCCTATTCTGAATTATGCTTTTTTCATGTGGTCACTTCTGCAACTTATTTAGAAAACAGCTTGATCAGAAGCAAGGAATATCTAGTTTGCATTTTACAGCTAGCAAAGTAAACCTTTTGTGGAAATATAAGTACTAAGTAATTTTGTATTTGAAATTCCATATAAAGCTGAAGGTGGACTTTTTTGCAATGTGCCAAAATTCCCTGATAGCTCAGTTGGTAAAGAAGAATTCTACTGCAATGCAGGAGACCCCAGTTCGATTCCTGGGTCGGGAAGATCCGCTAGAGAAGGGATAGGCTACCCACTCCAGCATTCTTGAGCTTTCCTTGTGGATCAGCTGGTAAAGAATCCACCTGCAATGCAGGAGACCTGGGTTCTGTCCCTGGGTTGGGAGGATCCCCTGGAGAAGGGAAAGGCTACCCACTCCAGTATTCTGTCCTGGAGAATTCTATGGAGTGTATATCCATGGGGTCGCAAGAAGTCAGACACGACTAAGTGACTTTCACTTTCAGATAAGTTTAGTTTCTAAATATCTTTGCCTTCAAAGTGATGCTTATGAGTTAACCATGTTGGATTTGTCTTTCAGATTTAGGGGTCTACATGACCTGGTTCCCACAACCCTTCTTATGGAACTTTTCACAAATCAGGGCTTGTGTCCTCAAAACTGCCCAATTTGTTCCTAACTCGGGGTGTTTGTACCTGTTATTTCTATTTCCTGAAATTCCTTCTTCTGAAAAGATGTATATCATATGCCCCCCTTATTTTGTACAAGTCTGTTCAAATATCATATCATCAAAGATTTTCCCCAACACCCCAAAACAAAGGAACACCCCCTAGCCCCAGTATTTCCTATCACCCTTTTTCTCCTTTGTTTTTCATAGCATTTGTTGGCATATGATACATAATTATTTGAATTTCTGCAAGTATATATTTATTGAATGAAGGAATTTAATTCAATAGATATTTATTAAACTTTCACTGTATATAAGTCACTGTTAGATGATTTCAAGGGTTATGAAGTTGAGTGTCAAATTGCCTAGGAGAAAGAATAGTAAAAGGAAAAGGAAAGAAAAAGGAATATAAGAAAAATACACTAAGAAGGGTCCAAAGTGCCGTAAGCGTTAAAGAAGAGAGAACTTGGACCTAGTTGAGGTGGCTAACCAGGCTAATGGAAGAAGGTAGCGTTTGCAGGGAGAGCTTTTGTTGGCTGAGGTAACAAAGAAGGATGTCTCAGGGATGAAAAAATGTGAACCCAAACAGAAACATAGGATTGTTATTTGTGTTTGGGAAGTAACATTTGAGCAAATCCCAGGGTTATGTATAGAGGACAGGATTAGAGAGACAGATAAAAGAAAGATCAGGAATCCATTGTCCATTACCCTTAGGTCAGCTTGGAGACTATGGAATCATGAAGCAGTGGGAAGGCCATGAAGAGTTTTGAGGAGTGATCTGATAAAGCTTGGCTTCAGGGGAATTAACATGCTGTGCTGTAAGCCCTGGATCAGAGGAGCTACCGTGAAGACCAGTTAGGAGTCTGCTGCTATTCCTTAGAACAGGAAGACTGTGACCTGGAATGGAGAAAGTGGAAATAATGGCAAAGAAATTGACCATGAAAAGTAAGGGACCAGAGGGAGTGAAGAAGAAAGGGATGACTCTAGGCATAACTGGGAGAGGAATGTTGCCATGGTTACTTTCCTGTAAGTGGGCTAATATGGTAAAAAGGAAGACCTGATTTGGCAGGTGAGATGGTAAACTGTATAGGATATTAAGATTTAGATATCAGCAGGGCATCCAGGCAGTTGGGGCTACCACAGCATTTTGAGATGTGAGACAGGCCCTGAAGAGAGGAGGTGGGCAGAGAAAAGGGCTGATGTCAAGTGTGTAGAGGAGACTGTTGGTAGTCTGCAGGCTGATGGAGCTGAAAATGAGGACACAGGAGAAGAAGGACATATACCCCAGTAGGGAGGAATGTGTGGAGGGAGGGAGAGAAGAGTTCCAGGATGAGTGGGCCTGGGTGACATAATGCCAGACAGCAGTGTGGGTGTATAGAAAGCTTTGGATGGTCCAGAGGCTCAGAACTGCCAAGACAGTGAAAAAGGTGAAAGGTGAGAAATGCGTTCCCAATATTAATAGTTTGATTTTCTTTGTCACTACTTGCATAACAGTGGATGTCTAAAATTGTAGAGTATTTAAGGAGAAATGGACTAAAGCAAGTGAAAATGCAAAATGCACATCATTTCTTTCAAGAATTGTCACTCTCAAAGGAAAACAGAAAAGGCCATGGAGCCAGAATGATATAAAGATGTTTTTGAATAGAGAAGTGTAGCTATTACTAGATGCAAAAGAATCATTAATCTATTACAAAAAGCGCTTTCATTTAGTTTTGCCAACCACCCTGGGAAGGTGGCTGGACTAGGATTATATCTGCCTTTGACAGATGGGAACAAGTTGCTAAGCAGGATGAAATGATGTTGCAAGGTCATTCATTCATTCAGCATGCCATGTCCAATATCACTGTGTACTCAGCACCATGTTCCATACTTTGCAGTCAATGATAAACAGATGCAGATTCTCTGCCCTCAGTGGTCTTACATTCTAACAAATGCAGATAACACACACACCCAAGCTCATAAACTATGTTTTGATACTGTGAAGGTAATAAGGGGCTGATAATAGGGACTCAAAAGGGAAACCTTCTTTAGATAAGCTGTCACATCCCTGGAAAAGTGACCTTTACATGGAGAACTGAAGGGCAGGAAGACCCTGGGGGAGGGAAAATGAATTGCAAGAGAGAAAATAGTGTAAATAAAAGCCTTACGTAAAGAGATACTAGAAGTTTAAGAAACTGAAGGGAAATAGTCTATCAGTTCAGTTCAGTTGCTCAGTCGTGTCCGACTCTTTGCGATCCCATGAATCGCAGCACGCCAGGCCTCCCTGTCCATCACAAACGCCTAGCATTTACTCAAACTCATGCCCATCGAGTCAGTGATGCCATCCAGCCATCTCATCATCTGTCGTCCTCTTCTCCTCCTGCCCCTAATCCCTCCCAGCATCAGGGTCTTTTCCAATGAGTCAACTCTTCGCATGAGGTGGCCAAAGTATTGGAGTTTCAGCTTCAGCATCAGTCCTTCCAATGAACACCCAGGACTGATCTCCTTCAGGATGGACTGGTTGGATCTCCTTGCAGTCCAAGGGACTCTCAAGAGTCTTCTCCAACACCACAGTTCAAAAGCATCAATTTTTCGGCGCTCAGCTTTCTTCACCATCCAACTCTCACATCCACACATGACCACTGGAAAAACCACAGCCTTGACTAGACGGAACTTTGTTGGCAAAGTAATGTCTCTGCTTTTTAATATGCTGTCTAGGTTGGTCATAACTTTCCTTCCAAGGAGTAAGCGTCTTTTAATTTCATGGCTGCAGTCACCATCTGCAGTGATTTTGGAGCCCCCCAAAAAATAAATTTAGCCACTGTTTCCCCATCTATTTGCCATGAAGTGATGGAACTGGATGCCGTGATCTTAGTTTTCTGAATGTTAAGCTTTAAGCCAACTTTTTCGCTCTACTCTTTCACTTTCATCAAGGGGTTTTTAGTTCCTCTTCACTTTCTGCCATAGGGATGGTGTCATCTGCATATCTGAGGTTATTGATATTTCTCCCGGCTATCTTGATTCCAGCTTGTGCTTCTTCCAGCCCAGCATTTCTCATGATGTACTCTGCATATAAGTTAAATAAGCAGGGTGCCAATATACAGCCTTGATGTACTCCTTTTCCTATTTGGAACCAGTCTGTTGTTCCATGTCTAGTACTAACTGTTGCTTCCTGACCTGCATACAGGTTTCTCAACCTGTATATAGTTTCTCAATCTGTATATAGTCTGACTAGAGTTTAATAACAAAGCAAGAGGGTAGCACCAGGTAAATTTGGAGGAAGAAACAAATCATAAAGGAGCTTCCTGGGCAGGTAAGTCTTTAGCGTTTATGTGAAGTATAATGGAGAGTCCCAAAAGTGTTTTTAACCAGGTAGTGATGTCAAATTTATATTTTGAGAAAACCATTCTTTTGTCTCCATTAAGAACAGGTTGTAGAGAGGAAAACAGAAGGGAATATGAAGAGGGAAGTTTGGAGGGTCCAGCAGACATTCCTGAGAGGAAATGTGAAGCTGGCCTAGGGCAGTGAATATGATGAAAAGTAAAATGGCTCAAGATGTGCTTTACAAGCAGAATTAATACAAGTTCTTGGTCATTCACTTACCAGAGAGAGTAAGGAAAGAGGTGAAGTAGGCTCCAAAGTTTGAATTACTGGTCAAGGGGTGGGTCCACTTACAATGTGGGAGAAGAGGGCAAGGACGGCAGCTTTGCAGTGTACAATCTGAAGTGCTGTCTGGCAGCCTCTAGGAAGATAGCTTTGCAACTTCTTATGAAACCAAACATACTTTCACCATATAACCCAACCATCATACTCCTTGGTCTTTACTCAGTGAGTTCAAAAGGATGTCCACACAAACTCTTGCCCACAGACGTTTATTGCAACTTTATTTATAGTTGAAAAAACTTGTAAGCAACCAAGATGTTCTTTAGTAGGTGAATGGATAAACACTAGTACATCCAGACAATTGAATATTATTCAGCACTAAAAAGAAATGAGTCATAAAGCCGTGAAAAGATATGAAGGTATCTTAAATGCATATTATTAAGTGAAAGAAGCCCATCTGAAAAGGCTAATAGCATATGATTCCAATTATATGACATTCTGGAAAAGGCAAACTATAGAGACAGTAAAATAATCAGTGGTTGCTAGAGATTAGGGGAGAGGGAGGAATGAAGAGATGGAGCACAGAAGATTTTTAGGACAGTGGAAATACTCGGTATGATTCTGTAATGCTGGATATATGTCATCATACATTTGTCCAAGCTCACAGCAAGTGCCAAGAAAGAGTGAGCTCTAGTGTAAACTATGGCTTGGGTGATTATGACGTGTCAGTTTAGGTTCATCACCTTTAACAAATACACCAACCTTTGTGGTGAGAGATATTGATAATGGGGGGCTATGTACATATAGGGACAGAAAGCATATGAGAAATCTCTGTACCTTCCTCTCAATTTTGCTGTGAACCTGAATTATTCTAAAAGTAAAGTTTACTTTATTTTTTTTTCCATTTGTTTTTATTAGTTGGAGGCTAATTACTTTACAATATTGTAGTGGTTTTTGTCATACATTGACATGAATCAGCCATGGATTTACATGTGTTCCCCATCCCGATCCCCCCTCCCTCCTCCCTCTCCACCCCATCCCTCTGGGTCTTCCCAGTGCACCAGCCCCAAGCACTTGTCTCATGCATCCAACCTGGGCTGGTGATCTGTTTCACCGTTGATAATATACATGTTTCTATGCTGTTCTCTCGAAACATCCCACCCTCGCCTTCTCCCACAGAGTCCAAAAGTCTGTTCTGTACATCTGTGTCTCTTTTTCTGTTTTGCATATAGGGTTATTGTTACCATCTTTTGAAATTCCATATATATACGTTAGTATACTGTATTGTTCTTTATCTTTCTGGCTTACTTCACTCTGTATAATGGGCTCCAGTTTCATCCATCTCATTAGAACTGATTCAAATGAATTCTTTTTAATGGCTGAGTAATATTCCATGGTGTATATGTACCACAGCTTCCTTATCCATTCTTCTGCTGATGGGCATCTAGGGTGCTTCCATGTCCTGGCTATTATAAACAGTGCTATGATGAACATTGGGGTGCACGTGTCTCTTTCAGGTCTGGCTTCCTCGGTGTGTATGCCCAGGAGTGGGATTGCTGGGTCATATGGCAGTTCTACTTTAAAGAAAGACCCATTGAGGGAATTCCCTGGTGGTCCAGTGGTTAGGACTACATGCTTTCCCTGCTGAGGGTGGTGATTTGATCCTTGTTCAAGGAACTAAGATCCCACAAAGCTGTGTGATGCCAAAAAAGAGAGAGAGAGAGACCCATTGGGCTATAAGCTTGTGAAGACTAGAGGCATCCAGTAGAGAAAGGCAGTGAGATCTTCCAGTCTAGAGTTGGGAGCAGTGAGTGGTGCGGCATGGCCTGGGGCTGAGTTGTCAGGGACTTGGATGCTAGAGGCCACAGGGAGGGGAAGCTGGGCAGGATCTGAGAGGGAACTGCAATAGAAGGAAAATCACCACCGGGGTAATAATAGAGCTCTCTTGACTCCTGATTCAGGATGCCTTCCTCTAAATCCAGCACTTGTTTCATTACGCAAATATCCTTAGAAACCAAACTGTAGGACTGGATCTTAATCTGTGCTCAGGATTCCTGCTAATACCCACTTGAGCTTAGATTGGCAGCATGGCAGTGTCTGTTGTGTGGTTTGGAATATTAATGGATCGTAGACTTTTGGAAAACCCCAGCCAGGTAGCTGAAACACGATTGTCATTCTGTCTCTCTATCTGTCTCTCTCCTCATGCCCTCTCTTCGCCCATCTCAACATACACAGCCTCAAAGTCTCTACTTCCATCCACATTTATCATAGACCTTACATGAAAATGTTGTACGAGTGCCTTCAGATTCATCGGAAAGGGCGGCTGTTAGGTTCCAAGCAGGTTCCCCCAAATCTGGCTTTGGAGACCTAGGCAACCCGAAATGAGCAAATAATCAGGCAACAGATACTACTTCAGTCATAATTTAAAAAAATACAGATAACGTTTTCCTGAACAGGCTCATCATTTTCCTCAAAGTGGCTCAGGATTTTGGGGTTTTACAAACAGGGCTGTTGGTCCTACAGATGGGAAGTGTGCATTCCCTTTTATGTCTATAAATTGGATGTCACCTGGGCTGGAAAGCCAAGTAGAGAGGTTCCCCGCTGTCTCGCTGGCACAGTTGTGGGTGTGCGTGGAGCTGGCAGAGCTGGGGGAATGTGCTTTAGTTTTCGTTTACATTCTCACCCATTGGTACTATATGTGTTGAAGTACTGCTTTCCATATTGAGACTCCGTATGAAAGTGTAAAACACCAGCATGCTCAGGAAGTGTGAATATGGGCAGTGATTGTGCTGTTCTTTTTAAAGATGCTCACATTACAAAGCAGGCAAGCTAAAAATTGCACCCATTCTGCCTGATTGCTATGGCCGTAAACCCTTAATCTGCTTTGAAGGTCACAATGAAACTGCAATGTAACTTCAAAATACTCTTGTGAGACTTAGTGTCCAGGAGGGTTTTGTTTTGTTTCCCTTTCATAGGTGTCTGATGTGCATTAAAGAAGTGGACCAGGATTCAATTTGTTTAATTTGTAGTGAAGCTGAATTTAAATAAATTGACAAGCTGAATACAGCTAATGTACATGTAATTTCTTCTCTTTTGGATTGACTGTGTTATAGGGACTTTTGTTTCCATGACATCAGACTTCATACTAACACACATCAAATAGTAACTACAGTACTAAATATAGGAATATGCCTGTATGAGAAGGAATTCTGATAGAATCCCAAGGCTGACATTGATTTCACTGAAAGCAGAAACTGTGTCAGTATAGAAAACAGTACATATTTTATTTTAAAAAAATGTGGCTAAATAAAAATCATATATTGTGTTAATGGAGGGAAAAAATGTATCAGTGAAAGCCATGCTCATAAAATATAGCATTTACTCCCCACTTTGAAAAAATGCACTCTTGTGTATTTTAATACTTAATAAACATGATTAGTAATAAATTGTGCTTTAATAAAACATTTTAAAGTCCTTATTAATTTTTTGTTTTAGTTGAAACGCAGTATTTTGTGCTTCATCTTGGCAGATATGAATGCTGCTGTTTCAAGTGCAAGAAGAGTAACCTCCAGAACATATTATAAATTGGCTGGCTCGGAATAGGGGGAGATGATTAGATTGTTGGGTTTCCTGCTGAGTGGTACATGCTTGTTTTGTAATACTGTTTTATAAGTCAGAGATTCAAACAGAACATGTAGGTCCAATTCAATACCTCAGCATTGTTGATCTGCTTTTTATTGATTTTTCATCTGCTCAAATCTAAGAGGTCTTGGTATGTTTCAGGATCTTGTAGCCAAAAGTTGCAGTGAAGGCGTTTTAATTAGAAATGCATTGTTTTCACTGAAATAGTGTGAGCATTTTGTTGCTTTGGGGCTTGGCTTTACCATATTCACAAAGTTAAAATCTTTTCCTTTAAGGAAAAAAGTGTCTTTGTGCAAGCCCAGCATCAGACTCATAAGGGCTTATGGATTTTGTGCCTGAGCATCACTGAAGATGGTGACATAGCTTGTATATATTTGTTTCATGGACAGGTAAACAATCTCATATTAAATGTGGAGACATGTTGCCTATAAATTTTGAACCCATTATTTGCCCATTATTTGTCAATTTTTTGTAGCTTTTCTGTTCTATCCTACTATATAATTACCTTATGACACTTGGAGAGAAAATTGCTAAACATTTTTATGCCATTTGAAATTACCATCTAAAACCCAGTTATATATCCATTTTTTCCTTTCTTATCACCGCCTATGTTAATTTTTCTTCAGGATCCATTGAACAGTGTACAGTGACAATGTAAGTGGGTTGTACTTCCTCACATCAGTGCCTTGTTAATGTCATTCATTAATCTAGAACCTTGAGCTTTTTCGGAGATGGTTAGATATTCCATATTTCCATGGAGTTTTGGGGAAGGGTGACAGCTTACTTACAGCTTCTGCAGCCTGACCTCATTGGTCGTCATGTCATTTTTAATACTGATAAAATGGAAGGGCAGGCATATGCACTTGTAGCCTTTGAAGGCAGGAAGAGAGGCTCTGTGGCACGCATGCAGCATATACCGTCATTCCGTCAACCTGCATGGTGCTGGATCAGAGCAAGTCTGTTTCTGCTTCTTTACCTCCCTGTTTGCTTTCAGCAGCTGGTCGAGCCTAAATTCATGTTGAGGCCCAGGCTCCCCTCAGGAGAGCCTCAGATGCTGCTGGTGGCCCTACCAGACCTGGCAACCCTAGAGCATCTTTATTCTGGGGACCAGTTAGAAGTGCAGCAGGGTACTGGACCCCGTCCACTGAGCATCCACGTGGCTCTCCTGCAGAGCCCACGGCTCTTTGTCTGTTCTACTCTTTTATCTTTTAACCTCAGCATAGATTCCTCAGCCTTGCCGTGATTTCAAGTATGAGACACAAGCAACTCCAGAAGAAAACATTAGGGGACCTGGTTAAAAGTTATCATGAACAAATCTTCCACAATGACGGTGAAAATTACTACGTAGAGAGAAACCATCTCTTGGACATTTCCAGAACCAGTCCTCTTGCTGCAATTTTTTACAAGAGATGAATATGTAAAGTTGCTTTTTTTTCTCGTTGCCTAGTGAAGGATGTGGAGAAGAAGCAGACTCAGCATTGTGTTAGGGGTTAAGGGTAGAGCCAAGGTGTCCAGATCTAAGTCTCGGCTCCATAAGACCTTCTCGGGACAGGACAGTATGGGATCTCTAGGTGGTGTTGTCTGGTGGAATTTTCTGGATGATGGAAATGTCCTATTTCGTACAGTCTGATAAGATAGGCACTAGCCATGCGTGGCAGTGGAGCACTAAGAATATGGAGAGTGCGACTGAGGAAGTGATTTTTTAATTTTCTTTAATTGTGATTAATTTAAATAGCCCAATGTAGCTTTTATATTTGTTGTTGCCGTTTGGTGTTTAGTCGCTAGTTGTGTCCGACTCTTTGCGACCCCATGGACTATAGCCCACCAGGCTTCTTCATCTGTGGAATTTTCCAGGCAGGAATACTGGAATGGATTGCCATTTCCTTTGCTGTATTAGTGCAGCTCTAACATCATAATTGCAAAAATTTTTAAACTTCTTTAAATAAATTTCCCAAGTCATTCTAATTCACCTTCAGAGAACAGGCATGATAAACATATTTTTATTAGTAGGAGCAATAATACTTTATTCTTTATAATACCTTGCTCTTTTTAAACCCTTAAGCATTGCTTGTGGGAGTAAATAGCTAAGCATATTAATTTATAAGACAAAAGAGACAAAGGCGTTGTCAGTATTTACTGATTACCATAATGGGCTGAAAAAGTGTGTGTGTGTGTTTAATTATGTCTGCTGAGATGTGCACATATTCAAATACATGATATATGTAAACCAAACATCCAAGTTGACCAAATTTTTTTCCACCTAGCTTTATTGAAATTATGTAAGTCATGTGCTATTAGTTGCCAGAACTACTGGAAATGGGTCAACTAGGTGGAAATTTGTGATTTTCTTGGGGTTATGTCAAGGAAGTCCTATAATCAAAGTGCTATGCAAACATTCTGAGATGTTCCCAGGGAGGGCGATAATCACACTCACTTAGAGATCTATGCTGCCTTCAATACAGACGTGTAACCCCATTAACATTAATAGGACTCACGCTCACATATCGATGGAGAGTAAATCCCTAATTAGTAGTGAGAACTGTTATCACCCCCACTGTGATAATACCTCTGAAAGTCTTTAATGTTGCTGTGATAACAGGTGCATCTTTAAATTTTTTTTTTAAACAATGCAAAAGGTGGCACACAATCAAATATGAGCTTTGTGTACCTGTAACTGTCACAGGTAAAATGTTTTTACTACTGGAGGCTGGCTCTGAATCTGCCAAGAGCAGGTAGAGGGAGAATTTCTTCATTTTCTTTACTTAGGGGGACGTGAATGTTTCTCTCACTCAAAGATGAGACTTGCGTGTGCTTTTTTCTACCCCAGTATGGTAATCATTCCAAAGATTCTGTAGGAGATTTCAGAGAAGGACGAATAGGGAAGCAGCGGCCTTTCATCCCTTTTTGAATGTAATATGTAAATAGGAGATTCCCTGGACGTGGTTTGGCTCCTCTTGGTAATGGAAGGGACACGGGCTGTAGCAGGGAGCTTCCTGTCCACGGCAGCATGTTATTGATGAGCTGGCATTTGCCCTGTGGCCCTCCCAGAGGATTGCTTACATCTATTACTCACACACATCGATTGGTTAATTTGATAATTCTATCACCAATTGCCTGGTGTCTGACCTTTCGCCATGGCGATGATGGCAGGCTCTTCATTTTTACATTGCAGACCAGTTAGATTGACCTTTTTGAGGAGAATGTCAAGGTATCCCTTGATCTTAACCTGTCACTATATTTGTTAGAACCGCACTGTCCCTTAACCTTGATTTATGGTGTTTCAGCACTCAGAGTATGCACTGTGTTTGTTTTAAAAATCCTTCCTAACATGTGTGAATCTGAGGAGAGGAGCTGTGCGATGAAAGTTACATCCTTCCCATATGAGCCTTGTGCTCCGACACCATCAGCAGATCTGTTTTTCTTTCACTTGACAAGTCAGTTTACGCATCCCAGGAAACTTCTCAGCATCATTTTGGTGGCAAATGGAAATGCAGACCCTGTTTGGGTGGTGTTTTCTGAACTTGCTTTCTCCTAACCCCCTCACAAATTGATTGAACTAGTAAAACCTCTTTAAATACCATCTGAAAATCAGGAGCCAGTATTACAGTGAAGTTCTGTTTGCACTCAGAGGTTTTCATCCTTTTCGTCATCCTCCTAATTTATACTCTTGCCAGAGGGAAGAAATTGTCTTGTCTATGAGTTGCTCCTTGGGGAGCTATAGAAGGGCATCACTCTGTGACTCTGAAACCGTAGATTGGCTCTTCAGTTCAACTACAGGCAGAATGAAAGGGGACTTTCTCACCGATCTTTCCATGTGTGTGTTGTACACGCACACGTTGTGTGTATGCAGACACAAGTACCTCATTCGACCGGGCTCTGTGTTACCTCAGCCCACTGTGAGAAGCAAGCGGAGAGATGGTATATAATTAAGGCTCTGTCATTATCTAGCTAAAAATAGAGGGAGGAGCTATCCCCTTTGCTTCCCTGTGACTAAAAACCAGCCAAACCAATTTCACTAAAATTTAGTAAAATAAAAACTGTGCTCCCAGGATGAGAAGTTGCATGCCAAATTTCAGCCTGAAGCGAATTTAAATGGCTGAGTTATAAACCTTTCATAAAGGATGTTTTGTCGCTCACTCAAGATAAAAAGGCTCCTTTTTTGAAAAGGAAATTATCTAGGCACATAGTCTTTAGCGGGGATTGTTGCCATTTATTTAAAGAAAACACAATTTTAAATGACTGGGTTTTTGAGGACTGAAAGCAGCAACTGTGTCTGAGCAGTAATTATGTTTCATAATTTTGTTTAGCAAGTATTACATATTATATGAATAGCATCATAGTAAAAATGATTAGCATTCATACTATGCAAAATTCTGCATATTAAGAGCTTCACAGTAGTGTCCTACATACAATACATTGTAATGGCTCCAGATTACATTGTGTCAGGCAGAACCCGCTGTGCCTATGTGTCTCCCACCCCAGCCCAGCCCAGAGCCAGAGCTGAGAACGGGCCTCCACTTGATACCAAGCACCAGGAGAAGAGGCACTTCCAAAACAGCCTGAGAGACACTTCTAAAATTGAGGCAAGGATTTCACTGATGACATTTATATACTTTCATTATTCTGCAAGCCTAGAGAAAGACCTGGTTCTGCCATATGCATTCATCAGTGTGTGTGTTGTGTTAGGGTATGAAATGAAGACACAGCCCATATGTTCCATAACGACCCCTCGGAATGATGGAGCTTGTTGATTGGGATGTTTCTGCCTTAGGTCTTGTGTTTGCAGCCTGGCATCTCAAAACAGTTTTCCAACTTGGGGACCAGGCCATGAAGCTAGACTAATGATGTTTCACCTAAGGAGACCCAGAGAAGTTGGTAATGGGACTGGGGCCACACCTAACTCTGAGGGAGACTTGGACTGAGAGAAGCAAAGTTCCAAGGGTTACAAACATGCTTATGCAACAAAAGCTGTTTTTATTGCTGTTACTGTTATCTAAAAACATGGGTGTGTACTTCTATTTCCATAAGCTGATTTTCTGCAGTACATAACATTACTTATGAAGTCAAAAATTAGTATGAAATACATATCATATATATACACAGATTTGCCATATATATGGATAGATAGATACAGCAATAGATATGAAGATGAAAGCGGTAGTTGTAGAGGGTAAAAGAAACTGTGCAAACACACATGAAACTTTTTTTAAGAACATTAACCCTGTAGAAAAAGCTCTAAAACAAGTGACAATGACCTACACCCTGAAAACTTACCTAGAAATTTAACTTCCCCACAAAATATTATCGAAAAGAACTTCTGTATCCAGGTGTGATTCCTTTCCAGAATCAGACCCCAGAAACGTTTAAGACTCTCTTGGTTTGGTTCTTCTATAAAGGGGTCCCCAGGAAAAAGAGAAAATAAAATTTGAAAACAGTTAGGACACTAACTTTCTCTTGTAAATGCCCTGCAAATCCTGGAGGGTGAAGTTCACACCGTAACTGATTTTTAAAAGAAACAAAGAGGGGGAGGATAAAACAAGTCTAGACTCGTGTTTTCCCACAGCACTTAACAGGTGTAGCTTCATGATCCCACCCAGCCAACTGGAGGAAAAGCAGAATACTCCCAAATCACTTGTGAGCAGCAGTCCAGCTTAAGGTCTGGTAAAGCCTTAGGAACCCGGTGCCTAGCTGCCACATGGAGTTATGTTAGCACATTTTCTATCTCGGTTTGCCTCTAGATGAGTTTAAAGATGGCGTTTACCCATGAGGCAGGAGTATTAACCAGTTAAAATAGAGGCCTTTTAATCTCTTATCAACAATGCACATTTGTCCAATATTAGTAACAGTATTTGCGGGCTAAACAGTGTCCCAGACACTCAAACAGGCCGATGCTACGGCTGCCTGATTCTTGCACTCTCACTGCGCTTCATTTCTCACTACTTGCAACAGTTCATCTCTGGCAGCCTTCCCACAGTGAGGCTTGAAAGAAGAATGCATGTTCTGTGTTTCTTTTTCTCCTTTGCCCATATTCTAGCTCTCTTCTGCTTCTGTCTCACGGAGTCTGAACAGAAGAGAAGAAAGGAATTGAGGGTTCACTGTGCTTCTCTTATAGTCTCCCCGTTGTTGCTGCCCTCTCTCCCTGAATTCTTGTGAAACAGTAGCTTCAGGGTCATAGTTCCACATACAGGTCACAAACAAAAGAGGTCAAATGTTTTCATGATTATTCTTCAAAGGAAGGGAGTTTGAGGAAGGCATCTAACAATTTGGTGCTCTGCAATCACTGAGCCATAGGTAACCAATCCAATCCAGAGAGTCTGAGTTGGGTCTTTTCTTTAGACATGCAATCCCATGTAAGGAAGGATGATTTTTAAAATCAAGAAAGTGGGTGGAAGGAAAGGCTTTTAAGAATCCCAAGTACTGGCATTTTGGGTTTGAAGTTTGAGTATCTCTTCACATAAAAAGCTATGTGAATTTCTCTCTGGGACATTTTTCAAAGTGGGCTTCTGTGCTCTGAGATGAAGATGCAGGGATCAAGGAAGACCCTTAGCTTGGTTCTCCACCTTTAATCAGTTTAGCCGAACCATTGGCACAGATGTACCAGCTAAAACATTTACTTAACATGAAGGTGACCTAAACGATCAGAAACAGTGGAAAGTTTTAGTCTTTAGGGCGTTTTCTCTGAGTCCAAGTTATTGTTTATATTTCCATGAAGAAAAGAGTTACCAGAGTTATTAGTTATACAGCCTGATTCATGGAAACTATGCAGATGTCCTTAGATATGATTCTTACCTGACCTGGCTGTTTGTTTACACCAGCTTTTTTCAACTCCTTTGGAGACAAAACCATTCTGGGGCAAGGTAATCACAGCAGAATTTGGTGGTGGTGGTGGTGGTATTGTTTGTAAAGTATGATCTCCAAGCACACTTAAGTGCTAATCTAAACTAGATTTAAATGTAAGTCATGCAAAGGAAAAGACTAGCAGGCCAGTATAAGAGCTAGTGGGCTATCACAGGCCCCTCAGCCCCCAAGATATTAAATACAAATGAAAATGGTCTGGATTATTTCATAGGATTAGAACATGTTTCCCTGCTAATAGGAATAATTTTGAAGATGAATGTTTTATATTAGGAATAGTTTTTATATGTTTATATTTAAAATGCCTATCTTTCTCTTTGATTTACATCAAGAGAAATCATTTTTGTGATTCTAATATTTAGTGTTAATAGAAGATATCAACATATAATTTTTGTCTCCTTAAGAACAGTTTCTTACAGAAATAATGTAAATTAAAGGAACTGTGTTAAACATACTCCATATGTCCACCCTCTCTATTAGGGGCCATTTTAATGAAGCTTCTTTTCACATGGAAAAACAAAAAGTAAAGCAGAGTGAATCTGAAGACTAAAGTTAACAATAAAAGGAACAGCATCCCTCATTATAGTGGCAGCCTGAAAGGTCAGCAGCTTGGTAATACGTACTTTGCATAATATGTAAATAACTTGATTTATTGTCTGTGAGGGGTAATAGTATTAAAGGTGAATTTGAAACCCAAGGCTGTTAGTCTCCTTAAAATGTAGCCTTTTCTTAAAAAGTAATCATCTGTCCTACTAAATCTGGATCACTCCCCTTTACAACAATAGCAAAAGAACTCGTGGCAACCGCCCTGTCACACGCTCACCTTTTTCCTCTCACCACGACTTTTGAATAGAATCGTACAGATTTCTAGTTCCTTGTTCCCTATCCACCTCACCTCTGGAATCCACATTCCTTAGCCTCAGAAAGCAGCTCCCATGTCTAGATTCCAGGTGTGTGACTGGGGTGTGAAGAATCTGGAGCCCATGGTAGAGACACTCTGCAGACCTCCTTCAAGGGATCTGCGAGTGGATTTTTTATTTTTAATTTGGACTTCCATGTGCTAGGTGTCCCAGTCTCTAAAATGTGTAGGTCACAAATCAAGGAGGTAACTGTTCTGCTAAGTTTCTCTGGAGCACGTTTACATATTAAATAACAAGTGAATCACTATTCTGGGAAAGGACCAAGTGAGTAAACCCTCTAATGAGCTGTAGGATCATTTCATCTAATTCCTCCAATTACTCCCCATCCAAAAATTAATTTTAAGTCATGAGGGTAATATAAGAAAATAAAATATTATTTATAGGTTCCCAAATCTATAATAGCATTAAAAAATTACCTTTGCACTTATTCTAACATACCACAAATAGAATAGACTAAAAAGTCTATTGAATAAAAGGCAACTGGTAGCTGGGGATAGTGGGAATATTAGAGTGATGAAGTATCTCTCTTTTTTTTTTTTTTTTTTTTCTTTTTACATCTTTTTGCTTTCTTACCTGTCCAACTCTAGTATAAATGCGTGTTCTTTTTTGTTAACTTTTATCTTCCTCCTCTCCTTTTCTTGCTTACCTTTCTCAATAGTGAAAGCTCTTTAGCATCTGTTAGCTCCCTGGCATTCAAATCTGTATGTTTCTAACCATCAGCTTTGTTGCGGTTAGCCAAGTCTGGCTTCTTGTCCTGCCTCCCTGTTGCAGAACTCTGTTCTGTCCTGACTTCCTCCCCCTGCTCAACACAGCTCTGTTCACTTCTGAAGTAGTCTTACTTTGATTTTCAATGTTTTCTTTCTCTGCCCAAAATAAAATGATTGTGAAGCGAAATCCTGTCCTCGTTTTTCAGAGAACTCCCTAAAAACAGGCCCTTCCCTTCCTTCACATCCCTGCTACCAAGTAAATAGTTCTGCGTCCCTCTTGAGCATTGTCTTCTGTAACCCCTCTCTTCATGACAATACCATCTCCAAGCTTCTTTCCTTAAGTCTTCATTATATCATAAGGTAAATCCTTTTTATCTTAGTTTCCTTCTCTTTTATTCTTTCAATTCTTTACTAAAAACAGTGTGAATTTCTGCCCATCCTCTCCACCTCCAGTAAAAGCTTCTTGTGCTTCTTACCAATCTGTCTTCTGTATGTAGATTGATCCACCAATTTGGGATCTTGATTGAAGTAATAACATTTCATCCAGGAATTATGGAAACTTTCAAGAGTCACAGAAGGGTCTAACATACTCCAAAGTTAGCTACTCACAAGGCAACTACACTGTCTATATTCTTTGTCACCATCTTCTTCATGAGCTATCATTCAAGCAATCACTTCACCAAGTAATGTGTATTAAGCTCTCTCAAGATTTATTTTTTTAAACCTTCCACAGTTGTCAGAATATAACCAAGAATACATATAAAATGATGGCAGAAAAAAATGTTAATGCAAAAACCAGAAAACAGGTTCTCTATCCCCTTAAAAGACATCAGTAAGGCATTGACTGGACTATATGACATCAACAATTACCCTAATACCTGCTAATACACAGTATGTAATACTATAATATTAGCCAATTAGCCACAAATACTGTAAATGGTTTTAGTTTTCATGCCAGTTAAGCCACTTACTGAGAAATAAGATAGTTATATAGCTGTGATAATAATGCTCATGCCATAGAACTATTTACAGAGTTAAAGATAGTATTTGAAAAACATGTGGGGCATGTTCAAAAGGAAATAATAAGACCCTAATTGGTAAGATAGAATGGTACCTTTGGATTCCATGCCTCTGATGTGTTGAATGTAACCCACTGACACAGAGCTTCTACAGGCCATGTTGTGTTGTTTCTTTTTCATATACGGGGACATGGCAAGGGACAGAGGCTTATGTCCATTTATATATATTGACTTCTGTAACCCCTCTCTTCATGGCAATACCATCTCCAAGCCTCTTTACTTAAATCTTCATTAATCATCACCTTCATTGTGGTTAGACAAGGCTGGCTTCCTATTCTGCCTCCTATACATATATATGTATATAACTGAACCTAATTAAAAATATGATTCTTGGGAAAAATCATGTTCCAAAGAGCCTGATGGAATATATGATTTGACATGTGGGAAAAATATGACCCTTGTCAGAAAAGATGAATTGAGGCGAAAGCTGAAAGAAGGAATAACTCTTAATTAAATCTCTTTCTTATTCTACTTTGTTTATCCTTTTTCTTTACCTTTCATTTTCTCTCTTGAGAGGGAGAATTTATATTCCTATACAAGGAAACATTCATGTCTTGATAGGAAATGACGATTGCTCTGCTATAAGCTGGTTGGTAGAAAGGATATCTAAAGCATTTTTGGTAAGGTCCTGTGTACAACAATTTTATTTAGAAGTTATGTTATCTACTATTCTGGGGTTGCAAAAATAAATCTCAGTCCAAAGCTATAATTGCTGGTACCTACATCATATAGGGTCTCAAACATTGCTTCCAAAATGTTCCATCCAGAAAGTATGAAAAAGCTTAGTAGTGTGCCAATACCTTGGGTCTAATCATTTTGGGAGGAGAAAGCTACCAGTGGATCTTGAGTCCCATGCTTGATCATAAATGAAAGCCCAATTATATACAGCATGATTGAGCAGGCTACCATCTTGAATTCCTCTGTGGACTGATTTACATTGCCAGGCCTTTTTTTTTTTCCTTATGTTGTGTGTTATTGTGCTTGGCAGGAGATTTTTATGTTGCATGTGCTTTGAAGACTTCACAAATACCATAGAATATGTAATACATTTACAAAACTACCAACAATAAAAGCTGGCATAAGCTTTAAGAAATGTGATTCCCAAGACTTTTATATTTCTAATCATATGCAGAACAAACTGGTTTACTTAGCTTCCTTGGCATATGGGATGGAAATTCTCTAACAGTCCCTATGTAGCATTTTAAATTGGCTGTCCATTTTAAAGGGTAATAGCCCTTTTGCAGTAGAATTAAATGAATTAAATTGTTAGACTTGAGGATTCTAGGAATTCATGTCTTTTCGTATTCAGAGTTGCATCCCAAAGTGCTGATTTAAACAAATATTTATTCCGCACCTACTGTGTGTTGGCAACTTTTCTGGTCATCAGGGAAATAATGACAGCTCCTGCAGTAGTTGTTCTTACAGCCTTTGGGGGAGCTAGCGACAAGTAAATGAGCAATCACAGTTAGTATTAGAAGAGCAGAAGACCAGCATGCCCCGGGGTCCTGTGGGAAGAAACACTCAATAACCCACACTTAGAAGAAACTGACAACTTTAGGGATGGTTTGGAATTAGGTGGAAACAGTGGTAGAAGAAAATGTGCCAAGCAAAGGAAAGAACATCTGGAGAAACAAGCCAATAATTTGTTTCTCTCCAAAATAAAAATATACTTTAGACAAATATTTGCTCTCAATATAAACAGTTGACTATGTACAAGCATCTATACAGGTAGCATGATCAGCTCATTCCCAGTACTTTTCATGAGAACTTTATTAATATCAGAAACACATATCAACCAGTAAATTATTGACTCTAGAGACTATATTTTAACATTTAAGACTATAACTTATCATTAAAATTGGTAACGCAGTATAAATATTATAGCCGCATAGTAGGTTGGTGGTGGTTGAATATTTAATGGGGAAAAGTGGAGAAAAGTTATACACTCTGTAGGAAAAAAAAAGACTAGTTTCTTCATTCCAACTTTAGCAATTTCTGTTTTGATACCCTACAGACATGCACCTCAGAAAGTTGTGAAGAAAGCCTGCTTGCTAGAAATTCACATGAGGCAAAATAGCATGTGAGTTATTAAAAGGCCTTTCAGCAAAACTGGGATTAATTTCCATATCCCTCAGGAGCCCATCTGCACTCCCTTGTCACACAGGTGGAGTTTTAGAGGGTGGGTTGAAAATTAAGATACCACAAAGTAAAGTAGAAATAGCTGAGCCATACTCAAGTCACCTAGAGTTGTCTAGTGTATTTTTTTTAATTCAAAACAGGAAAGAAGAACAGGTATTTCCAAATTAGAAAATGTATACACTTACTGTCAGAGACACCCAGTTGAACACAATAGACAGTGCATTCAAATACCCCCATGTCCAGTGGCCTCCACGATTCTTTTTGTGTGATCTCTCACACGCCTGCCTGGCTACCTCTTCGACTTCATCGCCCACCCGTTGTCCTCGTCCACCTTCTCCAGCTCAGTGACCTCCTTGCTGTGCAAACGTGCTAAGCTGGCCCTTCTTCAGGACTTCTACATGACCTTTCTCTCTGTCAAAGTGCTTCCTCCACCCTCAAATCAATGGGCTTTTTCTTCTTTGAACCCTTTGATCAAACGGCATCTTAGAAGAAGCCTTCCCTGGGCACCCCGTATAAAGAGCAACCCCCACCCCTTGCCTCGCTGCCCTGCACCTCCTATCCTCCTCCTTACTCTGTTTTGTTTTCCATCATCACCCTTATTGCCTGAAAGGCTGTGCACTTATCTACCATCTGTCTCTCCAAACCCAGTACAAGCTTTGCAAGAACAGGGATTTTGCCTGTAATGTTTATTGCTCTATTTCCTTAATCCTACAACACAAACTGGCATGGACACATTGTAGGTATTCAGTAAATGTTTGTTTGTTGGATGAAAAAGCACTAACTGTTTGGAAGCAGGAAATACCTTTCCATATAAGTGTGTGTGTGTGTCCACGGGATGTGTGTGTGTGCGTATACACACATAGTATGACCTTACGCAGCCTACAGTCCTGGACATAAATGAAAGATGCTGTATAAGTGATTAAATGGAAGGAATAAAAGGCAGACTCCTTTCTTTTGTTTCTCAATTAAATGTATGATTGTTTGGGGGCTTTTTGTTTGTCTTTACACACCAGACATTCTCTAATAAATATTAGCAAATAACATGCCGGTTATAACATTATAGTCTGAAAATTTCCCATTCCAACTATTTCTACTAAATAAAACATGTCTAAGGCTTTGTATTATTATGCTTAAAGGCTGTCTTTATGTACAGTATCAGTGTAGGGTAGGCATTTGAAAGCCACAGGCTAGGAGCCAGTTAACCCTTTATTATAAGAGTCATCCTATATTTATTGACTATCTTGTCATGAGGGGAAGAAACATATTTAGTTATCTTACTACAGGGTTGCTATGTAGGGAGACAATTTCTATCCTATTCCTATACTTGAAGTAGAACCTGTTATGTTCTCTATTTTCCTTTATTTCACATACCAGAAGTTTATATTTTCTGTGTTGCTGACTTTGAAAAGTTCCTCCCATTCAATTTTGAGTTTTCCCAATTGGGGTCACCGTTGAACATTCTGAACCTATCTAGTAGCTTTTACAGTCTCATCAGGCTGAAGGATATCCATAGTAAACTCAAATAGAAAAATGAATTATTTTGCTCTCTAAGAAATTAAAGAGCCATCTCCACCTCAGCTGATGAACTACTGTGGACCTAATAATGTCTGTTAGGGACTGTAATACTCATTTTGTGGAATTTGAATGAGCATGTTTCATTGCTACCCAGTCCCATGCCTGAAAGTGTAAAAATATTTCTGGGACATAAGGGATGTTAGCCCGAATGAAGAACTTAAGGGCAGAGTGCAATGCTTTGGGTACTGGAGAGAAATAAGTAGAGGAAAAATGTCTTGTCATAGAATTTGCTGCTGTTTGTTTTTCCTTTGCATTTCTAGTAATATCTGTTTATGATCAAATATAAAGCAATACCTTAGACTGCCATCTTGTGTGGGAATTAAAACAACTGAGCATTGGAGTAGTATAAATAAACCTTGAGCATTTTCTGTCTGTTCATTTCTGGCCAGTGAAACCTGGTTAATATGTTTAGTCATTTTGATTCTAAAGATGGTCACCCCCTCCCCTTTACTCTGTTCCCTGAACTGCTTGCAGTGTGTTTTCCTCCTAAGCATGGACAGATTATTATTAATTTTTTTAAATCAAACCAGTAGTAAGAGTCCTTATAATTGTCCATCTTCAAATGGAATTCTAATTCAACTTTAGCCTATATTCCCCCATTCTGGAATATACTTCAAGCGTGGAACATGGAATTTCTTTCCAATTTTACAGAGTTCCAATCATGCAGTTCTGTTTTGCAAAATTTTCTCACTGACTTTGTCTAGCAAATATCAAGATTTAACTTCAAGACTTTGTGTGACTTTGCTGTTCATTTTGGCTTCTAGTTTTGAATCTGGATTTTTTGAGGCAGCCCTTTCTCTTTAGTTGTTTGTGGTGTACACATTCACACTTTTTTGATTATGATGTATAATTAGTTTCCATTGTCTATGCATGTGTCAGGGTCTCCCTCATTTTAAAGATGCAACCTCTCTCTCACTATGCCCCAACCTCCATCAGGATTCTGAGAGACTGAAGCTGCAGTCCAGGGGCTCTCCAATGGGAGCACTCAGCTTGCTATGGAAAGGTTTGCTATGGTTTCATCCAACCCCCCAGTCTCCACAGGGTATAATATTGTCATTGTTCCTCCAGGAAGGAGCAGCCTGCACTGTTTCCAGGTTTCCCATGTTATGGCAAAACCAGCAGAGAAACCTTTGCAGTCAAAGGAGCAGAATAAAATTTACAAGCAGTTTGTTTGGGCAAAGGAGCCAGCTGCACACAGAGGGCTTGCTATTTAATTCAGAACAAAATCAAAGCTGTCCTTATAATTACGTGACAAATCATCATTTCCGGATGCATTACCAAGTGCCTGCAGAGGCAAGTCCTGGATTATATTGCCCCCCAAAACTGGGAATGAGTGAAGTGATGGCTAAAAAGGGTCATAGGGTTATACTGAGGAAGAAGAGGTGAGTTTGCGGAGGGCTGACCAGATGAAGCCCAGTTAATTCAACATGCTGTTTTTCCACACCATGTGAAATCCACAAGCCTCCAGAAAACATCCTTCCCTTTCACTAAAAGGTGCAAATAACCCCAGGGCAACTTAACAACCGGGAAGCTGTCCACACACACCAGCCACAGAACCGACTGGCTGGCCATGATCTCCCAGGATCCTCAGAAGGATCAGGAAACAGGCTGCTTAAAGTCACAAATAGGAGGGCGATGTGACACTCTTACTGTCCGGGTGAGAGCGGATATGCCTTTTTTTTTTTAAGGTGAGTGTGATTGTTTTTCATGACCCACACGATTTCCTCAGCTTCCCTTAACTGTGGCACAGCTGAGAGATGTTCCCATCCAGGTGGGGTCAGAGGACTTGGTGAGCAGGGCATCTAAAACCACAGCCATTTTTTTTGCCAAGGCTGCATCATTCATCTCGCAGGCACTGACCCCCTTGTCAGACCATGGGAGCCTTCACTGCCCTGGGGTCTCTGACTGTAACCTCTGTATGTGCGTGGGTGGTGTCCTGAGAGATTTTGCTGTTTGTCGTTCCAGGAAAAGTGTGGTTTAGCTGAATTAAACCTTAAAATGTTATTTGACCTTATTTTTTTAAACTGAGACTATGTCCTTTATATACGTAGAAGGATTCAGAAGCATGAAGGGGTGTGGCATTATTATTTGTATTGTTAATATTGATTCTTGATTGCATATTACCTTTTTCTCTCTCTTGGCAAATCATCTTATATTAGTGGCTTCTTTGTGTTTATTTAATTTGTTACGTTTTAAGCTTCTTTTTTGGATGGAAGAATCTTTAGATTCTATAAGTGATTTACAATTTTCAAAAGTTTCACACACATGATGTCATATAATCCCATAGTAACCCCCCTTTTTTTATCCTCTACCCTATATTGCTCTTCCCCCTTCCGTAAACAAGGACAGAAAGAAGAGAATCTCAGAGCTACAAGGGACTCGGGTAAACAGTTGGCTCACTCTTGTCCTTCTTCACCCTCATTTGTTCCGTTGTACAAATGAAACACCTGAGCACCCAGGGGCCTGACGTGGCTGGTCCTAAACCTCAGTCAACAGCAGACAGAGCAGACAGACTGGAGGCAGACAGAACCCGGACCTGGGTCTTCCTTTTAACCCCACTGTCCTCTTCAGCTCTCTCTCTTGCAGTCCCTTCATGCTCAAAATGGCTGTATACTTAAATGCTTATTTGTGAGGGTTTTGTGGTCTGAGGTTTAGACTAGAATGACTGCAGGTGGAGATTCTGCTCAGTCTGGGAGGAGGGAACCTGGAAGAGGAGGTGGGGATTCTTCTGGGCCTCGCGGAATTTACTAGGTGCTCGGAAAGAAGGAGTGAGAGTTCACGTTGCTGGTCCTCAGTCCTCTGGCAAGATCACAGAATGGATGCTGGAGACCTTGTTTAGCCATGCCATGACAACAGGACTACACTTGGGTCCTCGAGATGCCCTGAGTTGATGAGATGGAGTTGAAGCCTGTCTGTGCTCTTGACTTTCATTAGAGTCTCTTCTGTGCCAGATGCAATGTAAAGAAACGGTTGTTGTGATCCCTGAATTGGCACTGTACTTTATTTTTAAATGAAAAACATGGCTTCAGATCTAAAGTCTGCTCTCCAAAACATTTTTTTTTTAGATCCTGTTGATTTTATTTTTTTATTGGAGTATAGTTGCTTGTGAGTGTTGTGTTAGTTTCTGCGGTATAGCGTCTCCGAAGCTTTTATAGCCCAAACCTATGTGTGCACACACTTTTTCTTTCCCCTGCCCCAGCACACCCCAGGATAAGAAAAATCAGAAGGGTCTGACAGAGAGAGAGAGCTCTCAGGACATGCTCCTCCATAAGCGTTTTGCAATTTCCAGCGGGAGCTGCTGCACTACGATGGGATGTGTGGTTGGAAAAGCAGTTTGTTCTCTGCTAATGATGGCTGTGGATTCTGAAATGAAGCACAGCAGGTGGGACAGTGGTACTCAATTTTCAAAATCTGTGCCCTGAAACGTGTTTGCTTAAACCTTGCCTCCACCACCCTTTAGGGGCCTCCACATCCATCAAAACCAGACCTCAGGAAAGGAATCCAAAGCTTCTATTTCTCACCGATGCTTTCACAATCACCACTATGATTCAAAGGTTGTCTGGAAAGTTCAGTAACCAAAAGTTTGCTCCTTCTCCCCAGAGCAACAATTTAAATCACTTCCAGTTCTTGGAGTGGGGGTGGGAACCAGCTTTGCCAAGGTATCAGCAATACCTTTGAAGGGAACATGAGATCCCTATAGCCATAACAGCATTATGTCATAAGGAATTCATTTTCCCAAAATGATACATGGGCCAGGTGTTAATGTTCTTGTCTGTTTCTGAGTGAGAAAAGAGGAATTTGCATTTTCTGCACATTGGGAGGTTTTGAGCTTTGGGGGTTTAGTGTGTACAACATTCTTAGATTGACGCTTTATATAACCTGGGTTTCCTGGGCAATGAGCTCTAGTCCCCCCACCCCCGAGGAGAACATGTGTGCGATGTGGACTTGGAGTATTAACGAGATATCTGGAAAACTATAAGGCAAAAGGTGGCCTTTCAAGCAGCTGATTGACCATTTATATGTTCTTCTTTACCAATATATTCGATGTGTGTGCTGTGTATTAAGTTGCTTCAGTTATGTCTGACTCTTTGTGACCCCATAGACTGTAGCCCACCAGGCTCCTTTGTCCATGGAATTCTCCAGGTAAGAATACTGGAGTCAGTTGCCATCCCCTCTTCCAAGGGATCTTCCCCACCCAGGGATCGAACACACATCTCTTATGCCTTCTGCACTGGCAGGCAGGTTCTTTACCCCTAGCACCACCTGGGTATCCCTGATATGTTCAGTACCCCTTTTTCCCCTCCTGTTTGTCAGGGATCACTTAAGCGTAGATAGAGGGGGCAATGAGCTTTGAGCTGTTATTGAGCCCATCCTTAGGTGGCCTATGAGGGTTGTATTATTTTAATGTTGGTGCTGAATGTATATTTCCTTTATTTTGTGAGTGTTGTTTTCCTTCAAGAAGAAAGTATTCAGCACAGCGTTTAGGGTCCCTGAGTAGGAGGAACCCTCCAAGAGTCATGTCTTCAGGGGGAGATGCAGATGGCACAGTTTGTAAATTCAACAGACTTTACCAAGAACCATCAGGGTCTTTAAAGCCAATGCATTATCTCGCCATGTAATTCAATCACCTGTTATTTTATTGCTCTGTTTGATTTGATTAAAACCTCAGCAACAAATCATTTGTATTATAAATTATACAACTTCGTATTTTTATTCCCATCACTTTTGATCCCTTTCGGCATGTCTCACTGGATAACTCAATTACAAGCTGTTTTATAAAAATTGCAATTTAATCAATACGAGAAAGGACACATTTCTAAAGAAGACCAAATGACATAAAATACCATGAAAGTCTCTACTTTGAAAAGTGTGTTTGGTGATGTCTGAGGCTTGATTCTTTGGCATGCTGTTGTATCATCTTCGGTAGGTAGATGATATCCTCCAGTTCCTCATTTTAAAAAGTGATGAATAAAGACATGATTAAATTGAACACAGTCCTGCTCACTGGTAGCCAGTGAACCTTGCTGCAAACCCCGGAGGAAATAAATGAAGCACCTGAACTGAAGAAGGGTGGAAGAAAGGGAAGCCTGCTTTCATAGCAGGAGAGCTCGTTCTTATATAAAAAGAAGCAGTTTTTTGGCCTGTGGTGTGTTTACTGTGCTAGCAAGTGTTTTTGTTTCTGTCATATTCTACTTCAGTGCTCCCAAGCTTTAGCTTGTATCAGAATCACCTGGCGGGCTCGTTAGAACCTTCTCACTGGGGTGCACGTTCAGAAATCCGGATTCCTGTAAGTCTGGCATGTGGCTGGTGGAGCTTCCTGTTTATTCTCTAGCCGCTGGTCCATCCAGCATGAATTGAGTAGCACCACTCTATTAGAGATGAATTTTAACAGGTCTTCCATGTTTCTATTACCTCCCTCATTTTGGCTGTGGCAGAAAATGCTTCTGTAGGAAGTCAACAATATGAGCTTAACGCAAACCTAGGCTGAACCTTTTGGTCTTCTTTTCCATGATAACTTGTGCTTCCTTTGTCTATGCCATCTTTTCCACCATGCTAATTCTTCATCTTTGATCCAAACTGGTTGGCTCCATGAGCTTGTAACTAGTTTTTCATGTCAAATGTGTAGGGCATCTTTTTTTCAGGGAGGTCAGGGTAGTCTAGGACACAGAGTGTTGTTTTCCTGCCAGCACACAGAAGTGAGGAAATCCATTCAACACCCTCGAAAAGTTTTACAGGACTCCACAATGTTCCCTGCTTTGATCTGAAGCAAGATGAAGCTGCCATTTGTCATGTATTTTACTTTAGACAGCTACTTCCAGATTTGTCGGATCAAAATATCTTATAAATGACTCAAATGTTATAACAAATGGTTCAAACCTCATGGCATTTGTGGAAAACAATTTAATGGGGTCCCTGAGCAGCTACAGGATAAAGAAATTTGAGTTATGAACTCTACCAGCATTTTGATGTGGGGTTTGCATTCTGGTGTGTCTCCGTATGTGCACAGGAGTATTTCTCTCTCTGTAGGAGAACTTATGTCTGATTTCTTCTGTGACAAGGTCAGAAACAAACAGCCTGCACTTTCTGTAGTAGACCAGGAATTTATTTCTCATATGTGTGAATCTATTTACATAGAGATTTAGATATTCCTACAAAATTACAAAAATGTCACCAACCTTAAAGTACATCAAGTTTAGTGTCATTATTTTCCAGAAGAGAAAAAGCCAGTCTAGTGCTCTTTTTATGACCATCTATTTTTGAAATGCTGTTTCCAAATTTAGAAGGTTTTGAAAATTAATTTCAAGGTAGGTGGCTATGAAAAGGAAGTTGTTACTTCACTGTGTTGTAATTTTGGCGCTCTGTCTCCAGCACAATGGAGAAGGAAATGGCAACCCACTCCAGTGTTCTTGCCTGGAGAATCCCATGGACAGAGGAGCCTGGTGGGCTGCGGTCTCTGGGGTCGCACAGAGTCAGAAATGACTGAAGCGACTTAGCAGCAGCAGCAGCAACTCCAGCACAAAGAAGTTTTAGCTTGAATTAAGGGGCTTACCTCGGGACTCAGACAGTAAAGAGTCTGCCTGCAGTGCAGGAGACCTGGGTTCAATCCCTGGGTCAGGAAGAGCCTCTGGAGAAGGAAATGACAACCTACTCCAGTATTCTTACCTGGAGAATTCCATGGACAGAGGAACCTGGAGGGCTACTGTCCATGCAGTCCCAGAGAGTTTGACATAACTGAGTGAGTAATAGTACTAAATGGGCAGAGAGATGGCCTCCCTAGCTCTGCTGCCTTTCTGTTGGGTGGCTGGTAGAGCTGTGAAAGCAAGAAATTGGGTCCCATTCACCTACTGGTGAAAATGTCATAGAGCATCCAGCCATGTATTGCCTAGACTAGGTATTTATACTTGTCATTGAGTTTAACATGAAATTGATAAATATTTTTTCATATCAGTATTCATGAGCTAAGATCATGAGACGTTGTTGTTTAGTCGCTCACTCATGTCTGGCTCTTTTGCAACCATATGGACTATATATAGCCTTTCAGGCTCCTCTGTCCATGGAATTCCCAGGAAGGAAGAATGGAGTGGGTTGCCATTTCCTTCTCCAGAGAATCTTCCCAATCCAGGGATTGAACCCACATCTCTTGCATTGGCAGGCAAATTCTTTACCACTGTGTCACCTAGGAAGCCCTCATGAGACATTAGGATTGTTCAAATTCTAATGAATATCGAGCAAATGCTACGCACTGAACTATCTGTGGTACCCTGCTTGCCAGCATGTGAGGGTTTTGTAAGGTGATCAAACTCACAACAACAACATCATAATATAAGGTGTTGTTATTTAAGTACTTATGTGCCAGGCACTGTACTTAGCCCTTGGCATGATCTGTTCTCTCAATTGTCACAACTGCCCTATGAATACAATAGGCATTGCTACTATAATTACATATGGCTGTTAATGCTATCATTATCCTCATTCTGCAAATGAAGAACTGCAGCTTAGGGAGGTCAAGTAACTTGCCCAAGTTCACACAGCTAAGAAGTAGTAAAGCCAATATCAAAAACTAGGTCTTTGTATCACTCCAACATGTCCTATTTTCACTAAACTCTGCTACTTTCCAAGGGAGGAGGAAGTATTATATTCTTATGAATGAAGAGTGGAGTGCAGATTGGAGCTGAATGGGCAAGTGGTTCTTTCCTTCTTGTCTTCTCGCCTTTGCTGCCAAGCTGACTGACAAAGAAAATGCTCACGTTCTTGATTTTTACTGGACTTGTTATAAAAAGTCACACGTTCTTTTTCCTAGCCACAGTAAATGTTTTTCCCCCCACAGTGGAAAATAAGAAGGATTGGGGAGGAAGTGGGTGGTTGGAAACAGTTGGAGGGGAAGTCCAACTTGCCCAGACTTGCTGAAACACGTGTCCCAGGCAAGAGTAATTGTTTAAGAATTCCTCATTCTAATAAATTCATACCCACAGGGGGGCAGTTTGAGATGTGATTAGGTCACGAGTGAAATGAGTTTTCTGGTCTCAGAATAATCCCTGATGGCCGGTGGTCAGGCACACAGTTGCAGCCCAGTTTTGTCCATGTCTGCGTTATTGTCTGCTTCCACTCAGGAGATGCTCAGAATTGAATTAACAAGGGGCTTCAGGTCAGCAGGAAGGTGTGCAGAGGTAACCTCCAGTGGAAGGAATAGTGCCTTGTCAACGGAGCTGCCTGTGGACAGGGCTCCTTGTCCCTCACCTCTCTGTCTGCAGATCCAACCTCTGGTCCCTCTCAAGCAGATCAACAGTGCGCTCCGCAAGTTTCCAGACTCTCTGCCGAGGGAGGTTATCTGAGTCATAAATAAGGGTCACGCCAGTCATACCTGCTTCACAATTAGATTGATTTGGAAACATGAAATTTACTGAGAATACTTTGATGCTGAAATTGGTTATGTCATGTCCCTCAGTGAATATTCTCCCCTTAAAAAGCATAAGCAAATCGATTAGGAAACAGAATCTCCCGAGGAGTTGAAAATAATTGATCTTACCTAATCTTATCAAGGAAGTTCACAACATTTCACGAATTAACTTTTAAAATGTAACATGAAATAAAGAAATTATACTGCAGAATAGAACTCTGTCAAATGATGAAAGGTACATTGTACCTTGTACTGAAAACTTGTAACTCTATCATGAGAACCTATCAGAGTGAACTGATATACCTGTGATTATTTAATTATATGATTATTATAAAGTACTGGATAAATTACCCATTAAAGTCATTTTTAATCCAATTAAAATCATGACAGTTATAGCTGACATAATTCAGTTTCCTAAATCATCTGTAAGAAATACTGTAGTGTATATTAAGTGCCCAGCAGTTTTATCCTTTGGCACAGTATTTTAGAACCAGAGATGCTGAGGGCTAAAAGGAACTTCCTGTTCAGTTCAATTCCATTTTATACAGGAGAAATTGAGGTTCGGAGATCATGACTTGCCCAAGATGACCCAGTGAATCCATGACAAAGACCCAGAGTTCTTTATTTTTAGTTTAGTTTTGGTTCCATCAGATCAGTTATTATTGTATTTTTTTTTTAGCTGTAACATGTATGTTTCTGCACATGTGTACAGACACACACAGATAAAATGGCCACTGTCAGGTCTGTCACATATCCCCAGTGTGTATCCAGGGCTTCATGCAGTTATCAATACTCAGCACTCAATACAGCTTCATCTCATTCCCTTTCAGCTGGGAAAATATATGGAATGAAAATAAATCAGTGACATCACTATAAGGATTATTTTCAAAGAGCAAATATTTATGCAAACAGATATATATGCATGTATATATTTCATGTTACATTTTCGAAATCATTCCCAGACCTTGGTCCTAAACTCTTATTGATAGCAGTTATTAATGAGCCTTCAGCTAGATCAGGGTCACTAACCTACAGGCCTCTCCAGTCAAACCCAGCCTGCCTCTTGTTTTTGCAAATATGGTTTATTGGAATGCAGCCATGCCCATTCATTGGAGTATTTTACTTGCTGCTTTTACATCACAATAGTGGAGTTGAGTGGTTGGATAGGTAAGATAAATTATTGAACCTTAGATGTTTACTCTCTTTCCTTTTACAGAAAAAATTGGCTGATCCCTGCATTAGACCATTCTTCCAACTCAAGGAAAACACTGTCATACTTTTTGTTTTGTTCTTTTGTTCTTAATCATTCAACTGCCCTGGACACCATTGTTTATAAGTCCATCATTTGGAAACTTTCTCTGGATTTATTGCTCTCCATGGATTGTCTCCTGCCCTCTTTAATACTTTTACCATCCCCTTTTCTCTGTCTGTTTTTAAACAGCTTTATACTTTATATCCCCCTGAACACTGGTATTAGCACGTTAAGAATGTTCTTATTTAGTCACTGACATAGGTGCATAATTGTGTGCTACATGCAAAGAAAGCTGAATAATAATAGTAAGTTTAACACTATTTATGAAGCATGATAAAATATACATGCATATACACACGGAACTCCACACAGTACTTCTGCTGGGTCTGCTAAATAGGTATTTATCAAGCCCATTTTACAGATAAGAAGACTGAGGTCAAGTACCATTATTCAAGATTGCACAGCTCATCATAACAATTAGCAGCAAAACTGGGATTTGACACAAGTCTTTCATCTTCAGAGCCTGTATTTAACTCTCCTCTGGTACTATGCTTAGAGTGAGATTGATATTAGAAGAATTAGAAAATCTTATTGTTAAATATTTCCTCTTTCCTTTCAAAGGGGTTCAAAGGATTGATTTAAAAAGATGTGAAAAGGAAAGATGTATTCTTTACTTGATCAGCTTTCATTCTGTCATGACTTACTGAATTCAATAAGTGAAACCACTTCCTGAATGCCACCACTTACTGTATCCTCCCCATCCTCCCAGTGAAGCTACACACTGTGGAACAGACTATAGCCTCTTGGTTCTTTCCCCTAGGAGAAGAAAATAAAACTGAGTATAGAGACTGATGCTCCAGATTACCTCGATTCATATCCGAGATCTAACACTTAACTGGCTGTATATGCTTGGGCTAGTTATAAAACCTCTTTGAACTTCAATTTCCTTACTTTTAAAGTGGGGCTTATGATAATAAGCACTTCATAGAGTTATTGTATGTATTAAATACACCTAAATGTATTAAAGGTATGCATGCAAAACCCTTAGAATCCATCCTGGTATATAATGAACCCTTAATGATACTAGTTAAATATTATGAGGGTGGTTGTGATAATGATGATTAAACTAAGAATGCTTATGAAGAATCACTATAGAATCTTACTAATTGCCTCCTCCCTGTTTAGTTTCTGAGGCTTCATCGGCATAAAGAGTAAACGGGTGGGGGGAATTTCTTCATTCTCTCAAATTGCCCCTCTGCATTCCGTATCCAGGTCTCAATCTCCCAGCATGGAATGATTTCGTTTGCCATCTACCTAGGTAGAATATGTTGAATAGAAAAGAAATAGTGAATAAATATTAAGCACTGCAGACATCTTCGCTGGAGGAAATGCCTTGGCTTCTTGGATTAGGTGTTACTTGTTGACTTCCTGTGATCACTGAAAGGACTTCCCTGGTGGCTCAGATGGTCAAGAATCTGCCTGCAATGCAGGAGACAACCCCCAGTGGGGAGAATAAACACAAACATGTTAATGTTTATGATATTGGCCAACTTATAAATCAGGAAATTATATTTTACTGATCTTAATTGGATTTCTGATGGGTTCTTCCCTACTTGTCCTAAAGCTGAGGTCAACAACCTCTAGCTCACAGGCTGAGTTCAATTCCCCAAAATTCCCTCTAGTCTACTTCTGATTCACCAAAAGACTACTGAAGTAGCAACTCGAAAATGCATTACATTTGCATGGTGCTTCACAATTTACAACTTGACTTTCATGTGAATTATGCTGTTAGGCCCTTACACCATCCCAGAGTTATGGAAGCGCAGAATTGGAGGGAGCTGCCTGTCCAGGGATCTGTGGGTGGGGCTTCCCTTGGATATCTGGCTGTTTTGTGCCCCAGGACCCTTACTCATGCTGTTGTTTCTGCCTGGATTGCCCTTCTCCCTCCCCCTGCTTTCTGATCTGTAAAGCTTCTCCGTGGGTTCAACTCAGACATTATTTCAGTTAGGATAACTTCCCTGACAGCCACCAAATCCTGCCCTCTTAGCTCATCACCCCTTCTTTGTGCTTTAATTATGCCCCTAAGACACCTAGAGCTCAAGTTCCTCACCATATCTCCACACTGAATCACCATTATGTCTTCATACATTTTCCCAGATAGCTCCCACCCAGGGCCTTACCGTGAGCAACCGTTATACAGAGAACCTACTTGTTTTTCATTGATCTTTTCATTCCTGGCACATAACACAGCACCTGGTATACAGTAGGTGCTGAGTGAATGTGTAATGTTATGGAAAGAACCTGATTCCAAGTTCTGGGCTCTCCCCAGCACATTCATCCCCAAGACAATATCTAGGTGCCCTCTGCCTGCCCCAGGCATTTGTTGAACATCCGCCGTGTGCCAGACTGTAAAGTGAAACCAACTGAAACAATTCCTGACTGATGGCAAAAGACGGTATCACTCACTTGGAGAGTCATAAATGAAACGGCTGAAGACTGCTTTCATGAAATGATATATCAAGTCCCAATTAAGTGCCCCGTATATTCAGTATACACATGGTAAGAGGATGCAGGCTGCTCAGTCAACCAAGGAGGCTTGTTGTGATGGGAGGTTTCCCACTGGGCGGCTCATAAATTGATGCAGAGGCCCTGGAGGTAAACAGCCAGAGGGAAGGTAAATCATGGGGGAATGGAATTCAGCTCGTCCTGTTGGATGGCAAGGGTAAGGAGGATTTTCAATTTCAGGGTGAATAATTGAATTTGATATTAGAATCGGGGTGCTTATATAAGTGTGCCTGGAGATAACCCTGGAGTCTCACCTGCTGAGCCCTCGTCGGGCTGTTCCTTTGGGATCAAGCAAGACTCCCAATCCAGAATGACAAGCAGAGAGCTCTGTGGACTCTGTCACGGCACCCATCACTCAGCAGCCCATCGTTTTTCCCTTTCCGCTCACACCCACAAGGTGTATACAGATGTCAAGGATTTTTGGTGTCACCATGCCTTCGCTCAAAATAAAATGTCCTCCACCTGGAATAAATTCTCCTTCCTCCCCGCTCTTTGCATCTCGCCAGCTCACATCAAGTCTCTGCCCAGCCTCGCCTCAACAAAGCTGGCAAGCTTTGATTTCTCTCTCCTTTTGTGCCAGTTTCCCTTTTGATCCTTCTCATCAGACTTCTCAGCCTCGATCTCCCAGTCTGCCATCTCTGATCTCTCAGGCCCTCTCGGAGCTTTATTGGCTCTCTTTCTCCCCCTTTCCTGTTCCCCAGCTTCCCTTGTCTTTTTCCTGGGTCTCTGCCATGCCCGTGTACTTATTACACCTGAGCCTCGGCTGTCTACCTGCCAGAGATCCAGCAAGTAACCCAGGTCCTGCCAGCCTCCCTAGGCAGTGCCCGTGGAGCAGAATGGCAGAGTGAAACTGGCATGGAATTTGAAGGCAGAGCCATGTGGGCATTTGTTCAGGCTTTACCACTTACTAGGTGTGTAACACAGGACTCCTAAACTCTCCCAACCTCAGGGAACTCATATGGAAAATGGAAATAAGAGTATAAACACACACTTTGTAAGGTTGATGGTGGATTAACTGGGACATGAGATACTCGAAACGTGAGGACCTGAAAAATGACAGCTTGGATTGAGACTCTCCCATACTTTATTTTCCTTGCTGCTGTAACATATATCCATGTTCCTAAAGTCACTCCTTTTAGCAAACTATACATTTGAAAATAACTAACACCCACACGATTGTATTTTGGGCTTTCCTGGTAGCTCAGATGGTAAAGAATCTGCCTGCAATGTGGGAGACCTGGGTTCGATCTTTGGGTTGGGAAGATCCCCTGGAGGAGGGCATGGCAACCTACTCCAGTATTCTTGCCTGGAGAATCCCTATAGACAGGGGAGCCTGGCGGGCTACAGTCCATGGGCTTGCAAAGAGTCAGACATGACTAAGCAACTAAGCATGCAGCACAGTTGTATTTTATCCAAATAATGCCATTGTTCCCCCTTGCTTAACAAGTACCTTCTTGAGATAATCCATTTTTAAATTAGGAGCCACTCTCACGTCCATCTCAGGGTTCCTATCACATCTCAGGGTCCCTGATCACATCAAGACTCGAGGGGAGCAGAGCAGTGGTGGGGCCCCAGTGAGGTCTGAGGACTCACCAGCAGCCTGTTGTCTCTCCTTCTGACATCTTCCCCCCATTCTGATTGAATTAGTTGGTTTGATCTGCTGAACCTGGAGGGGTTCTGGTGTAGTTACTTGATTCCATCTTCGACTTGCAGAAGAACTGGAGGAGACTGGATCAGGGTTGAAACTCACAGCTACCTCTCTGGAAAAAAAAGGTCATCTACCTTTACCCTCAAGAATGAATGAGTGTTTCTCCTGGTTATATAGTTTCTGTGCCTCAGAGGGGGCTGCGTTTCAGTGGTGGATAAGGTGACCCTTATGTATTGTTTATGCCAGGAAAGCACTTTGAGATGAAATGTGGTCCATTAATCTCAGATGTTGTGCGTGCCTCTCTGCCGTCTGAGTTTGGAGGTTTTGTTTAATCTGCTGAGGGAGGTTTGTTTTGTTTTTATAAATCTGTGATGAAATAAGAAGAATTCCACATTTACTGTGATTTATCTGTGGGAAGGAAGAAAGTGAAGCTGGAAATGTTTATCTTGAGGAGATTTGTGGAAAGTTCTGTGTGATGAGGTCGTTGAGAACGAAATGGGCAGGAAAGATGAAGAAGCGATAAGTGCCCTTTTGAATTTGTGAATTGAATCAAGTTTCTATTATGACAATGGTTAAACACAGTGATCTTCTTTTTTTCTGTATTTTCAGCAATAAAAGCACAATTATTTCTTTTGCAGTGTCCAGTGATCTCTAAAAATTTATCCATTTTCACTTAATGCCTCCAGAATGGGCAAGAAGAGTCACACACAGCCTGAAACGTGTGCTGAGATGGGCAGCATCAGTGTGGCTATTGAGTGGGAGGGGCGGCATGTGGGCCCTGCTGGGGAGGGGGCTGGCCCCACTGTACACGAGGAATCAATAAGCCACGCCGGATGCTGCTAGATAGTCATTTACCCTTGACAAAACAAGCAATGATAATTGGATGATAATGTGGTAATTTACCTTTATACATTTTACCCTTGTTGGATTTTTTAGAGGTTATTGTTGTATCTGATGCATTTTAGGGTGGAATCCCAGCTTTTGCCTGTGCAGGGACCAAAACTGTCAGAAGTCTCTTCTTTTTGCTACCGCTTTCTTCAAATAACAGGACCTTAGGAATTAGCACTTGCATTCTGTTTGTTTCTGAGAAGCCAGACAAGAGTTTTGCAGGTGCTTTTCTATTCTAGGGAGATCTGTGGGGCACTTAACCTACGTTAGACCTAAGAGGTCCAAGGTTCTTCAGAAGACAAAGAATTTCTGGATACTTTTCCTTGAGGATGTGTCAAGGGCAATGCAGACAAAAGCCTGATGTCTGCTTTAACAGCTTGATAAGTATCTCAGGATATTCTGCGGGAATCGGCCCTGCTTCTACAAAGTCCTGTATCCCCATTCAGCATGATATGGCTGAATATGTGTGTGCTACGTGTGACAACGATGAAGACTTATCTTTGCCCTGAGGGCTGAACGCTGTAACACCGCTCAAGCGATAGGCTTGATAGAAGTGACGATTTGGAGAGATGATCTGCTTAAAAAAAAAATAATACATTAGAAACATATAAGAATTAGTAAATGTGGCTCTCTGTTTATCTGAGTTTTCTAAGTTCCAAAGGCATTTCTATTCGTGGCGTCAGAATCCCTGGTAAAAGTGAAGTAAATCATTCTGGTATTGACCATTTTTTTCATGTTGTTCTATTGAGACATCTTCCCAGCTGAGTTTCTTATTGAATTGTATTTCTATAAGGGTATTGTAGGTTAGCAGCACATTTTTATGGTACACAAAAGATGTGCCTTCTGAATTTCCAATGCCTTGCATATTGTTCCCCACAGAAGAAACATCTCAGAAATGCTAAATAAATCAAAACAGGAACATTTGGCTCTTGACTTGCTGCTCATGATTCTTTTTTTTCCCTCTCGGTTTACATTGGCTGGAATATCCATTACGATCCATCTTACCTATTTGATTAATTTGTAATAAATTCGGCCCTTTGGAAATCTCTTGCTGCGTTTCTAGCCAGGTTACTCTTGTAGAGGGTTTATTTAATATGTGTCTCTGTGTACCTATATGAATGAAAATTTAATATGGTTTAGAAGCCTTTAAAAACATACACGCACGGAGTGTTTGCTCTGAATTAAGTGCTCATATTTGACATAGCCTTGTGGTAAAAATCCATAAGTGAATGGGCAGACAAAATTATTTACAGGAGAATTTCTTTAGAAATTTATGTGACATGTGATATCATTTCAGGGGATGAAATATCATCATATTTCAGATGACCAGTAAATGTAATTATAAATGCTGGGTTGGAATCCTTATTTCCTGTCTTTAAGTTGTCTTTTTTCTTCTTCCTCCAATGGCTTATATTATTTGAAGTGCCATAGCCACATTGCAGGGTTCACCTTCAATTTGATGCAGTCATGTAGTTGCATCCCTGTGGGTGAGAAATGTTCCTCTCCAAATAACTATAGCAGCATGGCAGGAAGAGTTTGAGACAACCTTCTCTGTATTATAGCAAGATAATAAAAACGCCTCTACTCTTTACTATACCGTCCACTGAGGAGGGCATAGCAAATTCGTCTTCAGCGCTTGGAAATAAGATCAAGGTAGGAAGTGATATCCCCCAGTTTCCAGGCAAAGACATTTAGGCCCAGAAAAGCACATTTGAAAAAAAACATGTTAATTGTCTTTTGTAGCAAAACTGAAGCAAAATACGACCTTAGCCATTTGTTGTTGTTGTTGTTGTTAATTACACTAGGTATCCCATCCTATCCCTTAGCTTATATTCATCACCACTGTGTATGTCAGGAAAGTCACAGAAAGTGATTTTCCCACATGTATATGTTCTGTACTTGCTGAAATCAACAATGAATGAATGGTGCTTGCCGAGTACAAGAATGAAAGAGAGAGTAATTCATACACCCTCCTTTCTTATAGCTTTTCTGCATGTTTTATATCCATATATGATATGGAATTATCTAGTACTTGTGTTTACTAATTGTGTCTGATAAGTCTTCCTTAACTTGGCCTCCTTCTTAGAATGTCTGTTATAGGCATGAACCATGTGGCAATTCAATTCCACTCATAGTCTGAACCACGCTACTCAGAATGTTCAAGCAATAACATAACCAAAGACCTTGTGCTCAGAGTTATTTATAATCTAGTAGGAGAGATAAGACAAATGCAAGTCAAGGAAAACAAAGAAAAAGATGGATCCTGTGTTTTAGTGATTCAGAGGAGGAAGAAGATCCCTGTGCACACTCAGAAATGCTTCATGAATGGATCTAGATGGTCTGGTATAATTATGATAACCATAGCGGGGAAGGAAGAGAGAAAGAGAAAACAGCATGACTCAAGCATAAAGACTAAACACCATGGGGGTAGTTACAGAAAATAGAAAGTAATTTGACTTGATCTGGTATTACATGGTTGTCAGGAAAGAGGCAATCTGGGACATTATAAGAAGATCCTTGGCACAGAGAGACCAATGAATTAACCTTGCTACAGAGAAAGCAGATCAGTGCCTGCCATTGATCCATGATGGGTCTACTCCATGGGCTGGGGCCACAACAGACCTACACTCTGAAGCAAGAGAAGGAGATCGTGGAGGACCTTGAACGCCAGGGTAACAAATGCTGTTATGTCCCCACAAAACAGATCCTAGTAGTAGCCCCAAAATAGCCAACAGTGACTCTAACTGCCTTTAATCAAATATATCCTCTAATTCAGACAGAATGCTGGGAGCTTTGTTTATGTTACCTTCTCATTTTTTTTCCTTCTTACCTATTAGTTCTCAGGTTAAATGCCCCTTCTTTTGAAAGGCCTGATCTTTCCATACCACTGAAGCTGCCACCCTCTCCAAGGAAGGCCCCCCTTACTCTCTACAGTTGCCCCCTATCCTTTTCCTTTAAAGCACTTAATATAAGTGTTAATTGTGTATGTGTTTGTTTGTAAATGGGTTTTTCTGTCTCCTTCTTCTGAAGTCCATGAGGGCAGGGACCAGATCTGTTTTGGTCACCTTCCTTCCCCAGGACCTATATCAAGTCTCTCTATATAGGAGGCACTCAAAATTGGTTACATGTTAATAGTTATAACAGTTTAATAAAGTAGGTACCTTGGTCTTCATTTAAAAAAGAAAAGAAGAAAGAAAGTGACATTCAAAGAATTCCTTGCCTTAGTTAGCGAATAACTGGCAAAACCAGTTGGCATGACTGGTTCAAGCCCAGTCTGCATGACTCCAAGTTCATGGTTCTATCCTTGACATACCATGATTTCCTCTTTTATTAATAGGAAGATAAAATCCATATGAGTTTTATAGGAATGTCCTTAATTAGTATCATATACTGGGTGGCGTAAAGGACAGAAATGTATTGTCTCCATTCTGGAGAGAGATTTTACCTTCTCTGCAGAGTCTAGAGATATAGAGAGCTAGTTTTGGCAGTTTGAGATCAAGGCTTTGACAGGGTTTGGTTCCTCTCAAAGGGTGAGCAAGAGTCTGTTCAGTGCCTATCTTAGCTTCTGGTGGTTTGCAGCAATCTTGGGCATCCCTTTGCTTCTAGATGCATCAGCACCATTTCTGCCACAGGTCCCATGACGTTCCCCTTGTGTGTGTGTGTCTGTGTCCCAATTTTCCCTTTTCATGGGGACCAGTCGTATGGCTTAGTCTAATAGCTTCATCTTAACTTCATCATCTGCAACAACCCTATTTTCAGATAAGGTCATCTTCCGAGGTGGTAGTGGTTAGGAGTTAAATATATGAATTTGTGGGAGTTAGAGTTCAACCCATAATACTCTCTTTTTATCTAATCGCTGAATACTCTATAAAAGGTATTTATAATTGTTTTTGCATTAAATATGCTATTGTCCATAATGTAGAAAAAAAGTTCTGAGAAGGGTTCAATATCCTAGTTTTGTCTTTACATTAAAGTTCGAGTCAGTCAGCTTTTATAAAAATTCTGAGAATCACAAAGATTATGTGATCAGGAGTCCAGAACGTGCATGTTTTATAATTTTGCAGTTTAGCATGGAAGCAGTTATGTAACTAAGTAGGAATATTTAGAATCATTGTGCCATATCATAATTACTATGCTACATTTATATCTTGAAATTTTTACTTTACATAAAAGAGTAGTTCTTAGTAAGCATTAGGAATTCTCAGTAATAATGCCCCTGCAATCTGAAGGTTGAAGTTTAGTTTGTATCAATTTAGTTCCTATCTCCTATAGTGCTAAACTCTATAAAGAAGGTACAATTTGAGATTCATTTTTTTTCTGTGAATTGTGTTCTGTATGATGTGTTTTTGAGTCATCCAAATAATTTATCCTATCACATTCATGACCTTCTGAAGTTTAGCTGTCCATCTTCATCCAGAAGGGAGGAGCTTAGGTATTTATAGAGCCTTATAAGGGCTTTCCTGGTGGCTCAGATGGCAAAGAATCTGCCTGCAATGCAGAGGACCCTGGTTTGATCCTTGGGTCCGGAAGATCCCCTGGAGAAGGGAATAGCTACCCACTCCAGTATTCTTGCCTGGAGAATTCCATGGACAGAGGAACCTGGTAGTCTACAGTTCATGGGATTGCAGAAAGTCAGACAGGACAGCAATTAACACAACAAATGGGCATCTAAAGCCCACTGAGGGAGGTTGTTACTAAAAAGCTCTAACCAAATTATTGACTACTAACACATAAACATGCCTAGGTTTTTAATGTAATCTTGAAGTTAGGGGTAAGATTCACAAGCCTAGAATCATCTCTTGTGTGTTTTTTTTAAAGCTACCAGACTAATAGTGAGAGGGATAAGTGAGAGCTTACAAAAGAGGAAATGGGGAAACAAACCACGACAAAAAGAAATGAGAAGAGACAAAGATGAAATGGAGAGACAGGCAGCTTGGGGGAAAATAAAGGGAGAAACACAAGGTGAAATAGAAAAATAGAAAAATACATGAAAAGATTTAAAAGGATTAAAATAATTGTTGATGAGTGATAAGCACAGTTTGATGTAACTTTCCATGTTGTTACCCTCCCAACAGTTCAGCTTTAGAATTCAACTGGGATGCATGTTGCCTTACTCATATAGTAGATAGAAGTGATTTTCTTTCATCTGTACTTTAGCTGAAGTTGAAGGTACTGATGATCTTAGCCAGGAATTATCAGTAGATAAAACTTGCAATATACCAAAGTTATTTGTATAACTAAAAAGAAAACCCTATGAAATTTTCCTTTTTCCCTTTTCCTATAAAATATCTTTTATGTCACAGACTCTGCAACTTTTTTTTTTTTTTTTTAAGGAAAAACCAACTCATTGGACAGATTTCTTGAAAGTAATTGAAATAAGATCTGGCTGTAACTACAGTATGGGGCTTCCCTGGTAGCTCAGTGGTAAAGAATTTGCTGTTAATGCAGGAGACTTGAGTTAGATCCCTGGGTCAGGAAGATCCCTGGAGGAGGAAATGGCAACCCATTCCAGTATTCTTGCCTGGGAAATCCCATGGATAGAGGAGCCTGGCAGGCTACAGTCCATAGGGTCGCAAAGAATCAGACAGGACTTAGTGACTCAACAAGAGTAGCAGCTGTAACTCTTGTAACTCTGTAACTCTTGTAAGAGACGTTTTAGCATGTGTCCTGAGTTCTTCCAAAATGATCCCATAGAGTAATGAAAGAAACCATTGGTGAATTAAACATCTTGTTAGTCGTGGGGAGGGAATTAGTGAATAAGGTTCTCCTAGGGTTCAGTATTTGGAGAAGGAAATGGCAACCCACTCCAGTGTTCTTGCCTGGAGAATCCCAGGGACGGGAGCCTGGTGGACTCCTATCGATGGGGTCGCTGGGAGTCGGACACGACTGAAGTGACTTAGCAGCAGAAGCAGCAGCAGCAGGGTTCAGTATAGGAGAAGGCAATGGCACCCCACTCCAGTACTCGTGCCTGGAACATCCCATGGACAGAAGAGTCTGGTAGGCTGCGATCCACGGGGTCGCTGGGAGTCAGACACGACTGAGCGACTTCACTTTCACTTTTCACTTTCCTGCATTGGAGAAGGAAATGGCAACCCACTCCAGTGTTCTTGCCTGGAGAATCCCAGGGACGGGGGAGCCTGGTGGGCTGCCGTCTATGGGGTCGCACAGAGTCAGACAAGACTGAAGTGACTTGGCAGCAGCAGCAGCAGGGTTCAGTATACGGAGAGGTGGCAATGAGATCAGGAGAAAAAAAAGCAGTGGTTACTGAGTATATACTAAGGCATCCTGCAAAGGCAGTGCAAGTAAAGCTTCATTTTAGAGACTCAGTAATTTAGTACCTCTCACCCAAGGGATCCAGGTCAGAGTTTAGTTTTGGCAGAGCAAGGTGAATTATTTGTGATGAAGAGAAGTAACGAAGGTGGTACATCATTAAGGCCAGACAATGGTAGTCTCACTCTGTTCCCCAGTCCTTCAGTCCACATTATGTCCACAGAGTTACTCATTTGAGACCAACTAATGTCTGTTCATTTTTGTTATGAAAGCAGGGTCCTTCCAGACCTTCCATTCATCCAGTGAGTGTTGAGCACCTACTGTATATAGTAAGGACTGCAGAAGGACAAACAGATGCTATAGTTGGCCTTAGGAAACTGATAGAACCCACATTCCTTAAATTCCCATGCTCATGGAGCAGCATCTTTTTAACTATATGTGGAAATACAGGCGAGGCTCCTTAACCACCTCAGTGGGCTGCCAGCTGCTAGCCCGCATCCCCTCTTCCCCATTCATGACTTTCCTCTTCTTTATCCACCCCTCTTCTTTCCTCGTAGCCAAAGTATATAAAAGAAGGCTTGAGTCCCTGTTAGGGGTGGTATCCCCTGCATGGGCAGAGTGTGGAAATGACCCTTTCAAGCCCTGACCTGAAACCTGCAACCACGTGCCTGGGCCATCAGGCAGAGCCTGAACCCACAGCCGGGCTTCTTATCATAGAGGAGACCGCTGCCTCGTGCAGATGTGGGATCTGCATGTGGATGCCGCACCTGCAACAGGTCCCTGTAACTAAATAAGTCTAGATGTTCTCTTTGTCTCAGAAGTGTGGTTATTTTACTCAGCATGATCGATTTCCTCTGGAAAAAGTGCCATTTCTTTCTGCCTGTGAGTTGACATGCACACACACAGCACACACTCACTATTGGTCACTGGAAACCAAAACAATTTGAATAAATGTGTTGAGATAACAGATGCGTGGTCACTTCTCATGTGGAAAATCAGGATTTATGTATGAAATGGAGAGAATGGATTCACAGAATTCTGTCTTCCTGTACATTTATTAACTGGTTTCCAAGAAACAGGTAGAGAGGACCAAGGAGAACTTCCGTTTGGGATGTGGGACTGTATTTCCTAGCTTGACAAGTATTGGTGGTTTAAATATTGCTGGGTTCTAAGGGACTTAGGTTTAGAATTGATGCTTTTGAACTGTGGTGTTGGAGAAGGCTCTTTAGAGTCCCTTGGACTGCAAGGAGATCAAACCAGTCCATCCGAAAGGAAATCAGTCCTGAATATTCATTGGAAGGACTGATGCTGAAACTCCAATATTTTGGCCACCTGATGTGAAGAATTGACTCATTTGAAAAGACCCTGATGCTGGGAAAGATTGAAGGCAGGAGGAGAAGGGGACAACAGAGGACGAGATGGTTGGATGGCATCACTGACTCGATGGACAGGAGTTTGAGTAAACTCTGGGAGTTGGTGAAGGACAGACATGCCTGGCGTGCTGCAGTCCATGGGGTTGCAAAGAGTCGGACACGACTGAGCGACTGAACTGAACTGAAGGGATTTGCAGTTGCTGGGTCCTGATCTGCCTGTGAGAAGGTGGCAAAAAAATTGGGGGTTATACAGAAACCACAAGGAATCTAGGAAAACTGCATCTTTCCTAAATATTATGATAAGCCAACTTTCTGGCCCTAAAATCTGCCCCAGCTTGTCATTAGTAAACAGTTTCTTTTTTTTTTTTTTATCCCCAAGTGTTGTCTTCAGTAGGATTTTTTTCCCTTCAAGGAAATTTGAAAAGCCTCATGCTATGCTCTGGGAATAAGAAGAACAAGACACCACCCCTGCCTTAAGGGCACAGACACTCTTATGGGAAATACAGGAACATTAATAAATAATTATGCAGAGGTTGACAAATGCAGTAATAGACTGTGACCAGTGGGAACATAACAGAGGGGAGGGGGTGGAAGACCCAATGTGTCTGCACGTTTGGAGGATGCCAAGTGGACAAAGCTCCTTGTTCTGAGGAAGTCCTCTGAGAAATGTCTTGCCTCTCTTGACAGTATGTGTCTAACCCTGGTCTCTTCCTAGTGGCTACTGGACCAGGCAGTGAGAAAGTTACATTTAGTCAGCGGACCAGTAAGGGAGGTAATAGGTGACAACAGCTATGTGTCTGATAGCAGTTTAATGAACAACTACCATTGAGCCCATGTAATGATTGATGTCATGAGAAAACCAGTCCAGATTCTAAACTTCTAATACAGCAACAGCTGATAATTATTGAAGGCCGTGTGCCTTACTGAATAGTGGCCACATGTCACATCATTGATTTGTCACAACAGCATTGTAGGGATACCAAAGAATCTGAAGGTCGGAGTCAGTTAATTTTTCTTTGAGTTTTTCCAAGTCAGAGAGCTGAGAGGAGGCAGCCTACATTCAAACTCAGAGCTGCCTGACTTTAAGTTTCTCATTCTACCTGTCTCCTCACACCTCCACCTGGAACAACACAACCACACAGGGTAAATTATGAATACTTCAGCATATAAGTTAGGTTTTTTTTGGAATGATGGATGACTCTGAAGCTCTTTCAGTGGCCATGGCCCTCCCCGTTTGCTCCAGCCACTGTGGTGTCATGACAATCTGCTCATGTTAAGAAAACTGTACTGTTCTCATGGTCCTTAATTTACTGAAGGTGCTTTGAGTGTCTTAACATTTTCCCCAACTTCTTTCATTTTCCCCAAGGAAGGAAGCAGGCCAGAGATGTCTTCAGAGTACTAAAACTAGCCTGTATTTATTGAGAACATGCCTCAGGGGTATTTTAGACAAAATAAGCTCATATTAGTGGATTTTTCACGAGCGAAATCTAGGTTAAGAAGAAGGGCTAGTCTGTATAGACTGATGTTAACTTTTCCATTAAGTAGAGCAGACTGAATTACTATTTCAGAATTTGATGATGGATGAAGAAGCATTGCAAAGGTGACACTGTCCTCTGTTTGTTGTGGTGGCATTATCAATTGCTTTACATTTGTGATGTGAAAGTCATGGGCAAACTAAATAGGAGAAAGATGTGTGTGTGTGTTTCTTCCTCAAAGAATGTTATCTGTGGATGAAATCCAAAGGAAGCCGTAAATCAAAATTGAATTCTAAGCTAAGACCAGGGACCACAGTGAACACCCTAGGAAGATTGGTCTAGAACAGAAAACAAAGACCTTGTCAGCTCTGCGAAGTTTTCGCTTCTGAACAAGAGACAGAGAACACAGCCGTCACACTGGGGTGTAAAATATTATTCCATTGTCTTAGGAATCACCAAGTGGCAGCATGTTCTATTAACATATTTTGCTAATATGAAAGTTGCGACTGAAAGTTCAAAAACTATGTGTTGAAGAACAGATTATAGGGATGCACCGGGCATCTGTCCCATTCTGTGAACAGGCCTTGGAACAGATGTCTCGAATTTCTTCAAATCCAGAACATGCTGTCCAATTTTTTTTTTTTTTTTTTTAGTGGTAAACATACTTTTTTTTTCCGTTTTGTCACCGCTCACCAAAGTATTATATTTAATGCATAAAATATGTAAATTCTTAAAGCATCATTTTGCTCTTTAGTGAGTTTAGATATTACAAAACGGTTTAATTATAAAAACAGACAGACCTAGTCCTGGGACCTGTGCAGCTAGAAATAAATGTGCAATCAAAACTGCAATTACCTGCAGAATTTAGTGTAAACAGATCAGCAATCACATAACAAACACAGGCTAGTTTGCATTCTGATATGAATACAGTTAGATCCAAAGCAATTTTCCTTTATTTATCTTAGCTGCTCAGCATAAATAAAGCAAGGGCATTGAAGCAATTAGCATAATTAGAGTATCGTGGTCAGGCCCTATGTGATTTCAAGAGACGTTTCACTTTAGAATTCTTTTTCCCATACAAGAGTTTCCCTGAGCCACTAAAATATCGCTTTGGGCATTTTTGTATTTCAAATTTGCAAGTTGTCAGTTTGAAAAACCCTTGACACATGGATGTGAAAGCATCTCACAGACAGCCACAGAAGGTATACCCTCAGCTTTTCATTACTAAGAAGCTGGGGAATTTCCTTTTTCAGCTCTTTCTCCTACTTGACGTTTAACCCTAGAAATGTCAGTCTTAATTATTTCCATTGCCTTCAAATTGGGTCCAAGGGTTAAAGACAACTTGTTCCAAAAAAAAAAAAAAATAGAGAACCGGAGCGTGGAGGAAGAAGAGGTTGTATCATGGTAGTAACTGAGCTGTTACTAAAAGAGCAAAGACTCTGTAACCAGCTAGCTTCTGGTGATCTGACATTTAGCAGCTCCAAATAAGGTGGCCGTCAGGCTGGGGTGAAGGACTGCCCGTGGCTTCTTGCAGGATGCTCGAAAAGGATAGGGAGTATCCTCTGCATAGAAGAATGGTAGTTCTAACCGGTAGATGATGATGAAATTGGTTCAGTAAACACACAAACAGAAGAGGGTGTTTCCTGCTTTCTTATTTTTTATTATTCTTTCATACATGTAAAAGCACTTGAGAAAAAAAGTACCTTTTATTCACAGTCGGAAGGAAGAAGGGGCTGGCCTTGGATGTAAGAGAACTCATTCCATCCCGTTGCAGAATGTTTGAATCTTAAAATAGGTTATACTTTCATTCTTTTTTTTTTAATTAAAAAAATAACATATAGTAAAACAATCTTTTTGTGTGCATTTCCATAAGTTTTAACACGTTAAAATTTATGTAACTATCACCACAAAAAAATGCCCTCGCACCCTCCCTGTTTATCAGACTCCTCCTTTACTCCAAACTCTGGCAGTCACTGGTTTGTTCTCCTTCACTGTATTTCTGTCTTCATGACAATGACATATAAATGGAATCGTACAGTCTGTAACCTTTTGAGACTGCTTTCTTTCACATAGCATAATGCACTTGATATTTATATCAGCAAGTCATTCTTTGTATTGTTAAGTAGATTCCATTGTATAGTTATACCACAGTTTATACATTGTCCCACTGAAGGGCATTTGGGTCAATCCCATTTTTTGGCATTGATGAATAGAGTTGTTATAAACATGCAGGCGCAGGGCTTTGTTTGAACATATATTGTCATTTTTCTAGGGTAAATATGTAGGAGTAGGATTTCACAGTCATATGGTAAGCATGTATTTAACTTTTAAGAAACAACCAAAGTGTTTCCCAGAATGGCAGTAGCATTTTGCATTTCTGCCAACAGGGTGTGTAACTCAGTATCTTTGTCAGCACTTGGGATTGTCAGTAATTTTTTTTTTTTAGTTACTTCTAATAGGTATGTAGTGGTATCTCATGGTTTTAATTTGCATTTTGCTGATGGCTAGTGACCTTTGACTGTGTTTATAAGTGAAGTATTGGCTACTCTGGTCTCTGGTCTGTTTTAACTGGGCCATTTGTTGTGTTCTCTGTCATAATTTATCTTTTCAAGTGTTAGAAAAATCTCAGTTGTGTATCTAGTTCTCGACTTTTGTTCAGGCAAGGTCACTCAGAGTCTCAGTTATAGCCAATACACATCATGACTAAAATTCAATTCAGATCAAACTTCCAGGCTAAAAGGACTAATAAAAAAGAAATCACTTAGAATAAGCCAACTCCATTAGTGAATTTCCAATCTTTTTATCTTTTGAAAAGTTTATTTCCTTTTTCAAGAAAACCTCTGACCCAGTCTCAACTCCTTTTTCCTTTGGTCTCTTTCTCTCTTGCCTCTGTTCCAGCCATAGTCAACTTTTCTATTAACTGCAGGTTGAATGTTCTCTGCCTTCCAGGAAAATGTACAACCTCCTTCAGGTTCTCCCAGAGCTGCTGTGACATGCGTTTGAGGAAGGAAGCGTCAGTGAATAGGAGACAAAACAAATTCTTGGGATGGGGCAGATCGTCGTGCTGGGAGACTGATCCACTTCATTTCTTTTAACCCTGTGAGGACAGGTGTTGGCTCTCTTCCATAAATAAAAGACCCAGTTCAGAGGGAAAAGAGGACTTGCCCAAGTTTATAGGGTTCATAAGTGGCTGAACCCAGGCCTTGAACTCTGGCCTCTCCAATTCTGGAGGTTATCTATTTCTGTGCAGCTTCTTAGTAATCAGAAATCTAAAGCAAATAAAGTAATTGCATAGATCCTGTTAGTCTCTACTACCGTCAGCCCTGGGAATAATATACAGAAGTGGTATTATTCTGTTTCTTCCTTTTGAGAACTTCATTTGCTGTAGTGTAACAAGCCTTTTGTTCCTAAACACAGTCATAAACTAGGATTTACTCATTCTGTCTCAGGAAAAGAAGTAGCCTTTCCCTATCTAAGTGGCTTCCCAAATTTTGCTAGTCCATAGTCCTTGAAACCCATGCTTACACTTTAAAACAGACTTTAAAAATAATACTGAGTTATTTAAAATATCAGATTGTACAAGGGGTATGTTTTCTTGCAAAACCTCAGAAATGCATTAAACAGTGTTTCTTAATTCTTTAATTCAAGGGTTAAGGAACTAAACATAATAAATACAACTGTAAACATAAGAATGAATAGAAGGAAACATTTTTATTTTCTCATGGTGGAGAAGGGCTTCCTAAGGAAAGAAACCCAGGAATCATAAAAGACTGCAGAGGGGATTACTTTAAAAAATGTGAATTATATATAATGAAGGGTAGCACAAATAAAGTTAACAGATGAATTAGAGGCTCATAGAAAATATTTCAACACATAAAAACAGAGCATCAATCTCCAAACTATATAAAGAGGCCCGACAGTTCATGGAGAAGACCAACGTTCCATTAGAACATAGTCTAAGGATATGAATGAGAATGCCACCAAATAAACATAGATGACCAATTGGTACAGAAAATCACTTAAAGTTTTTTCTTTTGAGATTTGAGATTGTCTAAGACTGATAATATCAAATGTTGGTGGAAATGTGGGGAAAGTGACACTCTCTTTTATTATTAATGAGACTGCATAATTCTGATACCTTCTTGTAAACAATTTTGGGGGAAAAAGGCAATTTGGCAGCTTCTGTTAGAATTAATCAAGTAATCTTATTTTAAAAATATTAAATTATAGAAATCTTAAAGAGAATCCATTGCAGTATTGCATATAATTGTCCCATACTCTTTTTTTTTTTTTTAAATATTATTTTATTAGTTGGAGGCCAATCACTTTACAACATTTCAGTGGGTTTTGTCATACATTGGCATGAATCAGCCATATAGTTACACGTATTCCCCATCCCGATCCCCCCTCCCACCTCCCTCTCCACCCGACTCCTCAGGGTCCTCCCAGTGCACCAGGCCCGAGCACCTGACTCATGTATCCCACCTGGGCTGGTGGTCCGTTTCACCATAGATAGTATACATGCTGTTCTTTCAAAACATCCCACCCTCACGTTCTCCCCCAGAGTTCAAAAGTCTGTTCTGTACTTCTGTGTCTCTTTTTCTGTTTTGCATATAGGGTTATCGCCACCATCTATCTAAATTCCGTATATATGTGTTAGTATACTGTAATGTTCTTTATCTTTCTGGCTTACTTCACTCTGTATAATGGGCTCCAGTTTCATCCATCTCATTAGAACTGATTCAAATGAATTCTTTTTAACGGCTGAGTAATATTCCATGGTGTATATGTACCACAGCTTCCTTATCCATTCATCTGTTGATGGGCATCTGGGTTGCTTCCATGTCCTGGCTATTATAAACAGTGCTGCGATGAACATTGGGGTGCACGTGTCTCTTTCAGATCTGGATTCCTCAGTGTGTATGCCTAGAAGTGGTATTGCTGGGTCATATGGCAGTTCTATTTCCAGTTTTTTAAGAAATCTCCACACTGTTTTCCATAGTGGCTGTACTAGTTTGCATTCCCACCAACAGTGTAAGAGGGTTCCCTTTTCTCCACACCCTCTCCAGCATTTATTGCTTGTAGACTTTTGGATAGCAGCCATCCTGACTGGCGTGTAATGGTACCTCATTGTGGTTTTGATTTGCATTTCTCTGATGATGAGTGATGTTGAGCATCTTTTCATGTGTTTGTTAGCCATCTGTATGTCTTCTTTGGAGAAATGTCTGTTTAGTTCTTTGGCCCATTTTTTGATTGGGTCGTTTATTTTTCTGGAATTGAGCTTCAGGAGTTGCTTGTATATTTTTGAGATTAATCCTTTGTCTGTTTCCTCATTTGTTATTATTTTCTCCCAATCTGAGGGCTGTCTTTTCACCTTACTTATAGTTTCCTTTGTTGTGCAAAAGCTTTTAATTTTCATTAGGTCCCATTTGTTTATTTTTGCTTTTATTTCCAATATTCTGGGAGGTGGGTCATAGAAGATCTTGCTGTGATTTATGTCGGAGAGTGTTTTGCCTATGTTCTCCTCTAGGAGTTTTATAGTTTCTGGTCTTACATTTAGATCTTTAATCCATTTTGAGTTTATTTTTGTGTATGGTGTTAGAAAGTGTTCTAGTTTCATTCTTTTACAAGTGGTTGACCAGTTTTCCCAGCACCACTTGTTAAAGAGATTGTCTTTATTCCATTGTATATCCTTGCCTCCTTTGTCAAAGATGAGGTGACCATAGGTTCGTGGATTTATCTCTGGGCTTTCTATTCTGTTCCATTGATCTATATTTCTGTCTTTGTGCCAGTACCATACTGTCTTGATGACTGTGGCTTTGTAGTAGAGTCTGAAGTCAGGCAGGTTGATTCCTCCAGTTCCATTCTTCTTTCTCAAGATTACTTTGGCTATTCGAGGTTTTTTGTATTTCCATACAAATTGTGAAATTATTTGTTCTAGTTCTGTGAAATAGTCCCATACTCTTTTGAAACCACCTTCAAATGGGGGAATGGTTAGATGTATTATAGTACATTATACTATGTACTGACATGAAATGTTGGCCAAGACATATTGTTAGATTCAAAATCAAATTATAGAATTTTATGCTGTACATTGATACATATATATATGCACATACATATATGCTATATGTATGTGTGTACACATATATGAATATAATATGTGTGTATACATGTGTATATATATATAAGCATATATATATTTCAGATCCTACCATCTCAATAAGATTAAAATTCAGTAAGAGAGTGAAAATATTGGTTCCCATTCTTCTCTTATATTATTCTGTTTTCACCTTCAGTGGGACTTCATGCGGAACTTTTTAAACCACTAGGTACCTATGAATTAAGAGACAAGCTCTTTGTTCTTAAGTAAATTTTGCATGGTATTCTGCCCCATATAATAATGCATATTATTCTTTTAAACAGCTATACTCTTTACCTTAATGTTACCAAATCTCTTTAGTCAGCTAGATACCATGACGAGAACATTTGTTTATTTCATTACATTCACTGTCATAATCGAATACAAAATCTGCACGGAGAAGTAATGGCCTGCCTGTTAACTATTATTGACCAGTATACCCAAATGAATAAGAACACAGGCAGATTTCTGCTGTGTGTGGTACTTACTGTTTCACAAAGCAATAGAAAACATTCCTTATATCAGTACTTTTTCTGTATTCAAACCGTGGCCTGCTGGAATCATCAGCCAAAGTGACCCCTTGGGAAACAGTTAAAAACTAACTCCAAAATGGGCCCAATTTGAGTACTGTCCTGGAGCCCATCTTGAAAATGCTGAACAGTGTATATTCCTTTATACTGGGAGTCAGACTTCTGTGGCCAGTCTGTTTAATAACACAATCACTAGGACCTGGCATTGTAGAAATATGTAGAGAAGTCAGGAGTGTGACTGGAATAGTTTTGAGTGAACGAGTATTTCCAAACCATGGTCTTACCTATCACTTTTCAGGTAAGACGTCCACCAGGGAAAATAACGAGAAAGTGTCTGCGGCCTCTGAATATGTAGAATTGAAATCTTTAAGTTCTTTTTTGGAAACCTCCATGTGGTGATTTAATTTCCTTATACTAGGAATCTAGTACTTTTTTCTTTCTTTCTGAAAATAAACAAGTAAGTCAAAAGTGGCCAGAATTTCCACCATGACCACGTACTGTGCACCCTCTAAGGATTTTGTGGGTGCTTGACTGTGAACTCCGGAGCACGCTCTGAGCAGGGACTCCATGGGCACAGCGGGCAGAAGAACCTTGCCACGCTGCTGCGTTTGGGTGGAGCCACCTCAGCTCTGAGAAAGTCTTCTTCCCAGGACGGGTACTTGGCTTTGCCGGAGCCATGAGACAGAATGCTTGTCATAAGATGAGAGCATTAGCAAGGAGTAGCAGCAATAGCATTTAATATTCTTCTCAGAAGATTCAATGAAAGAGTTGGAAAAGAACTAAAAATCAGAGTAAAACATTATTCCATATGCTTTGTTGTTATGAAAAGGTACCGTCTAAGTCTTTTTGGTATAGTGAGCAAAGCCAAGTGAAATATTTACTCAAATTCCATAATGGGATTTTATATATATATATATATATATATATGTACACACACACATATATACACAGACAGACAGAAATTAAAATTAGCACTTACTTACTGAAAAAAATCTGGATAAAGACCTCTTCATGATTTTGAAATCTCTCTTTGTACTATAATTCTAGTGCAACATCCTTTGACTTATGCCTTTCTAGATGGGCTCAAAGTTTATTTGACTAAAGATTAATATGAAGTTTAGTGTTATTAGAGGCAGTAAGAGGAATAGTTGAGTGAGACTGCTACTAGGTGAGACACAGCAGATACAAGGCCAGCAAACCTTTTGGTTGAATAACTTCCATATCAGTCTCCAGAGTAGAGTAACTAGAAAGGTGTCTTATAAAAATGTACATGTAGAGACTTTAAATTCCGTAAGGAAAAACAGGTATTTCTGTCTGGTTTGTCACTGTCTTTGGTCCTTCACACCTAGGTCAGTTAAGCAACATAGTAGTTGTTTAATAAATATTTAATAAGTTAATCAATTAATTAACATGTCTAGATAAATTAATAGAATTTATCTCTGGATTACAGGTGATTTGTAGTCCCTAATTTTGCTTATGTGCACACTAATTTTTCTATAATGAAGATGAATTACTCTTAATGTTGAAATAAGATTGCATTTTGCCATTATTGAAACGTCCCTGGAACACACTTAAATTTTTCCACTTATGGTTAAATTTCTCCACTATTAGTTAAAATTAAAATAAGATTCTGTCTTTCATTCACAAAAATCTGCTTCTTCAAGGTATATGTGTGTGATAGTTGCTTAGTCGTGTCTGATTCTTTGTGACCCCATGGACCTTAGCCCACCAGGCTCCTCTGTCCATGGAATTTCCCAGGCAAGAATACTGGAGGGGGTGGCCATTTCCTTCTCCAGATGATCTTCCCAACCCAGGGATCAAACCTAGGTCTCCTGCATTGCAGGCAGATTCTTTACCGTCTGAGCTACCAGGGAAGCCCTATAACTTGGGGCTATTTTCCTATCAGGGTTAATAAATCTGGGGATCCACCCATGCTCCCCTGCCCTGTCCTCCCCCTATGACTGAGAATATATGTTCATAGGCCAATGGTCAGGGTTAGGGACACAGAACACTCTTCTTTGGCTTTTGAACACAGTCAAAGTGTTCATCTGAGGCCTCAGGCTCCTGTCCTTGACCCTGTTACACAGCTTCTTTGAAGCAGCTGAGCTAAGCCCCAGTCATGCTAATGAGTTTGTCATTAGACCTGAGATGAGCAGGACTGTGACTAGATCCTGGTCGTGGTCCATGGCAGTTGTGGGATGTTAAGATCCACTGAGAGAGATTTGGTTCATCTCTGTTGAGGCCATAATAATATTAAATGCCTATTTGTAATTTTTAAAAAAGATCTCCATTGATAGGCTCAACACTGCTACAATTATTATTTATTAAAAACTTTTTTAAAAAATATTATTAAAATATCTCTATTTTATATATGGAATGTGGTAATAATCATAAAGAGTAGAGGAATGGAGTCATAACTTAGGAGAGCATAGAGTGCTAGACTGTATTTTTCCCAGTGAAATGCAGAGATAGAGAAATATTATCATGATTTGTGTTATAACACTGGAGTCAGAACTAATACCGAGGACTGTTTTCTCACCTTGATGCATGGGCTTTAGCTATGCACTTCCCATCAGCACTAATGGAAGATTCAAGGCTAAGCGCCAAGGATAAAACTGAGACTATAATGCAAGCTTTGGGTGCTCTCTGTTTGAAAACTGGTTCTCATTGCTATTTTATGTGCTGTGTTTTGCTTTGAGGGTCCCTGCTGTTACACTTTTAAAATTCTACTTTCAGATATGGTAAAAAGATAAGATTTCAGACTAAATAAAAGATGGAGCCTAATTTTTTCTATTGTTTCCAATAGAATGAATTCCACCTGAAAGATGGACCCAAAAGTTCAGCTAAAAGATATTGCATATGTGTTGATCACACAGTATCTAGAAAATTCAGTTATCCATCTATCTGAAAAAGAAACTGGTGGACATTTGCCTGTCTATCCAATTACCAGTCTATTTTTTTCCTGAGCTGTTTTAATACATCAGTGGTATTGCTGTATTATGAAAAACAATGAAAGCCCTAGAACTATTTCACATGGTCATAATGAACATGAATTGGAAATTAATATATATGATAGAAATAGTGAGCAAATATGATGGTGTGTATCTTCTCCCTCCATATACACAGTGTTTCCATACCCCAGAAGAAAAATTTAATCTTCTATGGCTAAAATAAATGAAACTTATTTCTTCTGCTTGCTTAAGATCAATAAATGAGTAGATTTAGTCTGCTTTAATACTTCTGTTCTTTGTTTAATCATTTGTATATTTAACTGATGGCAGCTGCCCTAATTTAGGGCACATTAGAATGTGCCAGCCACTTCACTTTTGAGGATAAAAATTAAACAAGTCAGTGTTTCACTTTGCCATGCTCAAATAGACAAAAGTTCCTAGGGTGTATTACTGTTAATAGTAAGGTGGCAGACTGAGATTTTAACACAGGCATAAACATTCAATAGGCCATTTGAGAGAATGGCTAGTTCATAGATGAATGAGCGTTAATTGGAATCGCAGTTTCCTTATATGTGAACTGAATCCTCTTTGAATATTAAATCTATATGCTAGTAAGGTCATCAGTCTTACTTTAAAGTCTCACTTTGGGGGAGAGCATCATGGGTGATGATGAAGATGCTAAATGAGCAATGCAGTTGAGAGAGGGAAGCATAAAGGAAAACCCAACTTTGATCCCATCTATGAGCAGATCCTTCTCAGTCAGACGGAGTCATTCATGGAGTCACTAAGTCCTCAGTCAATTACACCCACTCCCAGAAGTCCACTGTGAAGGCACTGTTGTCCAGGGAGGAGGAACCCACTTGATATTGGACAGGAAGAACAGTGACCTCAAGAGTGAATCAAGATGCCCATGCCAAGCAGAGCACTAGGTGGAAACACTAGGTGTTCAAAGGCTGTAGCCACAGAGCTCAGTGCTGGGGCTCCATGTTGGCAGTGGGAGTCTCAAGCTGGCTGGTTAGCCTCAGCCACGGGTTCAGCAAAGCTTTCAGCTTCCCTCAGTTCAGTTCAGCTCAGTCACTCAGTCATGTTCAACTCTTTGCAACCTCATGGACTTCAGCACACCAGGCTCCCTGTCCATCACCAACTCCCAGAGCCTACTCAAATTCATGTCCATTGAGTCGGTGATGCCATCCAACCATCTCATCCTCTTTCATCCCCTCCTCCTCCTGCCTTCAATCTTTCCCAACATCAGGGTCTTTTCCAATGAATCAGCTCTTTGCATCAGGTGGCCAAAGTATTGGAGTTTCAGCTTCAGCATAAGTCCTTCCAATGAATATTCAGGACTGATCTTCTTTAGAATGGACTGGTTGGATCTCCTTGCAGTCCAAGGGAATCTTAAGAGTCTTCTCCAACACCACAGTTCAAAAGCATCAATTCTTCGGCATTTAGCCTTCTTTATGGTCCATATCTCACAACCATACATGACTACTGGAAAAACCATAGCTTTGACTATATGGACCTTTGTCAACAAAGTAATGTCTCTGCTTTTTAATAGGCTATCTAGGTTGGTCATAACTTTCCTTCCAAGGAGTAAACGTCTTTTAATTTCATGGCTGCAGTCACCATCCGCAGTGATTTTGGAGCCCCCCAAAACAGTCTGTCACTGTTTCCACTGTTTCCCTATCTATTTGCCTTGAAGTGATGGGACCGGATGCCATGATCTTAGTTTTCTGAATGTTGAGCTTTAAGACAGCTTTTTTCATTCTCCTCTTTCACTTTCATCAAGAGGCTCTTTAGTTCTTCACTTTCTGCCATAAGGGTGCTGTCATCTGCATATCTGAGGTTATTGATATTTCTCTGAGCAATCTTGATTCCAGCTTGTGCTTCTTCCAGCCCAGCGTTTCTCATGATGTACTGTTCATATAAATTAAATAAGCAGAGTGACAATACACAGCCTTGACGTACTCCTTTTCCTGTTTGGAACCAGTCTGTTGTTCGATGTCCAGCTCTAATGGTTGCTTCCTGACCTGCATACAGATTTCTCAAGAGACAGGTCAAGTGGCCTGGTATTCCCGTGACACATAGCAAACTTCATGTTGTGCTGACATGGGCCATAAGCCTGTCAGACCAGGTTTTATTTGAACACCAGGAAATGAATGAAATTGAAAGTCTCTCAGTTGTGTCTGACTCTGTGACCCCATGGACTATACAGTCCATGGAATTCTCCAGACCAGAATACTGGAATGGGTAGCCTTTCCTTCTCCAGGGAATCTTCCCAACCCAGGGATCGAACCCAGGTCTGCCGCATTGCAGGTAGATTCTGTACCAGCTAAGTCACAAGGGAAGCCCAAGAATACTGGAGTGGGTAGCCTATCCCTTCTCCAGGGGATCTTCCTGACCCTGGAATTGAACAAGGGTCTCTTGTATTGCAGGCAGATTGTTAACCAACTGAGCTATGAGGGAAGGAAATGAATGGATGGGTCTCTTTTTGTGTCAGTTTGAACAACCAGAAATACTCCTGTATTTAGGTTGTGTCATCAGTGCTAACTGGTCATCTTTATCCTACTCAGTGCTTCCTATACGGTCCCTAGATATTAGGCCCAAAAGAGAGTGACAGCCCCAGGATCCAGAAGGACCAGGTAGTTAAAATCCACAAATGCTGAATAACACCAGCAAGTGTTAATATAATAATATTAGCATTTAAATAATATAAAATCAAAAGGATCTTGAGAATCTCACTGTGCTCAGAGGAATATGGCTCAAGTCAGGCCTCCTTGTCCCTGCTCAGTTTTGCTGTTAGCCTGTGCATGCATGCCTGCTAAGTCACTTCAGTCGTGTCTGACTGTGCGACCCTATGGACTGCAGCCAGTCAGCTTCCTCTGTCCATGGGATTCTCCAGGCAAGAATACTGGAGTGGGTTGCCATAACCTCCTTCAGGAAGGCCCAAACCAAAACCTAATATAAGGCCCCAACATTCCTGCACTCAGCATTTTACAAATCTCTTTGGAACAGAGGAGTAAATAGTTCCTTAAACAGTTTGGCTCTTCCAGTCTTCTGTCTTGGACAGCTGTCAGCAGGAACCCCCCAGTCCCTCTAGTCACAGAGGGACCTGTCACCTCAGCCCTTGATATCGGACCTATGAGAATTATGTTTACTTCTGTTCTTAGCAAGCAGTGACAACTATCTGGAAAAATGGGGACACCTAGGAGAATGGAACCCTATTACTCCTAAATACAGCCTCTGGTTATTTACTTGATAAAATTCTTTTCTTGAGAAAATCAGTTGCAAAGCATTCCCTTATAATACATTTTTAAGATAATTTAGTACTACCCACCATAGCAATTGTGAGAAATTATATTTTTTCTTGAAAAACTCAGTTACCCACCCCAACACTCGATAATTTTTAAGCATGGCCGATCAATTCATGTAATTCCTGTGACAAAGCATGAGTGATCTTATCTTTCTTAAGAGCTGTTTACTGTTTGCCTTATGTGGGCAGCCTTAAGCATCACCTTTCCAGCTCAGAAGGAAGGAGGCAACAGAGTACCTAGTGCTCAGGGAGAAGTGGGCAAAGGAAGAGATGATGCTGGAGAGAACCCTCCCCTTCCCCAGGCTGTCTCCGGCTTCCTCCTGCTTGTTCCCTGCACTGCTCTGGGGACGGGCTGACCCCCCCCGGAACCAGAGGACCCAAGCCTGCTGCCCTGTCGGGTCCACTTTGCACTGAAGGAAGAGGATGTTTGGATCCATGGGTGGGGGGGGGTAGCGGAAGACAGGGGTTGAGGGCAAGATTTTTTTGATCATCACAGAAATTGGAGAGAGAGGAACCTGAACTCGAGAGGGAGGTGATGTGGTCTCCAAGAAGGCAATTAAGTCGACAAGGGGTGTGGGAATTAGGGACCAAACCTGTAAGGCGAACAGGTTGAGTGGTCTCAGACAAGGTACAGTGAACCCTGGTGCCTCATTTTCCTTCTCTCAAGCACAGACAGTGTTACAATTAATTAATCTGGCAGGGTGCTTAGAGATCTACCCTTGAGAAACTTCAGCAGGGTACTTGCAGGGTTTGTCTGGCTGTCATTCTTGTTTCTAGAAAAAAAGGAAAGCTTCCTAATATTTTTACCAGTCCCTCAAATCCCCGTACCCCGCAATAACAAAGAAGTCAAAGTAACCTGTTGGCTTTATCCACTAAGTATTTACACTCACTTGATTCAAACCTGGCCTTGCATCAGCCTTCCCGCTGAGCACAAATACTATGTTTTTGTCATTAACATTCTCTGCTGGTCTGAGTTTCCGGTGATCTTATCCTAACCTTATTGTTATTTCTGAATATTATGCAGGGCTGAGGGTGGCACTGTCTTGGCATTTGGTTTTCTTTGGTTGGTTAGCTGTTAGGATGTTTTTTGTGCCTGGTTATAATGCTTCCTGTAGCCACTCCCCTGAAGTTCTCAAAAAATCCCCCAAATCTGACCTTTTGGCACAGAAAGTCTGCTGCTTCTGAGACTGCTTGCCAACCCTGCCTCACTCTGCCCTCACCACTTTACAATTTCTTTCCTTCTTTTTGGCAGAACAAAAATGTCCAAGTTCTGTATGTTTGGTTATAAATACACGGCTCGGCTGTGTTCCCATCCTTTGTGTCAACAGGAAAATTCCCTTGTTCTATGTTTAGCTTGAATAATTACCAAACTGTTTATGATTAGAATGTGAGGATGTGACCTCACAGCAATTTTTTCATTTCCTTTCTCTGTATTTAATACATTTCAGAAACTGAAAATACCAAATCTGTTCTCTCTCTCTCTCTTTTTTTTTTTTTTTTTGATGTTTATCAGTAATGGAAACATTGCAAAACAATCAGCCCAATACCTATGCTTTGTTCATTTATTGCCTTCTCTGAAGATAAATTGACTGTACTCAACTCTCTTCAGCATTTTTCTTCACCTAGATATTATTGCCTTGTGTAGCCACCCCAAGGTGACTGTTATCACTTAATTAAATCCTTGCACGCTGGGAAGAAAAAACAACATTGTTCCTTCATAACCCCAAGGAGCCTATTTTTAAGCCACAAAGCCTTTTCCCTGTTTTATTAACTTATTCCTGGCTACAACAGGACATACTTTTGTTGATGAGCACAATGTTGTATTAGCTTTTTATTTTCTGGGTAAACTTATCTATTCTCTGGGAAGAGGGAAAAAAAAGAATGGACATTACCAGAGAAGAGAAAAAAAAATGGGGTCTCTTCAACCTCCCTGATTCTAATACAGGTCTCTGTAAACACCAAGCTAGAAACTAGGAGCAGGGGGATTCGGCGAAGGGAATGAGAAAATAAAATGTAAACATAAAATGGGAGCAAGACAAAAAGTAAAATGATGTGTCTGTCTGCTGGGGCAGCATGCCAGCTAGAGGACACCACTGTCAAGCTAAGGGAGCCAGGCATGCAAGTTACATGGTGTGTTTTGGTTTTTATTTTTTTGAATAGAGAAGATCTATTGGTGCTTCTCTCTGTTGCTGTCTAGAGTAACATCACTTTATTAACCTCTAGCTTAATGTGTTTATCTTTTTCCTATTCAGGATTCCTTCTTTACCTTATAGTATTGGACCCCCATTATCAACCAGTTCTCTACTCGTGTATGTTTCCGGGCACCAAAGAAATACCACTGGGGTATGTTTAGAAGTGCATGCAGTAGTGTGTGTGCATGCACACAGGTTAACAATGGGATGCATAACCTGTAACCGGCAGTTCTAAGTGCAGTACTTGATATCAAAAAGTTCACTTGCTGCAATGGCGTGATTTGTTCATGCATAGTAAATAACGCACCTTTTAGTTTGTTTCTAGTCCATTAAACCATGGACCAGAAAATGGGTTTGTCACTTCTAAAATTTGGACCCAAGGAAGCATATGTGTTTATTCATGATGTTAAATCATTTTACTGCACGCTGTGTTCACCAACAGAGGAAAATGCCGCTTAAAGCTGTAATATTGGCAAGAGCAGTTGATGCTGTGACAAGCTGGGGTTGGATAGAGACCTGGTTCTTAAATAGTTGGATAATTAAGCTATCTGAGCAATGGCTGATCATTGCCCACAGGTTACATGTTTCTCAGCTCCACACGCAGGACACACAATTGTGAGCACTGGCTCCCTCCCTCACACGGTGCAGGGGATGTTCAGCAGCTGAGTGGCCCCATCTCTGAAGGGGGAAAGGAATAAACACCTCTAGGATAATATGAGAATGGGCCCAATGAATGCCTGTGAAATTTAACAAAAGGGCCACCTGTGCAGACCCCAGGGCTAGTCTCTTGCTCGGCACCTGTGAACCTCCAACACTTACCCACGTGGAGTGACTGAGAATCTCGACGAGTTACTTCTTGGGTTCAGGTCAGGTCTGCTGTAGCTGCCTTCTTGCCAGCCACATGGATTCCTGTGGCTGTGTGTATTTCAGCACGTTCACTGGAGTGCACTGGTTTAGCTTTTTTCCTCTGCAGGTTAATTTCTTCTCCTTTGTAATAGCATTATAAATATCTCACCGAGGCAGTGTAGAGCCCCGGCACACAGTGCCCTTTGCAGCGCTGAACTGTACTACAGTTTGACTTTCACCCTGACTGTGCTTGCCTGAAGCATGTGCTTGGCCTCATGATGAAGTGAGTGGGGCGGTGTATAATATTTGGTTTCAAGTTCCAGCTTTGTTGTCCAGAAACTCTTCATGGCTTTCTCCTGACAACCTTAGAACCCAACCTAGAATCATCATTGCGTATTTGTCTGTCTCGCTCTTAAACACACACACACACATATTCATTCCCCACCATCCCGAACTCCCCAAATTCAGGCAGGGTCACTCTTAAGCTATCCTTCTAGGCAATGTAACCTGGCCTTCCAGAATGTCCAATCAAGAGGTAGCCCAGATGTCCTCAACCACCATTTTTGTTCCTAATAGTGTCAGGGAATTCTTTCCCACCCAAATTCTGCATTTGCCCTTCACAAACAGAAAGACTGGCTGCCAGTCTTTGTGGAGGGCCCTCACCCAACCTCACAACACCCCCAGGGCTCCTCCAGGCTGAATAATCCCATCCATTTAACCATTCCGTTAAAAGTCTTATGTTTCAATTATCTAATCATTTTTTCAGCTTCTCTTTGAACCCTGTCTTGATTCTTCTTTCAGTAAAGCATCTAACCCCAGAACTGAATTTATTGAAGATCTAAACAGTGCAGAATTCTTTAAATATTTCTCAAAATATAGTTGATTACAATCTTGTGTTCATATCTGCTGTACAGAAAAGTGATCCAGTTATACATATACGTACAGTCACTTTCCTATTCTCTTCCACTGTGGTTTATCACAGGATATTGAATATAGTTTCCTGTACTATACAGTAGAACCTTGTCATTTATAAACAGTGCTGAATTTTTAAAAGGTAGAATTTAAAAAGTCAGTGTCAGTGACTCTCATTTAGCATAAAAATAATGAGTTGATTACTTGTCCCATATAAAAGAACTGGTGGTACACACACACACACACACACACACACACACACATACACACACACACACACATGATGGGAGGGAGGTGTTGGCCTTTTGCACAGCCCTGGAGAGCAGGAGACACTCTCTAGGACACTGTGACCTCTGCTTGCTGAGCACGGGGTAGCCAGCAGCCTTGAAGTCTCTCATATACCTGAGAGGATGGGTGTTATTTGAAGGTAAACAGGACTCAGGCAAAATCGTCAAATGGATGAAAGGCTTCAACATGGGGCATTTTTTATTCTCTTTCCTTGCCCCCCTTCCACGTGCCCTCCTGTCTGTACATTGATGAATGTGCGGGCCAGTGCTGCGTACTCACAGGTAAAGCATGCTGCCGACAGAGAACTTCAATGGGAAATGCTTCCCTCCTTCCTTCATCCTGTTTCACACTCTCACTACCCCATTCTCATCTGGAACACAGAGTCTGAGGAAGCTTAGAGACAGTCTTCTCTCTAGCCCATATCCACTTCCATCTGCTTCCAGTTATACTTGAAGAGGAAGTAGTGGAAGCAATCAAGAATTAGTATAAAACATTGGTATATTCAATAGTAGCGTACAAATAAAAAATGGTACTGTTAATATCCTCACTGATTCAATACCTAGAACTTTATCCATTCTTGCTTTAAATTCTTATAGATTTTTCTGTCAGGGGTGCTCAGGGCTGGTACACTGGGATGACCCTAAGGATGGGATGGGGAGGGAGGTGGGAGGGAGGGTCCAGATGGGAAACACATGTACACCCATGGCTGATTCAGGTGAGTGTATGGCAAAAACCACCACAATATTGTAAAGTAATTAGCCTCCAGTTAAAATGAAAAAAAAAAAAAAAAAGATTTTTCTGTCAGTTTCTTACCCTTTAGCCTGGATGAGTATTTGAATACAACTTGCTTTCCTGGGACTATTAGATGTCTATTTCCAATACTGTTTGATTTTAGGAGAGTTGCTTTTCTGTGTGTTGTCAGTATTTTAATGCACGTGCACTATTTGGGTTAAAAGAGGAAGAGTTGCCTAGGAATCAACCTATGTAAAACATTGCCCCTGTGGAATGAGATCTGCCCAGTAGATTATGATTTACTGAAGTGTGGCTTAACTCATGTATGGCAGACTGTCAAGTGTTGCTATATTCTCTTGGTTGGCTGAGGTCACAATCAGAGAAGACAACAACCATCTCCTTGCCCCAATTCTGCTCTGAACATGAACCTGAGCACCATTTCTCTGCCCTCTGCCCCTGGGAACTCAGATCTATAGGAGAGCCAATGATAGCAGTTGGTTACCAAAATTTTAAAAATCTCTGCCATGAAAAAATGTGGTCCAAGTCCACACACTTGGGAAAAACTATATAAATTATATGCAGAGTACATCATGTGAAATGCTGGGATGGATGAAGCCAAGCTGGAATCAAGATTGCTGGGAGAAATATCAATAACCTCAGATATGCCGATAACACCCCCTTATGGCAGAAAGTGAAGAACTAAAGAGCCTCTTGATGAAAATGAAAGAGGAGAGTGAAAAAGTTGGCTTAAAACTAAACATTCAAAAAAATAAAGTCATGGCATCCGGTCCCATCACTTCATGGCAAATAGATGGGGAAACAATGGAAACAGTGACAGACTTTCTTTTATTGGGCTCCAAAATCACTGCAGATGATGACTGCAGCCATGAAATTAAAAGATGCTTGCTCTTTGGAAGAAAAGCTATGACCAACATAAACAGCATATTAAAATGCAGAGACATTACTTTGCTGACAAAGGTCCATCTAGTCAAAGCTATGATTTTTCCAGTAGTCATGTATAGTCAGAGTTGGACTATAAAAAAGGCTGAGTGTCAAAGAATTGGTGCTTTTGAACTGTGGTGTTGGAGAAGACTCTTGAGGGTCCCTTGGATTGCAAGGAGATCCAACCAGTCCATCCTAAAGGAGACCAGTCCTGAGTGTTCATTGAAAGGACTGATGCTGAAGCTGAAACTCCAACACTTTAGCCACCTGATATGAAGAACTCACTCATTGGAAAAGACCCTGATTCTGGGAAAGATTGAAGGCAGGAGGAGAAGGGGACGAAAGAGGATGAGATGGTTGGATGGTATCACCGACTCAATGGACATGAGTTTGAGCAAACTCTGGGAGTTGGTGATGGACAGAGAAGCCTGGTGTGCTGAAGTCCATGGGGTTGCAAAGAGTCAGACATGACTGAGTGACTGAACTGAACTGAAGTCCACAGAGTCAATATATAGAACACAGGCTATGTTTGTGTTCCTGTCATACAGCTCCCACTTACTAACTAAATGACTGCAGCTTCCTCATCTCAAACAGGGATGATGATAGTGTATACAGGTATAACTTATTTTATTGTGCTTTGCTATATTTGCACTTTAAAGATATTGCACTTTTTAAAAAATCAGACATTGCTCTCAACTCTTCATCTAGCAAGTCTACTGGTGTCATTTTTCCAACAGTATTTGCTCACTTGGTGTCTCTGTGTCAAACTTTGCTAATTCTTGTGATATGTCATACTTTATCTTTCTATTTATTACCATGATCTGTGATCAATGATCTTCCATGTTAGTATTGTAATTGTTGTCAGGCACCAAGAACTGTGCCCACATAAAATGGCAAATGTAATTGATAAATTTTGTATGTGTTCTGACTGTTTAGTCCCTGAACTGTGTCCGACTCTTTTGTGACCCCACAGACTGTAGCCCTCCAGGGCCCTCTATCCATGGGATTTCCCAGGCAAGAATACTAGAGTGGGTTGTCATTTCCTTCTCCAGTGTCTGATTACTCTACCAGCCGCTGTTCTTCATCTCTTCCCCTCTCCTCAGGCCTCCCTATTCCCTAAGACACAATATTGAAATTAGGCCAGTTAATAACCCTACAGTTGCCTCTTAAGTGTTCAAGTGAAAGAAAGAGTCACATATCTCTCATTTTAAATCAAAAGCTAGAAATGATGAAGCTTAGTGAATAAGGCATGTTGTAAGCCAAGACATGCTGAAAGCTAGGCCTCTTGTGCCAAACAGTTAGTCAAGCTGTGAATGAAAAGCATAAGTTCTTGAAGGAAAACAAAGTGCTGGTCCAGTGAACCCATGAGCAATAAGAAACAAGAGCCCAACTGCTGATGTGGAGACAGTTTTAGTGGCCTGGATAGATCAAACCAACCACAACATCCCCTTAAGCCAAAGCCTAATCCAGAGCAAGGCCTTAACTCTTCTCATTTTGAAGGCTGAGGGAGGTGAGGAAGCTACAGAAGATAAATTTGATGCTAACCACGGTTGGTTCATGAGGTTTAAGAAATCAAGCCATCTACATGAAATAAAAACAAACAGTAAAGCAGCAAGTGCCGATGTAGAAGCTACAGCAAGTTATCCGGAAAATCTAGCTAAGATCATAAATGAAGATGGATACACGAAACAACAGATTTTCAGTGTAGATAAAACAACCTTCTATTGAAAGAAGATGCTATGTAAAACTTTCATAGCTAAAGAAGAGAAGTCAAAGCCTGGTTTCAAACCTTCAAGGACAGGCTGACTGTCTGGTTAGGAGCTAGTGCAACTGGTATTAACACCAATGGTCATTTACCATCATGAAAATCCTAGGGCCCTTAAGTATTATGCCAAATGTACTCTGCATGTACTTTGTAAATATAACAACACAGCCTGGATGACAATACATCTGTTTACAATATGATTTAAAGAATGTTTTAAGCCCACTGTTAAAACCTGCATGCATGCTAAGTTGCTTCAGTCATGTCTGACTCTTTGCAACCCTACAAACTGTAGCCCACCAGGCTCTTCTGTCCGTGGGATTCTCCAAGAATACTGGAGTAGGTTGCTATGTCCTCCTGCAGGAAATCTTCTCAACCCAGGGATTGAACCCACATCTCTTATGTCTCCTGCATTGGCAGGCAAGTTCTTTACCAATAGTGCTACCTGGGAAGCCCCTGTTGAAGTCTACTACTGAGAAAAAAAGATTCCTTTCAAAATGTTACTGCTCATTGACAATGCATCTGGTCACCCATGAACTCTAATGGAACTGTGCAAGAAGATGTATGTTGTTTTCATGCCTGCTAACATAATGTGTATTCTGCAGCCCATAGATCAAGGGATCATTTCAACTTTCAAGTGTTAGTACTTAAATATGTTCTCTAAGGCTATAGTTGCCATACATAGCGATTCCTCTGATGGATCTGGGCAAAATCATTGAAAACCTGGAAATGCCATTAAGAATATTTGTGATTCATGGGAAGAGGTCAAGATAACAATGTTAACAGGAGTTTGGAAAAAAGCTGATTCCAGCTCTTATGGATGACTTTTAGGGTTTAAGATTTCAGTGGAGGAAATAACTGCAGATGTGGTTGGAAATAGCATGAGAACTAGAATTTGAAGTGGAGCCTACAGATGTGACTGAATTATTGCAATCTCATGATAAAATTTCATCTAATGAGCTTCTTCTTATGGATGAGCAAAGAAAGTGGTTTCTTGACATGGAATCCACTCCTGCTGAAGATGCTATGAAGTTGAAATAACAACAAAGGATTTAAAATATTACCTAAATTTAGTTGATTAAGCAACAACAGATTTTGAGAGAATTAACTCTAACGTTGACGTTCGACGTTCTGCGATGGATAAAATACCATCAAATGACACTACATGCTACAGATAAATAGTTCATGAAAGAAAGAGTCAATCCAAAAAAAAAAAAAAAGAAAGATTCAATCCATATGGCAGACTTTCTTTTATTTTAAGAAACTGCCACGATCACCCCAGCCTTCAGCAATCACCCCATGAACAGCCATCAACATCAAGGCAAGACCTTCCTCCAGCAAAAAGATTATGAATGGCTGAAGGTTCAGATAATGGTTAGCATTTTTTCACAGTATTTTTAGTGAAGACATGTACATTTTAAAGACATAAAGCTATTGCACACTTAACAGTCTATAGTATAGTATAAACATAAATTTTATTTGCAACCAAAAATTTTGTGTGACTCAATATATTGCAGTATTCACTTTGTTGTGGCAGTCTGGAACTGAACTCACAGAATCTCTGAGCAGTGCTTGTACATCAGAGTTAGGAAGTGAGAATTAAGCTGGATTAGTTAATGTAAAGTTCTTCTCCCAGGGTCCAAAACAGAGACTGCTTCAATCAGCATGGTGTATATGTGATATGACACACACATAGATCTAGCCTTAATAGCTCTCATTTTTAAATGACCATGCTTATTAAAGTAAAATTATTTTTTCCTGTTTTTACATTTTTTTCTCTTTAATCTTCATTTTGACATTACAGTCTTACCCAAGCCTCCCACTCTGTATTTCCCTAATATGTTTCTTTCTGGTAGCTTCCATAATAGTCTTTCTCCCTTACAAATATCCTGTCCCCAAATTACATTATTAAAGTTCTATAGAAGAATGTTTACAACCAGGATCAAATCTTATTTCAGCCATGAATATTGAGTCCTCTTCTTGCTTGTCTAATGTATTTAGTTTTCCTGCCTTTAGTATATTAGCCCTCTTTTTCCACATGTGCATTTCTCTTTATGTCAGGTTAAAAACCACTCTTATTAGCAGACACTTTCTAAATCTGCATCCGAAGTCAAACAATAACCAATGTGGGTGCCGTTTATTAAACGCCTATTGTATGATAGCACTTTCACACACATTAACTCTAATCATCTTCACCCCTCTACTGAGTAGAATAAATAATGTGCAGATATTATTCTTTATATTTTCATAGAGAATGAAGTTGCAAGTTCAAAGTTCCCACTCAGATCTGCTTAATTGCAGAGCTCATGTGCTCTCTTCTATTGTACCATGCTGCTTCTTAGAGGCTTTGGGGTATGTTCATTTCAAGCTTGGATGTAAAACCTTTTCAGCTGTGGCCACACAGGCTCTTTAGCTTCCTGGAGGGAATTGAGGAGACATGGCTATAATTGTCCCATCTTCTCTACCACTGACCCCAATCGAAGAGTCCCTCTGGACCTGACCAGGGACTTTCTGACAGAGCCATGCCTTTCATGTTGAGGGCAACTGGAAGATGAGATTAAGAGAGGCTTCTCCTTAGTGCCAGGTCTTTAAGTCATGAGCTATGGTCTTGGCATGAAAGTCCCCTCACTGGGCATTTTTCTAGAACTTAAGCAGGTCCCTCCCTGGTGAAATCTATGGAATGTGCTCCTTAGCAGTGATCTAGGTGCCCTGGACTCAGAAAGAGAGCATCTACGTGAAACATCTCTTCTTCCTTCATCAGCCCTCTTCTTTGGGGGGTTCCTATAAAGTCCTCTAACTCTGAAAGTCTCCTCATTCACACCTCTTATCAAAGCAAGGAATCTGTCCCTCTGGCTCAGACACCCTCACCTCCTTTCTGATGCCTTTCCTGGGACTTGGATGACACCCCTATTGCTTTTTCAGTGAGGACCCTGGAGAGACCCTAGAGAGAGATGTAAAAGGATCAGTTCTCTTTAAACCACTTCAGCTGCAAGTTGCTGGTTAGCTTGCTACATCCACCATTCTCTAGAGTGTGTCCCTGAATACCAAAGTATTTCAGCCTTAAAGAAGCAAACGTAAATGATTTGCAGCAAAACCCATAGATTTTACTCTTTGTAGCAAACCTTTGGGGATAAGGATTTTTATCCTGCTCAAAATGAAAGTTTCATGTCATGTCATGTCACGTTATTGAAAATCTTAATTAAGATAACAAAGTCCAGTGCATTAAGGAAGCCCAATATAAGGAAGAATTGTGTTTTGGAAATGAGTAGAATTTCTTTTGTCCATTGCCTATGAGGGTATGTTACTCATAGCTTGCTGAGATTATGGTAAAGAGCTGGGCTCACTGGTTCATTATGGAATATTGATGATAGTGTTAGTCATTTACTGTTACACTGTCTTGGTCTCACTAGCTCAAGTGGGATTCAGGATGTTGAAAACTGTGGAGACCCACACTGACATAAAGGATGTTAGTCCTGCGTAGTAGGTCATGCCTGTGTGCTTTTAGGCCATATCCATTAGGCCATGTCTGGGTGCTTCTTAGGAAATGGCAAAATAATGTTGGCTATACACTTTCATGAAAAGTGCCTGCTTTGGCAGAAAAGAACCAAGAAAGGGATGAACCTCTGGTGGAGAGGAGCAACAAATGTCTTAAGCAAGTATGATCACTTATAATGAGAATAGAAGCACCATACAGAAAATGATAAAGGCTTAAGGTTGTGTTTGTGAAACCCTTAATATATTTTTTATTTGCTTTGGGATAAAAGTCTTCCATTAGGACACAGAGGCCAATTTGAGTCTTTAGGGGCTCAGTCCTTTAGGGGAGCTCACTTTCTAGACCATGAAGCGTTAAAGTGGAAATTAAAGTAGGTCATCCTATTACAAAGGAGAAGCCCCCAAGCAAGACAATAAAACAAACCTCACTTGTTGGAAAAGGTCAAGGCTAAAGTGAACAAATTTCATTGGAGACAGAAAGAATCTATTCCCACTATTCAATCACATAAAATTTGCACTACCCTATGCAAATTTAGAGCCATTCTTGGTTTCACAGTTTGTCAGTAATCACCATTCATCCCTGAGTCAGATATATAAATGTTTCCATAGTTGTTTTACTGCACAGGGGAGTTTCACATATAAGCACATTCAGAGCAGGATCACTGGAACAGTGGCCAAGAAGCATGGTACATATAGGTCATCATCTCCGTGACCATCAACATCTCTTGCGCTAAATGATGAATGCAGAATGCAAACCAAAAGATAAAAGGTGAAGAGACAAATAAAAGGAAATAAGAGAAAAAAGGAAAAAAATGATAAGGGAGCTGAAATAAAAAGTAGAAGTGGATTCAAAGTCACTGATCCCAAACCTGAACACAGGTTTCCAGGGTAATGACAGGTGACTTTTTACAGCCTCACTTTTTTCAGGCTACTGGAGGCTGGTGCTTACTTACTCTAAAGTTATGTTTAAGGAAGGCTTGTAATGAGGATTCAGTTTTCTTTCTTAAATTGTTAGGAAGTTTTTCATTAAAAGTTATTTCTGCAAGCTTATGTGATGGGGTGTGGTAGATACATGTAGAAATGTCCTAACTGGAAAGTGGCTCATATTATAGTCTTGGGATTCTAGACAGCTAAGAAAAATACCATCCTAGTAATGAAAATAATACTTGTTCACATGCCCAGCCTTAAAAGAAACCAGGCAGAGGGCCAAGTGAAAAATCAGACTTGGAATTTAATTGATACGCTTGTTGCACTGTTGTTGGCACTTTAGGTGCCTTTGACATAGAAGATTGAGAAAGACTACATAGGAGGTGACAGTTGTGGCTGAAGGTATTATAGGGCTGTATGGTTGCAGCCACTATAAATTCTGTAGACTAAATAGAATTTTAATAAGTCCAATAGTCATTGAGAGGTAGACTGTCATTCATCAAATGCATTGAATGGTGGAATATATGCGTTTTCAAATTATTTTTGTTCTAACCTATCTTTAGCTATTTAAGTAAAAAATGTGAGTAAATGGATCATTGTGCACATTAAAATTAGACTGAGACTATTGATTCAAGGTTTCTAGTGAATGAATTATCAATATGGCCAACTGCAAATTTCTTTTGGAATTGCTGCAAATTGGCACATCAGTGCCTTTGACTAGATCATGCATAACGTAGGTTATTGTTACAGTGAATCCCTGCAGGATGTATAACATTATGGCTGTTATATAACTTCAATAAAGCACATGGCCCTGAGTCACTGAAAACACTTTGTCCAGTGATTCCTCTGGTATGTGAGTTGATACAGCCTCTACAGCTAAAGTAAATAAGTGGTGTTCTGTAGCCACCCATGCCAAATAGCCCAAGCCCCTTAGACCTGCCTAGCAGGCTGATGCTGTGTGCTTCTTGGGAAAAAACAGACCAGCAAAGCCTGAATCTCTTTGATATGTGTCTAGGTTGTCCGTTACTGGCCTCCAACTCCACTAAGGAACCTAGGAATGGGATGATCCTGGGTGATGATAGCATTCCAGGATGAGGTGGGGTGGGGTGGGGGTTGGGGAGGAAGAAAAATAATGTCTGGGCCAAAACTTCTTACACTTCCTTTTGCCCTGGGAAATTTATATGGGGCATATATTTAATATATATGTATGTTTATATGTATATATGTGTGTTTATATGTATATATATGCATTTTTATTTCCATGAAATGATCCATCCCTGTTTGCTAACTATAAAAGCATATTTGAGCACCTGTAGAGCTATCAGGATAGCCAAGTGTCTAGACATCTCAAATTTATAGAACGGTTCTTTTCCTGAAAACATTGAGCATTTATTGACAATTTATGTATTGCATCTAATTTTCTCTTTAACACTCATGATGAATACACTAGTAAAAGCTTTAAGACAAAACAGAATCATACCTTTTGGATATTTTTTAAACAAAGTTGGGCTTGCATTCTAAAGGAAAAAACTCACAGTGATTATTTGACTTATCCAGTAGAGAAAACAAGAAAATAGTTGGGTCTGTCCTTTTTGCTGCCTCCGAGGTGGGTCAGAAAGGCGTGAGATGGTAAGCCCGGTCGTTTCCACAGTTTCATCCTTCACCTTCTTCAAATCACTGTACCATGTCTGATTTCACATTCAAGCTAGTCACTTTAGGTTTTATCTTTGCATTTCCATTAGCTATACTTCTCTACAGACAACTTCAGTCCCACGATGCCTATTAAATCTCACTGAGATCTTCGGTAAAGCATCTTTTGATCCTGGAAATTCAAGTAATAAATTAGCCAGTTACTCTTCAGTGATGGCACTGAATTCTCTTCTAGTCATGATAGTCATTGAAGGAGACTGGAAAGAGGAAGAAAAACTCCAATCTCAATCTTCATATGAAAAAAATGTCACTTTGGAAAGTCAGAGGAAAATGCCAGAATTTAATTGTCTTCTTTACTAATGTCTTTATCCCCCAAAATTACAGACACCAAAAATTTCACACTCCAGCCCAGTCTTTTCATCCTGTTTCTGAATTGGACCACAGTAGAAGCCAAGATATGTAACCAAGTACCACTGCTATTAATAGAATAAATTTGGTTTGTTGTTGAACACACACCTAGCAAATTTGGTGCTGGCAAATTTCACACTCAGTTGTTCTGCTTTGAAGGATATCATCTAGAGATTCTCTGAAGGAGATTTCATATGACATTAGTTGTTATGCTTTGGAGATATGCAAATATGTTAGCAAACAACAAAAATCCACAGCCCTTTTTGCTTCATGTGTGTTAAGTAGGCATGTGGGGATAGATGCAGCAGCATTTCCTTAGACCTCTGAATAGGATGAGAGCTCTGTGGACAAGCATGTAGGCTGGTCTTTCTCACCCAGGCCCAGCAGCCGACTGTGAAATGAAAAGAGAAGGTCGGCAAAGCAGCTGAAAGCTGTAGCAGGTGGTACACCAAGTTGTTTATCCCAAGATCATTCAGGACCAGGTTTCTAATTCTATCAGAGTAATTGATTTTCACATAAATGTGCATCTCTACCTTCTATGGAGCTAAGGCAATGAAGTCGTGTAGCCCTCTAAGCATTTTAAATGTACAGAAAACCAATATAAAGGTATCAGTGTTGTAAACAGAAGATACGGAATAGGTGCAATTACTTGAAAAAGATTTCAAAAACAATCCTAATAAGCACTGTCGATTTCTGGGACTAAATGCTACCATTAGCAGTCCATCATATTTATGGCTTTATGTGGATCTAGTAAAAATTAATTATTAATTACATGAGTGATATATAAAATAAAGAGCAGAGACTCTAGTTACAGTGATTTCCTGAAATTAACACTGAAGACATTCAGGGCTGAACCATTTTCCCCGAATGTCTAAATTACTATCTTAGTTCAGGTTACTATAACAAAATACCATAGAGTGGGTGGCTTAGACAACAGAAATTCATTTTCTCATGGTTCTAGAGTCTAAAGGTTCAAGATCAAGGTGCTAGCACGGTCGGATTCTGGTGAGGACTCTACTCCTGAATTGCAGATGGCCGCCTTCTGACTGTGTGCACTCAGGGCCTTTTCTAGGTGCATGCCTATGGGGATTGTTCTCTCTCCTTATAAGACCACCAGTCCTATCGGATTAGGACCCATATGATCTCATTTAACCTTAATTACCTCTTAAAAAAAATCCAGTCCCCAAATATGACCACATTGGAATTTAGGGCTTCAACATGTGACTGAATTTGGGAGGGGGCATGTAATCCAGTCAACCCATGGTGACCATATTTGTCACAGTTCAGTTCTTTTCATTACAAAATTTTTAACACCCTTTCCTTAGAGAGATCAATAAATGTTTCCTAAAATGAAACTCATATGTGAATGCAGTAGCTTAATATCCGAGGTCTCTAAATGGGTATTTTAATATGCTCAATTCGTTATAGGTTTCTTCAATCTTTGTTACTACCTCTGATACAAACTCCTTACCTAAAGGAATACATGTACAAAGTTTTTGTTCTTTATTTTGAAAATCCTGTTCTTTAAAGTTACCCACTGTCCAGTAAATAGTCCAGTTCATATCATAATCAGTCGTAACAGAAACACCAATATGCGTCTCCCTTCCATCTTCAAGGATGTATCTTTTAAGCAAACATGACTGGAAAATAAATTTCTATAAAGTCAATCTTATTTTCACACTAAGTTCTATGTAAAATAATATGTGTGTGTGTATATATATATATATGTATGTATATATATATATATGTGTGTGTGTGTGTGTGGGTGTGGGTGTGTATATATATATATAACCAGAGAGAGAAAGGAAAAAATTCTTAGTCTAAATGGAAACTTTGAAACCAGAAATGGGGTGAGTGTGCTGGCAAACTCCATGACTTGCTACTGTGTGTTCTCAAGTCCCATCCTGGCAATTACCTGTTAGGAGGTGTAGTTCTTCTAGCAATTAGTGATTAACTGGGGTCCCTTCTCTCTTTCTAGGCATTAGCCTCTTCCTCTAAGACATGAGAATTTCCTTGAAGTCTATAGTCTCTAGTTTGTTTAGTTCAATCACTCAGTCATGTCCAGCTCTTTGCAACCCCTTAAACTGCAGCACGACAGGCTTCCCTGTCCAACACCAACTCCCAGAGCTTGCTCAAGCTCATGTCTGTCGAGTCGGTGATGCCATCCAACCATCTCATCCTCTGTTGTCCCCTTCTCCTGCCTTCAATATTTCCCAGCATCAGGGTCTATTCCAATAAGTCAGTTCTTCATGTCAGGTGGCCAATGTATTGGAGCTTCAGCATCTGTCCTTCCAATGAATATTCAAGACTGATTTCCTCTTGATTGGACATTTAGAAATCCTAGGAAGATAAACATGTGAGCTATTGGTTATGTTAATTAACTAAGTAAGAAGAGTCCTTTTATAGTGTATATGTATATCCAATCATCACAATACATGCTTTAAATATTTTGCAATTTCATGTGTCAATTACATCTCAGTAAAGCTTTAAAAATACAAATTCTATTAATCCATCCCTTTTTCAACCCATAGACAGGATATTAGAGGTGTATGAAGCTTGGTAATATCAGACAAGAGTCCCCACCGTGTATGGAAAGTGTCCTAAGTCACCTTTGCCTTGTGACTTTTTGTTTTATAAAGTTAATTTCCCACTTTTCTCATTTTCTTCATCTTGGATCCCACAGATGAATTTTATTTAAGAAAATAACTCTTATACTGTATTGGTCTTTATCTTTCTGGCTTACTTCACTCTGTATAATAGGCTCCAGTTTCATTCAGCTCATTAGAACTGATTCAAATGAATTCTTTTTAACAGCTGAGTAATATTCCATGGTGTATATGTACCACAGCTTCCTTATCCATTCGTCTGCTGATGGACATCTAGGTTGCTTCCATGTCCTGGCTATTATAAACAGTGCTGTGATGAACATTGGGGTGCACGTGTCTCTTTCAGATCTGGTTTCCTCGGTGTGTATGCCCAGAAGTGGTATTGCTGGGTCATATGGCAGTTCTATTTCCAGTTTTTTAAGAAATCTCCACACTGTTCTCCATAGCGGCTGTACTAGTTTGCATTCCCACCAACAGTGTAAGAGGGTTCCCTTTTCTCCACACCCTCTCCAGCATTTATTGCTTGTAGACTTTTGGATAGCAGCCATCCTAACTGGCGTGTAATGGTACCTCACTGTGGTTTTGATTTGCATTTCTCTGATGATGAGTGATGTTGAGCATCTTTTTATGTGTTTGTTAGCCATCTGTATGTCTTCTTTGGAGAAATGTCTGTTTAGTTCTTTGGCCCATTTTTTGATTGGGTCATTTATTTTTCTGGAATTGAGCTGCAGAAGTTGCTTGTATATTTTTGAGATTAATCCTTTGTCTGTTGCTTCATTTGCTATTATTTTCTCCCAATCTGAGGGCTGTCTTTTCACCTTGCTTACAGTTTCCTTTGCTGTGCAAAAGCTTTTATATGGAATTTAGAAAGATGGTAATGATAACCCTATATGCAAAACAGAAAAAGAGACACAGATGTACAGAACAGACTTTTGGACTCTGTGGGAGAAGGCGAGGGTGGGATGTTGTGAGAGAACAGCATAGAAACATGTATATTATCTAGGGTGAAACAGATCACCAGCCCAGGTTGGGTGCATAAGACAAGTGCTCGGGGTTGGTGCACTGGGAAGACCCAGAGGGATCGGGTGGAGAGGGAGGTGGGAGGGGGGATCAGGATGGGGAATACATGTAAATCCATGGCTGATTCATGTCAATGTATGGCAAACACCACTATAATATTGTAAAATAATTGACCTCCAACTAATAAAAATAAATGGAAAAAAAAGAAATACTGAAAAAAACAAGAAAGAAAGTAACTCTTGAGTTGGTCTTTGTTCAGCTAGTATAGGCCTGGTGCATAGGAAGCCCTCAACAGGTGTTTTCTGAATGCATATCACTGAAGCAGTAGGAACATGAGAATTACTTATGTGGAAAGAAATGCTGGAGGAAACATAGACTCCTAGCAACTGTGATGGGTGTGAAACAAGTAAAATCCCCAGCAGGCATCCCAGCGGCAGGAGGAAAAGGAGGTTCCTTTCTTCTTACATCTACCACATTTTCATGTGTGACATTGGGCCGTGCACTTGATTTCCCTGAGACTCGTTTCCTTATCTGTAACATAGGATTAAATAATGCCCAGCTCAAAATTTGTTCTAAATAATTTCCCTAACAAGTGTTAGTTTCCTTCCATTCCCTCTCCTCTAAGGTGAATATTTGAGTGAATCGAGCATTGTTTAAAGCATCTAGTGGATCAGATGGTAAAGAATCTGCCTGCAATGCAGGAGAGACAGGTTCGATCCCTGGGTTGGGAAGATCACCTGGAGAAGGAAACGGCACCCGATTCCAGTATCCTTGCCTAAATAATTCCATGGACAGAGGAGCCAGGCGGGCTACAGTCCATGGGGTAGCAAAGACACAACTGAGTGACTAACACTCACTTTTTCTCCTAATATGCTATAATAATATATATGATTTATAATAGTATGTGTGTGCGTGCTCAATCAGTCATGTCCAATTTTTTGAAACCCCATGAACTGTAGCCCACCAGGCTCTTCTGTCTGTGGAATTTCCCAGGCACAAACACTGGAGTGGGTAGCCATTCCCTTATCCAGGGCATCTTCCTGACCCAGGGATCGAACCCAGTCTCCTGCATTGCAGGTGGATTCTTTCCTGTCTTAGCTACCAGGGAAGCCCATATAACAGTATATTTGATATATATTGCTGTATATCATATATGTGAGAGTATTATGACCATTTCCTAGAGTCACCTGTGATCGACCGGATACCCAATGAACAATTATTCTTTCTATTCTTTTTTTGTGTGCTGTTTTGTATAACACAGACAATTTGAAAGACACCTGGAACCAAGCTTCATATGTAGCCAAAGCAAAGCAGTGACATTGTTAGACCTTTCAGGGCCAGTACACCATAGTGCTTATGTTACTCCTGCTGACCTGGGAACTCCTCCCTTAATTCAAAAGAGAATTCTGAATTCAAGAAGATGCACAATAAGGAATTACCTCCTAGGTTCTGAAGAGCCTATGTTTCAGTTAACTAATGCACCACATGCGCAGACAGGTGATGTTTTAATGTTCCAGTGAATATGTGCGCCTTAGGATAACTAGTGGGAATCCTCTCCTTGAGGCAGAAGGAGCTTGTGAGCAGCACATGGTCACTTCTGCCTCAGGTAGAGTCCCGGTCCCCTGGGACTAGCCACAGATAATGTGAGGTCTGCGTGTTGTCCCCCGTGGCTCAGAGACACCGGCATGTGTGACTCCACCAAATGCCACACCCTGTCTTTATAGCAGAGCCTGCTGTCCATTTGGCTGGATCTTCGAATCAAGACATCCGCCTCCCTCAAGGCTGGATGTAAGGCTTGAACTAGCATCCCAGAGAAAAAAAGGTCAGCACTTTGATACACAGCTTCCATGAAATGGAATTTTAATGAGCAGAAGCAAAACCTGATCTCCTTGCTCAGAAAGCCGGCGATGTCTTTGTTCTTTTCATGTCGTAACATTTCACTAGCTCAACATCTCCCCTTTTATTCTGGTACTTCTCCTGTAAGAACTGAAGAGAGGCCGCCTGTGTCTCTCGGCAGTGTTTTCTCACCTAAGATGTGTGGATTTGTGTGTTTAAGGAAACTCTTAGGAAAGGTGTCTTGCGGTGTCAAGGTTTGTTGTTCTGGAGTTCTGTTTTAGAGGGAAAATAGTCAAATTTCACTAAATTAATCCAATTCGCTGTTGTGATTGGGGAACATGTGGCTTTGGGTACGTGATCATCATATAAAGCTCTTCTATCATCCTTCACATTATTGACTCATTGCCGGTGGGGGCACAGAAGGAAAGATGCAGGAACCAGAAAGCGCAGAGAGATTTCTGAGAGTTAAAATAAAAACCCACACCTTTGATGTGTGCTTTTCTGCACTTCGAGAAAATATACTTGAGTCTTTCTAAAAATAAGGCTTTTGTTTCCACAGCACTTGATGGTTAAAACTCAGATTGCAAAGGCAAAATTTGGGGAACTTTGTCTTCCCCATAAACAGATACATGTGGGCGCTTCTGGACATGGTCCCAGGCTCTCCTCGAGGTTGCTGGGAGTCTGCATGCGTGGGCATGAGCAGTCCAGGATCAGCTCCTGAGTGCAATCAGAGGGCAGCGTGGCACTTTAATGAGCTCGATCAAAGTGTTATTGTGTCCAAAGGCCAAAAAATGTAAGAAACACTTCTAACTCTTTTATCTGCTGCCAAAACAGGGTGGAAATATAAGTAGTGGAGCCCCATCCTCAGTCTCCAGACCATGCTTCTTTTGTGCTTCTTCACTCTTTCATGATGATGGAGATGTGGTTTAAGAGCAGACTCGCGTATTCCCGACGCTCACCCATTGCTCAGGTTGCAGAAATAATTTTCTCACACAGCCTCTCCTTGTTAACAGCAAAGTCATGGTAGGAGTTGTAAAACGCTACAGCCAGGCTCTACTGGCTGGCAAGCTTTGTGCTCACATTCATGTTCTGCTCTTGTCCTAACAGAATTATGTCAGAACAGTGAAAAACGCTGGGTTTGGAGGGAACGCGGAGTGTGTCCGAGACTGTACTTTATCACGGGTGGGTTAACCCAAGCCTGAAGTAGAAGAGCATCACAGATGCACAGCGCATCGGACATGAAGCACATGCTTGCATTTAAATCACGTATATCTTACTTTTTTACTGATGTAATTGTGAAATATGTTCTTTTTGCATTCATAATTAGGGGGTGGAACAGATGGTGAAGGCTCAGTTTAAAATAATCTGTCATTAAAATAACCTAGCCTACTGGTAATTCTTCACTCTAACTGGAGATAGGTCATAGGGAAAGAGTTCGGGGTGATTTTTTTTTCCCCTTTCTATGTTGGAATGTTGTAGAAAGAACCACTCATTTCAGAGTAGTCTTGTACGTGAGAATTGCCTCTGTAAGGGCACTGTAGTAAGATTTCACTCTGAAATTTGGTTGCAGGGAAATATGCAGGGGATAAAAAAAAGAAAGCAGACACAAAACAACTTTGACAAATATAAATCCATTTAGCACAATGCATTAAACATTAGTATACCTTCAATGATGAAGCTATAGTTAGTTTTATACCCTGCAAGGAAATAGCCTCATCATTTGACAAATACTGTTAGAGGCACTCGGCTTTTGGGGTTAAGAAACTGCGCCTTACACTTTATATGTTACTCTGATGTCAGGGGATATAAATTATAATTACAGGCATTATTATTCAGAGGCGCTGTGGCTCCTGACTTGTGTATCCAAGCCTCGCTGCAGCATGCGTACCTCATAGACTTACTGGGATGTGACAAAGGAAATCTCTCATCAGCCCTGTCGAGATGGCTAAGAACTGGTTTTAGTAGTAAGAAAACTGTCTTGATGAATCAGATACTTGCATGCCTTGAAAACGTCTGTTTTACTGTTTCTTCTAAGATTTTGTTCTCCTTCTGCTTTGAGGAAAGCAGATAGATTTCAGCGTGGCTTTGTAATAAATCTTCTCAAGGAGGAACTAGCATTAACATTTGTGTTGGTTCTTTTTCATCTTAATCCAACCTTAGTTAATAATCAGAAAATTCTACATACTGAGTAAAAAGATGTAATTAACCCTTTGACCCCAGAATCTTAATTGGCGCCTGTTGAAAACAGTGGGCAGTTTAAAAAAAAAAAAAATTAAAAGGTAGCCTGCAGTGATTGAAACAGCTCTATATAGTAGCTTTCTTGATTCAAAATTTTTGAAATTTCCACTGAACTTTCAGATTAATCATATCTGGTTCCCAAGACTAATTGAATGTTTCCTCCTTCCTCCCACCCTTTAAAATTAAGACATCCACATTAAACCAATATTGATGCTACTCTTAAAACTTTTCTAAGCAGCAAAATACAGCTAACTGTAGACAGGGATGACCCTGAAGCAGAAGGTAATGGCCATGTGAAGAGGGACCTTGCTAACCTGCTGGACACCGGGATTCATACCCCATTCTTTATTTAAAATATAATTATACCTGAATTATTGATTTTATCTCATACTATATACAGTTGACTCAGATGATAGGCATGAAAGTGAAAAATATGGTTAACTAACCTGTTTTGTTTACCTTTGTAATGGCAAACAACTAATCTAACTAGTTCCCCCCCCCACCCCCCACCGCCCACCAAATTGGCTGTTATTTTTAATTGAATTGACTGGATGCTTTGTGTCATGTAGACATAGCCTCATTTTAATCTCACCAGGAAATTGGAACATGTGTCGAAGCCTCTGTTTTTGCCAAACGAAACTGGCCAGTTCTTAGATCGCCGCTGCTTAATAGCATCAGATGTTTAGCCTCCAGATATTCCTTTTCCCTGCCACAGTGCCCAAACCTCCTTTAGTATTTTAGCAAGTATATTGAGGTAGGAACCTACTTTAAAAAACATAATCCCTTTCAGTGAGAAAGCAAAGGATGTGTGTCAGTGACAAATGAATAGCACTGAGTATTTTGGAAGACTATGAAAGGATCCAGTCTAACTCAGATCTTCCGAATGTCAGGAGATATCCCAGACTTCGTGAGACATCTGTGGCATCAGAATTCTGCAAATAATCTAACAGTTCCATAAACAGAACTCTTGGGGGAAAGAACTGCCCTATCTCTTAGTCATTCTAATGTGTGTGATGTGAGGGAAAGAGCTTTGGGCTTGGAGGTAGAACTGGATTTCCTAAGTCTTATTTGAGCAGTTGTTAGATGCTGGCTAAAGATAAATAAGATGTCGCCCTGCTCTTGAGAAATTCAGTCTCTTTGGGAGTTGAATAATTCTACTAGGGTGATGGGGCTTCCCAGATGGTGCTAGTGGGTAAAGAATCCACCTAATAATGCAGGAGACACAGGTTTGATCCCTGGGTCAGAAAGATCCCCCGGAGAAGGAAATGGCAACCCACTCCAGTATTCTTGCCTGGAGAATCCCATGGACAGACGAGCTTAGTAAAATACAGTGCAGAGGGTGCAGAGTTGGACACAACTCAGGATGTGTGTACACACACACAGACACACACACCAGGATGATACAACGTCATCCATGCTTTATTCATACTATGGAAGTAGTGTATTTAATCCCGGCTCTACCACTAGCTGGCTGTGGTCTTACCCAGCCACTTAACCTCTCTGTGCCACGTTTTCCTCACCTGAAAAGTGAGAGTTTAGACTACAGGGGGTCATCTCTGGGCCACCTGCATTAATCCTTTCTTCTGGTCTCAGTCTTTTGATTGTCACTGGTTCCCACAGAAGGTATCATCTATCTCTCTCTGTGTCCCACTGATCTGACAGTGGCATTTTAGGGTTTGGGAAAATGGCTTACACAACTCCCTGTGATTATATTCTAGACCATGGATCTTAGGTTGAATAGAAAAAACGTACTTAGGCCCTTCTCTCCCTGGAGAAGATCAAAAGAGGCAGTCCTAATCCTCATGAATCATCCTTAGGAGACACCTTGCTTGAGGTGAAGACATGTTGAAGTGAGATGCTCCCCAAACTTCTACAAAGGAAACTTCTCCATTTTTGCACTTTTGGTTCAAAGTAAGCTTCCACTGTACCACACTGGAAGCTTGAAAGTTTGGCTCTCACAAGGCTCAAGAAGGCTTGGCAATTTTGTCAAAGATCAGGAGTCCAGTTCTCTTAGATGGTGTTTTGTTTTCTGTCCCCTAGATGCTTCCAGGGAGATATTACAGAACAAAGGTGACCTCTTAGGGAAGTGACTTATGAATTCTTTTTGTCATTCCACTCCCCATTCATCTCCTCCAAATGGTAGGACTCTATCATTGGAACAAATCATTCAAAAACAAGGAATGATTTTTAAGAAGTTATAGGCTGCCTCAATACAAATATGTTAATTTCAGAAATGTTGTCCAATTTATCTTTTCATTAATGTCCTTGTATCAAGTAGAAAATCTTTATTTTTAGTGGAAGGCAAGGCAGTGTAGTGATTGAATCCGACAATCTGAGTTTGAATCCTAACTTCATCATTTACTAAGGTCAGGCACATTGGCTAACTTCACTAAACCTCAATTTCCTTGTATGTAGAATGTGGACAATAACATAATTACTTCAAATGCTACTTGTAAAAATTAAAAGAGACAATGAAACCTACTTAGTATATAATAAATGTGAGCTATTATTATTGTACTATCTTGACCAGAATCTTGTCTATTATGTAATTTGCTTTTATGTGGTGCAGTACAATGTGACTTTTGAATCGAATTTTTGAATTGTTTTCAGAACCCACTTGTTTTCACCCAGTTGTTTTCAGAGGAGGAGGCTGGGTACTTCTCATAGTTTCTGATCAGTGGGGCTGTGAAAAGGAATCAGGAAGCATGGAATCAAATTTCATATATACACACATATTCCCATAATGATACATAACCATATTTATATAAATATATTCAATATATGCATATAAAATTCCAAAAAAGTTCAGTATTTTAAGAGACTGAAATTATCACTGAGATTTAAGGCCGTGTATTTTTCTACCTGAATTTTACATGCTTCTTCCACCGTTCTGTATTTAAAAATTATGTCATTAGTTTAATGTTGCCACATACCTTGTTCCCAGTGAGGATTCCCTGTATTTCCAAACTCACAGCCTTTGTAAATATCACTAATCTTTAAAACTTCTTTTCCTAGGCAAGCAGTACTTGTGCAACCCACTTGATTAAAAATAAATAAAACAAAACACAAGATGTTAGGATGATGGAACATATAAAATGCACCTGGATTGCAAGAATTTGAAACAAATTTATTCTCAATTTGAGTGATATCTTTCAGGTGGGAGTCCATGATGATTTACACCATTCATCAAACTGAAAATGCAGCCCTCTGTTTGAAAAGTAGACTAACATTTCCGGAGCTACATATAATATGCAGTATTCTTTTCTCCCCCCTTTCTTCTTTTCTCTCCATTTCAGGAGTTGTAATAGAAACTAGATCTATCACAATAAAGCTTTAATATAGAGTTTTGCAAAAAAAGGATTACAATTTATGAAGCTTCAGCCTGTAAACATTTATCCATAATATATTGACTTTTCCTGTTTGTTCTAATACAATAGGCACTGGGATTGAGGCGAGAATAATCCTTTATTAATTACCAAATTATTGACGTCCATAGGAGCATAAGTGGTGATTTTACTTGTTCTTTATATAGGAAGTCTTTTTTTCTCTTGTTCCATTACAGTTTTCATTCCTGTTCAGCTATTTAATAACTGTGCTGATTTAATCTCAGTAACTACTGAATCCAAAAACATAAAGGCAATATCTCAGAAAGTCAACATGGCCTGATTTTCTACATACATGCAATGCATCTTGATTAAATGACAGAGACATAAGGAAGTGCCTGAAATAAGGGAAAGTTAGCTTGTGGTCTTAATTCAGATATTTTATTTGTTCATGTATAATGCAGTAGTTAAAGATCTTAGATTTCTGTTAAACATGAAGGAAAAGTGATCTTAAAATTGGTATGTGTTGCTTTGTATTAGATGCCTTATTAACGAAATCTCCATCACATATACTTACTAACCTTTTTTTTTTTTCTGCAGTCCCTGGATGGCTTTGTATTTGCACTAAATCAAGAAGGAAAATTTTTGTACATTTCTGAAACAGTCTCCATCTACCTAGGCCTCTCACAAGTAAGTAAAACCATTTTAGATTCTTGACAGCAATTGTGAAGTCTCCTTCAGCCTTATGCCTGTCCTTCTTCAACAGATATTCTGTTTGGAGTGAATTATCCAGTTTATTTTTTAATGGCTCTCCCTGACTCTGCTCACAGTCATTGAGAAAGCTGTATGTCAGTTCAGAACGTTAGGCATCAACTTATGCTCAAAACTTGAGTCCACCATCCCTACCCCCTAAGGATCATTATTAATTTATTGAGAACAAATGAAGTTTCTTCCCTTGGTTGTTTTGAACTTTGAAACCTCTGTGCTCGGTAGGAGAGGGACACACTAATAGTGCTTCCCTTGTGTCCTATTACTGGATGTTTATGGAGGACCCTGCACTGTCCTGGGAGCTGACACAATGACAGAGAGTCATTTGGAGTCAAGAAATGCTGAAAGAGACCATTAAAATGTGTTGTGGGGAGGAACGGTTCCTGCAAGTATGTATTTTGCTGCCTTTGCAAATGCTTCCTAATGCAGAAAGACGATTTCATAAAATAAGATAATCTTTTGTTATTTGCCATTTAATTACCCACACATGTCTGTCAGAGGTGAAAAGGGAAAAAAAAAAAAAAAAGATGGAGGCGCATGGGGGCAGGGAACGAAAGCCCTAGACATTCATTCCTGATAGTCCCTCCGAACACAAAAATTTGACTTTTGCTCAATTCCCAGACACAGGCTGCCACTACAGAATGCCAAAATACCCTGAAGAAAAGTTTGCAGTTCCACTAATTATCCAGATGTTTTCTCCATTAAAATGCTGAACATCTGGGTATCCTTGCCCATACAGGTGATTGGCTGAGCCTGACCCTTTTCATCTGGTGGTTTGGCACGAGTAAAACGCAGTTCCGTGGGAGGGATTTTGTATGTATGTGATGATCTGCCAAGTTGGATAATCTACTTCTCATTCAGTTGCTCCTTTGAGCTAAAGATGGAGATGAGATCTGCCTCTCTCCTCTTAGGCAAGACTCACCCCAGACTCATTGCTTCTGAAAGTTGGCACTGCTGTGAGGAGGCAGCATGGCTGGACCATTTTGGCTGTTAGTGGACTTGCCGGGTAATAGCTAAATCAAGAAAGACATCGGGAAATAATAAAGAGAGATAGTTGGCATTTGAGGAGGGTTGTGGGAGGAGGAGAAACACTGCCAAATTTAATTATTTACTTTTGAGAATCCAAGCCCGGGGTGGGGCGGTGGGCATTAACTCTTGCTTGAAGGATGTGCAAGCTATTGGCTATAGTGTATCTAGCAATTCTGTTTCATGTGGACTTGAGCAAACCAAATGATAGAAACTGGGCTATTGTCAACTCAATGTTAGTATTCTTGTGTCTCATGGAAATCTCTGGTTTTCTAATGTCTTTTAATAGACTTGAAGCCTTGTCTTAATCTGTTTGAGACCTAGTATTGGGAATCACCAGTGTTGGAATTGGTGTGCCCCCATGTTAGCACTGTTTACACCTGGGAGAGCCTCTGGTTTTTGTTCTGCAGTGCCCGTATTCATATATTTTGTGCAGGCTATCCAACAAAGTTTAATAAGCCCGTGAAGAAGAAGGATGAATAATTAGTTTAAGCAGGTAAATGCTAATTAGGGAACTCCTGAAAAGCATCCATTATATACTAGCTCAGAACACGTTTTACAGCCCTGGTTAGTGGTGTAATCCAAATTCTGTCAAGGCAACTGCATTTTCTGTAATTGAGATGTGTATGTTTGCTTTGCATAACAGATGGCTCTGTATGCTTAGACTGATAGCTAGGAAAATAATAATTGCATTATTCTGGCCAAAAGAATATTAGCTCTTGGGTTTTGGCCATTTCAGTCAGTCCTCCTGCCATCTGAGCATATGCACATATATGGATTGGATTTTCAAGGAAATTGATGCATCTGGAATAGTGTGGCCATCTGAAATATCATCTGTTCAAGAAAAATTTGGCTTTAACCCTGTGCTGGTTTCTCCTTAAAAGCAAGAGATTCCACTGCTTCTCTCCTATCACATTAAGTCAATCTTTTCCTATAATCTGAGGCAAATCATTGAGATTTCCATAGGAATAAGTCAGCTATGCAGACATGGTACTGTAGCTGGCAACTTCTGTACAGTTTTTCCCCGCCTCTGCGTGGCATGGGTTATAAAGTAAGTATGCATCAATAGTCGGTGTCTCGGCTCACCCAGGGGCAGGTGCTGGCCACTGTGGGCTGTGGCCGTGTGTGGAGGTTGTGGTTTGTGTCCCCACAAAGAGTCCAGTGTGCAGCTTGACAAACGTGGTGTGGACAGAAGTCTTCATTTGAGGGCGTTATGCAACTGAAATGATGAAGGGTAGATCACTCCTAAGTGATTTTTGCATGTACATATTGGGAGTTCAAAACAAATTTAGAACTCCAGAAGTTAGTTCTGGGTTAACATGGAAATAATCTGATAAGAGCGTAGTGTGTGTTTTCAATGCCCAAAGAATAAGGGGGAAACTATGCTAAAACTTTGGGAAAGGTTTTCCAATCCAATTAATGTTCTCAGCCCTAAAAGAGTAATTAGGTTTCCTGAGACATAACCCTTCCCAAGCTTCTTCAGTGCCCTCTTTCAGTTGTGAAGTACGGAGTGTGCTCACTGGTGACATCCAATGTAAAGTGTATTAAAAGTTATTCAATTAAGTACATCCTTAATCTTTTAAACACACACACACACCCTTAATTAAATGCAAACCACTCTGTTCGTACCCTACAACTTTGACTCAGTGATTTTTCCATCAAATTCTTGACAGTGATAAGGAATCTATATAGTTATGTTCCCTCCTTTCCTTTTTAAGCAGTGTTATTAAATCAAGAGTGTGTGTCATCAGATATGTATCCAGTGAAACTGCTGAGGAATACTGTGAACATGTCAGTTTGTTAGAACATAGCTGTGTCTGCATTTATAACTCTCAAGATGTATCTTACTCAGTTTTATTTTCTTTGAACATGTAAATAAATATGGTGGCTTTAAAATGGCTTATGTTCTCAAGAAAGAATTAGGATTCCTTTTTGGCTCATGAGAGAACTAAGTAGAGAAACTTCTAGCCAGCTCAGTTGTGTAGCATGAATATAGAGGCAGCCAGAGCAGGTTTTTCTCCTCCGCTCCATTGAGGGTAACTCCAGATGTTCACGATGCGTGCTTGCCACTTACTGCCTCTAGGGTGTTTTCATACCATCTTGATGATGGGAGTGAAGTGATCTATGCTATGATGATGTCCAGACATCTTCAGCAGACCTTTGACTTTGCCAGAGATAATCATTTAATTTAACCAAGATATGGTTTTAGGTTGTAGAAAATGCATTGTTGACTTGCATCCCTAGGTGTAAAGATTCCCAGGTACTCACTACGCAGCCTTACCTTAAAGGAAGATGCCCAGATATCGCTGCTGAGTTCGGCCTGCATGGAGATTAAATGACTTCTGCCTGGTGATGGTGTCTGGAGCTGCTAAATACAATTCTGCTCCTTACGTAAAATGGAATAGGCAAAAGTGAAAGCAAAGAAAGAAAGCAGAGTCATTTCCCTAATACTGAAAATGCAGCAATGATGGGTAGCCAGCTTTTATGGAACCTCTTCCAACATGTAAGGGGCTTAATCACCAAAGAATCCAAAAGAGACTCTATATGATAAATAAAAAGCATTTCTACTTCAATATAGGAGTAGAAATTAAAGTTTATAGAAATATTTATTTGTTGATTTAAACCCTCCTCTTTCCAAAAAAGAAATAGCTTACATAAACATATAGAATAAAAGTAATGGCAAAATAGAACTAGGGTCTAGGGAAAAGAAAGATAAACGTAAGTAATCTGTTGCTGCATAGTAAGAGAAGCAAATAAAGGTTTATAAGAAGGGATATAAATGATCTGATAAAGTATCAAATTTACCTATGAGCTTCCTGGCAACCAAAGCAAGAAGGAAAATATAGCCAATTATAGCCAACAATTAAAAATAAGAAAGAATTACTTCTTAAGGAAAAGAAAGATTTTGGTGACTGAAATATTAAAATAAACCTCAAATACAATTTCTGTGGGAGCTAATATGTGGATTATGACTTATCAGTTTGCTTCCACTGGAATCCACATTCAGAACAAGGCTATAATGACCCGTAAAACTAAGGGGAGCACACATATTGCAAATCGCATAAGGAAGGAGAAGATACTGCTCCCCTCAGATCATTTTGAGAATGATGTTCTGACATCTAGTACTTACAGTGGCATTGACTAGCTTGATGTTTTATGTGCTTTTAAACCAGCTTTTCTTAATCCATATTCAAATACTGCATTTTCTTTTAAATGCCGATGAAAGTCAAAATTTTATTTGTCAGAGGCAGAGGACTTCAGTCTCAGTTAACCAGAGGATAAAAGTGGACCCTTCCAAAAACATTTTATCTTGAAAATGGGTTAAAAGATGATGATTCTGATGCACCTATGCCAGAAAAATGTTTTCAAGTTAACAGAATTCTATTTAAAGCATAATGGGTCCTAGAGCAGATGGGAAATTAACAGATTTTTCCACTGTGATAGCATAAGGAAATATACTATAGCCAGCTAAACCCTCTCTTAAAATATACTCTTATCACCTGCCCATGGCCTCCAGTGCCCAGCTTGCAGATGAGTTATTTTCTTTCTTCTCACCACATTCCCATCCTGGCGGAAGATACTTTGATGCCATCATTGCAAGCCAGTTAGAAGGAAGCTGCAAACAAGGTTATGCATTGGCTTGATTCAAGGCAGCTTCCTGAAAGAGGTAGGGTGGCTGCAGCTATAAGAGCTAATGGAGGTGAGAGTAAAAAGATATAGATGGTCATTTAAAATTTTGTCTTTTTTGTTAAGCCGTGCAGATATATTTACCATAAACTCCTTTCCCCATCCTGTTGTTCATCTCCATATTTTAGGTTTCTCTGCATTTGTTATATAGAATGGCAAATAAAATTACAGCTCTAGCACACAAGTACAAGGTCAAATAAATGACAGAGCTCAGTCTATTTGTGAAGCTATTCTGAAAGGGAACCATGGTGCCAAATGTGGTTTATTTGAATAATAAAGAAGAATTAGATTCCCCTGATAACTTGGCTGAGGGCCAATAAATCACTGGAGGTTAAAGATGCTTTGCAAGCGCCATGTCTTTCTTTTGCTTTTCTGAACTGCAAGCCTCAACTCTCCCATTCTGTGTTTCAGTGCAAATCAACTTAAGGTTAGTATGCGGTTAATAGTCTCACTTCCATGCTTATAAAAGGTTATATATATATATATACACACACACACACATATATTTCTTTAGCAGGGTGGAAAAAAGAAGACGTTAAGTTACACATTATTACTCTTGTTAGGCATCATCATGTCCTAGATAGGTAGACTATAAAGGCAAAACAGGTGTTCTTTCAACACAGCAGAGGCCTTATAATAACAGAGCCAAGTGTTAGCACTTTTTCAATCTGTGTGTGAAATTGATGCAACACTAGGATAACGAGAGTTCCTTCAATCAACAAATACAACTCTCCAAATATTGCTTGGTGCCCCTTTTAAAGTCAGTCAAGTAAAAATATAATAATAATAATAATAAAGTAAGTCAAGTAGGCATATCTTAATTTTTTAAAAAAAAAGAAGGAAAGGTACATAATTTTCTACAGCTTGTGTTTTGTCATTTTTGTTGGTTTTTAACCTCAGCAAGTCTGCATTTTTCTCCTGTACTAATCATAAAAAGTTCATCACTTCTTGGGCAACAAAGAAAAATGCCCTTTTGAATGTGGAAGCTCAGAGGGTTTAGAGACTATTGAGAAAATATAAGTATCAAAATAATTCAGAAACAGGACAAGGCGCAGTGGCACATTATCAATTTACAACATTTAAATTGATAAATGCTTGGTAGTGAAGGCCTACAAGGGCACTTTGAAAAGCAAATAGCGACCTGGTGAAGAAATTGATTTCCCCCCCCCCGAAAATGACTGCATGATGCATCATTTGACTGCATGCTGTCCGAGTGCTTGACAGAGATAATCTCAGCAATCCCACGGGCGACCTTATCGTTCTCACCAGGGCAACTTTGTCTACGTTCTGACTTTGTGCATGTCAAGGTTCCTCCCAGCAGGATCCTTGGGGGAAAAAGTTCCTCTGTTCGATCCAGATATTGAACTGCTCGCTCTTCCCCATTTTCCTCTCCCGCCCCCCTGCACCCTCCCAAATAGGCAAACACGCCTCTTTATTTCATCCATAATTATGAATGAGCCGGGCGGAAGACCACAGCAGCTCTGCCACCGATCTTTGTGGAAACCCTTATTACCATTTAGTTCACAGAGTTCTAGGTGATAACCTGTATTAGCAGGGATCAGATTATCAGAAAGAGTAGAAAAATTCCCTCTTGTTCTTCTATAGTACATGGCACTTCTTAGCAAAATGGAAAAAGCCAGCCAGTTTCTTTCAGCCTTGTACTTGCAAGGAGTTTTTTTTTCCCTCTCCCCTACAGTCTTTACACAGAAAGCTTCTGAAACTATTTGACTCCTTACCATTTAGTTTCTGATAGTGTTGTTCCCTCACCATCCAGTAATTCTAAGTATTTCTCTTGTAACTTTAAAATGATGTAATATTGACGTAGGGCCCCAAGAGTATGTCACCGTGGGCTCTTGGGCTTTGAACTGGCGTGGCAGCGCCTGTGGAAGAAATCTGATAGAACCCACGAGGCTTCCTCAGGACCAGTGGTGTTTGGAAAATATTTTTCTGCCGAAGAGGGATAATTGACGATTTCTTTATCTTTAAAATATTTCTACTGGTATATATGGATGTGGATGTGTGCGCCTTTCTGTTTATTATCCGTTATCTTCCTGCCCCGGCGGCTTGTCCCTAATCATCACAGTTCTCAATTAGCCACTTCTTGAAAGCAGCAAAAACCCTGTCCAGGGTTGACACCCTGAAGCTCCAGTCCCCACCGGCTCTGACACCCTCAGTTCACCCGATTCCACCCCTTTTACCTCCTTCTTTCATCCACAACATTAATTCTGAGCGAACAAGACGTGCTTCCTTGCTTTTGACAAGATTTGCTGCAGTCTCATGCGACAAAAACCCAACACTCATTCCAGATTCAGAAAGTAGGATTTATAACAGCATTTTAATTTAATGTTGGATGTCGAACATATAAAGAGATCACAGTAGTACTAGAGCTGAAAATTGATGCCTTTTTTATTAGTGTCCTCTCAGAAGTGGGTGAGACGCTGTTTGTGCAGTGGAGCACAGAACAGCAGTCAGATGAATGAGGATATGCTATCTGCAAGGAATCATATTTCAAGCCACTGTCGGCCTCTATTGATGTGCGCAGAGTTGAAAGGTTATGCTAGTAAATGCCATCCGAATTTCCAGCATTAGAAATCGGTGGAATAATCTGCTGGCTGTCACTTTATGCTCAGCCTAAATGCACTGCATGGGAATGTTTTACTTATTTTAACTCCAAATTAATTTCTTATTACTGGTGCATGGCTTTCTCTCTTCCATACTTTCATCAGTTCCCAAATGGGACTGATTTTTAACTGGCCTTCAGAGTAAACCAAAATCCCTGAAAGAAAATGAAAGAAATTTGCATCATCATCCATGAGAATTATCTTCTTTTTACTTATGCCTTTGAGCATGTTTTTTACCAGGCATTGAGGCTAAAACACAGAATGTCACTATGCAAAAAGGGTTTTTCTAGTTAGGCTGAATCACAGAATCACAAGACAATAAAAGATAGACTCGCTGTTTTCAAATGTATAGTTTGAAGACCTTTTACATTGCTTCTTAATTTCTGGAGTTAGTATGATCAAGAGAAGAAAAGGAAGTGTAGCATCTTCATTTTATGGGATCAAGAAATCTAAAGTCAGGGGAAAAAAATACTTTTTGAGACACTAGCTTGCTTTATTTGTGTGGATAAAATGGGGGTTTTTTCATATTCATTTTTAAAGTAGAGCACTAAACAAAAGTAAGATGGAGAAGAAAATTTAGTCATCATTCTAAGTCCGTAATTTATTCATTTTTAAATAATGAAATGGTGTTTTTCTGAATTAACCCATGTATTATTCATGCAGGCATTGGCAATGTAATGTCCCCAGTTTTCTGGAGAGCAGTGTACATTTCTTTGCCTGACAAGCAGTATTTTCTATATGGTATTAATTTAATGGCTTACTTTATTATGCAAAGTTGGAAAGTAAAGATAATTTCTGTCTATAATGTGGTGCTTATACAGGCAATATATGCAAAATAATGCCTCTAAACCTAAACCTTCCTCAGTTATCCCGGTCCCTAGGAGAGTGATGAGTGAGGGCAAACTGCTCATATGAAGAATTAGAAATAACTTGACCTCCTGGGAAGAAGGTCATAAAATCGTTAAATTCACGTGAAATCCAAATTTCATTTCTACACACACACACATTCAATCTATATTGGGTTTTAGCTCTTACATAAGAAGGCATGGTTTTTATAACAGGAGTAACATGGCAACAATTTCAGTGATCATTTCACTTGGAATATAATAAGTAAATCAACCAGGATTTTGCATGAGTTCTAGAACCAGACTGATAACCTGAAAACCGGTGCTGACTTTAGACAACAAATGCCATGTGACTTTTTATCCTTCTTACTCCCTCTGCCCCCTTTGGATGACAGTCCGGAGATGTAATCTCTTTCCTAAAGAGTCATTTTTAAAGAGACTGATAGCAGTTGTTCCAATGATTCAGAGCATCTTTTGATGTGTATTCATATAAATAGATGCCTGTTCACATGCCTCTATATGTAGATAAATGTATAAAATTGGTTTCTTTCCGATTTGGTTTTTATGCCTACTGTACTTTTATCTACAGATATAAATAACTTCCGAAATGATTCACTGAAAGAGCAAACCAGGTTTTCCTTTGGGTATCTCCTCCCCCCTTTTGGCCTCCTATAACTGCAAACTTAACCACGTTCAATAATAAGACAAAAACTTCTTCTGATGCTGTTAATTTTTAATGTACTGGCAGATTAAATCTATTACTTTCAATATCTATGCAGACTTTTTTTTGAAAGCAAAAGAATGTACGCACAAGGAAGTTTTCCCTGGGAAAGAAAAAAGTGGTTTGAGCTTGGTAGCTTTTAGGGCAAGGCAGGACCCTTGGCAGGGCTTCCCTGGTAAAGAAATCTGCCTGCAATGCAGGAAACCCTGGTTCGATTCCTGGGTGGGGAAGATCTGCTGGAGAAGGGATAGGCTCCCCACTCCAGTATTCTTGGGCTTCCCTGCTGGTTCAGTCAGTAAAGAATCCACCTGCAATGTGGGAGACCTGACTTCAGTCCCTGGGTTGGGAAGATCACCTGAAGGGAGACATGGCAACCCACCTCAGTGTTCTTGCCTGGAGAATCTCCATGGACAGAGGAGCCCGGTGGTCTACAGTCCATGGGTCCCAAAGGGTCGGACACACCTTAGCGAATAAACAACAACAGGCCCTTGGCAGAGGTGACAGAGATCACCTACATGCCAAGTGTAACATTTTGGTAGACCTCAGAAGTTTGTCAGTAACAGCATTTGGATATCAGGTGAAGAATCATATGTTGCACTTAGCTTTTTCCCTAGGTTTTATAGAAGCAAGTTTTGTATCAAGCAGTTGCCTTCCTTTTGGCCTCTCTCCCCAATAGAAACCTTGCTTTGGAACCACAGGTAATCCCTTTTATAATGCTTTGCCAAGAAAACTATAGAAAATTGCCTCACGATGAGGAAAAAGCTAAGGCTTTAAGAAGCAGATACATGAGGGATGGTTTCACAAGTTTTAGTATAATTCTATAGCCTGTCTTGACTTTCAGATGTTTGTTCCTATTGTACTTTATTAGCTGCTTAGGTCTGGTTAACCGAAGCTCCTAATTGTTAAGCTTGATACTCTTAGGAGCTTAAAATTGCATAAAATGTGCTTGGCTATATATAGCAGACATAGCAAGGAATGTTTCCAGAAAGCCGGCTTGGTAGCATTAGTTAGGATCTTCCTATGAAATGTTCAGGTTGGCTTTGCCTTAAGAAATGTTGAGGCTGGCCAAATCACAAAATGGCTACATAAAGATTATTTGTATTACCAAATGTTCCTTTAAGTGGTGAGTTCCACTCTTGCTTTTAAGTATCTATGAAGAAAATCATTGTCTACTTGATGAATCAAAGTGGGGGGGCTAGTGAAGGAAGGGGAGAGAGGCACAAAAAGTGTTCAGAGGTATTCTGTTGTCAAATCAATCAGAAATGACTGTGTGGAACATGAGATTCTGTTGGCAGACAACTTTTTAGGAGCAAGCAGAGCTCACTGCTCCTAGTAAGAATGGGGATCTCCTCGCCTCAGTTGCCAAGTGTGAGGGGAATGTCATTTGCAACCTGGTCATACTGTTCATTCTAGTTGTCCAGGGTCATGTCAAAGCACTTGCAGTGAAAGTTAGGCGTGCCTGTGATGTTCTGTCTGCATATCTGTGTCAGGAAGATCTCCTGGAGAAGGAAATGGCAACCCACTCCAGTACTCTTACCTGGAAAATCCCATGGACAGAGGAGCCTGGTAGGCTACAGTCCATAGGGTCGCAAAGAGTCAGACAAGACTGAGCGACTTCACTTTCACTTTCACACATCCCTTAGGACAGAAGATGCAAATCTGAGGAAAATAAGAGGTGAGAATGGGAACAAATTACCTGAAATTATAAAAAGAAAAAAACATAATTTTTCCAGTTCTTTGATTAGGATTGACATCCCAGAGTTTGCAAAGAGCAAGAAAGGACTGTGCCATTTCACTACATCTCCAAACCTTTTCAGCTGAGCAGACAAGTAAATCATACACTAACTGGGACTCATTCAGCTCTTTAGTAAAAAACCCTGTAACTTTGAGTGTTAACATACATCGAAATTAGAAGAGTTGAACGGAAGATATTTCTAAAATGTCACAACTGCTCTGTGACACTAGATGATATGTTTATCCATTCATTATCGCTGAGAACACCTGGGACAGTGCTCAGGAAATCAGATAGTGCCTTTTAAAATAATTATAAAAGAGGCGTAGATTAGCAAGCTGAGGGGAAAATAGACAATCCTGAATCATGATGTTACTAATTTTGATCTGTTTGGGGGCATAAGCTTCCAAGTCACAACAGTGTAATAACTGACTGCAACTGTCAGCAGCTCTGAGGAGAAGGAATGCCAAGCAGGACTGTTTCTGAAAAGCAAATGTTTTCCTGGAGGTGAAATCCCAGCATTCGCTTTCTGTTTATAACATTAAGACACGCCATTGGTGGTGTTTGCCCTTGTTGGTTTCTGGCTTGTGTGCTAAATTGCTTCAATCGTATCTGACTCTTTGTAGCCACATGGACTGTAGCCCACCAGGCTCCTCTGACAATGGGGATTCTCCAGGAAAGTCTGCTGGAGTGGCTTGCTATGCCCTTCTCCAGGAATCTTCCCCACTTAGGGATCAAACCCAGGTCTCCCACATTACAGGTGGATTCTTTACCTCTGAGCCACCAGGAAAGCCCTGGTTCCTGGCGTGGCCTGCCTTTTATCTGTTAGACATTTCTGCCTTTGGAGAAGCAGGAGAAGGCCCTCTGGACCAAGGTCCTGGAAACCTCGTTCTGGTCTTGTCTCTGCTTCTGATCAGGTGAGTTACCTTCGAAAAGCCTGGATCTTAATTTTCCTTAAGTGTGAAGCAGAGGGGCAATTTCTCAGGCTCCTTTTTCTTTAAAAAAAAAAAAAAAATGTGCTCTCTGAAATTCATTCAGCACTGGGCGTTTTATCCTCAGCACCAGGGTACGGGGTGGGGGAGGGGAGCCCAGCTGAAGAAGTAGGCTATTTTATTTTTAACCTTCAAAGGAATTTAGTTGAGCAGATGCTACCCTGAACTAGTCAGAGTAGAAAAGAAATGATATGGCTTTTAAAGGGCACATCTAGCATATCTACTGGGGTAAAGTAATTCTGGCAATGCTTCAAAGGATATAACTTTTGATGGTAAAGTAGGTAGGCTATGGAATGAAATCACATATGGCAGGCTGTCAAAGTCTCCTACACTTTCAGTACATTTATATAAGTGCAAATGGAAGCTGCTTAGATGGAGTCCCAAGCAATTTCCTGCTAAGACTGCTTTCAGATTATCTGATATTATTTGACTAAATTATCTCTGTAGAAGCTGAGGACAACTTTTATGATCAAATATTTTGAAATTAGTTTTCCTCGTTGGCAGATTATCTGAAATATGAATTGCTCTCGTTTGAGCACTTGAAATTGAAAGGCTTTGGTAATAGCAATTATATAAAAACAAGGGTACTGAAGTGCTGTATATCATGCTGAAGGGGATATGTTTATAGGTCAGTGATGTCAATAACTGTAGTTCTCCTAGATACCTCGCTGTTACCCTTTCATTCTGGGCTGATGCAAAGGACAGACTGACTTTCTCTTCCATACACATGTTTCATTTTTTAGAACAGATTCAGATTTTTATTGACTCTAGACATTTAAACATAATCAATTCATATTTATTACATATCCCAGATGTAAGGTTTCTGAGAGTGTAAAAAGTGCAAATACACTGAAAATTTGTGTAGAGTCTTAAACAATTATGTGGCATTAATAAATATATGATTGATTTGTGTGCTCTTGATGCCTTCTTTGTGACATTTTCCCATCCCTCTGGACCTTTTTTATTCATGTATATAGCCTCACAGTTAACCAGAATTATAACTAACATTTATTAAGCCCTTACTTGGTCCCAGGCATGGTTCTTGGCACTTTACTACCATTAAACTTTATAATCCTACCAATCATTAGGTGCAATTACCATTCCCATTTAATGGATATGAAAACTGAGGCTCAGTGAGGTTAAATAGCTTGCCCAAAGCATTACAGCTAGAAAGTGACCAGACTAGCATTTAAACCTCTCCCTATTTACTCTGAAGTGCTTGATGTTAACTATTATTATTATTGCTAGCTGCCTCTGGGAAGTTGTAGTACTTAACAAGTAGAATTATTCAAGGTTTATGAATTAAGAGAAGCTGAGATTTGGAGCAATTAACCATCCTGCTCAGAACCATAAAACAGTTATTCCCACAATAAGAGTGTTTATAAATGAACTTCTGAAAGCATCAGTAAAGTTACCTAGATATATTAAAAAACTCTGATATTCAACATTATTAGAAATACTCCAAAATTCAGTAACAGAGCCCAGTAATAAATATAAGGATCTAAACCCATAGTACCTATGATATTTCCTTCACATTTGATATATATTCATGCATGCCAGTATTCAACCAATACTGGGTGACCCACATGTCCAAATTAAAATAAACTGAAGCTATTTATAACTAAGGCATAGTTCCTATCCTCAATGACCCAGTTCCATAGATATGGTAACCAAGCTACAGTGACCTATGCATTGTAGGCCTCAGATAGTTCAATGAATAATGAGTGTCACATATTCCAATAAAGAGATGCACTATAAACCACAGGAATAGAGAATGTGGATAACTAGTTGCCTAGAGAACTTTACAAAGGATTTACTAAAGAAATGGTGTTCGGTTCAGGTGTTCATGGGCATTTCCCATCTGGAAAAGGAAAAGGTGATATTCCAGGCAAAAGGAGGTGTGTCTGTAAGGTCATTTCTTATGGTAAGAGGTGAGTCTGGAGAGGTAGGACTGGACTGACCATAAAGAATGCTCAAGGAAGCATAGAAAAGGACTTTCTCTTCTAGATCCTGGGAAACCATCAAAAGTTTTAAAGGGAAAAGTGAAACAGTAGATCTGTGCTTCAGGAAAAAAAAAATATTCTGGCAAAAAAATTTAGAAGATACTGAATAGATGGCAGTCTTCCAGCTAAAAGGCAGACAGATAGCTTAGGAAAGAGACTTTTAAAAAATTACAATAGAACACATCAGTGGAAATAAAGAGAAGGGGGGATGGTTTTGAGAAGCCTCTTTGGGGTAAGATAAGTGCCTTGGTGACTGTCCAAGTGTGGTGGAAAGCAGAGAGGAAATGCATTTTTACAACTTAATTCCAATCTAGACATGAGACATTTGAGAAACTTGTGGGACATCATTGAACAGGCTCCAGAGCTCAAGGGAGAGGTTGGGTTCAGAGTTACAGGTAGGGAGGTGGTTAGCATATAGATTGTACCAGGGTCTGAAGAAGGCAGATGAGATTACTGAGGATCTTGAATTTGCAGTTCAAGAAGGAGGGACTGGGGGCTGCTGAGAAGACCCCAGTTTACTGGTGGGTCAAGGATGAGATGAAAGTATATAAGATGAAACACAAATGATCAGAAGGCAACCTGGAGAGGCTCCTCCTCTAGGAGAACCATGGATGTTGCCATTAGGAAAGTCAAGAAAGCTTTTTCAAAAAGGATGTGATCAAGTGTCCTAAAGTTATAATATTACAAGGACAGAACACAGCCATTGCATTCATCAGTTAGAAGATGACCAGTGATTTGAGTACCATCAGGAGCATCACTTTGGCTGAAGCCAAAATGCAGTGGGCTGTCGAGTGAGCGGTACCAATATGTTTGGTGAGTATTAGCCTCTCTGCCAGGAAATTCAAGAGTTAGAAGGTGCAGAGGGTGAAACGTAGTTTGAAAGAGAGCTGGGCTTGATGGGTCTCACTTCTAAGTTTGCCGTTGTTCAGTCGCTCAGTCATGTCCAACTCTTTTTGACCCCCGGACTGCAGCATGCCCGGTTTCTCTGCCTGCACCATCTCCCAGAGTTTGCTCAAACCCATGTCCATTGAATCAGTGATACCATCCTACCATCTCGTCCTCTGTCATCCCCTTTTCCTCCTGCCTTCAGTCTTTCAGCATCAGGGTCTTTTCCAGTGAGTCAGCTCTTTGCATCAGTGGCCTGAGTATTGGAGCTTCAGATGACTTTAACATTAGGTTGATAAGTTGCATGCAGAGAAAGATACATTGAAGATTCTAGACAGGGAAAATCTTTGGACCCAGGTCTGAATAGGATAGGCTTAGTATAAAGGGTGTGAACCAGGATTAGCTCTAGCTCTTCTGCTGTAGAGAAGTTGAGAAATGGACTTTGAATATGGAAGTGGAGAAGGGGAGAGAAAAGTTTTGAAGGAATTTCTGGTGTCTGTCACCTGGTAACCGTGTGGCCTGAAGACCACGCTATAGCTGCTTTTGCTGGGATTGATCAGAATTGGTTCATGCACATAGGGGTGCAGGTTCACCCACACAGGGGTACAACTGATAGAGCTACAATGTAGCAGTAATACCAGGGGTAAGGCAAGATCAAAGACGGAAATACTAGTTACAGGCTAAGGCCAGGGTAAGTCCCTTTCCTGCCAAACTTGATGGAGGTGCCACCCATGAGACAAGAGAACATTCTAGGGGCAGTCGTGACTTCAACCACGGGTCAAGGCCCAGTATAATTAAATAGTGCCATTTGATGTACCTTGTTAGTCATCTGAATTAGGTCTGCTGCCTATGATCTTTCCACTGTTGGTATATGCTCAAGTCTACTACAAAGATTGCTGAGTCCAAATTTCAGAAATTGTATTCATTGGTCCCCCATTAGCATCTGATAATCTATATAGAGAGAGAAACAACTGGAGAAAATATTTCCTGTAATACTTTTAACTTTGAAGTCCCATCTTTGCTTCCTTTTCTGCTCCTCTTAAATCACACATAAGCACTTCATGTGATGGGTGATTTTGCAAGTCTCTCTTTGCATTTGTAGGTTTTCCAATTGTCCTAAACATTCCCTGCTAAATACTGAGGTGCCCACATTCCTTTTCTGCCCATCTGTCTCTCTATACAGTTATTTCATAATTGGTAAAAGGAATATTTTTGTAGAATTACAATGCCTGAGAACATGATAGTCCTTCAGTAAACTCTTAGTAAGGTAAGTGATTTGTTTTGTTGTTTGGAGTTTATTTTATGGTTAAAAAAAAATCCCTTTTCAACCTATTTATAATTGTGTTAACTAACTGTAAAATAGAAAACTATCTAATAATTATAACTAGATATATCTGCCATAGTGATGATTTGGTTCATGTCAAAGTAGGTGATGTAGATTATAGAGATTTATATAGATTCTTCAATATCTTGAGAATGTATCTCAATACTGCTTTTTGTTTCTTGAGAAAAGAAACTAGAAGGAAGGAAATAAGGAGAGGGAGGAAGAGAGAGAGAGAAAGCTAAGAAAGAATAAAAATATTAATTTTAGCCTTCTTCTCCCCCTCTTATTCCATACCCTGACCTCCTCATCCCCTCTCCACTAACCCTGAGACCGCTCAACGCTTGGGTCTCTGAATACAAACCTGTGGCAAACTGGCATTTTACAAATATTTAAATGGAATGTGTAAAGTAAGGCATGATATATGCCCACTTGCAAAGTGGGCCCATTAAATGAAACAAATGCCACCAAGTCTGTTTCCAGCTGAGGTTATAATGTGAGGGACAGTCATGAGCGCCAGATTCCCTTTGTATCCGCCGCCGTAAACCACACAGTTTTTAGTGCCGTATGAATTTGTAGAGCTGATTGTTTTATTATATTTGAGTGTAAATTTTTCATCCCTTTCTGTTCCGCCACCCTTCTCAGAGAATACAGGTTTTGTGCTGATACGATGTTTCCTAGCTCTGGGCATAGCCTGGCCCGACTACTGACTGTAATTTACTTTTTGGTGTCTGTCGCCTTGAGCTTGCCTTCTGACTAGCTTGTTGAATGATGTGCTAATCCATTATATTTTTCAGACAAGTGTATCGACCAGTATAAACAGACTGGAGGGCACAAACCTAAATGAAAGCTATACTTCCCTGAATCATTTAAAAAGCTCCAGCTTGGTGGCAGTGCATAGTAGCTGGGCTTTGTACATTAAGTAAAAGAAAGAGAGAGAGAGATCTCAATAAATAAAACAAAAAATTGAAATATCCCTGCCTGTGGGGACTTAGTCCAGGTTTCAGATGTCCCTGTATTTTTGTTAACACAATGATCAGAAAAGGCTACTTTAGAATGCCCTCTTCTAATGCAAATCTAGAGTAAAGCCCAGCATTTAGCATCTCCTGTCCCTGGTGAGACTTTCTCACCTGCTGTTCAATCCTAGGTGTCTTTAACTTGAAGCCACCGACATACCTTGTTGTAACACATGAAGAGCAGAAAGTGGGCACTCAGGAATTTCAGCAGAAAAGTTAAGCCTTAGGTCAGCCCCGTTTTGAATCTTTCCCAGTGTCAGAAATGTGGCAATGGATGGCCGCGTGGGTTGGGCAAAATGCATTTCATGTTAATCTTCCTTTTAAAAAAGACTGTCAGGCAAACCAAGCCCATCGATTTGCATGACCAAAGGCAGGAGGTAAAGATTGACCTGTCACAGTGTGAGTAAAGATACAGTAGCTGCTGAAACTTTTGGTCTGTACCCTCAAATTTAGCCTGACACCCAGTCACATTGTGGAAACGGTGTTCTTCACCTCAAATTACAGCACAGCCAAAGGGAAGCAATCCCCTGATGATGCACATGGGCTCAGTCTGTCTCCTCACCTCTTTGATACCTATTACTTTACAAGTAGTTCTACCAGGGAATTACTCAGATCTCTTCACATGGCCAAAGTAAAAACATACAAGTCCATTTTTCCCAAATCTCTTGCTCAACTTCTTGAGCTTGCAGGGCAGAATGCATGTTTCTCACATCTGCTTTATCCTCCCAGTCGGCAGAGAGATGGAGCGGTTTCAGAGTACCTCCCCACACCTCTCACCAGATGGTCACGGTTGTCTTGGAAGGCAGTGTATAAGGGGTTTACACCCACTTGACAGATACAGACACTAAAATTACGCATCGTGAATAACCCAGGTCACAGAGCCTGTGAGTGGTAAACCAGGATTCTCCTCCTGACTCCTTTTCTCCCATCCACTTCCTTCCGTGGGGTCCGCAGCCTGTGCTGAGACCTTCGTCCTCCTGCTAGAGAGGGGAAGGGAGAAACGGTGACATACCCACTCTGTCCTGACTGCCACAGCCAACGCTGTCTTTCTACCAACAACACGGTCCCCAAACAGCTTCACTCCTTTTTGGGGATAAAATGTTCGTTGCTCAGTCATGTCTGACTCTTTGTGACCCCATGGACTGTACCCCACCAGGCTCCTCTATCTATGAGGTTTTCCAGGCAAGAATGCTGGGGTGGGTTGCTATTCCCTTCTCCAGGGGAACTTCCCAACCCAGGGATCAAACCTGGCTCTCCCACATTGCAGGCAGATTCTTACATTGTTGAACAAGAATGCTTGTGGAGACCCTGAGCCAGAGTCCTTATGACAGCTTAAAATGCCAGGCATGCATATGGGTGGACCTGTGTAAAGAGAACTGGGAAATAAATCCTTCCCCTGGTTCCAATGACAAGTAGAACAGCCCCTTGTGTCCACATGCAACCCTTCTTCGACCTCGGGTGCAGTGTTTCTCAGCATCGTGCCAATTTTAAACATACCACATGGAGTCCAACAAAGGCATGACAAACATGCCAACAAAGGTCTGTCTAGTCAAGGCTATGGTTTTTCCAGTAGTCATATATGGATGTGAGAGTTGGACTATAAAGAAAGCTGAGCACTGAAGAATTGATGCTTTTGAACTGTGGTGTTGGAGAAGACTCTTGAGGGTCCCTTGGACTGCAAGGAGATCAAACCAGTCCATCCTAAAGGAAATCAGTCCTGAATATTCATTGGAAGGACTGATGCTGAAGCTGAAATTCCAATACTTTGACCACCTAATGCAAAGAACTGACTCCTTGGAAAAGACCCTGATACTGGGAAAGACTGAAGACAGGAGGAGGAGATGACAGAGGATGAGGTAGTTAGATGGCATCACCGACTCAATGGACATGAGTTTGAATGAACTCCAGGAGTTGATGATGGACAGGGAGTCTTGGCGTGCTGCAGTCCATGGGGTCGCAAAGAGTCAGACACGACTGAGCAATTGAACTGAACTGAACTGATGGAGTCTGCAGTTCTCCTGGGCCTTAGACAGGCTGTCGGGTCAGCCTTTTCCTTCTAGTTCTTTCTAGAGGAAAATACTGCCCAAGATCTCTTTGCTATTTTGAGAGTTCTGAATTCACATTTCCTTTGTCTCCGTCTTGCTTCAGAAGTCAGATGGACACCCACACCCATCCTCTGCTCACTCAGGAATGTGGCCACGGGGGCCAGTGATCTATCCTACATTTTTAAATAGAGCTATCAAAAACCTGGCAGGTCATGGGCACCAAATTAGGTTTCGTTGTCTGCCTGAGTGAATGCATATCTTCCATCTTCCATAGAGTATTTTGCTCCCATGAATAATCCTGAAATCAAGGGTTTTTGAATGGATCAGTCAGTTCTGAAATTTGTTTCAGTCTTCCACTTTACTGCACCAAGAGGAAGCATGACTAGGATCAGGAGTGGTTTAGGGAAACTAACCCTAACCCAGACCGGATGCTGGTTACTCAACATCTTCTGAGACCAGAGAGCAAAATAGAGTTGCTCTTCATGCAAAACAGCACATTATAATAATGAATAGTGTTCATACATTATCAGTGTCTACAGAGCAAGAAGTGGGAATGAACTTACACTTAGAGAGACTAGAACATGTGTCAGACTCAACATCAGTAGTATTAGGAACAATAAGCATGATACAGCTCTTTGAGCAAATAGTGGGTGCCAGAAACTACCCTAAACCCTTCACACACGATTCCTCAATTAACACAGCAACCCTATGAGGTAGAATCTACCAACACCGTTTTTCAGATGCCATTGTCTCCCTTTTGTCTAGAGTATCTAGTGTGTGTATGCATACTCAGTTGCTTCAGTCATGTCTGACTCTTGTGACCCTATGGACTGTAGCCCACCGGGCTCCTCTGTCCATGGGATTCTCCAGGCAAGAATACTGGAGTGGGTTGCCATTTCCTTCTCCAGGGTATCTTCCCAACTCAGGGACTGAACCTGCATCTCCTGCATTGCAGGCAGATTCTTTACCATTGAGTCACCAGGGAAGTCCAGAGTATCCAATACCAGCTAGGAAAAGAGCTCTATCCTCTTTGATGGAAAAATGAAGCTGCTTGAACAGATTTTAAGGGGAAAATGAATTCCAGGGTGTGTCTCAGATGCTAAGTCTTCTTATTCACATCTCTCAGTAATTCAGACCCTATAACAAAATGAATAAACAAATATAGAAATAATTATCTTCTGGGTTTAAATAATAAACCTTTACAATCAGAGAAACATCTTGTTTTATTGGATGATTTGGGCTAGGCAATTGAATATCTACAAGATCTCAGTATGTGACTTGACAGATTTCATCTCTCAGTTCCTCTGTATTTTCACCTGTAAAACAAGAATAATTATCCAGGCTCTCCATATATTATAATGAAAGATGATAAAGATTGATGAAATATGGATGCATAGAATGAAAGGTTCAGAATAAATGTACTCCTGAGTTCATAGATATGCTATTACTAATAATGGAATTGTCCTACTCAGAAATAATTTCCCTATTCAGTTATGCATTTAATTAGAAGTCATCTTTTTTCTCCCCTCATTCAACCAAATATGTAGTAGACATCTACTCAGTAGTACTGTGAGGAATAAAAAAAAAATGAGGAAGTTACTCTCAGTTTGCGTTCATGCATACTGTCACTTCAGTCGTGTCCAACTCTTTGTGACCCTCTGGACTGTAGCCCACCAGGCTCCTCTGCCCATGGGATTCTCCAGGCAAGAATACTGGAGTGGGTTGCCATGCCCTCCTACAGGGGATCTTCCGGAACCAGGGATCAAACCCGCGTCTCTTACGTTTCCTGCATTGGCAGTCGGGTTCTTTACCACTAGCGCCACCTGGGAAGCCCAGCCTCAGTTTAGAAGCATCAAAAATAAACAATGTAATGAAATGTTTTCCTTGACAATTTTTGAAAGCTGCCCGAGTTGGAAGTACAGCTCTTGTCTGCATGAAGCCAAACACTGAGGGAAAAAATGGAAAAGTTCACACAGTAATACAGATGTTTCCAAACATCTGGATGCTTGCTATCCTGTAGATTTACCATGTGGATCTCCTACAAGGTTCTTCCATTTTCTTTCAGGCTTTCATAATTAATTTGAAGTCTTATTTTCGTGCTTTGAAGACCAACCATTTTACTGAAATCCCTTTATCAGCCATAAAATATTAAACCTTTTCTATTTGGTAGTCTTAAAGCTACAGTCACAATGTTTATCAACCCACTTGCTATAATTGGCAATAATTTTTATATATTTATTATTTTTATTTCTTGGGCTGTGCCCCATGGCATGTGAGATCTTAGTTCCCTGCTAAGTGAAATCACTCAGGCATGTCCAACTCTTTGCGACCCCACGGACTATACAGTCCATGTTATTCTCCAGGCCAGAATACTGAAGTGGGTACCCATTCCCTTCTCCGGGGGATCTTCCCAACCCAAGGATCGAACCTAGGTCTCCCACATTGCAGGCAGATTCTTTACCAGCTGAGCCACAAGGGAAGCCCTAAGTTCCCTGACCAGGGATCAAACCCATGTCCCCTGCACTGGAAGTCCAGAGTCTTAACCACTGGACCCCAGGGAAGTCCCATGTATATGTAAAATGTTCTAGGATCTGGGAGGTTCTAGGATTTGGCCACTGGACAAACCAGGTAAATGCTAAAGGGGCTTATACACAAGGCAGTCAGGGATCAGAGAAGCCAGCTTTTTGGACATAGATTTCAGAACAACCAACTTCTTTGTTCAGAAGGAAGAAACTGCCAAAGGTATGATGTAAAAGCTGGTATCTCAGATATATTTGATATAAAAAAAAATCATTGCTTGCTGTGTATCTAATCCTATACTTAATAATTTCCTTTAAGATGACTCCAGGGCAAAAAGGGGAAAGGGAAATAATTATTGGGAAACCAAGTGAGGCCAGATGGCAGATGTACTTGAAAGGCCTAAACATGACCTGTGGGCTCTAAATGCTGGCTGGAGAGCCTTTTGCGCCTCATCCACCCCAGCCTGCAGGCGTCCAGCCATGGTGGTTACCCTCCGTGGCCCTGGGGCAGTACAGACCAGGTGTGGCTGCCTGCCGCCTCATTTCTTTACAACTGAGGACATCATCTTATGACTATAAAACAAGATGGCTTTACTGACTCTGTTTTCTTACTTAGTTAAGCTCCAACTCTGGCCTGAAACTACTGTGCTTTGTTTCATTTTGTCGGTTTTGTTTTTATTTTCTTCCAAAATGACTCATTTTGTTTTAATTACTTTCCATCAATTCTTGGAAGAGGTAGTTTTGAAGAAGAGGTCCACTCCCTCCCCTGCCAAACATGTTAATCCATTGATGCTTCTAAACCCAAGTATTCATCCGCACATCAAAATATGTGAACCTTAGCAAGATAAAAGCTGTCCAAACCTGATTTTGTTTCTACACAGATGGCTATAAACATGACACTGGGATATTAGTCTTGGCTTTTCTTGACAGACCTGAAAATTGGCCATGCAGAACTGTTTAAAATTGGTAGGAAAAACTTACCCTGAAGTTTACTGTTGATGAACACAAGAGAAAGCATGTAATTAATGGAAATGCATGTCAGAATAAAGGAAAATGTGTTATCCCCTCCGCTTCTGAGTCCTAGCAAAGGTGTTGAATACAGCTGATATTTCAGAGGTGAAAAGGAACTATGCTCATTTTAGTGAAGTAAAAATGTGTGTTATAGTGTACGCATGCAGTAATTAATTTATACCCTGACAAGTCTAATTAGAAATACATTTTTTAATTGTAAAAGTGTCATACAACAAAAATTCAACAGGAAAGGGTGACAGGAAGAAGAGAAAATGCATACATTGAAAAGAATATATTGTAAACATTTTGATTGTATCTTTTCAGATGCTTCTCTCTGGATTTATATTTACATGTGTTTCTTTTATATATGTTACTGCTTTGTAACATTTTGAAAATTTAAAATCCTATGGGCTTTTTTTTTTTTTTAGTATAGATAAATATACTTGCCAAGTGTGGTTAATGACTACCTCGTGTTTCTTTGTATGATGTGACATAATTTACTTAGCCAGGCTCCTATTATTTAGCATTTAAGTCACTTCCAATTTTGTACTATTGCAGATTTCATTTCTGTTTTTATATGATTTATTTATTTAGTTTTGGTTGCTCCTTATTGCATGGAGAATTTTCCCTAGTTGCAGCAAGCAACTTTGTTGTGGTCTTAGGGCTTCTCATTGCAGTAGCTTCTCTTGTCGCAGAGCACAGGTTCCAGGGCATGCGGGCTTCAGTAGTTGCGGCTCCTGGTGTCTAGAGTGCAGGCTCAGTAGTTGTAGCCCATGGGTTTAGTCGCTCTGTGGCATGTGGAATCTTCCCAAGCCAGGGATAAAACCTGTGTCCCCTGCATTGGCAGGCAGACTCTTATCCACTCTACCACCAGGGAAATCCAGATTTTATTTATTTTGTTAAATATTTTTGCGGCAAAATTTTTATGTGTGTGCCCTTTGTTATATTCTCCAGAGGAATCTTCAGAAATTGAGTCCAAAGAGCAATGTATCTTTTTGTTGGGTTTTTTTTCTTTTCCATTATGGTTTATCACAGGATATTGAATATAGTTCCCTGTGCTATATAGCAGGACCTTGTTGTTTATCCATTCTATATGTAATAGCTTGCATCTGCTAACCCCAAACTCCCACTTCATCCTTCCCCCTCATCCTCTCCCCCATGGCAACCACAAGGCTATTTTCCATGCAAAGAGCAGCACATCTTAAGGGATTTTCATATATATGGCCCAACTGTGCTCAAGAAAGATGGCACTAATTGACTTTCTGACAGTGTGATACTAGAGTGGCCTTTTCCTTATACCCTTCCCAGTGCTGACTTTTATTCTTAAAAAAAAATTTTATTTATAAATTGAGAAATTGCATAATCTTGTTTTACAAGAAGTTTTCGTAAGGTCTGCTCTAAATTTGAATTAGGATGATCCCCCAAATGCCCAGTAGCTTCTACTGAAGAATGATTTGCAGAGAGGCAATGCTGATTTCATGTTCGAATGGCATTTTCACAGGCCTCTGCTGTGTTCCTGAAGTCCATACAACAGAAATACTGTTATCTCATGTTTATTTTCCTGTGTTTATGATGCCCTCTGTCTGCGCTACTAGTTTAGTTTTATATTCATCTTGGAAAGGACAGAGCAATACATACACTATTCAAAGACTTGTCTTATCCTAACCCTTGCTTTCTGAAATCAGTTTGTCCTTTTTATATGTTTGCCTGGTTCTCTATAGTATCTTTCAAATTTTCAATATTCTGTTCAGAAAAGAATGCAAAATTCCCAGCAGATGTTAAGATAATGTTTCACCTGACAGAAAAAAGAAATGGGCTTTATTTTTAATTAAATGTAGATAGATACAGTTCCTGTAACTAGTAACTGTCTTTAATCAACACTTCAAAAATAGTTATGTAGAAAAGCACATACAGAGCATAAAACATTTGAAGTAATAAAGGCATTTCAATGAACTAGTGATTTTAGTTCAAAATTAATAGCTTGTCTTCATTTCACAGCTTCCCTTGGTAATAGATAGTTAAGGAAGTTTTTTGCTACTGTTTTTTTAGTTCTGGGGGATATCACGTGCCCTGCGTTGTCAGCATTGTTAGGAAATGGACCAAAGAATCCCAGATGAGCACTCAGCAATGCAGAAAACCCTGGTCTTCTGATCCCTTACTTTTTTGAGTTGATAGCATGGAAGTAAACTGTGGTTCCCTAGTTCCAAACTACTACTGAGGGTCGGAGGTTTCTCGATTCCCACATTTTGTAATTAGATCATTTTCAGTTTTGTTTAAGGGCAGAGAAATGATGAGTTAGGAGCCTTACCTTGTGTACCTGTGGGAGATCAAGCAGTCACCCAAGTAGACCTGCCCTGCACAGGTTCCAAGTCAGTGTATATTCACTGTACCATGTGCAGTCAGCTCTCTGCATGTCCTACATCCACAGGTTCAACCAACAGTGGACCAAACATATCTGGAAAAAAAATGTTCAGAAAGTTCCGAATTGCACAGTTCGAATTTGCCATGTCCAGGCAACTATTTACATAGCATTTACATTGTATTTGCAGCTATTAGCATAGCATTTACATTGTATTAGGTACTATATGTAAACTAGAGATGATTTAAAGTAGACAGAAGGATATATATAGGTTATATGCAAACACTGCACCATTTTATATAAGGGATATGAGGATTCATGAGCTTTGGTATCTGTGGGGGTTCTGAACAACTGTGTCTGGTTTGGGGTATCAGACAGTTGCAGCCTGAGCATGAGAAGACTAAGAAATCATATGCCATGCCTCAAAATGGGAAAAGAAATATGGGTGACTATAAAACTGTCCCTTGGTATATGTAAGTATTCCTGCTTAGTGGTCTTTTAATAAAGATATGAAATATATTTCAGCAAACAATTTATAAAATAATCTCCTGAGAGCTGACCTATGAAGGAAAAAGATGAGCTAATGGCATATCAATTATTAATACTTCATCTAGTGAATGTTTAGGTAGAGTGCAGATCTGCAACTCTACGGTGGAAAAAATACTCTCTTTCTTTCTTCTCAGTCTGTATAAGATTTGTTGGGAAGGAGAACAACACTGATTTGAAGATGAAAAATATTTTAAGAAACTATACATGTGTAGTCATTAAGGAAAGGGACAGATGTCACATAGCTTTCTGATGACCTAGCTTGTAACAATTCAAGAAGAGCAGTAATAATTATATCTGTACTACTGACACATAGGAAAGAGTGGCCATTATTTAGGCACTTCTTGGTGTGGGATTCCCTGATAGCTCAGTTGGAAGAATCTGCCTGCAATCCAGGAGACCCCGGTTCAGTTCTTGGGTCGGGAAGATCCCCTAGAGAAGGGATAGGCTTCCCACTCCAGTATCCTGTCCTGGGGAATTCTGGGTCATAAAGAGTTGGACACGACTGAGCCACTTTCACTTTTTATGGACTTCCCTGGTGGTTCAGCTGGTAAAGCGTCTGCCTACAATGTGGGTGACCCGGGTTCAATCCCTGGGTTGGGAAGATCTCCTGGAGAAGGAAATGGTAACCCACTCCAGTATGCTTGCCTGGAAAATCCCAATGGACGGTGGAGTCTGGTAGGCTACAGTCCATGGGTCTCAAAGACTTGGACACAACTGAGCAACTTCACTTTTGAGTTCACTTGGTGTGTAGCCAGGAACCTTCCACCTTTGCTTATCCACAATCTAGCACTTCAGCACATAAATGACTTTATTGTTATTTTTTTTGTATTTGTTTTCATCTGCAGCATCTGGAGTTTTAAAATAGTGTTAAAGATGCTAGTAAAAATAAATAATGGCTTGAAAGGTCAATTATCATAGAATCAGCAGATAAAATTCTAGACGTGAGATTGTAGCTGAGGTTGAGAAAATAAAGAAATGTCTTTGGAAAATCTCAAAAAAGAAAACAGAGTAGTAGATTCATATTGAATAAATTACTTTATACTTATTCTAGACAGCTGTGACAGAATTGAGAACAGTTATAAAAACATGAAAAGTTAATCTTCTTCATAATCCATGGATTCTTAACTTTGGGTCCATGAACCAACATGAATTCTGTAGATGGAATTTAGAGTCAAGGAATTTGAATAGGGGAAAGAATCACAACTTTGTTACTAATCTCTGATTGAAATTTAGCATTTCTTTCTATTGTAAATGTAGACTATACTGCTACTGCTGCTGCTAAGTCACTTTAGTCGTGCCTGACTCTGTGCGACCCCATCCCTGGAATTCTCCAGGCAAGAACACTGGAGTGGGTTGCCATTTCCTTCTCCAATGCATAAAAGTGAAAAGTGAAAGTTAAGTCGCTCAGTCATGTCTGACTCTTCGAGGCCCCATGAACTGCAGCCTACCAGGCTCCTCCATCCATGGGATTTTCCAGGCAAGAGTACTGGAGTGGGGTGCCATTGCCTTCTCCAAAATGTAGACTATAAACCACAGTAATAATAGTAGTACTTTGTTGCCAGTAGAATTTGTACATAGTCATGTCATATTATTGTTCTTGTAAATATCTTGGGATATCACTTCAAGTTTTCATAGTTATCAAACTAGCACTAGATGTTATTTTTTAACATATTAATGAAGAAATTCTTGTCCTCATTGTACCCAGAGCTTCATGAAATATATGCAGATTGAGGGGTGGTTTGAATGAGAAACTATCAGGAAACAATTTGATAGCACTTTTTGAGTACCAAAATTGTCTTAGACTCCAGCCTTGACCTTTAGGAATTTACAGTCTCTTTAGAAAAAGCAGGCGACCACTGAAGACATTTATAGTTACCCATAAACATGCACAAATAAATAGGATGCTAGCTGAGGATGCAGTTAAAGACTTTGGATAGTCTTGGGTTGATAATAGGTGAGTAGGGAAATTTGAAATGGGGAGGGGGAAGGGCAGTGTAAAAATACTCCAGATACAAGGAATAAAGTGCAGGAAGACTGAACTAGAGAAGAGAAAAGGAGGCTCATGTTTCATAGTTTGAAGATACAAGCTTTGGAGGAAGAGGCAGGCAGACTCTGAAGGGGAGAAGGATTGAACTCCAGACAAAAAAATAGTATTTTTGTTTGGTCAGTTGGTTTTTGGTTTTGTTTTTCATTGTTTGCTTGTTTGTTTGTTTATTTTAGGTGATATGCTGTCAGCATATTGATAAAGCAACTGGATATTGGATGAAAGGCAAGAAAAAAAGTATAAGAAAAATCAGAATAGAGCTTCTAGTCTAGAAATACATATGAGGTGGTGAGGGAGTCCATGCTAAAGTAAGGTAGGCATTGTTAAACTCAAAAGAAATGGGTTAATCCAACAAGTATGAAAGTAAAGCAAAGTTTGGCAGTATTGAGTGGCTGTTGAAGGGTGAAAAAGGAATGCGTTGTTGGAATTTCAGAAACCTAGAAAGATGATGCTGTGGACTAGCAGGTGAGAGTCTGGGTCCCCTACCCTGCCCCTACTGTAGACTTCTCCTTCCAGAAAGTAGTTATATCACTTTCCTCTGCTTCATTTTCCATCTGCCAAGGGGAGTGAATATGCAAAGCAAAGAGTTTGATCCTTTGCTTTGAAATAAACTTAACCATCTTTTGTAAATTTTGTGATTTCTTAGGAGGCTAAAAACAAAAACCTACCTTGTTAATGAAAAATAAAACAAACCAAATCAGAGATACAGTGCTTTTATAGGAATCTTAAGCTGTGTAATTAATGCTAACCAATAATCAGAACTAAATGTCATTGTTCTGAAGGGTTTACCTACTCATAATTTCTTTACCTTATTCACTGAGAATTATGCTGCTGCTTAATGCATTTTAGGTATAGCACGAAAATCTCAAAATGAGGACTTTGATACTCAAGCAAAATTTTCCACGACCTACTTTAGAATATTATGTTCAGTGGCTTAAAATTATGATGGTCTCACCATAGTCTCTGACTTTCTATTTTTTATCATACCTTCTTTTCATTTTCTGATTGTATTTTCAGCTTCAAACAAACAGTGAAGGGTAACATTCTGATATTGTGACTATCAGAAATATTAAATGGTAATAAATTTTCTTGACATTAGGGTGGACTGTTACAAGGCATCTAGAGGTGGACCTAAGAGTTGTTTGTTAAAGGGTGAATAAATAAAGCAACTTAGAAGCAAGGCCTCAGGTACTTTCTCTTCTTTAGGGATGGGAAAATGAGGCATCTTGCCGTATTCTTTTAAAATACACTTTATTTTAAGAAAATAAAATAACAGCAGTCTTCACTTTCAAAGCAATGTGATTCATTTTACCAACTGTTGAATATATAATAGTTCTTCACTTTCCAAACAGATTTACTGAAGTCCCCTTCTCCATCTATAGAATGAATTTTGTACTACTTTTAAGAGATGAATTAATTTACCCAGTTTATTTACAAGATAAATTGTATGACAGACACTTTTTCACTAAATAAATATGTGCATAACAGGTAATCAAGAGAGAAAAAACTGGAATATAGTCAATATAAAAGATACTGTTAAATAAATGACAACAAAAGTGATGTTTTTAAGCAATTGTAATTATATGTAATAATATAATGTATAATTACTTCCTACTCTTTTGTTTTATTTGCTTAATGACACTCATTAAATGTTTGATGGTACTGAAGTCTGTAGGAAGGAGAGATAATATATTTTTCTTTCAAACTTGAAAACAAAGCTCTATTTTCATTTGTAAAAGTGAGGGTAGAAACAGAAGAGCTCTTGCTGTTAAATGAAAGAATCCTACTCTTAAGGGGGGAAAGTATAAAATGAAAGTGTTTTTCTAAGAAGTTACATGTAAATTTAATTTCAATAAATTATGTTGTCTTTTAAATACATTTGGAGACTTATCTTTAGTGGACCCTCAGTGAATCCTTTTGGAAACTTAAGAATTACTTTTTAGTGCCAACAGATTTTCTGATGTATACCTTTATAGTTAAGGGGTTGAAATATTTTACATAAGCAATACTTGCCAGTAAATAAAACAACCAAGTTAGGAAACAGTGTGTGTGTGCTAAGTCACTTCAGTCATGTCTGATTCTTTGTGAACCCATGGACCCAATAGCCCTCCAGGCTTCTTTGGCCATGGGATGCTCCAGGCAAGAATGGAGCATCTGGATGGGTTGCCATTCCCTCCTCCAGGGTATCTTCTCCACTCAGGGATAGAACCCAGGTCTCCCACATTGTAGGCAGATTTTTTACCATTTGAGACATGGGGGAAGCCCAAGAAGTATACATATGTTTGATATTTGGCTTCAGTATGTTATTGGCCTTATTGGTAAGAAGAGACCGTGGTTACCACAGCATGGGTTTATAAACCAATAGTCAAATGGATATTTTTTTTTTCAAGAGGGAAACTATAGAAGCTCCATAAAAAACATTCTGGAAAATTTAGATTGAGTGGAGCATCCAGATGCACTGAAGGGCTAGAGAAAGGTGAAGAGTCAACCTCTAGGTAAGGAACTTTTGTTTGTAGCAAAGTGCCTAGGTCCATTCTTTCCTACCCTCTTAGTTTCATCCTTCTTTTATCTTATTTCTTCCATCTGTGTTTCCCCTAGATATATTCATTCACATGGTTTCAATTTGAAAACCATTTTTCATGGCCTTTATTGTCCGCCTAAATAATTTTAGTCTGTTGGCAGTGGATCAAGAGTACTATGCATCCATATTTAGTTTTGGCCACAGATTTAATTCCCATATAATATAGAAGGATTTTAGGTCAATGATTGTGCAGCATAAATTCTTTTAATATTGTTCTTTACCCAGGGCAAGGAAGCTAAGTGTTATGAACCCTGTAAACATTCCTTAAGATAAAAATCTAATGTTGGATTTAATATTACAGTTTCAAGAACCAAATGTCTAAGTTCAAGGTATGGTTTTCAAATTTCAACTCAGTGACCTTGGGAGGTTTGTACGTTGCTTCATCTGTAAAATGGGTATTGTGGTAGAATCTACTTCATAGAACTACTGTTCTCATTATCTGAGATAATTCATGTAGGACACTTAACACAGTGCCTGACGCATCTTTTTCATCTTTTTTCTTCTCTCTCATCATTAGCCCATCAAAGTAACTCCTCAAGCCATGGGGAACAAATCACTAAGATTATTCTCCTTACAATTCCAATTTCAGTGTAAAAGATTTTGGCGAAAGATAATTTAAAGACTTTTATTTGAATCAGGTCTTCATACTCCCAGCCCATTAATGAGTTCCCCCAAGTAAGTTCTCCCCTGCAATGTAAGTTCTACAGCGTCAGCTGCTACAGCTGCCCTGGTTTCTTTAAGCCACACCAGCTGCAGAATCTCAAATGAATCCAGTGTGTAGAACAACTTGGCATCTTGGGTACAAATGTCTATAAATCCAGTTTATCACACCTCAGAATTTCTCCACTACCGGAGAAATTGTGTCACTCTGCTTACAAATTGTTTGTCTTAGTAGAGAGTGTCCCCTGAAATTAAGGTTTTCCCCCATCATGTAATTATTAGTGCTTTAAAAATAAAGCCAGATTTCTTTATGGTTTGGGGAGTAGGAAAATATAAGGCGCGTTTTTCTAAATATGAAACCACTGTCAAACAGGTCTGTAAAGCAGATGCACTTTGCAAATTAGAGGTGGAATCCAAGCTTCCTGTGGCTCTGAGACGGCTCCTCCTCTGGCCACTGCTGGCGGTGGCCTGTGGCAGCTGAGAGCAGGTGTGAGGTGAGTACATCGTCTCCAAGACCAGCGTTCCCTCCGCAGCCCTCCCAGAGTCAGGGCAGATCCAAATATCCTTCGGATTCCACGTCAGCACCGCCTGCCAGCAAAGAACTTGCAGAAACTGAACTATGGTTGCTTATCTTTCAAGGCTCCCACAGACCCGAGTCGCCAGACATAAGGACTTAGTTGAATTTCTCAACCTGTCAGATGGTTCACCTTGGGAACGCTTACTTCTCACGTTCCTTCTTGTTGCTGAATTCCTTCTGCTAATAAGAGCTTATAGGTTTTCTGAAAGCTGTGAGAGATTCTTTTCCTAATTCAGTATTGTAAATTTTTTGGATTATGAAGCTCACAGTGTGAGTCAGGGTAGCTGAGGGAACACTGCCTTATTTCTCATATTCGGATAGACTGGCCATCTTATTAGTAAGACCTGCCATTAAGAGATCTTTCAGGAGAGGGTGGGACTGATCGAGAGAGTAGCATTGACATATATAGACTACTGTTTATAAAACAGATAGCTTCTGGGAAGCTGCTGTGTGTCACAGGGAGCTCAGGTCAGTGCTCTGTGGTGACCTAGAGGGGATGGGAGCGGGTATGGGAGTGAGGCTCACGAGGGGGAGGAGATAGGTATATTTACAGCTGGTTCATGTTGCTGTACAGCAGAAAACAACACAACATTGTAAAGTGATTATCCTCCAATTAAAAATTTTAAAATTAAAAAATACCTTCTTTCTCAAACCTCTTGTCTATAGTAAATAAATAAATAATTTTTCTTTTATTTGGATTATCCCCAAGCATATACCTAAAAACAAATATATATGTTGGAATGTCTCTCAGTTTCTTTTTGAGCTTCAATGTCAGTTGTATTTAAAGGAAACTTTCTGTTTTTGTTTTTTTGTTTTTGTCCTCCTCCCATTCAGGTTCTCTGCTTTACTTGATATGGAAGCAATTTGATGACTTTTCTGGTTGGGGAGTAATGTCCATCTTCTATTATATAGCGTCACTTGGAAGGGGACTGTCTCCCTGACCATGAAAGATGGGAATAATAATTCTATCTGTAGTTGAATAGTGCTTATTAAAATGAAGGACAATCAATGAGACGCTCGTACAGAAAGAAAATGGTAAAAAGAACCTTCTTCAGACAGCAACCTTCAAATATTTCAACCTAACTGCTGATTTCCATGCCAGTCAAGCAGGATGAGGTTCTTTGGTTACGTCAGCATATACCCGGGAAACTTGCCTAGAATTACTCATGGTTCAATGAGTGGCCTTGATTACAATTTAAGTGGTCTTAGCTCAGGCCAGTGACCTTGAGTCAAAGCATTGCTTCATATGCATTTATAGTTCCTGACCTCACATCCTATTTCTCCTACCACCAGCTACCATAAAATTGTGGGGGTTTTTTTAAGCACGAAAAGTGACATGAAGTCTGTCTTCTATAAAAGGACATTGACTTTTTTACTATGACGTGATTATTTTGCCGTAGTGTGGATGTTAATTACTAAGAGGCAATGATTAGAAAGTAACAGTTTCCAAAGATGGAAATCATCCTATTTTGCCTTCAGGAGATCATCTTACTTACAGAAATTACCGCTTTAATTCTGTGAAGGAAGTTTGGTCCTGGGATGTTTTGTTGGGATGAAAATGTACATATATCACTGAATCTGTAGAAACAAGGAGCACTTTCCGTTTGTTGTTGTTCAGCCACCAGGTTGTATCTGACTCTTTGCAACCCCAGGGACTGCAGCACGCCAGACCTGCCTACCCCTCACCATCTCCTGGAGTTTGCCCAAGTTCGTGTACATTGAATCGGTGATGCCATCCAACCGTCTCATCCTCTGTCACTCTGTTCTCCTTATGCCTTCAATCTTTCCCAGTGTCAGGGTCTTTTTCCATGAGTCGGCTATTCCAATGAGCACTTTCCGCTAGAGTACAAGAAATTCTTTGGGATATAGGCAGTTCTGGAAAGTATCAACAAGATGAGAAGGCCATAAATGCAGCCACAAGACCCAAGTGTGCTGGGATTCAGAACAGATCCCAATATGACCAAGCTGTCCATGTCAGTTTTTGCCATATTTCTAAGAAAAAAAAAATGAAGATTATTTTTATAACAACTTTAAAGACTCATAAGAAACTCATGAGAAGAAAATTCCTCAATAATATATTACTTACTATGTTAAAAAAGCAGAAAATAATCATCTCCAAATGAAGTTTTAGAGAATCTTGGGCCACATGAAGTGTTCCAATCCTAACATTTAGCAGTAGTGAAGACCTCCATCTACTGATCTGTAATCACCAAAGTCAGAGTTTTGCATTTTGTTTTGTCTTGAGTGGCCTTCAATATTTAGGCTTATAAGGCTTTTTGTTAAGTATCCTGGATGTTGTGTATATTTGACATGTGGGCCACCTGATCTTGACCTTTCAATTGTCTAGGTGAAGGAGACAGTAGAATTGAAGGGTAGCTGGTTGAAGCTTTCAGCAAATGATATTAAAAGAGTGAAGACTTTTTTAAGAGGGCCACTGATTTTGTGACTATTCAGGGATCAGTCATTTTGTCATAATAACAAAACAGTAATGATTTTATTGTAATACAATGAACATGGAATCCCAGTTACACCAGACCTTAGGAGCCATGCTACACCAAGTCCCCATCTGTGGATGTGAACTGGATGGAGAAAAGGTCAAGGAAAATCACAACAGCATGCTCTTGCTACTTGTGGCCATCTCTCTGGCTTTCTCTGGATTCAGGTGGCTCAGGATAACTTTGCAAAGAGCACCCTCCATCCACTCATTGCTTTCACTTACTCCTTTATTCTTATCTGCAAAATATTTATTGATCACCTCCCATTGGTGGGGCACTGAACTAGCCCTGGAGACACAGCAGTGGACACAGAAGGCAGGCCTTTAACTTTACTATCCAGAGGTCTTTGATGACACTGGCGTGTCTGTTAGGAAGGGAGAAATTGGGGCAGAAATCCCCCGGGAGCAGATCTCTGCCCTCTGACCACCACTTGGAGAGAGAAGTGCAAAACTGCCCTTCAGGCACAGCCTCAGCTTCCTGGGAGCAGCTCCGCTTCACCTCCCCCTTTATGTCAAGGGGAAGCTCATTCCTATTTTAATGGGAATGTCCCAACCCTTATCAGCTGTCCTTATTTATATGGATCTATGAGGCCAGCTCCACCTGTTACTCCCTCACCGTCACCCTGCCCTACTCTCCTCTGCTCTGCGCTTTTCGATGGCTTTTTATAAAACGGCTGCTGATTTTCATCATGACTCCTTGACATGTAGGACTAGCCTGTAGGTGCTTCATACAAACATTTATATGCCCTGGAGAAAGAAATGGCAACCCACTCCAGTATTCTTGCCTGGGGAATCCCCCTGGACAGAGGGGCCTGGCAGGCTACAGTTCATGGGGGTCACAAAGAGTCGGACACAGCTTAGCAACTGAGCGCACACGCATCCTCCATTGAGTGGACTTGAGAGTGGAAAAGTCCAGTTCTCAGTTAAGAAAAGATTGGCTCGGGAAGCCGAAGACTGTGGCAGCTTGTGGGTGACAAAGGCTCTGCATCCAACTACTAAGACTATGATGCAGACCCTCAATGAGAACAAAAGCAAGTGGAATTTCTGTAAGGTCCCTCAGGCTGTCGTCTTTCAGGTCTTTCTGTGTTTTACCATCTAATCTCATTTGATTCTCACAGCTTCATTACATTGGAAGAAACCACTTATAGGAAATGTTCCATCTACCACGTCCAATGAGGTATGTCCTCCCAAAACTTGAACTTTGTATCACTGCAGTTTACCTAAGCACCAAGCTTTCAGTCTCGGCTCACTGTCCTCAGATTCTTCGGTAGGGAAAATACAAAACAGACACTTTCACCTGGAGATAATGTCACTGCCCAGGAGGACAAAAAGAGCAGTCTCTGGACTAGGGACTGCTGCTTGGGTATGTGAAAGTGAAAGTCACTCAGTTGTGTCCGACTCTTTGTAGCTCCATGGACTATACAGTTCATGGAATTCTCCAGGTCAGAATACTGGAGTGGGTAGTCTTTCCCTCCTCCAGGGGATCTTCCCAACCCAGGGATCAAACCCAGGTCTCCCGCATTGCAGGTAGATTGTTTACCAGCTGAGTCACCAGGGAAGCCCAAGAATCCTTTTGAGTGGGTAGGCTATCCCCTCTCCAGCAGATCTTCCTGACCCAAGAATTGAACCGGGGTCTCCTGCATTGTAGGCAGATTCTTTCCCAACTCAGCTGTTACTTGCACCTTACAAGAACACATGTGTCTTGAGAATGCCTTACCCTCCAAATACTCTTGCCAGGCAGCATTTCTCATTTTATCTTCACACAATTGTTGTGAGGTAGAAGGAATAGATATTATACTAATTTTTACATAGAGAGGAAAGTGAGAGCTTACTGTCTGACCTGTGAGAGGTCAGAAATTATGTGCAGTTTTAAAATGACATCAACATACCAAGTTCTCTGCGTGTCTCTGATAGATTAGATTATGTGTCATCCTTTTGGAGTAGGTGGTCTAGACCACTGACCTCTATACAAATTATCCTCTTCTGTATTCTCCTCTCCCAAATAATTTTTTCCCCAAATAATGAAGGGAAATCAACTTTTATCACATTGAAAACCAAGTACAGTTATAGATTAAACAGGTATTTATCACATAAGACCCTTGAAAATTGCTGAAAGGAATAGGAAGAAGTTTGAAATGGGATTTTTGTATTTGAGAACTCAAAACTTCAGTGGAAAAACAAGACATGGACATGTTGAATTTAAGAGGGGATGCAGAGGCCAGTGTGATTGAGGGCTGGATGACTCAGTGCTGTGGGAGTTTAGAGGAAAGAAAGAGCGTGGTTGGCTAAATGGAGAAGAGAGAGGTAGGATTTGACCAGACTGTGACAAATGAGTAGAATCAGTTGGCAGAAAGGCAGCTGGGTGGGGACAATGCATGAGTGAATTCTAGAGATGGGATTGGACAAGGTATTGTGGGAAGACAGCCAATAGGTGAAATATAAATAAGAATTTGCATAGAGATGAGGTGGGAAATCCTTTCAAGGAGGCGAACTAGGGAGTCTTAAATGCCAAGAGATCTTGTTTTGATGGGAATATAGCAACCTTTTAAGAATGTTTTGAGTAGAAGAATAATACTGAAATGCTACTGTGGGCTAAACTGGCCACGCTCTCTTAGACCTCCATGTTTTACAAATATTGGAACATTTGCCTCAAATCTCATCCCCTCACCTCTTCTAGTAAATCCCTATGTATTCTTCAAAAACACACACTGCATTGTAAAATCTTGGCAGACTTATCCAAGGAAAGTTTGTTCCCCGTACTTTAATTCCCACAACTAAAGATGCAGGTCCTATAAAATAAAGCTCGTGGGATATCCTCCTTACATTCCCCATTCATAGCAGTGGTGCACCCGGATGGATCTTATTCTCAAACTGTGTGCTCCACTGAGAGAAAATTTAACAGTGCCGCCTATCATATATTGAGTGTTCGCTTTGTACCAGGCATTGTATTAGATATTTTATGCACTCAGTCACTCAGTCATGTCTGACTCTTCAGGACCCCATGGACTATAGCCCACCAGGCTCCTCTGTCCATGGGACTTTCCAAGCAAGAATACTGGAGTGGGTTGCCATTTCCTCCTCCAGGGGATCCTCCCAACCCAGGGACCGAACCTGTGTGTCCTGTATCTCCTGCACTGCAGTCAGATTATTTTATCACTGAGCCACAGGGGTATCCCTTACATATGTTAAACTCTAATCTTCTCAACCCTTCAACAAGCTACATATTAAACCATGTTAGAGCTGCAGAAATTAAGGTTTGCTCAAAATGACATAGTTACTTTCAGTGATGTTGGCCTGCAGAGCCCATTCTCTTTGCTTTTCCAAGTTATTTATTCCATCTTTTAAAGGCTTACAGCATCTATTACAGGGATCAGTACATGGGAAATGTCCAGCACATGTTTTTGAATGAAAGAATGAAAAAAGTCCTAGGGAATATTATCAGTGGGTGGAAAATGTAAGTCCAGAGATCTTTAGTTGGATGTAAAGAGCCTTAGTGCTGTCATCTACCAGTGCTTCCAGTTTCGGTGAGATTGTTGATGCCAAACAACCCCTCAGAAGCCTCACCCTTTTCCCAGCTCCCTCCCCTGACCAGGCTCCAGGATCCTCTTCAATACAATGAAGAAACTGGACTAGATAATCTTCAAGGTTTCTTCTACTTTTCATATTCTAAGATCTGAGAAATTAGCAGGTTTAAATAAATTCATATTAAAAGATCATTGACCAGTAGTCCTTGCTTTTTACCCTTCCTGAGAGTTTTTGCAGCCAGGGAGACGTTTACCAATGGAGATGATTCAATATTTATTTGGCAGAACACTGTACAATGTAGGGGTATTTATGGGCAGAGATGCTGCTCATCAGTTCAGTTTCGCCCCATGGATCTCCCAAGGCTTAGACGCCCCAGCTATGAGCAGCCTGTGTGTAGCATCCTATGTGTACCTCTCTCTGAACACACTTCACACCACATTGTAGTGATTTATTTTCTTGTCCTGCCCTTTACACTAGGGCATCTTCAGAGGCAAGAATCTCTTGTCTCTGAATGCCACACTTCCAGCATCTGCATGTTCAGTCACTTCAGTCATGTCCGACTCTGTGTAACCCCATGGACTGTAGCCCATCAGACTCCTCTGTCATGGGGATTCTCCAGTCAAGAAAACTTCAGTGGGTTGCCATGCCCTCCTCCAGGGGATCTTCCCAACCCAAAGATTGAACCTGCATCTCTTAACGTCTCCTGCATTTACTGGCGGGTTCTTTACCACTAGCGCACCTGGGAAGTCCAGTCAGTGTGTAGTCAGAGCTAAAATATACTTTGGTTGAGTGAATGAATCTATTTATATATTCTTAAATATTTCTTAAGACAGGACCTTAAAATCAGCTTGTTCCACTAATTAATTACCCTTCTATTCTCCCACAAAAGTTGAAGGGATGCCTTCTGCAAGTCCCTACATCCCTCCTCTAGTTCCTCCGTCAGCCGCATTACCTGCTTTTCTTGGGATCTGAGGGATCCTGGATCCAGACCTCAACCTCCCCCAACTGTGCCTGGGAGGAAGCATGGGCCCTCTTTAGAACTCAGCCCTGAGCAAGGCTCTCTCAGGTCATGCCTCCCCTCCACAGGACGGCTGCCTCTTGGCAGCTCAGAGAGAGTCGGAGGCTCTTTTGCCTGGATTTAAATAATATTCTTAATACACTTCATCTTATTAGCAGGTAAAAGCCATTCCAAAATGTGTGCAGACCTTCCCTTTGTTCCCTCTGTAAATAGTAGCTGGTGTTTCAGGGTGAGAGGGGAAGGGGGACCGTGGGCAGTAAGGAGAAGACACAGAGGCTTCCAGAAAGCAGGAGGAGCAAAGGCTTGAGTTCTAGAATGAACGTAGAAGAGAACTGTTCTATTTGCATTAATAAGCCATCTGAAAGCCGAGAAGAAGTCTTGTTATTCCAGGTGACCCTTTAGAAATTAGGAAAAATACATATTTTCCTCTGATTTTTTTCCTCAAAGGTGAATTTCTTTGGATCTGTGCTTGATCGATGACAGTGTCAGAGTCTAGAACTTCACAGTGATCATGAAGCAGTAGTTTTTCTTTCCCTGTTTTGAATCCCTTTATCATAAAATGTATGTTGTATGCCTCATTTGCTATAAAATCTATTTTATTGTGGTACTTAATTAATGATCACTTCGACCATGTGTGGCAGGTAGCCAAAATGTATCCTCTCTGCCTTTTCTGTTTTAACTGCTGGTGTTTGAGAAAAGCAGATTAGGTAAAAACATATCAATCTGTCATGTCTATTAAGACACTGGAGGAATTGGCTATGATTTCTTCTTAAATTATATATTAAGGGCTTCTAAAAAATATTGTTTATTTTGAATACCAAAATAATATACTGTGAAATTCAGTTATATATTTACGATCCAGATTATAACATATGCACATAAAATGTTTAAAGTATTTTATGTTTGATAGTGATTAGAATGAGAGAAAAAGAATAGAAAGAAGGAAGAGGCAGAGACATGGAAATGAAGAAGGTGAGAAAAAAGAGGGAAAGAAAATGTTAATACCTAGATTTTTCAATGAGCTGTACTTCTAAGTAGATTTTAAGGGATTCCAGCATTGAATCCTGTACAGATAGTAGGACGTGTTTATGCCTAATGAAAAATCTTCGTTACCACCTTATATTGGTACCAACGTATAAGTCTAACATGTCTTTCTTTCTCAAAGAGCTTGAACAAGGACGCCTAAGAGAAATGGACTGTTCTAGCCCTCTCCAAATCTTTTATGACTTGCATTCTGTGGTGAGACCAGCCAAGAGTCTCACTGCCAGTGATAGCAGAGTTCAGCTCGCGCCCATAAATATGGAAAGTGCAGTTTGTCACTTGTATTTGTCTTACACTTACAAATTAGGAGACGTATTTACTGTAAATAGAGTTAGCATCCAGAGGTTTCAAAGCTAAGAATATGCACGTTTGAAATGCCTTTGCCTTATTTATGCTGTGGCTACCACATTTGTATAAACAGAAAATTATTGCATTCATGCTTTATTACTTCTTCTTTTGTACCACAGCCTTGACCCCAGTCATCATAAATTGAGAAATAGTGGGGAACTAATGGAGACAGATGGGAATATGGCTTGCCATTTACTCAAATTGGTAAAGTAATTAACCTCAAGGTGCTGGTTTGCAAGAAAAATTGTTGGAATATCTCAGGACGTCGGTAAACAGACTCCTGCTTTAACCAGTTCTGACAACTGCATCATAAACTAGACTTATTCTGTTCAATTGACCTGTCACCGTCTTGAGTCCAAATAAAGATTTGTATTACAATGCACTTGCTGAGAAGTGGGAGAACACGCCGCTGTTTCTTTGCAAATGGGCGGCCGTTCTCTCTCTGCTCGATCGGAGCCGGACTGTCATAGATTCATTCTTCAGCCGTTATATTCCTTAGAAATCTTCCATTACTGATTGTGTGACAGCTTCGTGACAACAGATGGTAGTCATTTGGCTCCAGAAAATGAAGTGAAGAAACATGGGCCAGGCTGGCTGGGCTTATTTAGAACAGCGGGGGACAGAGGCCAGATCTAGATTTTATTTACTGGGGGATGTCCTGTAATGAAGCCAGAGCTATGTTGGTGGCATGTTGTTCCCCACAGATTGGGGGGTGGGAGTGGACGTCCGCAGATTATTATATAAATCAAAGGTGGTCTTGTGAATAGAGTTGTTTGGCCAAAGCAGTGCAGTATATTCCTTTTGAAGGCTGACAGATTTCATTTGTTCTGAACAGGCCTCTCTCCCTCTGTGTCCTTGTTTCTCTCCATCTCCCCTCCACTCTTTCCTGGGAATAGCATTTAGTTTCCTCTTTTCCGCATTATTGGCTGTGAGCTGTTTTCACAGCAATGAGTTCCATCTTCCTTTGTAGCTTCTTCATGTTTGGCTGAGTAACTGGGAGACGTTTGACTCGTTAAAGCTTGTCTGGCTGCTGTTCATTTCATGTATGTCAGTTTGCAGTGAAAGAAGTCATTTAAGAAAAACTTCTTCATGATATCACCATAAAATTTATCTGTAAGGTATAGGTCATGGGACTATAAAGGATAATTTTCATCTGAAGTAAATGCACTCATGATAGAAAAAAACTAAGTTTTGAAGAAAACCCAGGTAACATGAAAGAGCCCTGGATCATCATGTTGTCTTTCCTCGTGCATACACACCTGTGGGAACATATTCACAAGATGAGCAAACCCTCCCTTATTAATTCCACCCCAGGAGGACAAGTCTTGCTTGAGAATCCCCTGACCCTGGATGCTGTGTCAGGCACAGAGGTGGGAAGCATTCCTACCCTGGGTTACCTCTCAGCCGACCAGCATCAGTCTTTCTATTTGGTGGTCATCTGAGAAGATTCAAAAGAATTTGTTCTCTCAAAGGGTAGATAGCTATCTGCCCTGAATAAGAGTCTTTTGTGTAGCCTCATTTAGAAGAAGAGGGACTAAATAATTTCTCGTTTACTTGTTTTCAACTTTTCTTTTTCTCAAACTCTCTCTGGAAAGCTATAGGATTCTTCAATTAAAAACAAACACCATCCTTGCTTCATGCAAGGTTGTCTGTACACTGAAAATTGGTTTCTCTTAATTTTTTTTGCAATCTATGGGATTAAAAAATACAATCTAAGACAAACTGAAGATCGGGTTCATTAAAATGCTGTTACTTGCTGAGTGACTCTGAAGGTCTTTCTCTTGAATGATGGGTTATCACTGTTGAACTCATCAGGAGTCATATTCTCCCTCCTTCTCAGGGAATCTTCCTATGAGACACATTCATCTTAATTGGAGTTGCCTTTATCCAGACCCATTGCCTAGTCCTAGGTGCCTTTTCCAAAGAATAGTGAATGCTCACATTCCAGTTTTTCTATCCTGCCCAAATCTCTTCAACCCATTCTTTCAACTCTGCCAAGACTGGAATCCTCAGCCTTCTAAATATGTCTGTCTTGCTTTGACTTTGCATTTCTGGTTTCACATAATAGTTGCATGTGTGTTTATAAACAGTTTTGATATACCAACATGCTGTTTTCACCTGACCAAGTGTCTAAAATCTAGTGCTTAACAATCAAGGTAAAATCTCAAGACAAACAGTAGGCTCTGAAAAAAAAAGCCGTGAATTCAAGGTGGCCAAATGTACTTGAATTCAAAGTGGCCCACTAAGTATGAATTCCAAAGTTATATAGTTGCATATGCCATGCTACTACATATTTTAAAATATGCATTTTTGGCACTGAGGTTTTATCATAAGTTGACTTCAAATCGAAAGCTACATAGGTGACAATTCATAGTTTTCAAGTTTATGTTTTGTGGCTGATGAGCATCATATGAAATGATTGATGACCTCACTGATCGCATAAAAAATGATTTCAGGGTATCTTACACTGGTGCCTATTTCCATCATTAAATTAACCATGAGTTAATGTGTGATTGTTAAAGAAAACACAAGGCAGCATTTTGCAGTGATAGTTAATGGATTAGAATGACATTAAATATTTTCCTCTTGGCAGGCATAACATTTTATAGTTTGGCTTTAAAATAAAGGGTATTTTATATACACTGCAATTTCATCCAGTTATTTCTCAGACGTTGGCACCTCTGTTGGCTAGTTCAAACTTTATGTCATCAGCAGAAGAAAGTACATATAACTTATTGTAATGTAATATTAGACAAATGTTTTTCATAGTCAATAGAAGCCATGGAAGATGAGAGTAAACCCAGTCTTAAATGGGCACCTTTCTACATTTTTTTGCAAATCTCTGTCTGTTTGGTATGTTTATGTGTCTGTATTTGCTCCCTAACCAGTGAGAAGTTGAACAGTTTAAATCCGTTTGTACCTGAATTGTTTTATCCTGTTTTAAAACATTTTAATTTATAATCAGACAAGAAGAACAGATGTAAGAGTTGTAATTTAATCATTTTATTGCTATCTTTGTATATTTTGAAGAATTAGGTATTGTACTCATGGGAAGTCGTATTTTATGCCTAGTTGGAAAAATGAATAATGTAATAATATGCAAAATGTAAAGTTTTAGAACTTCACTACTGAGTAAGGCATATAAACTAATGATCTGGTTTAGGTCCCCTGTGCACCATAATAAATATGGACTAAATTTGTCATTATAGCTTTAGACAGAGGTTTCAGGCAACAGATTTAATTAAATCCTTTTTTAATATTCATACTTCTAAACTGCATAATTCCCTTCCACTGTAAAACTGAGCGCTATATTAAAACAAACAAAAACGGCAGATTACTAAATGGATATTAGCGTGAAGTCAATAAGCATTTAATTCTGGAGAGAACTCAGTGAGGGAAGAGGAAGCTTCGCGGAGCTTGCTCAGGAGATCTGGGCTCAGATCTGTGAAGCTTGTACACAGAGCCTCTCTTCTGTTTTCATACTGACTTCTGTAGGGTAGGTTAATTAGTTATTTGTGGATTTCAAAAAGGACACAGGGACAATATGCAGGCCTTTTGTTGGCCATTGAAGAGTGATGATTAATGAAAAATATAATTCAGACTCTATGAAGAAAACATTGATGACACTGTGGAAGTCCAGAATATCTAGATACTGATAGTTTTTAGCTAGGTTAAATAATAAAGTCCATTACCCCGTCTTTTCCCTTCTATGACACATAGCAGGGACTAGAATTCCCCCCAATAACTATAATGTCTCCTCCTAGATATTAGCACAGAGCAAATCTGGATGTATATATCCCCCTTTTGGTGATTAAAATAACATTCTGAATATTTTCATTGGAGCATTTCTTCTGTGGAAGGTCATATTACCCACAGAATAACTAAATATTAAATTTTTGGAAGAACTGTCTGACTAGTGTCATTAGCTTATTCGTGACCATCTTTATTAAATAACCAAATCCAGCTCCACTTCCCCAAGGTCAAATTACCTATGGAATTTGTAAGTCTGCTTCAAAGCTGATTAAGTATTCCTTTACTATATTTTATCCACCTCTCCTGGATTTTTTTCTAGACACTATTTCTGCCCCTTAACTAACTTTCTCCATACCTACCAAATTTTAAGTTCACTGTCCTAATCATCTTTGTTTGTATCACTGGTGCTTGGCAGATTTGGAATCAACAAATGTAGACTTAATTAATGGAATCGTATAGCACTGAATCAATAGCACTGTGAAATTTTATATCATAATGAATCATGTAAAGCAGCTAATCTAACCTCCAGATTATATGGATTACAATACCGTGGGTTAGAGTTTAGTTGACTTGCCCATGGTTATATAAACAATGACTAGTTAAGGACAACAGAGAAATTGGTGACAACTTTATTGACACAACAAGAGATATAAAGAAAAATAATTCATATTCTCTGCTCTAAAATAGCTCACTAGTCCATTAGTAAGATAATATAAGCACTGAAACAAAAAACAAAGACAATTCCAAACAATATAAGATTAAAAATCAAAATATAGACTTTAGAGTTAAACCATCTAAACTATTAAACAGAGAGGAAAACAGCAATGGAAGTTGACCTATCTGGAAAAGGTTTCATGGGCAGTGGTTATGATTTTAGCAGGAGAACTGAGCCATGAGCACTGTGTTCTGGGGTAAGCTTTGACTTTTTCAGAAGGTTTTGCAAAGAAGCTGAGGGGGAAATAGAAGCATCCTATGCTCCTACCCCAGCTAGTACCATTCCTGTGTTGGCTGGCACCCAGAGAGAGAAGTGAATACTCTCTTTTCTTATCACGCTATGTGGATCCAGTTCAGAGAAAACTGACTATCCAGTCTGAATTTTTGTCGTGAAACAAGTTCACAGTTGATAATATGGTCCTGAAGTCAGGAGAAATGGATTCATTTTCATTTTCTAGGACTACCTTTGAAGTTGTTGAGGGAGGATAATTATTTTCCCTCTTCAAAGTATTTTCTCACATCATTTTCCTGGAAATGACAATCGAGCAGTGCCCCAGGTTGGCAAATCCAACCTTAGTTTGATAAATGCAATTCTGAACATAGCCCTTGATTCACTGTTAGTTTCCATAACTCAGAATTCAGCTTTGCAAAGTGAATTGTCACGTATTTTTGGCAAACCATTTTTTCCTTCAACTTTAAAACCAAAAGAGAAAAGAGGTGGTCCCAGAATTATTTCAAACTAGAAAATCAGCTTGGAGATGAAGATCACATTTAATTTAGTGTCCTTAATTTGAGTGAAAAAATAAAGACATCTGGGCTCTTAATGACAGTTATCCACTTTGCTTGAGACAGACACAGGTACAGGTTTAGAAACCAAACCAAAGGCATTTTCTCTGGAACCAGGTGAATATGTGTGCTAAAATGCTACAGTTCTTCTTACAAAGTAACTTAGATTTCATACTTTGTTTTAAAAATATTTATTAATTTTTAATTACTAGATATCTCTTAGAAACAAATTTTCCCCTAAATTAAAGCAAAATTTGACCTCTTCACATTTACCTGAGTCTGAGAACTTCTGCCTCCAACCAGGAGTAACAAGGTCTGGATTTACCTTCCACCTGAAAACTCAGAAAAGAGGCAAAATTACTTTCCAGGTTCCTGGAGATCAGGAAGGACTGTGATTCCTGAGAGACAGGATTACAAAACTGAACCCTACAATTACTCGTTTACAGAAAGTAGGTCTCTGGAAGAGCCTGGAGGATCGCCCTGAGTTTAAGAAACACAACTGAGAGGGTATAGAGATCTGGAATTCACAGGGCATAGAGCCAGAGATGAGAGAGATGCGCAGAGAGAGAAGTCCAGAAATTTGTAGAGGGATATCCTTAAGCATTCAGCTGAGCTCTGCTTATGTTTGCACATGAAGAAAGCAAGCTAGGGATGTGGCGAGAACCATCTAAGAAAGAGCTAGAGGTAACAGTGCCCAGTATTCAAATAGGACTGAAAACATTCCTGTTTCCCCTGGCCTGACTGGAAACTGTCAAGACTCACAGAACATTCAGTAGAGTACGCAGAAGGAATGTGATTCCTTAGTAGGAAATAATTAATCCCACTCTGAGCATTGTTCCAGTCCCACCAGCAAATCTTAAAAGCAAAAACATCAAACCCAAAAGCATCAAATTGTTTCTAACTTACTTAACTGCATCCCAGGCAAATGTCAGTAATATTTATAGAAATACAGGTATACCCATGACCCAGCAATGTAAAATTCATAATGCTACATCCAGTCAAAAATACCAGACATGGAAAGAAGCAAAGAAATATAGTCCATAACAAACAAGTAAGTCAATTAAAATCTATAAACAACTGACACAGATGGCAAAATTAGGAGATAAGAACATTAAAGTGGATATTATTACCCTATTCTATATATTCAAAAAGTTAGAAAAATGGGAGATATAAAAGAAACCTAAATATAACTTCTTCACATCAAAACTTCAATGTGGATAAGATTAACAGTAAATTAGACATTGCAGAATAAAATATTAGGAATTGGAAAACATAGCAATAGAAAGTAAAATGAAAGAGAAAGAAGAGACTTTTAAAAATGGAATGAGAATCATTAAGCTTGGGGACAACTTACATACAATATACAATTAAGTCCCTTTATATAATATATTAAGTCCTTTAATATGCAGTTAAGTCTCTGAAGGAGATGAGAGAAGGAAGAATGAAAAAATATTCCAAAAACTAATGACCGAAAAATTTCCAAATTTGATGAAAACCTACAGACCGACATCCAGTGGCCCAGTGAATTCCAATCACAAAAACATGAAGAAAACTACACCAAGACACACTATAATTGCTCAAAACCTATAACAGAAAAAATATTGAAAAACAGTCTGAGAAAGAATATTAAAAAAAAAAAAAAAAGCAGAGGCAGTGGGCTTTAATGTATTTTTAAAAATTTACTAATTTATTTTTGGCTGTGTTGGGTCTTTGTTGCTGCACAGACTCTCTCTAGTTGAGGTGAGCAGGGGCTGCTCTGTAGTTGCAAGTGTGTAGGCTTCTCACTGTGGTGGCTTCTCTTGTTGTGGAGCCCAGGCTCCATAGTTATGGTACACAGACTTAGTTGCTCTGCAACATATGAAATCTCTCTGGATCAAGGATCAAACCTTTGTCTCCAGCTTTGGCAGGAAGACACTTTAACACTGAGCCACCAGGAAAGCCAGGGGTCGGCTTCATATACAGAGGAATAAATATAAGGATAAGAACACATTTCTCATGTGAATCACCATCTTTAGAACACAGGAAGTAAAATGTCATCAGCCTAGAATTCTATACCCAGTGAAATGATACCAGATATATTCACAAAACAATGAACAACACCAGAAATAGCAACATAAGTAAATATATAACATATTTTCCTGAATATTTAAATCTCTTTCAAAGAAAATAGACTGCTTGAACAAAAATAATTGCAATGTAGTGTGGAATTTATAGCATATATAAAAATGCTAGGTTTGAAAAAACAGCCCAAAGTTTAGGAAGGGAGAAAAGAAGTATACTATTGAAAGCCTCTGTTATGTGAACTGGTATACTGTCACTTGAAGGTAGGCTTGATAAGTTGATGTGTGTGCTATTAACTCTAAAACAAAAAACAAAAAGTTATAGCTAGTAAATCAACAAAAAAGATAAAGTAGAATCATAAAAACACCAGTTAATCCACAAGAAGGCAGAAAAAGAGTAAGGATGGAACAAACAGCAGATGAGACAAATGGAAGATGAATGGCAAGATGATGTATCTAAACCTAACCATATCAATAATCACATTTAATGTACATGTTTACCCAGTTTAAAGAGTAGAGGTTGTCACATTGGATAAGAAAGCAAGACCCAACTATATGCTGCTTATAAGAAACACACTTCAAACATAAAACCAAAATAGATTATAGGTAAAAATATAAAAAAAAAATATATACTATGCTAACACTATTAAAAGAAATATCATAAAAAGTATATTTTAGAACAGAAAAATATGACCATGGGTAAAGATCTTTCATAATGAAAAAGAGATAATCTCATAAGAGGAGAAAACAATCCAAAATATTTATACAGTTAATTACAGAGCTTTAAAATATATGAAGCTCAACTGACAGAAGTGCACAGAAGAACAAACAAATCCACATTACAGTTGGAGATTTTAATACTTCTTCCTCATAGACAGAAAATCAGTACAGATGCAGAAGATTTAAACAACACTATCAACCAACTTGACCTAATTAACACTTATGTTAAAAAAAACCTCCACTCAAGGATAGTAGAATACACATTCTTTTCAAGTGTACAGAGAGTATTTATCAAAATAAACCATACTCAAATCCATAAAACAACAATTTTTTTAAAGATTTAAGTCATATAAAGTATATTCTTTGAACACAAGAAAGTTAAATCAGATATCATTAGCAGAAAGACCTTTAGAAAAGTCTCAAATATTTGGAAACTGAATAGCATGCTTCAGAATAACACATGCTTTAAAAAAAAAACAGAAAAAGGAAGATTAAAATGTACTATAAATAACTAAAAATGAAATGCAGTGTATCAGAATATGCAGGCTACCATTAATGCAGTAGTAGTTAAGCGGAAGTGTCTAGCACTGAATGCCTGTGTTAGAAAATAAGAAAGCTCTCAAATCACTGACATCAGCTTCTATCTTAAGAAACTATAAAAAGATTAAATAGAAACTTTAAAAAAAAGTCCAAATAAGCCAAAAAAGGAAATAATAAAAATCAAAGTGGAAATTAATGAAATAGACACCAATAAAGAAAAGCAATGAAACAAAAGACTTATTCTTTCAGAAAATCAATGTAAATTCTTCACAAAATAGGATTAAAACAGAACTTACTCAAATTAATAAAGAGCATTTGCAACAACCTATAGTTAACATCATATTTAATAGTGGGGAAAAACTAAATGCTCTGCCCCTAATAGCAAAAACAAGGCAAGATGTCTACTCTCACCTTTTCAACTCAACATTGGCCTAGATAAATTCTAGCCAGTGAGATAAGGCAAGAAAAGGAGATGAAGGGTATTCAGACTTGGGGGGGAAAAGTAAAACTGTCTTTCTTTGCTTAGGACATGATCACCAATATAGAAAATCTGTTTGAATTCACACAAAACACTACTAGAAATAATAAGTGAATTTAGCAAAGTTGCAAGATATAAGAACAGTATACAAAAATCAATTGTATTTCTATATAGCTTCGTATGTAACAATCAGACTTTGAAATTAGTAAGCCAGTACCATTTACAATTGCATGTTGTTGTTCATTGCTCAGTTGTTAAGTCACGTTCGACTCTTTGCAGCTCCATGGACTGCAGCACGCCAGGTTTCCTTGTCCTTCACTATCTCCCAGAGTTTGCTCAGACTCATGTCCATTGAGTCAGTGATGCCATCCAACTATCTCATCCTCTCCTCTATCATCCCCTCCTCCTGCTCTCAGTCTTTTCCCATATCAGGGTCTTTTCCAATGAGTCAGCTCTTCATATCACATGGCCAAAGTATTTGGGTTTCAACTTCAGCATCAGTCCTTCCAATGAATATTCAGGGTTGATTTCCTTTAGGATTGAGTGGTTTGATCTCTTTGCTGTCCAAGGGACTGTCAAGAGTCTTCTCTAGGATCGCAGTTTGAAAGCATCAATTCTTTCGGTGCTCAGCCTACTTCATAGTCGAACTCTCACTTCCACACATGACTATGAAAGAATCATATGGGCTTTTGTCAGCAAAGCAGTGTCTCTGCTTTTTAACATGCTATCTAGCTTTGACATAGCTTTTCTTCCAAGGAGCAAGCATCTTTTAATTTCCTGGCACCAGTCACCATCCACAGTGATTTTGGAGCCCAAGAAAATATAATCTGCCACTGTTTCCACTGCATTCTTAATTAATTAAAATTTTTATATAAATCTGATAAAAGATGTGAAAACTCATGCATTAAAAATCACAAAACACTGCTGAGAGTAATTAAAGAAGACCTAAATAAATGAAGGAGATATACCATTTTTTATAGGTTAGGAAACTCAGTAATATTTAAACATTATTTCTCCCTAAATTCATCTATAGTTTCAAAACAATATCAATAAAATTTCTAGCAGACATCTGTACAAAATGAAAAACTGATTCTAAAGTTCATAAGGAATATCTTCAAGCATTATAATAAACCTGCAGCAATCAAGACAGTGTAATACTGGCATAATGTTAACAAATATATCAATGGAATGAAACCGCATATTTACAGGCATATCTTGGAGATACTATGGGTTCAGTCCCAGACCACCACAATAAAGCAAATACCACCATAAAGCAAGTCACATGAATTTTTTGAATTCCCAGTGAATATGAAAGTTATGTTTACACTATACTATAGTCTGTTTAATGTACAATAGCATTATATCTGAAAAAAAAATTTTTTTAATAATTTACTGCTAAAAAAAGAAATGCTAACCATCATCTTAGTCTCGAGTCTAGTGGTAACATCAAAGATCAATGATCACAGTTCATGATAGCACATATAAAAATAATGAAAAGTTTTGAAATGTTGCAAGAATTATTCAATGTGACACAGAGGCACAAGTGAGCAAATGCAAAAATTAGTATTTATTATGTTTGCATTTATACAAAATTTTAGGAATGCAAATTAGCATGTAGTGACAGAACAGTAGTTGCCTGAGGAGGTAAGTCAGTGGTCCAGGAGAGGGTGAAAGTAATATGTGACATAAGGGCCCAGGGGAACTTTGTGGGTGATGGATATATTTATTATTTGCAGTGTGCAGGTTTCACAGGTGTATACATATGTCAAACTTGTCCAACCAAAAAGTTGGTTACTTTTTTAACATTAGGATATTTCATACAATTAGTGCCAATTTTCATATCCCTGTGTTGATAGTCTGCCCAATATAAAATAGACATGAAAACACAATGCTTTAAATTAATGACACTTTATCACCATCAAAAGATATTTATCAATGTTTGCTAGTGTTGCCAATATTATACATAGATAATATGGTGCATATATGTGTGTATGAGGAGCATCCTTTATTTCTAGTTTTTTAATTTAATTGGAGTACAGCTGAATTACAATGTTCTGTTATTTTCAGGTGTGCAACAAAGTGATTTAGTTTTGCGTATATATATTCTTTTTTTCAGATTCTTATCTCATATAGATTACCACAGAAAATTGAGTTCCATGTGCCATATAGTAGGCCCTTGTTTATCATCTAACCTATATACAGTAGTGTGTGTGTTTTAATCCAAAGTTCCTGATTTATCCCTCCTCCTCACATTTCCCCTTTGGTAATCCTAAAGTTTTCTCATTATCTGTAAATCTGTTTCTCTTTTGTAAATAACTTCATGTGTATCATTTTTTGAAATTAGATCCCACATATGAGTGGTATCATATGATATTTGTCTTTCTCTGACTTAACTTCACTTAATATGATAATCTCTAGGTCCATTCATGTAGCTGCAAATGGCATTATTTCATTCATCTTTATGGCTGAGTAGTTTTCCATGGTATATACGTACAACATCTTTACCCATTTCTCTGTCAGTGGACATTTAGGTTGCTTTCTTGTCTTGACTATTATAAATAGTGCTGCAGTGTAACATTGGGGTGCAAGTATTTTTTAAATTACGGTTTTCTCTGGATACATGCCCAGAAGTGTGATTGCTGGATCATATGGTAGTTCTTTAGTTTTTTTTTTGAGGAACCTCCCTATTGTTTTCTCTAGTGGCTGTACCAATTTACATTCCCACCAACAGTGTAGGAGGGTTCCCTTTGTCCACATCCTCTCCAGCATTTATTGTTTGTAGATTTTTTGATGGTAGCCGTTCTGACCTGTGTGAGATGATACCTCATCGTAGCTTTGATTTGCGTTTCTCTAATAATTAGTGATCAAACCAGTCAATTCTAAAGGAAATCAGTCCTGAATTTTCTTTGGAAGGACTGATGCTGAAGCTGAAACTCCAATACTTTGGCCACCTGATGCGAAGAACTGACTCATTGGAAAAGACCCTGATGCTGGGAAAGATTGAAGGCAGGAGGAGAAGAGAATGACAGGATGAGATGGTTGGATGGCATCACCGACTCAATGGACATGAATTTGAGCAAGCTCCGGGAGTTGATGATGGACAGGGAAGCCTGGCGTGCTGCCACCCACGGGGTTGCAAAGAGTTGGACACTCCTGAGCGACTGAACTGAATAATTAGTGATGTTGATCATCTTTTCATGTGCTTTTCAGCCATCTGTATGTCTTCTTTGGAGAAATGTCTATTTGACCTTCTGCCCATTTCTTGATTGGGTTGTTTGTTGTTTTTGATATAGAGCTGCATGAGCTGTTTATATATTTTAGAGATTAATCCCTTGTCAGTTGCTTTGTTTGCAGATATTGTCTCCCACTCTGTGAGTTGTCTTTTCATTTCGTTTATGGTTTCCTTTGCTGTGCAGAATCTTTTAAGTTTAATTAGGTCCTATTTGTTTATTTTTGTTTTCATTTTCATTACTCTAGGAGGTGGATCAAAGAAGATACTTCTATGATTTATGTCAAAGAGTGTTCTGTCTATATTTCCCTCTAAGAGTTTTATCATGTCTGGCCTTACATTTAGGTCTCTGATCCATTTTGAGTTTATTTTTGTGTAGGGTGTTAGACAAGTTGGTTACTTTAAATATATGCAGTTTATCATCTACTATACCCTCATAAGATTGTTAGGAATATTTAATGGTTCATTCATTGATGATTTAGAAGTAGCTCAAGAAATGTAGACAGTTGAACATTTTAGGTAACATTCTCAAGGTATAGAACAGGCTATTTTTAACATTCTTAGAAGGTCTAACTATGAGGTTCACTTTCTTTACCAGTCATTTGAGTTCTACTAACTAGCCTTGTATTTCTTTCCATCTCATTCATTAAGGTAGAACTTTGCATGATTTTAGGGGCTTCCCAAGTGGCACTAGTGGTAAAGAACCTACCTGCCAGTGCAGATAGACATAAGAGATGCAGGTTCAATCCCTAGGTGGGGAAGATCCCCTGGAGGAGGGCGTGGCAATCCACTCCAGTATTCTTGCCTGACATAGACAAGTATTCTTGCCTGTCCATAAACAGAGGAGTCCACAGGGTCACACACGACTGAAGCAACTTAGCATGCATGTTGTATGATTTTATAGCTGTCACTGTGTTTGTGCGTGTGTGTTTATTCACTCCAGTATTAGGCAATATCAAATTTTAAAATATTGATGGATAGAAATAAGATGGCAGTTTTAAAAGAGTGTACAGATGCGGAGTCAAGTTTCTGAAACTCAGACTTGAAATGCTCAAATATGGTTATTTATCCCTACGACTTTTAGATTTCGTTATTTATTTTTAAAATACGGTGAACGAAAGATGGTCAGCTTCTGATTCTAGAATGAGGAGTTATGGTGTAGCAGTGAGAGCTATCACTGAAAAATGTTTCTCAATTCAGGACTACAGAGAATAGTGCCAACCAGCGTAATGAGATTCAGAGTTCCCACCTATGTTCAGAATAAGCTTTAGTGGGGGCCAGCTGATGAGAGCCCAGCTTTGAGGACTGTTTGAAAGGGTAATAATTCTGCTACAAATGTCCCATCCCCTTATTCATTTCTACTGCATTCCTATTTTCTGTCATCCATGTCACAAAGACCTTGACTAGAATCACCCCAATATACAGCACATGTGGAATTAAACAAAACATCCTGAAAACCCACATTCATGTCATCTCACAGAATCCACCCTGAGTCAATCAAGTCTCTTCTGAGACTACAGTGTGAATGTTTTAAAAATGTTGTTCATCTTTGCAGTGTCCATCTCCTGGAAACTTACATCCCTTTAATTTCCTTTCACCACTGAACTTTCACTGCCTGGAAGCTAATCTTCTGTCTCTCATTGAGTTATTCTAATCAGTAAAAGGCTTTTTTCTTCCCCAGTTTTCCTTTTTGTAAAAAAATACTAATGGTATTGACTCAATATTTACCAGAGAGACATTAACAGCTTTTTTACATGCCTGGTCTTTTGGGGAAAGGGGAAGTTGCGTGAATGGTACCAAAAACAAAATAGGTCTCTGGTTTTCTGAATTCATCCTCATGAAGGACGGTCAGATGGAATTTGACTGAGGATCTGTGCTACTGCTTTCCATGAGCTGCCATCTCCTCTATGTACTTTGAATAAACTTTATGGCTCATGGGTTATTCTCTTTTTCTTTTTCAACCCAGCATGTTGGTACATTATCATAGGTTCCCGTCTTAATTCATAAAGGTAACTAGATGCTTTCCCTACTGGAAAAAAAAATAGTGAATTTGATGAAAGCAAACCAAGGAGTTCTATTCTCTTCTCGGTGGGCTTGGCAGCATTAACATTAATGGAAGCTACGAGTGCATCAAGAAGCAAGTTCATCCCTAAGATGTAAGAGCTCCAGCTATTTGAAATTAGCCTTTGTGGGTCTCCTGAGTTCTGCAGCACCAGGGGCTAATTCTTATTCTTTTTCATCTCTCTCCTTTCTTCACTGGGCACTGATGCCTCATTACCACTGTTCCTCCCATTCTGCAGAGCCAAGTCTCTGACACTGGCCCAATCAGGAGCTTGTAAGCATCATCACTTGGATGTCCTAGTGCTGGGTGGGAAAACATGGGGTAGGAGCTGGGCTTTTGACCTTTTCACTTGTTCTGTCACTTCAGTCTTTATTTTCTTAACCAAATGTGATGCTACCTAGAAAAAAATATATAGAGAGACCTCAGTTCAACAGATGAGATATTGTGTAATCTTTTAAGTCACTTTCTGATACCAAGTTAGTGACAGCTATTTGCTTTTCACTTCCTGTTTTAGTGACAGGTCATAATGGCCCCTCCCAAACCAATGTTTGAAATAAGAACCCGGCAAGAGAAAAAAATGAATTCAAAGACTCTCTTAAGTTGAACAATATAAATGAAAAGGAAATGGTATTTTAAACTGCTTCTATCTGCCAACCCTGGGTTTATCTTGCCAGAATTGCATGAATCTGCTTGGAAAGTTAACTATGCTCTTTTTGTGGTATGGAATGACTAGATAATTCCATTTGCCTTGCCTGGAAGATGAACTTTCATGATATTCCTCTTCATCAACTCAGCATTGTTCCCAAGCTTCACTGACAAAATACCCTTTACAAGCTCCTGAAATACATTTTTCTATATTTGTGTGTCTGTGTGTGTGTGTGAAAACAGAGGGTTATTTCTGGCCAAGGCCCACAGTTAGAGATGTTCTTGAATGGCAAAAACAAAAGCAAAAAACTTGCATGGTTCTATCCTTAAGTAAGTTAAAACTCTGAAAAAGAAGTTTTAAAACAAAACCATTGATTATTCATGTTGATTGCTATGAAGAAATAGTTATAAGAACAATGTGATTGGAGAGAAATTTCCTTTTCTATCTCTATAACCTTCCAACATCTTGCTGAAAAATGAGACCTGACTTTTAGGCATGTTTCTGTCCTCAACAGTATCAAACTTAACTTCATTTGACTACTAGGGTTAGTGGCTCTGAAGCTAGAGAACATTTTATCCAAATATTGGGCTATTAATTAGTAAGAAACTAGGAAAGATGGTTGGGGGATATGCTGAATTTTAGAGAGCAGTTTAGATCAGGGTTTTTCCTTAAGATTTTACCAGAGGATTCAAGGCAATAGAGTACAGGAGCAGCTTACAGTTTTTTCCAGTAGATGACCACTCTTTTTATCTTTACCCTGTGTGCTCTCTCAAAATCAAGAGTAAGACACGTGTAGAGAACCTTTGACTTGTGGGGGGAAGGGGTCATATCTGTGTTCTGATCCTCAGTTGATGGGTGTTGATACTTGCCTCCCCCATCACACCTGAATGCTTCCTAAGTCATTGGTTATTATTGATGTTTAGCCAACAAATCATGTCTGACTCTATGCCACCCCATGGACTGTAGCCCTCCAGGCTCCTCTGTCCATGGGATTTCCCAGGCAAGAATACTGGAATGGGTTGCCATTTCTTTCTCTGGGGGATCCTCCCGACCCAGGGATCTCACACGACTTCTGCATTGGCAGGCGGGTTCTTTACCACTAAGCCACCAGGGAAACCCAAGTCACGGGTGTATTTAATTAAATGGTGTCCTTATAGTTGAAAGGAGCCAACAGACACCCCTAAAAACACAGAACTATGGTTGCCATGGAGCACCAGGATTGTCAAGCAAAATTAAATCTTAATGAAATAGCAGATGAGGAAATGTTTTGCAGATTACCAATGGCAGGATAGATTAGCACTAGAACAAGGAGAGTGGTTGTTTCTTCATTCTGGGGAAACTATGAGGCAAACAAATCACACTGTAGTTGTGGTTTTGCTTTTGTTTCTTGCCACTAAACGTGTGTGATGATATGAAGAGAAGCTGTTGAGGAAGAGAGGCGAGACAAGATGTCTACTTTGGAGGAGTCTTAGACCGGAGGGATTAAATGTAGAACCAAAAGCACAGTCTTAGCTCCAGACCTTCTAAACCTGTTAATCAATTCAGTCATGTCCAACTCTTTGCTCGCCAGAGTTGAGCAAAGAGTTGGACTGTAGCTCGCCAGGCTCCTCTGTCCGTGGGATTCTCCAGGCAGGAATACTGGAATGGGTTGCCATGCCATCCTCCAGGGCATCTTCCCAACCCAGGAATCGAACCCGGGTCTCCTGCATTGCAGGGGGCGTCTTTACCATCTGAGTCAGCAGGGAAGCCCCTGTAGACCCCACGGAAGGCTACCCCTAACTCACTGCCTTGAGGAGGTCCTTGGTGTCTACCTACACCATGACTTACTTGCCTTGAGTACATTTTTTCCAGTCATTCCAGTGAGCTAGAAGTCATTGTCTGTGAAAATAAATCTCTGTCCAAGATGAATAAGGCCAAATTTCTTTTCTTGTATAACTCATATCATCAACAGTGTTTCAGAATTCAAGTAAAAATGGTCACATCATATTTCTTTTTTAAAATGATAAACATGATGATTGTTTTACTTTTCATGAAAATTCATTTAAATGAGTTCATTTAGCTTAATGTAATCTTTTTAAAAAAAAAAGCTTTATGAGGGGGAAATCAATTAAAAATAAATGAAATCATCTCTCTCAAAAATTAATTTTGAATTATTGAGTGCATTAATTATTCTGACTGAAATATGAAACTGGGCAACCTGATCCCGCAGCCTCCTGGGAAAGCTACTGGAAGCCTCCCGGTGACTCGGCCAGAGTCTGCCCCAGGTGCCACGTGGGGGCCCGGGGGCCCTAAATGCACAGCACCGTGTGCTGGAACATGGCCCCCTCAACACACCCTACTTCTCATGTGTTCGCTAGCTCTGGAAAGCCAGGAGGCTGGAGGGGAGAGGCAGTGGAGATTGGTCAGAAAGCCCCTGCCGGGGAGAATGAAAAGAAAAGAAAAATCACTTCTTGTTGAATCAGTGATGCCCCACTGTTCAGCCTGGCACTCTCTCTCTCTGTTCACATTTGTGCTCAAAGTGGCTCAACGCATCCAGCTGAGCGCCTTCTTTATCACCGCCCACATTCTGCCTTCCCCACTCCCCGAAACCTGTTGTCTTTTCTACCCTCCACTGGCACAGACACCCTTTTCACCTCTCCAATTACATCCACTTCCAAACAGATGTTCTGTGGCAAAGTTACAAAGCACTTACGTCACTTTTTTTAATTAATGAAATTCTCCCTTAGAGGAATTTGTGTTCATCTGGCTTTAAAAGATAATATTGCTGGAAAATAAATATACTTATTTTTAAAATCTTTGTTTGCCATTTGTGGGTCCAGACTGTAGGGTGTGCAGGGTGTTTTGAGTGTGATGTCTTATTTAAGGACAGCGTTTCCATTTTAGAAAATGCAAGTTAGAGTTAGAACATGTATCTGCCAAGATTAGATGAAATCCACAGCCTCCCCCCCAGCTAAAAAAGTAGATGACTTCGATTCTTCAGGTCCTGTTTATCCCATAAAAAACATGTTTATTTATCAGTCACATTGAAATAGAATAAATCAATAACTAACCTCCATGAATAAATTTGTAGCCCAAGTAAACTAAAGAAAACTCAGAGAACAAAATTCATATTTAGGGCATTGTAGCTGACCAAGCTGTGTCTATAATAATGTTTATTTTGGGATTAATTTTGAAATAGCATGGGGAAAGCTCTAAGTTTACTCACATATTCTATGTCCTAAAATGAGAAATATGAGGCTTCTTACACTCACAGTTTTTAACAAGGTAGGATCACTGGGGAAAGTATTGGGGTTTCATAATTTTTCCCCTCCTTTCTTTCTCCTATTAGTTACCTAGAAACAATAACAAGGGGTATGAAAATCCCATCAACCTCCAAAACCTTTAAGAGCTTGCTGGTTTTATTTGTTTCATATTTTATGATTCTTGATACGGTAGAGATACGGCAGCATTGTGAGGCAATTGAAATTTCAATTCCACATATATTTTAATGAGTGACTTCCTGCTGGTCAGTAGGCTTGCCTGGTGGCTCAGTGATAAAGCATCCACCTGCCACGCAGGAGATACAGGTTCGATCCCTGCATCGGGAAGATCCCCTGCAGTAGGAAATGGCAACCCACGCCAGTATTCTTGCCCCGGGCATCCCATGGACAGAGGACCTGGCGGGTCACAGTCCACGGGGCCGCAGTGAGTGGGACACGCTTGGCGACTGGACACCCAGGCACTGTGTTTCAGTCAGCGCAGACTGACGTGTGGGTCAAATACAAGGCAGAGAGATTGAGCAACCGGCCCAGATTCTCCCCGTTGTAAGTGGGGAACAGGGGTCCAGTCAGACAGGCAGACTCCAGGGCATATACTCCTGGCCTTACAAATCCTGCCTCCCACAGGAATCACCTGGAGACCATTAGAAACTCTGGAACTGGGTCTGACCTAGGACATGAGAGTGGTATACTGGGATCCGAAGGGAATCCTCACCTCTCTCCCTTGTTGCCAAGAAGATTGAGGTCTCAAGATAATGGGACCTCGTTGTTCAGCATATCTCGCTGTCTCTTCTCCAGCCTCACACCCATGAGCCCCCTGATGCGTGCTCTATGCCCCGCGCAGATTGGGCAGTATGCTGCCTTCTAGCCACACCTGAAAACATCGCCCTCCTCTTTTGTCGGTACCACTTCCGCTCCTACTTCAGTAATGTCTCCTGATGCTCCACACCCACCCGCAACCCCTCTGATTCCTATACCACAGTCCCATCGTGTCTATGTGTCTCACGTGGAGTGTACCACACCTCCACGACTTTGACTGGCCTGGAGTGTCTGACTGGACCATCCCTCTCCCTTTGATCCATCAGGTTAATACTACCCATCCTTTTGTACCTGCTTCCATGAAGCCTTGCTTACCCCCAGAGCCAGAGTTCATGATGTACCTCTTTGTCAAAAAAAATCTATCCATCCTTCAAGTTCCAATTCAGTCTCTCTACCTTATGATGCCTCCTTTGACCTCCGGGCTTGCTGGCTTCTTCTGAACCTCACTGTTGTGCTATGTGTGTATTTTTATGATGACACTTTTCTTATTTCTTATATGGTAATTATATATGTGCTTGTCTTAGCACCTCCACCTGTCAAATTCTAAATTCCTTAAGGCCAGAAACATGCTCTTTCTTTTTCATAATCGTTATCACCTAGTAGGATCTATCACATGATTCATGCTTTCATGAGTCCATGAAAGTAAAGTATGCTAAGCTATAAAAAAAGATAATAATAACCTTTTAAAAAGGCCTGGAAGACCCAAATTTGTAAAATAGGGACTTAGCCACTGAATCTGTACCCATGTGAAAAATACAGTTATTTTCTGTATGTCATTAGAGCATCTTTAACCAATAGAATAGAAACCACTCAGGATCAGCTTGAAGGGCAGTTGTTGAGCATCTCTGTGTTAATTTCCTTACTGTGTTTTAGTTCCTGACACCTTGTAGGGGCCCCCAAATATTTGTAGAAGGAATTAATTGCTAAATAGCATGATAAAGCCACAGAGAACTTTCTACAGATAATTATGTTTGTGTTCTATGTGGTTGGGTAGAGATTAGCATCCTTAGTACTGCCCTAAATTTCCTGTTGGTAACCTGAGTGGCAACATGGACAGAAGAAAGACTGGAGCCCTAGAGAGGTGAGGATGGTGAGGATGGCAGGAGAGAACCTTGTGTCCACAGTTGTATTTCAAGCTGGAATACTGCCTGGTTCAGGAACCATATTCTTAGCTGCCTGAGGTTATGGATCTCAGTAGTTTAAAAGCACTGTTACTATCAGAAGATTAGAACAAAATAGAAATAAAGAATTCAAGCTGTTATGTGGTTTGTCAGCCCTCAAACCTCAGATATCATTTTGAAGAACAGAGACTTTCAGAATTTAAGTTATTTAAAATAGCCATTTTTTTTTAATTCAGTCACTTAGGACTTATTTTGAGTACCTGTTTGGTTAAAAATTATAAGACACCGAAAGGAAATATCCCTTTATCCGAATTCCTAGAGAATTTGCTCTTTAATATATTCTGGAAATTATTACAGTGCAGAGCAAAATGTAAGACACAGCATGAGAACTGAAGGGACAAAAATGAACCATAAACATTGAGAAGAGATGGGGATGCAATGAAGAGTTCAGAGAAGAGGGTGCATTGTGACTGGGTCTTGAGGGATGGGTAGGAGTTTCATAGATAAAGAGCCATTCCAGGGGAAGGGAACATTGGATAAAGTGGTACCAAGATGACAAAGGGCAATACATAATTGTCTGTGGCCCAACAGTTAGGTTTGTGCTAGGCAAGAAGCAGTATTGGGACTTAATTTAAGAGCACTAGCCATTATCGGGGCTTCCCAGGTGGCTCAGTGGTAAAGAATCTGCCTGCCAATGCAGGAGACATAGAAGACTCAAGTTCAATCCCTGGGTTGGGAAGATCCCCTGGAGGAGGGAATGGCAACCCACTCCAGTATTCTTGCCTGGAAAATCCCATGAACAGAGGAGCCTGGCAGGCTACAGTCGAGGGGTCGCAGACTCAGACATGACTGAGCATGCACACCCACACCACATCTATAGGCTAAGGAGTTTACACTTTATCTGATTGGCAATGAAAAGTCAGTGACTGTCTTTAAGGTAAGGAATGGTATAAACTTAGCAATACTAAGAGAAGTTCAATTTCATTGTGGTGCAGACAATGGATTATCAGAGAGAGATGGGAGTCAGGAAGATTTAGGAGCTGTTACAGTAGTGTTTATAGAAGTAAAAGGTCGGGACTAGAGCAAGGGCAGTGGACTTGGAAAGGGATTAAGAAGGAGTAATTGAGGGCTTGGTTACTGATTTTATATTAGAAAGAGAACTCAAACTTCACCTCAAGTGTCAATTCTGGTGACTCTGACCTGGAAAGTGCAGTACCATGAACAGAAATATGGGCCAAAAGAGATGATTTCCCTTTTAATTCTGATTTCATTTGAAAAGACCCTGATACTGGGAAAGATTGAAGGTGGGAGGAGAAGGCGACGACAGAGGATGAGATGATTGGATGGCATCACCAACTTAATGGACATGAATTTGAGTAAACTCCGGGAGTTGGTGAAGGACAGGGAGGCCTGGTGTGCTGCAGTCCATGGGGTCGAAAAGAGTCAGACACAACTGAGCAACTGAACTGAACTGAACTGATTTTATCAATCAAGTATTCCCCATTTCCATTGCATCTGCCCTTTTGTTATAGGTTTTGGATAAAATCAAAAAGCTGCACAAGAGAACTTCATTGTTAGCTGGGAAGCCTAGTGCCCTATTTAGATCTTGAACCAACAAAATGAGAACTAAGAATCCAGAGTCTTGCTGAGCATCTCTATAACCATCCATCCTTCCTACACAATCAGTGCCTACTCTACTCTATACACACCTAGCTTGATTTACTAAACTGCAGTCTTTAAAAGACAAAAGAAAAACATGAGAGGCAGAAATGTTGCTTTTTATGGTGATACTTTGACTTATTGCACTTTGAAAGGGAATTTTGCTCTCGAGAGAGCCAATTCCCCTTAAGCCCCGTAGATGCCCATTCTCCCTTCACAAGGCAGACACAGTACAAGCGGGCTACTGTCCATTTTTCCACTGCTCTTTTTGCCAGCTTTTCCCATCCCTTAACTCAGCTCCTGGGATGGAGAGATTAGTTATTTTCCATGGCTTATTTGCTCCTTGACCCTTTTCTTAAACCTCCCAACTCTGGGGCCAGTGGTAATCCTGACTTTGTAAGGGGGACCACTGATCCATTGGGAGTTGAGCTACTAAGAGTTGATGCATTTGGTCAAGGCCACCCCGCCCTCACAGGATAGAGGCTTTGTATGAATTTATGGAACAGCTATACGATCTGCTCACTGCAAAAGCTGTTCCTGACATTTTCTTTATTGATAAATGAATTTGTGTTTACCTTTGGCCACTGACTGATGTCAGGAGCATGGTAGGACCTGGTAGAGTGCTCTGGAAAGGCTAAAGACTGGGGGAGGGGGGGTGGCGGGGGCAGATAAGGGGAGAAGGGGAGATCACAAGTCCAGAACGATTTGAGCTCGGCAGTTGTCAGACTTTGAAATCACACCTTCCCTGTTCCTTCTGGCCTCACACAAAGCAAGTGGTTGAGTAGCTGCTGAGCGAGAAATGCATAGCATTTGAAATGCTTGCCTTGGTGAGAAGGAAGGTCCTGGGCTTTTTGTTGGAATCTCACTCTCAGCAGAGAGAGACTGAGGTTAGAGCAACTCTTTAAAACTAGAACCATTTTTGTTCAGAAATGTGACATGATTTGCTGGTGGTGACAACTGACTTGACAATGACCAGTGATTTAGGTCTACCTTTAATAAGCGAATTAATCTGAGCTAAAACATAGTGATCTGTCATGTTTAGAGATACCTCAACATCTGGCTGACTTGTCCTCTGTCAGCCTAGTTTGTCCTGTGCAAATCTTCTGTCAAGTGAGGAAAAGAACTGTGGGGAGAAAATTACATGGCAGTTTTAGAGTTAGTGATGAATTTTTCTCCCAACATACCAGCTGTGCCAGCAACACTATTTTTCATGGCATTAATCAAATATCTTGCCTGCAGCACCTTCACTTTCCCAAAGGCTAAAAGATGAATCTGTCAGAAAATTTCACTGGGATTTGCCAACAGCTTTTCTAAGCTCAAATACTAGTCCAGGCACCTTAGAAGTTCGAGTAAGGCTTTTAGGGATAGCCTTGGGGAGATAAAAGCTGTGTAGGGTAATTTTCCTTTACACTAAACAAAAAATCGAAGCCTCCATTGCAGCCAGCATGATCAAGTTCTCACATCTGGAAAAGAGCCAAACACTCAAGCTTTATTAAGGTATTCCATTTACTGACTCATAGCAAAGTACTTATTTTTAGTTGGAATTTTGAAATTGGCAAGGTACAAGAGCAATTGAAGGCCATGGAATGGACTCATGGCTTCCTCCTTGGGAAAGAGAATTCCAGATGGGAAGAAATTCAGACCAAAAAAAGAAAAAAACTAACAGAACAAAACCTACACCTTCTCACAGAGATGCTGCCCTAGCTTAAAGTATTGGCTGAGATTAAGGGAATGGCTACCCACTCCAGTATTCTTGCCTAGAGAACTCCATGGATAGAGGAGCCTGGCAGGCTATAGTCCATGGGGTCGCAAAGACATGACTGAGTGACTAACAAGATCTGTACAATTTTTACCATCAGTAGTTTTTCTTATATCTCTCCTGCTTCCAAAATAAACATGGCACAATTGCTTTGCACTCTTCAGGAGTAATGTGCTCTTCTGTTCTTTTTCCAATTTAATAGATATTTCAGAGTAACCACTGAAGACCCTAATATTTGCTGTGAATGAATGGGTGGAAATTCATGTTACACTAACCCAAAGCATATGTAGTTATTAAGATAAGTGAAAGTGAAGTCACTCAGTCATGTCCAACTCTTCGTGACCCCATGGACTGTAGCCAGGTTCCTCTGTCCATGGGATTTTCCAGGCAAGAATACTGGAGTGGGTTGCCATTTCCTTCTCCAGGAGATCTTCCCAACCCAGGGACTGAACCTGGGTCTCCCGCATTGTAGGCAGACGCTTTACCATCTGAGCCATCAGGGAAGTCGGGGCTATCAAATTAGACATCCTGGTAAGAGTGAGTTTTACAGTATCTTCTCATCCTTGTTGACTGTGAAAAGAAAGTGTTAGCTGCTCAGTCGTGGCCAACTCTTTGCAGACTCCATGGACAGTAGCATGCCAGGCTCCTCTGTCCATGAAATTCTCCAGGCAAGAATACTGGAGTGGATTGCTAATCCCTTCTCCAGGGAATCTTCCCAACCCAGGAATTGAACCCTGGTCTCCTGCATCGCAGGCAAGTTTTTTTTTTTTTTTACCGTCTGAGCCACTCACTTAAATGGAAGACTATTCTTTGATTCCTTAAATGGCAAAGAAGGGTCTCTGAGAGTCTGCCATTTAACTTCCCTAGCAATACACTTAATACTACTGAGCAGTTAAAGAAAAAAGGGTTGACATTTCTATCTCCCCACGAGTAACTGCATAACGTTACTAAGTGATAGGTGTGGAGCACAGTAACTCTGGGTCTAGCTCAGTGCATGAGACACAGCAGGAGTCTCAACAAATGTTTATGGAACAAACTAAACCCCTGGGTTGACTACCAAAAAAAAAAAAAAACTTGAATAGTTTCAGCAATGAGTTTTCTCTTTATTTTTTTTTTTTTTTTTTTTTTTTTAATATTATTTTATTAGTTGGAGGCCAATCACTTTACAACATTTCAGTGGGTTTTGTCATACATTGACATGAATCAGCCATATAGTTACACGTATTCCCCATCCCGATCCCCCCTCCCACCTCCCTCCCCACCCGACTCCTCAGGGTCCTCCCAGTGCACCAGGCCCGAGCACCTGACTCATGCATCCCACCTGGGCTGGTGGTCCGTTTCACCATAGATAATATACATGCTGTTCTTTCAAAACGAGTTTTCTCTTTAAAGCATCCTGAAAGAGAAGTGTCAAATCTCTATGGTGTTCATTACATGTCCCAGGAATCTACTCTCACCTGATCCTAGAACCCATCCCAGATGTTTCATAGTGATGAAGTGGTTTCTTGCTATTAAAATTGGTTGTTCACCATGGTTCACAGAAACTGATTAAAGGCAAGACCAAGAAATGCAAGGTTACTTCTCTAGTGAAAGCAACTTGGATTAGTAATCAGACAAATTAGACTTTCCCTGGTGGTTCAGTTGGCAAAGTAGGAGACCCCAGTTCGATTCCTGGGTCAGGGAAGATCCCCTGGAGAAGGGATAGGCTACCCACTTCAGTATTCTTGCCTGGAGAATCCCTATGGACAGAGGAGCCTGACGGGCTACAGTCCATGGGTCACAAGAGTCGGACACGACTTAGTAACTAAACCACCACCACAGTTGAAGAGGAAAGGGTCATGAGATGGGAGAATCTGAGTAAGGCCTTAAAGGTATAGAAAGAGAATCAGTGAGATACTGTCAGTCATGGGTACAGCACAAGGAATTCTTTCTCTAGTCCATAGGATTTCTTATGCTTTCAAAAATTAGTACTATCCTAACCCTACTGTGGAAACAGTAAATGTTCATAACAGAGTTTAATTCATAGATGCCATTCCTTTGACTCAGACTTTAGTCTTACTTTGAGAATGAGGCTCTCTGGCTTCTTTGAATCAGGAAAAACAGCTCCATATATCATATGAAATGTCTAGTATTATCTGAGTTTTTATTTGCTTCCTAAAGAGGGATATATGGGGTATAATTTAGAATTAAAATTTACTCTAAAGTACAAAACCCAGTACACTTTGCCTCTCTCTATAGGGTTTGCTAATATTTGCAAAAACTCGTTAATGGAAGCATTTCTCTGTTCCTGGTATAGATTAGAAGAATAGGTTAGCCTGTTATTGCTTGTCTCTGAATGTGCTCTTAACCTATATGAAATGAGACAAGACTGGGATGATTAAGAAAAAACCAAAGCGTACCTTGATTGGATGCACTTTAGCACTATAAAGCAGTTTTCTTTTAATAATGGGAAGTGAAAAAGTTTCAGTAGTTCAGACCAGGATGTATATGAAGGTAAATTTTGAAGCCTACTCTGCATGTGTGTGTGCACGTGTACATACACACTCTTACACTTTAGAAAGCTCACATACTAGCAGGAATGTTACATGGCTTGCAAAAATGAAAGGGATGATGTGAAGGGAGTGTTATTTTAAATCCACTCTTGTATACCCAAAAAAGGTATATTATTTGGAAGGACTTTGATACCGGTGTATTTTACAACTTGACAACTTGGAACTTTGTAAGCTGGCAATTGGGTATAGACGCAGGTATCCATTTATCTCATATATGTCTTGTTGAGGCGAAGCTGTCAAAAGAAATCTTATCGCATGGTGCTCCATTTGTTTTCTGTGGTGATTTATGATGGTTTTGAAAAGGTCTTGTGATCCCATAGGCTGCCACGATTCTCTGACTTTTCTCTGTCAATGGATCAGATTTTTGACATTTTCTGAGAGCATTCAGAAAAGATTTGATAAATCAGCTTGTGGTGTTTATTTTAATTGATCTGGGGCCCATTCCTTCAAGAATTCATCAACCACAGTGACAGGGTCTGGGTGTGCTGCTGTGGAATGAAAGAACTGGGCTGGCCATGCTCCTGTGGTGATGATATAGATATTTTGTTGAAAGTTTATGCACACCGACGAGGAGATGTCATAACTAATTTAGTATGTTGTAAATCTCTTGACACAGATTCTAATTCATAAATCTCATCCATCACATGTGATTCATGAAACGATAGACAACCTTTGATGAGAAGGTACTTTTGTCTGTGTTCCAAGTTCCTTACATTTTTCCTTATTCAAAAATAAATCATTCCAGAACAACAGACTTCTATTATGAAAATGGAACTGTAGAGGTCCTTCAGTCTTTCGCTTCCTTTCTCACACCCGTAGAAAGCAAAACTCTCTCTTGGACAATAAGGACGTGTTTCTAGGAGAGCAACAAGATAGAAGTATATGCACTATGTGTATGTGTGCAGTGAATATAGAAACAGACTAAGTTCAAAGAAATGGCAAAGATGAATGTTAACTGTTTTTCTACAATAAAGTGATTTAGAAAAGACAGAAAATTTAAAGAAAACGTATAGTCCTTGTCACTAACTTTTTTCAAAATTAGTTTTAATTATATACCTAACTTGGTTAGTTATGTAGTAGTGTTGTTTGCTCAGTCATGTCCAATTCTTTACAACCCCATGGACTAGAACACCAGACTCCTCTGTCCATGGAATTCTCCAGGCACGAATACTGGAGTGGGTTGCTATTTCCTTCTCCAGGGGATCTTCCCAACCTAGGGATTGAACCCAGGTCTTCTGTATTGCAGGCAGATTCTTTACCATCAAATATTTGTTTTACTCTGAGGTTTCCTAAGTTTATTTGTGTGTGTGTGTAATAAAGTTTTATTAAAGTATAAAGGAGATAGAGAAAGCTTCTGACATAGGCATCAGAAGGGGGCAAAAGAGTACCCCCTTTGCTAGTGTTAGCAATGGAGTTATATACTCTCCAATGAATCCAAAGAATGTCTGGAGGTTGAAAAGACCTCACCAGACCTACTCCCATAATTTACATTTTAAGATAACAGAGTTGGCCAGAAGGTTTAATCTAAAGATCGTCCTCAGGCAGGATACATCCTTGTAAAGATCAGACCTACTCCCATAATTTACATTTTAAGATAACAGAATTAGCCAGAGGGTTTAATCCAAAGGCTGTCCACAGGCAGGATACATTATTGTTATATAATCCTAAGGAATGTAGAGGAAAAAAGTTTTCCTAAATTTAATTGGGCTACAAATTCATCCCTCCTCAGGTTAGCCTTACTGATTTATTCTTTTTGACTTCACTGATAAATAAACAGGCAATCATTCTTCTCAGAGAGTCAACTATCTAACAAAGGTGGGCTCAGAAAATGGTTAACTTACAACCTTAGTTAACGAAGTGATTTTTTCCTATTTTTCTGAGCAATCTAAAGCCAACGTGAGGTGATATATCATCCAACTAGACTGCTAGAAAGTTAATAAATCTGGTCAGATGTGAGAAGGCTTTACCATTAGCAAAAGACATATGTATAATTTTATTTACAGTTTAGTCATTTAGGTGATTATGGCAACTAGAACTATACCAGTGACTATGAAAGTGAAAGTCGCTCAGTTGTGTCCGACTCTTTGTGATCCCATGGACTGTATACTCCATGGAATTCTCCAGACCAGAATACTGAAGTGGGTAGCCTTTCCTTTCTCTAGGGGATCGTCCCAACCCAGGGATCAAACCCAGATCCTCCCATATTGCAGGTGGATTCTTTACCAGCTGAGCCACAAGGGAAGCCCAAGAACAATGGAGTGAGTAGCCTATCCCTTCTCCAGAGGATCTTCCCAACCCAGGAATCAAACCAGGGTCTCCTGCACTACAGACAGATTCTTTACCAACTGAGCTATCAGGGAAGCCCTATGGCCTTTGTAAAAAAGACAAGATGCCACCTTTAAGAAGTTTCCAATTATGTCAAATGGTGAAGTTGAAACAACACATCAGGTGGTAAAGATAAAGTAGAAGTGGATATGGAACTATAAAAATAGAAGGACAAAATCTATTTATGGACCTTGAAAGATACTTTGAATTAGGGACATATGGAGGAAATAGAACTGAAATTTGGACTTAAAGGAAGAGTTAAATATGATATTATAGCATCCAAATAACGTCAAAAATATTTTTACAGCTAAAATATAAAGACATCAGAGTGTTTATGGGAAATCACATTAGTTGAGTCTGGAGTCCAGGATTTCTTTTCCTATCTGATTGATAATAGTCCACATACCTTGAATCATTGTGTGTAAATTTTTTAATGGATTATTCATGATAATAAGAGATATAAATCCACTTAAATCTTATAATAGAGGAATTTAATTTTATTTAATTATCTCCATACCCCATCTTCATAAAAGTTCTTGTATAAATAGCCAGTAAGTTCTGAAACTGGCTAATATGCATTTTCCTAATTATCTTTCTCTTCAGATGAATGTGGTAACAAGTCATAGCTTATCTAAAAGTAAAGAGCAGTCAAAGAACAAGAAATAAAGAACCCGGATAACTCACCAATTAGAGAATTGTCCCTTTTATTTTCAAAACCAAAATAAGCAAATTCCAAGGGGTGAAACAAATGAAAGAAGAAAAAGGCACAAGTAAATGCATTCACCTTTCCTCCAGCACTCGTGTCCCCTTCCCTTGAAGTGCTCACATTTTAGAAATGAAGAAACTCCGAGAGGGGAAAAGTCAGTCAGAAAGAAGACACAGTGCAAATGCCATGTCTGTAATGGAGGGTAATTTGAAGTAACCCCCTGCTCTGAGCCTATAATGAGAGAGAAAAGAAAGAGCTGGAAAGGTCCAATGTCAGAATTTACAACAGGTAAATTTTAATGACTGAAAGGCACAATGACCAATAACCACTTGCCTGAGCCAGAAATGATGTGACATGCCAATCTGTCTGCTTTAGCCCATCTCTCTCCCCAAGTGTTTGGCTCCTGATCTTTCAGACCACTGTTCTCTGCCTCAGAACTCTTCTGATTACCAGTGGGTTCCAGTAGAGTATGAATAAACAGGAGTCAGATACAACAGATTAAATGAAGTCTATTAGGTCCAGTATTGGGATGCATCAATATAAAGTGGAAACATGGAAAGAGGCTTTCTTTACAGCTAACATGAAAGATGAATTCTTGGGGAAAAGGCCATTTTATTGCAAGTGCTAGAAACATTTCCTATAATCGTTAATAGTCCTCTGCTATGCCAGCATGATGAAGTTGCGAGTACCTTAATAATTCAGGCAACCATATATGATTTTGTTCTTGACTGTCTGCCAATTTAATCAATTGATAATGAACTTGATGTTTCACGTGTAAGAAAATTAAAAAGAAACACTAAAAGGATCAAACACTCAAATTCTACAGAACAGTTTTGACAGATCTTTAAACATTGATCCTCCCTCAAAGACACAAATCATATGGATGTGGTTGTAGCATTAATCAAAATTTCAGATCCCATTGAGTTCACCCAAGTGTTGGCCTTAGTTATTTACACCCAGATTGCAGCTCAGGAAAGGGATTGAGACGCAAATGTGTTGCATGCAGTTTATCTTTTCACCGATTAGTCAAACTTAAAATCAGAAAAGACTTTGATGTCTCAAGCTGTTCCATTTTGAGAGTTGAGAGCAAAAATGAAAAGAAAGGAAGTTGCTGAAAGGAAGAATGAGGTAGAGATTTTTTTTTTTTTTAGTCAGCCAAAACTGTATTAATAATTCTACTTGTCTGGCACCTAGCACTGTGCTAGGTACAGTTGATAAAATACAGAAGAGGGATTGTAGATAAGTGCTGCATTTCTGGACCTGACATTCTAATTAGAAGGATAAAACATCAAAACCTATATAACAAAGAACCATTTTATGAACAAAAGAGCATGGCCAAATTGGGCTATGAATTCAGAGGCAGCTAGATGAGTCAAGGAAGGTTTTATGGAGAGAGGTGGATCCACTGAACTGTAAACTATCTAAAGTAAAAATAGTAAGTCCAATTTTCTGCTGAAAATACTGGTCATAAATAAAAGTGGAGAAATTTAGATCGGCTTACAAAGTGGAATGGATTTAGTTAGTTAGTTGCTCAGTCGTGTCCGACTCTTTGCAACCCCATGGACTGTAGCCTGCCAGGCTTCTCTGTCCATGGGGATTCTCCAGGCAAGAAGACTGGAGTGGGTTGCTATTCCCTTATCCAGTGGATCTGCCCAACCCAGGGATCGAACCTGGGTCTCCCACACTGCAGGAAGATTCTTTACCATCTGAGCCAATATCTTCCAGCAAACCTTCAAATGCTTGTATTATGATTGTCACCACAGCCTAACTCCCATCTTGTTCCCCCTACAGTTGAAGTGAGTAGCAACTTAGGCCAGAATAACCCTGGAGGCATACTCGACTTCTCTTTTTATTATTATTATTCTCCACATAGAATACATCAGCATTTGGATGCGCCTTCAAAATACATCCAAAATCTGATGCCTTCTCATCTCCTCCCAGCTACCACTGTGGCCCCTAGCCATGGCATCTGTTGCTGGATCTCTGCAGTGACCCAGTCAGTGTACATCTCTTGCCCCACAACCCATTAGCCACACGGTCCTGTTCAAATATCAGTCAGATCACACGACTTTCCTTCAGACTCTCCAAGGACTTCCCATCTCAAAGTGTCAAAAGCACTTTGAGGTCCTTCATGACATGAGGCTGTCCCCTCCCCACATATTTTTATTTCTCTGATTTTTATTGCCGGCTGTTTCCCCATCTCTGTCCATTCCAGCCCTCCTGCATGCTCAGCCAGCTCCACCCTCTCAGGACCCTGGCGCTTGTGTTTGTTCTACATGGAACACTCTTTCGGGATAGCTACCTAGCTCTTCCTTTATCTCCTTCGAGTCTGTTTGAATGTCACGTGCTCAGTGGGCTTCCCTGACTACCCTATTTAAAATTACAAACCACTTCCTCCATGCTCCCTGGCACCCCAGTCCTGTTCTCAACTTAATTGCTTTTCCATCATACTTAGCACTCACTCATGTGCTGTATAATTTAGTTACTGCTTTTGTTTATTGTCTGTTTTCCACCCTCCTGAGGTCAGGAAACTTTGTGTGTTTTACTGTTCTCTGAGACGTCCCATCACCTAGAACAACACGTGGCACATCTTAGATGCTCAATAATATCCGTGGGATAAATGGACTGTGGAGGTAGAGTCAAGGTCATCATGATAAATGAGGGCATTCTCCTGAAGTTGTGTTGCATTTGGTTTAAGGAACAGATTTCTAATCCAAGATCCAGGAATAGGATTTGGGGGCTTCTGAATCCCTGAAACGGGTGCAAAATGTTGTGTCCACCTATGTTTTTATGAGTGGAAGTGAGATATTTTAGCTTTAATAAGCTCTCAAAGAGTCTTTGACATAGAGGTAAAGAGAATCACTGGCTTAGAATATTCCACAGCACTTGAGATCTAGTTCGTTTTCATTTTACTAATTAGAGTACTCATCATTTTAAATACAGGAAAATTGATAGACCCAAAGATTTTAAAAGTTGTATTTTCACAAGTCCAAAACAACCTCAGTGAAAGTCGCTCAGTCGTGTCGGACTCTTTGCGACCCCATGGACCATAGAGTCTATGGAATTCTCCAGACCAGAATACTGGAGTGGGTAGCCTTTCCCACTGGAAAGGCTGGAAGATCCAGGGGATCTTCCCAACCCAGGGATCCAATCGAAGTCTCCTACATCACAGGCAGATTTTTTTACCAACTGAGCTCTCAGGGAAGCCCAAAACAACCTTATCATTTGGCTAATTCTGTCATTGTCAGCTTAAATGGTGGGACCAGATGTCAAAACCGGTCAGGCTGGCAGAGCCCCATAAGATCAATTCCTTTGAATTTCCTCAGCATTTGCACATGTGGTTTATACACTCTCTTGTCCATTCATCACCTTGAAACTGCTTTCGGGCTATTCTGTGCATGTATGTGTGTACAGAATGAGTATTTGTTTGTTAATAAATTAATATTGAATGAATGAAGTCACAACTGAGGTAACTACCTGTGGTGCTATATTAAATTAGTGGTAAAATCCATATTATTTGATTTCCGATCCAGTGTGTTTTCTATTTGACTGTATAGGCTCTGTCTTGGTGCAGGATGACCTTTTATATAATTAGAAACATAAATAATATACCAAGAACTCTTGTATTGTAATCTTGGTCTTAGTAAGGGCCTAAATGGTGACCTTGGCATTTGCTCTGCTTTGATTACTTAAATTTTTTAATGGGAATAGTATAATCATCTAGTTGGTCTTGACTAATTAAAAATATAAAATATAAGTCAACCTATGTTGTCCCAATCATCACCAGCTTATTTTAATTTCTGAGCAGAAAGCCATAGGTATAAACATCATAGGTAAGACTACTCTTCAAAGTAGCTAGTATATAGAAGGTTCTGATACAGTGGGGAATAGTCTTTACTTTACAGTTGGAGCTTCCCTGGTGGCTCAGAGGTTAAAGCGTCTGCCTGCAATGCAGGAGACCTGGGTTCGATCCCTGGGTCGGGAAGATCCCGTGGAGAAGGAAACGGCAACACACTCCAGTATTCTTGCCTGGAGAATCCCATGGACAGAGGAGCCTGGTGGGCTACAGTCCGTGGGGTCGCAAAGGGTCGGACACGACTGAGCGACTTCACTTTACAGTTAGGGGAGCTCCTACCCTGACCACTTGTGACAATAGGGATGAATTCCTTTGAAGAAGCTATGGGAGAGTCGGGGCTGATTAAAGATGCAGCAGTGACTTAATGAAATTCTCTATTTCTGTTTTTGGTGAACCACCTGTATCCAGCAAGCCAGGTAACAAAGCAGGTGTTAGGACAAACTTGGCCTGAAGATACTAGCGCTTGCTAGCTGGCATCATTCCAAAGGCATGATGAAATAAGCTGTTAGATATGTTGTCAAAGAGATTGATGCTATCAACTATTTTGAGGTTTCCTCTGATTAATTATATAGGCAACATAACTGTTCACCAAAGGCAATGCAAATAATGATAGTCATGTCCTGGCTATAAAGAATAGGAAATAATAAAACAATATGTGGATCAATAAGTTTTTTGATCCATCAAATAGCCTATTGGAATTCACTTACACAAATAAACTTTCTTTTTCCAGTTATTTCTACCTTCCATTTGTGGGCTTACAGGCTTGTTAGAGAGTGATAGGATCTTAAATGTTTAATCAACGATAAAACAGAATCTTCAAAGATAAATTCATAGCCACGATCACTTGACAGGGTACTAGCAAACTGAAACTACAGTCCGGGACTTCCAGTTCTTTCCTCTTTGCATGTATATACATTTGTATCAGGGTCTTTCTGACAGTTCTTTCTCTTCCATCCCTTGTAAATGTGTAAGAGAAAGAGGGAGAAAGAGAGAACGAGAATGAATATGAATCTGTAATCATTTAAGTATACTAAAGTTCCTTATTTATCTTAATGAAAGTATCAATAATAGTTGTATAGAATTTACTTGTGAAGAGGAGACTGTCTACAGTTACAATATTGAATTCCAGAAGTAGTCACTGCATTTCTCAAAATGTGCCTGCCTTTTTCAGATCATAAGTATTATAAATATCTCAAATGTTGAATATATGAAAAGCAGTGCCTCTTGTAAAAGATCTTATATAACACTTAAATTTTCTCCAGTGAAGTCTACCTCCCACTGTGTTTAAGGCAATTAATACTTAACACCTTTAGCAGTATTCCCTAGAGTAATTATTAAACATAGACTATTGGGCCATCATTAACTTATTGGGAAAGATAGAATCAAAGAATTATAGAATGAAAACTGCATTCAGTGCCTGCACTACCCTTTATTATGACAAGAAATACTATTCATTCACTAACAAGTATCTATTAAACAGCTGCTGTGTGACAGGCACCATTTAAAGTGCTGAGGTTAATGCCAGTGAACAAATTGAAGCCTCCTACCTTCATGGAGTTTATATTCCAGTGAAGGGAAATAGACAGTGAACAGAAAATGCAATCAAGCAAGATGATTATATGGTACTTAAGGTTATAAGTACAAAGGGGGGAAAAGTAAGAAGGTGAAGAGAGATTATGTATTGTAGTGAGGCTTCCAGTATTAAATATTCATATGTTTGTTAACAGTAGAGTACTGTACTTACTCCTGGGACTAGATCATCTATAATATTATTTCCCTCAAGCTACAAGCAGAGCATCAAAGAACTAGGGAAAATACGATGTGTGTGTGTGTGTGTGTGTGTGTACAGACATATTATTGTCACACACACACACATATATATATTCAGTAGACTATGTGATTTATTATTCAGAGAGGATAGAACTTAGTATAAAACAACATTTTTATCAAGGAGAAATTTTAATAAACATTTTTTAAAAGATACATGCAGAGATTCTTCACAGCCTTATTGGAAAAACTGAACTAAGATAGCAAACATGAGATCCTGATGAAGATTCCTCACATACGACACAAATAAAAGTTGTTTTTCTTTTTTATTCCATAGTGACAGATGCTCTCATTACTGTTTAGGTTTTACTTTTGTAAAATCCAAGAACCTTGGCAATTTTGGTTCCAGCTAAAATATTCCTCATCATGTCCTATATCAGAGAATACCTAATAGAGAAAAAAATCAAACGTACAGTTTAGATACAAAGATAATCCACGGACTATCTTGTTCCCATGACTAAATTATATCAGTGATCTTGAGTCCATTGCATATGCCCCAGTTCAGGCCTTCACATAACAGCTAAAAACGACTTTTCAGTTGGGATTAAATACTGTGTCCTGCCTGAGAGTAACAGCATCCTTACTCATGCTAGGCAGCTGAATCTGTCCATATTCAAGGTTTTTCACCCACATAATTTTGCAGTTTCCTGCCAGACATCAACAACAAAAAGGGATGGGGGAATTAAAGTTAAAAATAAAATAGATATTTATTTGTGGACAATAGTGTTAATGAACACATCCCTGTCTGTGTCCCCAAACAAACTCCTTTTCACAACACCATGGAAACTAAGCACTGTTTGTATTTTATAGCTTGTATTTCTGATTGTATTTCATAGGCTTTTCACAGCAATTCTGCTTAGTCACTTAAGAGTTTTCTTTTTAATCAAGAGATGTCCAAAGAGCCATGTAAATGGACATTCATAAAAAGGTTTTATTAAGTGTTTGCATGGGCCATCAGAGTCTTAGCCCAAGGTTGTAAAATCAGGGAACAAGATTCCTTGACACCATGCTGAACATGGGTGATTTTACAGTTCAACCTTTGGAAATAGAATTTTCTCCTTTGCCATAAATTCTATGTCATAGAATTTCTCTAACAAGTTGTGTTATGAAACTAAGGGAAAAACAGCTTATCTCTTTTGTCTTAAAGAGACTCCTCTTTAAATGTTCAGCAAGATTTCTTGTTTGTTATGAAGAGCTGGTTATAAGCATTCAGGGGGCATACAGCTCGAGTTTTTAATAGGATATTTAGGATTCCAAGATCTATCAAAATGGCCTTCTCCAATGGACATTCAGGGTGTCAGATATTCAGTATGCCAGAACGCAGGTTGGAGAACTGTGAAGGAAATATAAAGTCAATGAAGAAGATAGCATTCAGGGGCTTCAGGGAGTACAAAGATAATTGTGGATCAATTGTGCCAGACAATTTGAAGCAACTTAAGACTGCCGTCAGTACTTTAATTGTTTCTGCTGCAGAGTTTGAAAGAGCATTTAGTTCAATGAATGATGTGTTAACACCTAGTTGCGATGCTCTGTCCATTAGTTGCATATCATCTTTGTCTTTTTATTAAGCTGGTTGGTCCACTGTTCCACATGCTTAAGCCTAAAGATTATGTCAAGCAGTGGCTTGTAAGTGGCGGCTTGAAAGCCAGAAATTGTAGAAATGTGACAAGAGAAGCTCTCGGCTCTTCTGTCTTACTTTTATTTTATTTGAAGAGTCTGAACTGTTTCCCCCTCCTTAAGCCTGGGCTCCTGGGCATTGAGCGAGTCAAAAACTACAATTTTTTCATGTAATGAAATAGGCTAAAACAAGATCATGTCAGTCCTAAATTAGGTAACTTTTTCACTTTGGGAAAATCAATAATACCTCCCCTATGAACACCCAATGTATAGTGGATGGAAAACTATATGCAGCCCTCTAAGGAGTTATCAAGGGTCCCCTTGAGTCTATTAGCTATATGTCTACATGGAATATACCTTGAAACAGGAGAAATGGGAAATAATTGAGGCTCATCATCGGAGTTGCCCTTTCGCATTAGACTCTTTGGTGCTGATGCTTTAAACAGAATTTTGTTTTGGGCCCCTGGGTATTCTTTCCTATCATGCAGATGTGAACTTGAAAACTTATGGAATGCAGAATCGAATGTGTTTGTCTTATGATAGCAATGGGGCTTGTACTCAATAGCTTATTTTTAAGCACATTCTCTCTAGTCTCTCCTCATCCAAAATTTAAAAGAGGCAGCATTGTAGGCACAATATCTCCTCTCTGGCAGGTCCATAGCCATTTGGCTTTCTTTTGCTTTTTCCCTCTTTGTGCCATTTCGTACCTTTTTTTGTTCTGGCAATAGACCTGAAAACTTACATCATGGGAGTCAGTAGCTTGTGACTTCAAACAACAGGCATTCAAATTCAAGTGATGATAGATAGCTCATGATTAAAATATCTCTCTTTTCTTTGTGCAATGAGCCAGCAAGATTCTTTGAGAGCATTTAAACTCTAATGCTATCATACTTCAACATTCTTCTCCAGAATTCTTCACATTCACAATTTCTCAGGAGAGGGTATTAGCTGTCCAAATTCTCATCAGTGCCTTTGTGCTCAGCTATGACCTTGAACTGCGCCTGGCTTTTCTTTACTCTCTTCCAAGACACACTCCCGGAGTTACTATTTATTTTCTCTCCCCACGTATGTATCCACTGAGAAAAGGCACCACTTAGACCATTACCAATTTTGAGTTTAAATACTTTTCACTTGAAAGTCTGCAGGATTTAGATCTGATTGGTACAGATAATTCGAGGGGGGTTCTCTTTTGCAGCAACTTGGGAAGTAGCTCCGTCTTCGTGATGATAAGTTGCTGAGAGTAAAGGAAGAAAAGAGCCTTTCAGTTATTGAATATTTAATTCTGGACAGCAGTTTAATCAGGACTGGGATTTGGGCAATGGCTCCAGCCCCCTCCTAACTTAGTATAGTTTCAGTTCTTAGTATTCCTTAATTATCCCACTGAGATGTTTGAGAAGCAACTAGTAGTAAATGAACTTGGCAAATCAGCTATTACCCAAGTAATGAAATACAAATACATATGTTTGACAATTCTGCAGGGAAATTTTTTAAGCCAGGATTCTCAATGGATTGTATTGGCCAAGAGAGGGAAAAACAGGTGTTGTTATCAAACCGTATCTACAAACAGTTTGACAGGAGTTTTAAAATAATGCACAGATTTTCCTTGCCATGAATTCCAAACATGTCAATTAACCTATGGAGAATCCTGATTGTCAAATAATGAATCAATAGACACCCCACAGGACAGCGAAGGGAGGGCTCGCTATGACGTCGGGTTAAATATTCAAGGCTTTCTCCCAAACAGTATATCTAAGGATGCATATCAGCTTCACATCTAACCTCCAACAAAGCAGAGATCAGCTCTACTGAGAAAATTGATTTTATTCAACAGTAAGGCAAGGGAAATTAGTAAATTCAATATTTGTAGAAAGAAAATAAGCGTAGCCAGCTATTCCTGGTGATCTGAGACTGTTCTTTGTTTTGGTAATTATGCCTTTATGTTTTAGGGCTCTTATTTACATTTTCAGAAGGGCTTGAAATAGTTCATGCACCGAGTGCTCCCCTGTGCATCCAGGTTCTTCTACTGTGCAACAATAAAGTTGTCCCTGGACCCATACAAATTGAAAATGAGTCCGAACTTTAGAGAAAGTGCTGCTTTGCTTCTCATTGTTCGGAGCTTCTTTAGAGCTGAATCACAGACTAATGATCTCCACTGCAGCCAAGTCCTTGGTGTGATAGTATCTCATTGTTGTGGAGCCCACATTTACATAATGCAGAGTCTAAAATACCTTTGAGTTCCAGAATAGAACGATGGAAAATAATTTTATCCCAGTTCCCGTTGCACCTGGATAGTAAGGCACAGGCAGAAATAGAGCAACGGGATGAATTTACTAATGTTTGCTATTGGATGGTAAGCCATTCTAAAGCTATGAAAGCCTCCCAAACCCCATAGGTCTCCATTTTGCCATTAGCCGTACCAGTTTAAACATTCTGCTGCAAGAAATATTGACAGGTCAAGTACAGCTGGGAAGAGCACGTGTCCCAGTGGCCTTTACACTGACAGTTTCTCCCACATTAAAGAGTTAACTAGCAGCCAACCAGCTCGAAGTGGGAGCTAATGAATGAAATGGAGATTGATATAGACTCTCTTTGGAGGTGCATCGATCTGTATCTTGTGAACTCAGCTTAGGAATTCTGCGGGCAGCACTGCCTGAGTAACCCTGGCATGGTGCCCATTAGCAAATAACTCTTTTAATGTTGGTCTTCAATTGATATATTTATTGTTTCACATATTACAACGACCCTTCCCTCTGCTGCTGTTGTATGTGATGGTTGTGCTATCAAGCTAAGGGAGAGTTCAACAGGGTGCATTTGAGTTTGGACAGCATCAATGAAATAGTTAATTAATTGCATCCTTCATTTGCATGTGATGTATCTTAAGAGGTCTTACTTGGGTACTGAATCTTCGTCTTTGCCATCCCATCTAGCAACAATGAATCTAATTAGGATTTTAGTCCTTGGCATAGACACAATCGCTTAGAATGATATCACAATGAAAATAGGGTTTAAAATAGTATAAGACTGATTAGTCTCAGAATCTCTAAAAAAGATAGAATCTGTGTAACTGATAAGTCTCAGAAACAAGTGAAGATAATGCCTGGTTAAAGAACCAAATGGTGACCTGCTAGGTGTTGACGGAGTCCAGTATGTCATCTTTAAGCCATACTTCAGTGGGTCCTTTTTATTTCACTGTGGTTCTCTAAGTTTAATAAGTTTAATATTCATCAGAATTACAGTGGGGCCTTGGTGGTTCAACATATTTTAGGTGGGACCTAAAATAGATATTTTGATCCTTTCTCAGTTTTGATGCTGGTGATCTGTAGACTTAAATTATTTCAATGATGATGTAAGACATTAGAGACCATGGAATTAAGAGGAGCTCAGAGGTCACTGTGCCAAAAATGTGAACTACTAAAATGTTAGCCTAAACATATGTAGAAGAAATAGCAATATTTGTCACAGTAGCTTCACTTCGGTGACTGTTTTGTCTGCGGAGGTGACTTTTACCCTTGGGACTGGGCTCCTTTCACCCCATTTCCAGGGTCTGGGGTTTGGGCCTCTCCATGGACCAAGGATCCAAGCCCAGTTCCTCATACACAGGGATTTCTGCTTTGACCCTACTTCTCTCCATTGCTTTTTAAATTCCCATGCAGCCATATGGGGGGGAAGCCCCTTTTCTTTCATCAACTCATGCTCAAAGGTACTTTCATTAGGATCTCAGGAATGTCCATGGCAGTGAATCATCCATGTGGCAGCTGAAGCCACGAGTATAGTAAAGACTGGTTAAAACTGTGGTTCTCAAACAGTGGTCCCAGGCCAGCAGCAGCAGACTCCCCTAGAACTTGCTTTCCTAAATCCTCGGGCGCCACCCCCAGACCTATGAAATCAGAATGTCTGGGAGTTAGGACCCTGGTCATCACAGTCCAGCCCTCCAGGGGATTCTGATGTACACTCCAGTTTGAGAAGCACTGGTCTAAGGAAAGGGTCGCATGAGCACAGTTACAGGGCTGGGGGAGAATGAGGGAGTCTTGCAGTTTTCTCAGATGTGCACAGAGAGGTAGGAAAGGAAGCCGAGTGGGGAGAGGGGAGTGTTTGGAGAAGGCTGAGGAGTTAGTTAACGTTGACTGCTACAGGGGCTGGATAGCACCTGCCCATCAGATCTGACAGATAATAGATTGGTGGAGATGTGGCTACAGCAGTTTCAGAGCAGGCCACCTGGAGTCCAGTTTCCAGAGGGTGGTTGAAGGAAGACAGTGTGAGGATGTGGGGATAAGGAGCTTACATTACTTTTGCAACAAGCTTAGCTGGGAAGGAGAAAAGGAGAGAGACGGACAAAGACCAGGGGAGTTTTAAGCTGGAGGGGAGGTATCTTTTCAAGATGTACAAAAGCTGACATCTTGGGTTTGTTCCTGGACCCGGCGGCAGGCGTCAGGGAGGAGCAGAGGTGTGTCTGCAGACACAGAGGAGACAGAAAGTCTCACCTTAAACGTGGTTTCCCTTCCCCAGGCTCTCTTGGCCTCAATTTAAACACTTAATCACAGCCGCCTTCTAATGGTGACAGCGGCCTCATGGCCTAACATCAGACACAGCCCAGATTTAATATCCTGTATGAGGCACAGAACTATCACTGGACACTCAGATGTTCATGCCGTTGGACTGGTCCCATCTCTTGGCTTCTCTGTTGCTTCCTCCCACTGTCCTTCGCCAGCTCCCCGTGGTCAGCTTGAAGAATCCCTTCTTCTGATCCGTAAAGACCCATCTTCTCTCCGCAAGTGTCCCTTCTCCCCTAGGCAGAGTGAGTTGATTCTTTCCTCCTTTAGCCCTGTCTCACACTGCGCTGTGGCCATGCTCTGAGTTGTCTGCATCAGGGACTGGAAACCCATAAACCCCACATACTTTTGATTCCACTGCCACACACAGTGTCTGCCCCATCACAGGGGCTGCCTGGAAGTTTATGGAGGGCCGTGTGCTCGGTTTCCGCATTAGAGATTCACTCTTCCATCTGTGTTATTTGCCTGCCTCAAGTCTCTAAGTTTGTCCGAATACAGATAGGTTTTGCACAACTGTAGCAGTTTTCTCTCTAAGATGAAGGGTTTCCTAGGGTGTGGGTTTCATTACTTGAGCTGGAGCTTCCTGGAGTTGCCCAAGTGACTCACCAGTGGCATGAGGACCTTTCCAAAGCTGCAGTTAGCCTGGGAGAGTTTCTAAGGAAGTCTAGGTTAAATCTGGAAAATCAAGTAGCTGTTACCAAGAGACCATAAAACATGGGTATTCTGACCGTGCACCAAGGCAGCCTGGCCTCCAAGACTCACCAGCCAGCCAGCTCTTCCTAGAGCCACATGATGGTGAAATTCTGGAATGCCAGTGCCTGGCACACCAGCCTCCTCAATGTCAAAACCAGACACTGTGATTAAACACTTAAAATGAAAATCTCCTTGTCAGGAAATTTCCAGCATCTTTATTTCCCCCCTGCTACCAGGCTGTCGGCAGGAGAGAAACATGCATGGGTAACACTATCGTGTGCACACACAGTAATTGCAGGTTTAAAGACTAAAGTGATTGGTCTATTTGCTCTTCTTCTACTAGAACCATTACATCTATATTTGTTTTCCCTTAGCATCAATGTAGATGGAGGCATTTTATTTTTTCATGATAAAAATAAGCTTTTTATTATAGGCTTGAGAAAAGCATTGCTAAAGTTGTGGTGAAATATACTGCTTTCTTAGGGGTCACTTTTAGTATTGGCAGTAAAGAATGAGTCCCAATAATGATCTAAAGATACTGAGAAGTGAATCTTTTTCATTGAAAGTTAGTTAGGAATCTATAATTATTTTTATATTTTCATCTTCAGTACTGAAATCTCTAGTTGAAATGTGAAACACTCTATCACACCATGTCTAACTTTATAATAAAAATGACCAAGAATCATTTGCAGCTTGCAGGACTCAGCTGGTATGTTTAGAAAGTATCCTTGGGTTTAGATCTATTTAGCACCCCCTTAATGGGGTCAACTATAGCAAATTTTTCTCCACATATGATGTTGAAGAAGTGATTGGAAGAAACTTTTCCACGTAGTGTCAGGAAACTTTTCCATGTAGTGTCAGCTTTGTTCACTACTTTAAAGAATTTTCAAGCTTATAAAGCCCTGCTTTTTCATTGTGGGAAAAAATAGATTATACATCGTTCAGGAAACAGAAAAAAAAATTATAAGGAGATTTTGCCTATTGAATGTAATGGATTGTCAGGAACCCTTGACATTATTCTACAGAGAGGCCACATAAAATCAATACATCTTAGGCAAGCTTTAATTTATTTGTAGGTTCTTACAACAAATGACTTACCTTTTTTGTTTGCCATTTTTCTTTTTCACTTTTGCACTCATGAGTAGCTACGGTTTTCATCTGCCTCGTTATTAAGCACAAAACAAGATGATTGTGTCATTATTACCGTCTATTTTTTAAGGAGAATGATTGCCACGCATGAAGGAAACACCCAAGAATCTAGAAGTTGTGCATAAGGTGCTGGTTGTGAAGCATTGCCTTCTGCCCACTTGCCTAAAATGCAGAATCTACTCCACCAAGGAGCTGGACCCGACCCCAGATCATATACTCTGTTTTTCTTATGCCTGTGCCTCCCATGAAGAAATAGCTCCCCCGACTCCCCAACCCCCATGCTCCCTAGTTTCTGTAAGGTTAGTAGCTTATTTGAAAGGAAGATGCTTTAAAATACACAACTTTATAAAAGAAAGGACGGGATATTAACAGGACTTGTTCTGATAATGTTGACTCTGTGCTGATGATGTGGACTATCAGAGAATTTGGGGTGAAAAATACTGAACATTTCCACCTACCAAACACTAGTGATTACGTGTATTCACTCTGGTAAACATTTACTCTTTATATATTTCAGAAATTTTTCTTTTTGGTGTTAAATCAGTGTTAAAGACCATTAAAATGCAATTATTTAATGCGCATGGTCAAACAGATGAGCTGTGTCCTCCAGCTGCTCCTCCCAAACCAGGACTCCCGGTCAGCACGGCTGTGTTGAGGGGGTGGTGGGAGACATGCCAGAGTCAACACCAAGCTGGGCCCGAACCCAGTTCTACTTACCACCTCTGTCATATTGGGTAAACTCATATCATCTCTCCTTAGTTTTCTCATCTGTAAAATAGAGGAGATAATATTACTAGCCATGTCGTCCTGTTCCGTGGGTTAAATCTCAGGTGTATAATACATATCGGACATGGTTAACATAAGTACTCAGTAGACATTGCCTGTTATTATGTTTCACTGCCAATGGGAACTCTGCATTGGAGAGGTGCTCGACTTCTTCGGTGAAGACTTTCAGCCCAGGACTAGAAATGCCCAGCCTCAAACGAGGAAGTTTGGAGCTATGTAACTGTGAGAGCAAGCATTTCAAAGCAATTCTTTACAGTGGTAATGGATGTGGCAAATGTGTGGATTTTGTTAGGATTTCTTCTGACAGCCATGAACACAGATATATTTTAAAGTAATGTAACTGTCCTAAATCTCGAGCAGGGAATACAATGACTTCTAGTATTATTTTTCACTTCTCCAATGACACTCCAGAAGTTATATTTGATAAATTCCTTAGAAGTTATTTGACTTAGGAAGGGCCCTGTACCATTTAACCTTGGTTTTGTTCTACTCAGACCTGTGTCCAAGGCCCATCTAATGTAATATATCACAAAGGTTAATACACCAGGGCATTCCCAGAGCATGATTCCCTAGGACCGCTTTTAGGGAAAACGACCTTAAAGTGAGGCTTTTTGAAACATTGGTAACTATTACCAGTCTAGGTTTAAGTATGCCCCCTTTTAAGCCCATGTCTCCTCTATAAAAAACTGTAAGAGAAAAAGCCTAGTGCATCCAGAATCAGCAAAGGTGGATAAATATACATAATCTTCTTTGGTTTGGCCAATCTCAAGAAAATAGAAGCTGGAAACAAATACAGAATATCAAGAATTGTGCTGCTCTTAAAAATGATTAGTTCTGCTTTATATTCATGATCACTGAAACTGCCATGTATGATATAATCTGGGAAAGAAGCTGTCTAAATATTTTTTTAAAGAAAGTTCTAATTTACTTAGCTTTTCTTGAAATGCTAAGGACTTGCTGGTAGTTTATATAACCTGGCCTCTAGAAGGGAATTCATGCTAAAGACGATGGTAACAGATTGAAGGGTTGGAGGTTGTATATTCTCCTCTTTGTTCCTGGTCAAGAATATGGCCTTTTCTTTCTGAGTTCAGATACATGAGTCACAGTTTTGGGCTGTCCCCAAAGTAAATTGCCCTGCCACGACATGCTCTTCCATGAGTCACCAGATGAGTGTTATACAAGAATATAAAATTTTTCATGTCAATAACTATCCTTTCAGAATCTGTCTCACCTGATGCTCAAAAACCAGCTGTAAAGTGGCATTTTTAAAAGAGGACAGTAGAAAGGGTACCTAGCTTCACTGAGGTCCCTTAGGAATTTAATGGTGAAATGTACACCAAGGTCTCCCCATCTTTGGTTCTGTTTGTCATTGCTTATTATGTTCTCAAATTGCCACTATGATTTTTACAAGCATGACTCTTGTTTACTGCTTCATCCCCACTCCCCAGGGAAAACAATATCAACTGAACCTGCACAAGTGCTAAGTAGCTTCAGTCTGACTCTATCATAGTGTCTGACTCTTCACAGCTCTATGGATTGTAGCCTGCCGGGATGCTCTGTCCGTGGGATTCTCCAGGCAAGAATACTGGAGTGGGTTGCTATTTCTTCCTCCAGGGGATCTTCCCGACGTAGGGATTGAACCTGTGTCTCTGACATCTCCTGCATTGGCAGGCAGGCTCTTTACCACTAATGCCACCAGGCAAACCAGATTTACTAGATTCTAAATGCAAATCATGTCATCCCTATCAGGCAAGTGGCCTGGAATAATTTCCTGGAAGGTCTACTTGAAGGCTACGTAGTACTCACCTTTGTAATGTGGTCTGGCATTTCCTAGACCTAGTTTGTCTGTTGACATAGTTTAAAGAATCTCCACAAAAATGTTTACAATGCTGATTTTTAAATAACTGAAACTCAAAATTCTTAAATTTAAGAAATGGTTCCCAAGAGAAAAAAATTTATAAAAATATTTATAACTCCATTTGATTTCAACCATAATATTTTATGGGTAAATCAGTCATGAAAAATTAATCTGCTAATCAAGGGCAGAGTCTCATTCATTCATGTATTCGATGAGCAGTAACAGAGGCCTATGAAGTATAAAAACAATACCCTGTATGCGTTGAGATTAATGGGGAGAGGGAAGTATCATCAGAGCAAAACATGAAGAACAAATTTCCTGCTCTAGGTGTTGAAAATCTAGTTGTACAAATACTCAGACCTGAGCCAGCCACATTTTGTAGATAAATGTTTATCTGTAGAAAAGATTCCTGGAAGAAATGTACCAAAAGGTCATTAGTGGTTCTCTCTAGGTTATAGGATCACAAGTAATGCTTAAGTATCTTTTTATAATTTTTCAGTTTCTAAGTTCTCTAGACATAGTTCTTTAGTAGGGCTTCCCAGATGGCGCTAGTGGTAAAGAACCTGACTGCCAGTGCAAGAGACCTAAGAGAGACAGGCTTGATCCCTGGGTCAGGAAGATCTCTGACCATGGAGGAGGGCATGGCAACCCACTCCAGGGCTCTTACCTGAAGAATCCCATGAACAGAGGAGCCTGCAGGGCTATAGTCCGACTCACAGAGTCAGATACAACTGAAGCGACTTAGCATCTAGCATTTCTTTAAAAACAAGGAAAAAACTCTTGAAAGTCCCTTTAAG